>NC_138751.1:39228546-39828546 GCF_965113315.1 Podarcis vaucheri | reverse complement strand
TCTCTGCCCTCACAAGCCATGAGAACTCTCCAGCCCTCTCCCTCCATTTCTGGGTATTAATTAAATTATTTGGTTATTTATCGTGTGCAGTGGGGGATGCCTGTGGTCATGGGCAATATATGCTGGACCATTCCTGGTGTGGGAGTTTTAAACTTAAAACTCAATGAATAACGATTTTGGTATTTTTAATGGGTTTATTGTTATACGATGGGCAGAATGCATCTGAATGAATATTTTGGACTAAAAGTATTTTGAACACGAGTAAAATTAAGCTCCATTTTATTAGAAAATATAATACCACCATTCACTACTTTTTATTTATTAATTCTATATAGTGTCCCACTGACTAGTGGTGAGGTGCTTTTCTGTCAGGAACACAAATAGTTGTCCTTTTCACCGTTCCTTCATCCCAGTATAATTATCAGAAAACTAATGAACTGGTGTTCGGCTGGGAAATTTTAGGAGGTCAGATTAATCATTTCCACTGGTCAACACTGATAAGAGACTGGCCCACTGTTTTTTTCTTCCTCATTGCTGTTAAATCTGCGTGCCCTTTTGTCGTCCCATAAACAGTCAGAAAGAACTTTGAATGAAACATCAGAAACAGGGTTATTATTATTATGTTTGGGCATTTTCTGATGTTCCTGATGTAAAGGGAGCTTGTTATTATCTCACTTATAATTATCACTCTCAGCATGGCTAAGTATCCCTTGGATAATGTCTCAATAGATTTCCAGAGAATACTAACCAATGTCAAAACATTGGTATTATAACCTCTTTCTGCCATTCTTTGCAAGGGAGAGGAGAGAGGAAAAGGAAGAGGAAGGAGTTTAACTATTTTCTTAATCAAGTTATAGGATTTTAATCTGTGAATTGTTTGAGAAGTGATATTCATGATAAAACAGAATATTATACTAAGGTTGGTTGTGAAGCAAGGTTAATGTGCTGGATGGAAATAATGCCGTTTGATGAGAAAGAATATGTGCTTCAATATGCTGCTGTTTATTGTGCCCCTTCTCTTTCATCTGCTACATCTGGTGTGCAAACATACCATCAGTTGCACCATCCATGATCTGTCCAGAATTCCACATGAATACTACCAACCTGGTCATCTTATTGTTGGCGGACTTGCTTCTCATCTCTTTGCTGCTTTTGACAAAGAAGACTTCAAAGAAAGGCTAACTATCCACCAGCGCCTTAATACCCAGTAAAGACATCAAATGTCAAATGATACTGAAATATCCCCCAGCTCTAACCAGGCCTCCTCAGAAGCTAGTTCCCCTGATTTCAGTGGGATTTACTTCCACTGAAGGGAAATGCAGATCTGAATGTGTCAGTGAGATAAGAGAGCCTGGTCCCAGCAAATCTCTTCCAAGGAGAGTTTAACAAGAGGAGGACTCAAAGATTGAACCTCCCTAGTTTAAGATGGAAAGCCCTTCTCTGTTCTTAATATTCACCTCATAAACTTTCATGTGAAGTGTCTTAAAGGCTCGCCTCTCCTTTGAGGTGATGCTTGAATAACCTCTGATGTTCTCATCCAAGTCAGGCTAGATGATTGTCTTTAATAGTTATAGACAGGGCCTGGATTAGATACAATCTGACTATATTCAGCTGAAGGTAGTGATCTGTGAATAAAAGTCAGTTAACTGTCAGTTGGGAGACGTAATGAGGGAGGTGTGAGTTCCACTTCAGTGGTAAAGATCAGATTTTCCTGGAGAAAAATGGCAGGAATCGGGAAGTCTGAATGAGTCCTACATTAAGCTGAAATTCTGCTCTTTTAGTTGAAATTGTTCTGCAGTTATATGTGTATTAGGGCAAAATTGACACTAAAATTCTGAAGAATTATAAAGAAGCCCCTGAAAGACATGCATAGTATATCTCTCTATGATACAGCATAAAATTCTCTTTGCAGTATTGTGCCAAAGAACTACCAGCATATTCTGGCCTTGGTATTTGCTGTCAAGGAGATCAATGAGAACCCTAAGATTTTGCCTAACATCACATTGGGATTCCACATCTATGACAGTTACTTCGATGAAAGGATGACCTACTGGGCTGCTCTGAACCTTCCCTCGACACTTATACCCAACTACAAGTGCAACATCCAGAAACACCTGGTGGCAGTTATTGCGGGACTGGACTTGGATACCTCCGTCTACCTGGCAAACATCTTGGGCATCTACAAGATCCCTCAGGTAAGATGCTGCCTTGGGGATTTCAAACATTCACCATCATATCTTCTATTCAGAAAGGATTTCTTTAATATAGAAATAGTTGTGAGAGACAAAGGAGAGTGATTCTGCCCTTCACAATGTAATGTGCTGTTAGAAGAGTTCTCCTCTCACCCCATTTCCTTGTCCACACACACCTAAAATCACCGTTATCTCCATGGGCTACTGGTTGGAGACAAAAGTTGCTCTCTTGCAAAGCTGGAAGCCTGCGTATCAGGAGTCAGCTGCCCACACATTGTTGCACTTCATAGGGATTCTGTGTGTTAGTGGTTTGAGAGAGGACGGGAAGATGCCATGAAATCAGAAGCTGAAATGCTGTGGTGAAACAAAGTGAAAAAACAGGGGAGAGGAAAGCAGCAGCTTGGGAAGGCATAGAGGAGAAAGTGGAGGAAGAAAAGGTGGAGGTTGGAGAGGAAAGCAGGAGAGCAGGAAACTGGACATGCAGGGGTGGCACAAAAGGAGCTGGAAGCTGAGAAACACAGGGTGCAACCTGCCACTCCTCCCAGCTTTGTGGAACCTGCCTTCTTAAGGCAACTGGCTCATTTTGCCTCCTGGATGCACATACCCAGACCTTCTGCAATTGTAGATGATGCTCCTTTATTTCCCTTTAGCTCACTTATGGGTCCTTTTCTCCAGAGGATGGTAGTCAAAGTCAATCCTCTTCCTTTTACAAGATGGTGCCCAATGAAGCCCATCAGTACACTGGGATTGTTGAGTTACTTCTGCACTTTGGTTGGACGTGGGTTGGATTGCTTGCTAGAGAAAGTGAAGGTGGAGAGAGATTTATTCAGGCCCTGAAACCTCTGCTCTCCCAGAAAGGCATTTGCTTGGCTTTCTCAGAGACAACCCTGAAAACGACATATTTGGCTGAGTATTATGACCTTTATCCGCACTGGATTCAAATTTATCAAGTTATTATGGAAAGTAAAGCCAAGGTGGTGGTTTTCTATGGAGAAACAAAGTCTATGCTTGCCTTGAGAGACATAGTAGCTCTTGGTGAATTGGAAAATGTGACCAAGACATCCGTGGGCAAGGTGTGGATTCTGACAGCACTGGTGGATTTCCCAGCACTGACCTTTCAAATGAGCATGGGCATGCAAGTCTTCCAGGGTTCCCTCTCCTTTTCAGTTCATTCAAATGTGGTACAAGGATTCAAAGCCTTTCTTCAGGCACAAAATCCTTTTGAGGAAAATGGAAATGGCTTTGTCAAGCAGTTCTGGGCACAGGTATTTCTCTGTTTATTTCCAAGCCCCAATACAGAGGAGCAGGCCAGTGGAACCTGTACTGGCGAGGAGAAGCTGGAAAATCTCCCTTCGTCTGGCTTTGAGATGAGCATAACAAGCCACAGCTATAGCATCTATAATGCTGTTTATGCCACAGCACATGCTCTACATGCCATGTTCCTGTCCAGGACCAAATACAGGGCAACGGTGGAAGGAGGGATACAGGAGCTTCAGAAACTGCAGCCTTGGCAGGTAATACCTATCATAACATACAATTTATTTGACAGAAAGGCAAATAAAGGCATGGAGATAAGAGTGCAAAACCCTAACATGTGCTCTTTCCAGTGAACGCCAAATTATTCTACTTCCCATTCGGAAAGATAGTTCACCTGTTTAGCAAGTTACAATTTGAATTTGGTTTGTTGCCCATTTGCTTCCAAAGTGAAGGGAAGTGACATAGAGGAAGCCTGGTAGGATCTCTTACTCCATGACATTAGCCCCCTTCTTGCATTGATTAGATGTCTGCATGGTGGTTTTTTGAGGCCGTTTGCCCTACAATTGTCTTCCGTGGGGTGGGAAATATCCAAGCAGTGGGAACTGAAAACCATGCATTTTCCTGTCATTTCTTCTTGGTCAGGAATGCATTAGGATTTTCCCTATAGGAGAGAAAGGAAATCATTGGCTCTCTCTGTGAATGATCACCTTACGAACCAATTCCAATGAGTGGATTCTGTTTGCATAGCAGTCCCTGCCAGTACTGAACGCTGAAGGCATCCTGAGTGTCAGTAAGGAGAGACATAGGCGTTACTTCATAGTTCCTATTTTTCTTCCAATGCAGCTCCATCCCTTCCTTAGGAGTGTCTCCTTTAACAACTCTGCTGGAGAAACGGTATCTTTCAGTGAGAGCAGGGAAGTAGAAGCTGGCTTTGATATTGCCAACATTGTCACTTTTCCAAATAACTCCTTCGTGAGGGTCAAGGTTGGAAGGGTGGGTGTGGAATCTGCCCCAGGCCAGCTGATTTCCATTGATGACAACAGAATGGTGTGGCACCAGCGCTTTCACCAGGTGAGGCATAATTCCTACATCCATGAAAGATAGAAAAAAAAGAACGTTTTTGCACTTATAGATCATCGGTGCAGCCCATCCCTGGCTTTCCAGCCTGATTCGAAATATTTTCTCTGCACTACATAAAATATTATCATGACCAATCAATCAATCAATCAATCAATGTATAGATATTCTCTAAATCTAAATCTAAGATATGTGGGATCTGCAGTGTCATCCATTCCTTCAAACAACGAAAACAATATGCTTCGTAATATAATGTTATATATGGCAGAGAAACCTCTTCTCTCTTATGCATCTATCAATATTTGTAGATCATTCTTGACACTATGCGGCTGTTCTCTCAAAGAAGCAAAATTTTAAACATGTGCTATGATTAGAAAATCGGGTATGGACCAGTTATTCCTATTATGCATGGGTACAATGGATGCAGGGCTGGTGAAGATAAACTCCTAATTCGCTTCCCAACTTGAGCCCTCATGCATTCTTTTTGGGGGCCTGAAGGGAGCACAAAGATGGTCAGGTTGAGCACTCTTTTGTTAAAAAAGCATGAACAGTAAAATGAATAATTTGACTCTGAGTTTGGAATAGGTAATTTAATGTCTTCTTATTTCTAATTGAGGCGGTGGGGATGAATGCTAATAATTTCTCTCTGCTAAAATGTTTATGTATTTATTTAAATGGGCAGGTTCCACCCCTTTCTTTATGTAACCCAAATTGCCCTCCTGGTTCCAGCAAGGAAAAGAAGGAGGGGGAGCCATTCTGCTGCTATGATTGTGCTCCATGTCCTCAAGGCAAGATTTCATCCCAGAAAGGTAGGAGACACAATATTTACATGGTACTTTTCAAATGTATAAAGGAGACACCTGTGATATTTCTATTTTAACCTCAAGAGTTTCACAATGGAAGCATTTGTAGTTGCTATCCAGAACATTTGAAATCTGAATGTATTATTTTCTTTCCAGACATGATTGACTGTGTTGCATGCCCAAAGGACCACTATCCACACAGGAACCAATCACAATGCATTCCAAAGACCATCAGCTTCCTGTCTTTTAAAGAGCCTCTAGGGATGAGCTTAGCATTGTTGGCTCTTTCTCTCTCTTTCCTCACAGTGGTGGTCCAAGCCATCTTCATTAAACATCAGGACACACCCATTGTCAGAGCAAACAATCGGGACCTCACCTACACTCTCCTCACTTTCCTCCTGCTCTGCTTCCTTTGCCCATTGATCTTCCTCAGCCGTCCAGAAAGAGTGAGCTGCGTGCTCCGACAAATGGCTTTTGGCCTTGTTTTCACAGTGACTGTTTCTTGTGTTCTAGCCAAAACGATCACGGTGGTTCTAGCGTTTGTGGCCACCAAACCAGGATCCCGAATGAGGAGGTGGGTGGGGAAAAGACTGGCAAATGCCATTGTGATTTCTTGTTCCCTTATCCAAGCAGGCATTTGCATTGTGTGGTTAGGAACCTCTCCCCCATTTCCTGATTCTGACATGCACTCTGTGATGAGAGAAATCATTCTAGGCTGCAACGAAGGGTCAGTTGCCCTCTTTTACTGTGTCCTGGGCTACATGGGCTTTTTGGCCATTCTCAGCTTTGTTGTGGCCTTTTTAGCCAGGAAACTGCCTGACAGCTTCAATGAGGCCAAATTCATCACCTTCAGCATGTTGTTGTTTTGTAGTGTTTGGGTCTCCTTTGTTCCAGTATACCTGAGCACCAAGGGAAAATACATGGTGGCTGTGGAGATCTTCTCCATCTTGGCCTCCAGTGCTGGCTTACTTGGTTCCATCTTTGCCCCCAAATGCTACATCATTGTGTTGAGGCCTGATTTGAACTGTAGGGAAAAGTTAATAAAGAAGCAATAATAAATTAACCTATCAACTCTGTTTATTTGTTCTATCAGAATATGGGTAAATTAATCTCCCCTTTTCTACATCCTATAACTGTTATATTTTATCTGTTACAATTCCTATGTGCAATTCCTTTAAAAATCCTCTGTGGTCTCTCTGAAATAGGGGTTCTCAACCTTTTTCAACTTTCGGGTGCATTTGGAAAACTAAGAAACTGTCATGGGTACTGGAACGTATTAAGACCTGACTAGAACACCAGATAAAGGTTAATTAGAAGCTGAATGAGAGAAAGCAGTATATTGGGATGCTTTAAAAGCTTCTGCTTATTCCTTTCTATGTGATTATCTGGTAAATAAGGTTACAGTGGAACTGCTACTGTCATGATTAAATCAGTCTCATTAGGGGATACTATATCAGGTTCCAGAAAAAGGGTATAAACCGCTATCTACCTCATGCTTCACTCACAACTTGGCTTTCAGTTTTCCCTCTTGTTTTCACCTGCCTTATAATGAACATATATAAACCAGCATAAACCAGGGTGTGTGGCATGGCTTGTGAGGAGGTATTTCTTAGGGCTAAGCAAGAGTCTTAAAAAATCTGTAAGTGGACTTTTTTATGTACACCGAATACTTTTGAACTGTTGATTTATTTGTCAACTTATATTGGATCTTTGGATCCCTTTTACTTCAAATGATTGGTATGGGTTCTTGAGAAGGAAGTTCTATGTTACTGCTGGTCATGGAGCAAGCTTTGGGGACATTTGTTCTGCTTTGTGCTAATGTGGATATCCTAGCTTGCCTGGGTACGTAGTTAATACCTTGCTCCTTTATTCTTGCTAGCTGGTAAAAGCATTGGGATGTGTTATTGCACCTCATTCCTGACAACACCCTTTAACCAAGGGTAACCAGGGGAAACGAACCCTGACACTACCCCAGCAAAGTCACCCAAAATTCTGAGTCATGGAACTCAGGTTGGATGCTGGATATTCTTGGGATTCCCCAAGACAAAAAGCTTGCCTGCTGAGCCACAAGCCCACAAGTTATAGCCATAACCAAGCACCTACATACCACATTCAGATGAATTCCTACAATAAGAAGTGAAAGCAGCAAATAGAAGCAAATACGTTATTGAGAGATTGCAGCACCAAACAGAACCATTTTACCTTAGAATTACATACCAAGACACTCTTGGAATTTGAGCGGAGCTCCAAAATAGCAAAGGCTAGCTTACCTCACCCTAATTACCAACCTTTAGAATCATAGGCCCCGCCAGCAGGCTTTATCCAGAAATACATGGCCTATTGCTCTCTATCAGTCTACCCAAGAAGCGCAACATTTAAGGTCTTAACTGGTTGCTACAAGCTCAGAACTCATGGCTCTCTTGGACTCAGATACCAATAATTTGGAGCTTTCACCACTGTAACTAAGCCAAGTGTTACTGCCTGTGTTTTCTGACTGATATATGGAGAAACACATGAACCTCACCTTTGAAGAGTTTGGAAGCAAGCCAGATGTGTGGTCCATTTCAATGGTAAGGGGAGAGGGAAGTTTTGGAACTCATGGGGGTATATTTTTAAGATCTAACAACCTATATTTCCACACTTCATTGAATTTTGTGATTTGAAATCTGTGCTGGGGTTCTCTCACCAAAGAGCACTTGCCCCAAACCTGGATCTTGGCATACAGGGTATTCTTCTTTTTTATACTTAATTTTACTTGCCATCTACACAAATCATCTGTCATAACTCAATCTCTTTCACAGTTTTTCAGTCTTAGTATGATTGTCTGTAAATTAATGAACAGATGTTCAGGGGGGAAATTTGGAGGTCAGACTGAACATTTCCCCTGTTCAGATGAAGCTTTTCAGCACTGATAGCAGACTGGACCACTGTTCTGTTCTGTTTTTTTCTTCCTCCTTGTAGTTATTTTTGCATGCTCTTTCGTTGTCCCATAAACAGACAGAAACCACTTTTGATGAAATAACAGAAGCATGTGCTGGTGTTTTTTCTGGTCATTTTGCTGTTTTTGATGTAGAGAGACCTAGTTATCATCACAGCTGTAATTATCAATCTCATCATGATTAAGTCTCTCTTGAATAATGTCTCAATAGATTTCCAGGCAATACCAGCCTGAGTCTGGGCATAAAACCCCTTCCTGCCATTCTAAGCAAAGGAGAGGTAAGAGGAAGAGGGAGGATTTCTGCTTTTCTCTTTGCTGAGGTGTAAAATAGGATTTTAATCTGTGAATTGGTAGGGAAGTGCTGTTCCTGTCAAGGCAGAATATTGTACTGAGCGTGGTTCTGAAGCTGAGGTTCATTTTCCAAATGGAAATGAGGGTGTCGGATGAGAAAGAATATTTGCCTCAGTATGTTGCTGTTTGTTGTGCCCATTCTCTTTCATCTGCCTCATATGGTGTGCAAACATACACGTTGCACCATCCATGATCTGTCCAGAATTCCACATGAATACTACCAACCTGGTGATCTTATCGTTGGCGGACTTGCTTCTCATCTCTTTACCAATTTTGACAAATTTGACTTCACAGAAAGGCTAACCACCCATCAACTTCTTAATACCTTGTAAATACTTATGTATTAAGTAGTAATCAGGTGATACAGAAACTTTCCCCAGCGCTAACCAGGCTTACAGAGAAGCCTGTTCCACTGATTTTAGAGGGATTTCCTTCCAGGCAGAGGTGTCGGGGAGGGGGGACCGTTTCAGAGCTAAAGAGTTGGCTTGGAAGGTGGGAAATTGAGATCTGAATGTGTCGTCAGTGAGATGAGAGAGTCTTTCTTTCATTCATGAGTTCTCTCCTCCCCACATCCCACCAAATTTCTTCCAAGAAGGGTTTCACAAGAGGAGCCACAACTTAAACTTACCTACTTTAAGATGGAAAGCCCTTCTCTGTTCTGAATATTGAACTTCATCTCTGGAAGTTTGGGGTGAATTGTCTTTAAAGCTCACCTCTCCTTTGAGGTGAAATTCTCATTCAGATCTTCTCATCCAAGTCAGGCTAGTCTTATATAACCATCCCAGTTTAAAATGTGTCACAGGTTTGAATATGATGAGAATAACTACATTAAGCCTGGCTACCTGCTTCTCTGCATTTCGATACAGCTTTTTTGTGGGATCAGATCAGTACCTGTAAATAACTGATTTGTATATGTCTAAGCCCAAAGGGCAGCCCCTACACTCTATTTTTATCATGTTAGATCTTCGGATGAAGGGGGGATTATTATTATTATTATTATTAGTAGTAGTAGTAGTCGTATAATTAATCAGCTTCATGGTTTCAAAATATTTTATGGCTTCTGTTGATGTCTCTGTGTGACTGTCAATGTCTGTAGCCTTGTGCTCTCACTATGGTGCAGGCTTGTTCGATGACAGAGGACTGGTGGCAGGGGAAGAGAGGGAATTTCATTTATAGACAGGGACTGGATCCGGTCCATTCATTCCAATTGGCCTGGGCAACAACAGACTAATTGGCTGAAGGTTCTGATCAGCCAAGAAATGGCAGTTAAGCATCTGTAACTTGAGGTACCACTGTATTAATAAAAGTGAGCTACAAGTATAAAAGTGGGATAGAATGTATTCCTTCAGGGAAACTCCTTTCCATATATAATAGGACAAAATTTCAACTAAAATCTTGAAGAATTGTCAAGCCTCCCCCCCTTTTTTTAAATGCATAGCATATATTTCAAATATATATAGCATGAAATTCTCATTGCAGTGTTGTGCCAAAGAACTACCAGCATATTCTGGCCTTGATATTTGCTGTCAAGGAGATCAATGAGAACCCCAAGATTTTACCTAATATCACCTTAGGATTCCACATCTATGACAGTTACTTCAATGAAAGGATGACCTACCGGGCTGCTCTGAACCTTCCCTCCACACTTATACCCAACTACAAGTGCGACACCCAGAAACACCTGGTGGCAGTAATTGGGGGACTGGACTTTGATACCTCCCTCCAAATGGCAGACATATTGAGCATCTACAAGATTCCCCAGGTAAGATACTGCCTTGGACTCTTCACACTCAATCACCATGATCTTTTCTATCCAAAAACGTTTTGTAGAATTGTGACTAAAAAAGGAGGCTGGTCCTGCTCTTCACAAAATGTGTTTCCTGTGGGCTTTGCAATTAAAGATGTCTGCTCTAGGTGGGCAGTCCTATTTCCCCTTCTTAAGCACACTTGCCTTTTCTCTCTGCTCTAGGTCTCAGCAGTGCCTCCCCTGACTCCTCTAACTAGTCTGGTGTCCCAAGTGCAGTGGATGATACGGTCCTATTGGTATATTGAAGGAGGATTCAAGGGCAGGAGCAGTTGGTTTCTATCTCAGGCAGCAGAATGTATTAGGTGTGACCTGGCCTCACCCAATAAACCAGGAAGTGTGGGTGGTGTGGGAGAAGGTAGCCCTCTAGATATATGAGGTTCAGACAAATTAGAGCTTTCAAAGGTCAATACAGTGGTGCCTCGCAAGATGAAATTAATCTGTTCCGCGAGTCTCTTCGTCTTGCGGTTTTTTCATCTTGCGAAGCACGGCTATTAGCAGCTTAGCGACTTAGTGGCTATTAACGGTTTAGCGGCTTTAAGAAAAAGGAAACAAACTCACAAGAACTCGCAAGACGTTTCGTCTTGTGAAGCAAGCCCATAGGGAAATTCGTCTTGCGGAACGACTCAAAAAACGGAAAACTTTTTCGTCTAGCAAGTTTTTCGTCTTGCGAGGCATTTGTCTTGCGGGGCACCACTGTACTAGGATTTTCAATAGGTGACTTTCTATTTATGTTTGGAAATGGTTCTGTACAGAGCTTCAACTGAGGCATGCAGAGAATGGTCTGGATTGATTTTGCACTTTGGCTCATGTGTTGGCAGAAAGGTGCCCTCTTTTCACCGGAGGTAAGGGAGGCATGACCTACACAAGATAGGCAACAGCAGCTTACTACTCTAGGGCCTTTACACCCTCGTGCATTAACTAGGGTGGGAGACAGCAGCAGCACAGGAAAGCAAGGAGGATGAACTGGAGACAGAAGATGAGAAGAAAGGAGAGCAAAGCAGGGCAGCACTCCATGGAGGCCAAATCGGCCGCCACCCCAACTTCCTGGAGTCTCCTTCCTGAGGCAACTGGCTCATCATGTCTCCATGGCAGGCAGGGGTTGAATACACATACAGTCCTTCTTCTGCATTTATGAATTATGCCTCTTTATTCCCTTTAGCTCACTTATGGTTCCTTTGCTCCAGAAGATCCTGGTCAAAGCCAATCTAGTTCCTTCTATAGGATGGTGCCCAATGAAGCCCATCAGTACACTGGGATTGTTGAGTTACTTCTGCATTTTGGTTGGACGTGGGTTGGGTTGCTCGCTGTGGATGATGACAGTGGAGAGAGATTTATTCAGACCCTGAGACCTCTGCTCTCCCAGAAAGGCATTTGCTTGGCCTTCTCAGAGACAACCCTGAAAACAACATATCTGGCAGACTTTTATCATGTGCAGTCTGACTTCATCCAAATCTATCATGTTATTATAGAAAGTGAAGCCAAGGTTGTTGTTTTCTATGGAGGAACAACGCCCATGATTCGCTTGCGAACAATGCTAGTGCTAGGTGAAATGGAAAATATTAACAAAACATCTGTGGTCAAGGTGTGGATTCTGACAGCACAGGTGGATTTCACAACATTGACCTACCAAATGAGTTGGGACATGCATGTCTTCCACGGTTCCCTCTCCTTTGCAGTTTATTCAAATGTGGTACAAGGATTCAAAGCCTTTCTTCGTGTACAAAATCCTTTTGAGGCAAATGGAAATGGCTTTGTCAAGCAGTTCTGGGCACAGGTATTTCTCTGTTTATTTCCAAACCCCAACACAGAAGAGCAGGCCAGTGAAATCTGCACTGGAGAGGAGAAGCTGGAAGATCTCCCTTCGTCTGGCTTTGAGATGAGCATAACAAGCCACAGCTATAGCATCTATAATGCTGTTTATGCCACAGCACATGCTCTACATGCCATGTTCTTGCCCGGGACCAAATACAGGGTAACGGTGGAAGGAGGGATGCAGACGCTTCAGAAATTCCAGCCTTGGCAGGTAATGCTATCATAACATACAAGTTATTTGACATGGGCAGTGAAGTGATCTCTTTCAGCTTTTGCCTTCCGGAAAAAGGTACAGGGTTATAAAAACTAGGACTAGCCTCCTGAGAAACAGTTTTTATTCAATTGTGATTTTGGTTTTAAACACAGTGTAAGGTAGTCTCTGTGGGAGTATATTGTATTTAATTATGGGGTATCAGAGTTTTTAGGGGGTTAACCAGGCTGGGATAGGAGGGATAGCAGGCTTGTTGGTTTTTGAACGTCTGATGTAGATTTTTTCAATTCCGTTGTTCTGTATGGGACAATGACAATAAAGATTACCTCATCGTATCTAAATGTAGAAGACTAAACTGAAAATTTTCAAGTACTAACTGTAGGCTATGATCCTCCGCTTAACGTAGGCAGATAAGCTCCTCCTCCAGTTGTTAAGCAGTAGCTGCGAATCCTGAACTGTGCTGCTTCTTTGTTAATACGTACCTATGTTTATAGAGAAACTGTAAGTGAAGGAGAATCTGATCTTGCTCTGTCCTGCTCCTTTACAAGCAGTTTCTCTGCACACAAGTTGAGGCGAGGATCCAAGCCTACAATGAGAGGAGAAGGTGAGATCAGTCCAGAGAATTCACATGTAGGCTGAGTTTTCCCCAAACCAAAAGGCTTTGTTGCCCATCTCCTCCCAAACTGAAGGGAAGTGACATAAACGAAGCCTGGTAGGACAGCTTTGCTGTTGTTTAGTCGTTCAGTCGTGTCCGACTCTTCGTGACCCCATGGACCAGAGCACGCCAGGCACTCCTGTCTTCCACTGCCTCCCGCAGTTTGGTCAGACTCATGGAAAGCTTACTCCATGGCATTAGCCCCCTTCATGCGTTTATTAGATGTCTTCATGATCGTTGTTTGAGGCTGGTTACCCTACGATTCTCTTCCGTGGGGTGTGACATATCCAGGCAGTGGGAACTGAAAGCCGTGGATTTTTTCCTCATTTCTTCTTGGTCAGGAATGCATTAGGATTTTCCCTATAGGAGAGAAAGGAAATCATTGGCTCTCTCTGTGAATGATCGCCTTACGAACCATTTCCAATGAGTGGATTCTGTTTGCATAGCAGTCCCTGCCAGTACCGAACGCTGAAGGCATCCTGAGTGTCAGTAAGGAGAGATATATGTATTACTTCATAGTTCCTATTTTTCTTCCAATGCAGCTCCATCCCTTTCTTAGGAGTGTCTCCTTTAACAACTCTGCTGGAGAAACGGTATCTTTCAGTGAGAGCAGGGAAGTAGAAGCTGGCTTTGATATTACCAACATAGTCACTTTTCCAAATAACTCCTTCATGAGAGTCAAGGTTGGAATACTGGGTGGGGAGGCTGTCCCAGGCCAGCTGATTTCCATTGATGACAACAGAATGGTGTGGCACCAGAGCTTTCACCAGGTGAGGCATAATTCCTACATCCATGAGAGACAGGAAAAGAGAATATCTTTAACATTACATTCCAACAGATCGCACTCCCTTTGAAATATTTGTTCCCCAGATGGTCAGGTTGAGCACACTTTTTGTAAAGCATGAATAGAAAAATGAGTAGTTTGGCTCTGAGTTTGGAATAAGTATTTTAGTGTCTTCCTGTTTCTAGTTGGGGGTGGGTTGAAATACTACTAATTTCTGTGTGCTAAAATGTTTATGTGTTTATTTAAATGGGCAGGTTCCACCCCTTTCGTTATGTAACCCAAGTTGCCCTCCTGGTTCCAGGAAGGAAAAGAAGGAGGGGGAGCCATTCTGCTGCTATGATTGTGCTCCATGTCCTCAAGGCAAGATTTCATCGCAGAAAGGTAGGAGACACAATATATACATGGTACTTTTCAAATGTATAAAGGAGACATCTGTGATATTTCTATTTTAAGAGTTTCACAGTGGTAGCATTTGTAGTTGCTATCCAGAACATTTGAAATCTGAATATATTATTTTCTTTCCAGACATAGATGACTGTGTTCGGTGCCCCGAAGATCACTATCCACACAGAGACAAATCACTATGCATTCCAAAGACCATCAGCTTCCTGTCCGTTAAAGAGCCTCTGGGTTTGAGCTTAGCATTGTTGGCTCTTTCTCTCTCTCTCCTCACAGTGGTGGTCCTAGCCATCTTCATTAAACATCAGGACACACCCATTGTCAGAGCAAACAATCGGGACCTCACCTACACTCTCCTCACTTTCCTCCTGCTCTGCTTCCTCTGCCCATTGATCTTCCTCAGCCCTCCAGAAACAGTGAGCTGCCTGCTCCGACAAATGGCTTTTGGCCTTGTTTTCACAGTGACCGTTTCTTGTGTTCTGGCCAAAACGATCACGGTGGTTCTGGCCTTTGTGGCCACCAAACCAGGATCCCGAATGAGGAAGTGGGTGGGGAAAAGACTGGCAAGCACCATTGTGATTTCTTGTTCCCTTATCCAAGCAGGCATTTGTGCTGTGTGGTTGGGAACCTCTCCCCCATTCCCTGATTCTGACATGCAGTCTGCAATGAGGGAAATCATTCTAGGCTGCAACGAAGGGTCAGTCGCCCTGTTTTACTGTGTTCTGGCTTACATGGGCTTTTTGGCCATTCTCAGCTTTGTTGTGGCCTTTTTTGCCAGGAAACTGCCTGACAGCTTCAATGAGGCCAAATTCATCACCTTTAGCATGTTGTTGTTTTGTAGTGTTTGGATCTCATTTGTTCCAGTGTACCTGAGCACCAAGGGGAAATACATGGTGGCTGTGGAGATCTTCTCCATCTTGGCCTCCAGTGTTGGGATACTGGGCTCCATCTTTGCTCCCAAATGCTACATCATTGTGTTGAAGCCTGAACTGAACTGCAAGGAGAAGTTAATAAAGAAGAAATAACAAATTAGCCTAACATCTCTGTTTTTTGTTCTATCAGAATATGGGCAAATTAATCTCTCTTTTTCTACATCGTATAACCATGCTGTATTTTATCTGTTACAATTCCTGTGTGCAATTACTTTTAAAATCCTCTGTGGTCTTTCTGAAATAGGGGTCCACAACCTTTTTCAACGTTTGGGAAACTAAGAAACTGTCATGGATACTGCTCAGTATGAAGGCCTGACTAGAACACCAGATGGTGGTTAATTATACACTGAATAAGAGAAAACAATATATTGGGAGGCTTAAAAAGCTTCTCCTTATTTTTTTCTATGTGATTCTCCAGTAAGTAAGGTTTCAGAGGAACTGCTACTGTCATGATTAATCAGTATCATTGATTTCAGTAGTTACAGGTGATATTTCCTACACAACTTCTGGTTTTGTTTTGTTTTTATTTATTTATTTACTTTTCAATTTCTATACTGCTTTATATTTTTAATACAAATCTCAAAGCGGTGTCAAGGTAAAGGTAAAGGTACCCCTGCCCATACGGGCTAGTCGTGTTCGACTCTAGGGTTGTGCGCTCATCTCACTCTAGAGGTCGGGAGCCAGAGCTGTCCACAGACACTTCCGGGTCACATGGCCAGCGTGACTAAGCTGCATCTGGCAAGCCAGCACCAGTGCAGCACACAGAAATGTCGTTTACCTTCCCGCTATATAGCGGTACCTATTTATCTACTTGCACTTAGGGGTGCTTTCGAACTAGTAGGTGGGCAGGAGCTGGGACCAAACGACGGGAGCTCACCCCATCACAGGGATTCGAACCACCGACCATGCGATTGGCAAGTCCTAGGCGCTGAGGCTTTACCCACAGTGCCACCTGCGTCCCGAAGCAGTGTACAGCATATTAAAACAAATAAAACGATAGCCAGGCGATGTTCCTCCAGCCTCATGAGGAGCCTCTTCAGTAGGGCTGGTGAGTTGGGGCCTCGCCCCCTAGACCAGGTGGAAAGGGCCTTGCAGAGAGCTGCCTTCACGCCTCACACCCAGGTGATGTTCCTCCGACCTCATTGTTCTTACTTATAACAATGGTGGTATTGCTAATGGGATTTGAATTATTGAATTACAGTACGTGAGTGGTTGCTTAGGCATTGGTTAGCAACCATCTGTGCGGAAAGGGTAAACAATTTTGGGGAGAAAATATACCTAGGGGTTAACATGACTGCTAAGAATGTGAATCTGTTTAAGGATAACTATGAAAAATGTTGGACGGAAGTGAAAAAGGATCTAGAAATATGGTCAAATCTGAAGTTATCATTGCTAGGCCGAATTGCTGTGATAAAGATGAATGTATTGCCAAGGATGTTGTTTTTGTTTCGAACATTGCAAATATTAGATAAAATGGAGTGTTTCAAGAAGTGGCAGAGAGATATCTCTAGATTTGTCTGGCAGGGCAAGAAACCTCGAATAAAATTTAAGATATTAACTGACGCTAAGGAAAGAGGTGGATTTGCCCTGCCAGACTTAAAACTTTATTATGAATCAGCCGCTTTTTGCTGGCTGAGAGAATGGGTGCTTCTTGAGAACACTGATGTGTTGGACTTAGAAGGCTTTAATAATGTCTTTGGGTGGCATGCATATCTGTGGTATGATAAGGTCAAAGCACATAACGCTTTTAAAAACCATATTGTCAGAAAAGCACTGTTTAATGTTTGGATAAGATATAAGGATTTGCTTGAGAATAAAACCCCAAGGTGGCTGTCACCAATGGAAGCGAAGGCTCAGAAAAAGCTCAATATGGAGGCTAAACGGCCGAAATATTGGGAAAATTTGGAACAAGAGGGAGACAGATTAAAGCTGCAGAGTTTTGAAAAATTAAAAAATAGAGTGCGAGATTGGCTTCATTATTATCAGATAATGGAGGCATATAATTTGGATAAAAAAAATGGCTTCCAGGTGGAAAAATCAAAATTGGAAACAGAACTGTTAGACTCCAAAACTAAGAATTTGTCAAGAATGTATAATTTGCTGTTGAAATGGAATACTCAGGATGAAACGGTGATATCTGTTATGATTAAATGGGCACAAGATGTTGGACATAACATTATGATGGCTGACTGGGAACAGTTATGGACCACAGGTATGAAGTTCACGGCATGTAATGCCTTAAGAGAGAATATAATGAAAATGATATACAGGTGCTACATGACACCAGTCAAGCTTGCGAAAATTTATCACTTGCCTGATAATAAATGCTGGAAATGTAAAGAGACAGAAGGTACATTCTTTCACCTTTGGTGGACATACCCAAGGATTAAGGCTTTCTGGGAGATGATCTATAACGAATTGAAAAAGGTATTTAAATATACATTTCTGAAGAAACCAGAGGCCTTTCTGCTGGGCATGGTCGGCCAATTGGTGCCAAAGAAAGACAGAACTTTCTTTATGTATGCCACAACAGCAGCAAGAATACTTATTGCAAAGTATTGGAAGACACAAGATCTACCCACTCTGGAAGAATGGCAGATGAAGGTGATAGACTATATGGAACTGGCGGAAATGACTGGCAGAATCTGAGACCAGGGAGAAGAGTCGGTGGAGGAAGATTGGAAGAAATTTAAAGACTATTTACAGAAACATTGTAAAATTAATGAATGTTAGAATGATGTTGGAATGGATCTCTGTGATTTTAGGGAAAATGTATCAAAGATTTAAGAAAAATAGACTGTTAATTGGTGAAAAGAGGGAAAGTAAACTTATATTAAGATCAAGATAAATTTTCAGGATAAAAATTTTGAAGAGAGGGAAAGGATTTGCTGAAATGGATAATTGACTTAGAATACAAAAAAGGGAGGTGTGAGGAGGTCAGGGAAACAAGCAAATGAAAGAAAAGTTATGGGAAGGCTCGATTTGTTTTTTTGTTTTTTTTTTACTTGTTTCTATTTTTCTGTTTTTTTATTGTGATGTGTTGTTTTGCCATTGTTTAATTTGGTGTGCCCAATCAAATTCGTGGCCATCCAAACTAACCCGCCCAGCAACAGGGGATGTCATGGTTGCTCCCACCACAACATGTGCTCTTCATGAAGGAGAACCCACTTTATCAGACAGTATTTGAAACATGGTGGAACAAGAAGATTGGTAAATAAAAAGACCATTTCATTCCATGACCCACTATGAATGCTGAATACATCTGGGCAGTTGTAAAGTTAATTCTCTCTTACATCTTGATATCTCAAATACGTTAACTAACCATTCTTTTTGTATTTGCTAATTGTTTTTTCTTTATTACATCTATAAACAGTTCTTTGTTTATAGTTCTTTGTTTCACATACTCACATTTTTTGGGCAGTCTATATGTTTCCATATTTGAGGTGTTTTTCTATTAGGAGCACAAATAGCTGCTTGTGCTTATATTAATAATTTTATAATAATTTATTATTTTTACCCCACTCATCAGGCTGGGTGTCCCCAGCCACTCTAGGCAGCTTCCAGCACAATATTAAAATACAATGATTAATCAAATATTAAAAGCTTCTCTAAACAGGGCTGCCTTCAGATGTCTTCTAAAACTCTGATAGTTGTTTATTTCTTTGACATCTGATGGGAGGGCGTGAGGAGATTTCACCCCTCCCATACCCAAGAATCTCCTGACCATCTCCTGATGATCTCTGCTGACTCTCCACAGAGAAGAGGAGGCGTGTCCTGCCTATTTACTTATTCTGCCCAGCAACATATCTGTGTGTGTGAGAGAGAGTCAGTCAGTCAGTGTATCGGAGAGAGTGAGAGTGTTAGAGAACCTAGAGATTAGATTGCTGCTAAGAGCAGCTGCAGACTCTCAGTGTAGCATTGCTTTATGCTCAGAATACTTAGCTCTGTATATAGTTTTGTACCATAGTTGTAGTTATAGAATAAAAGGAAGACATTTTACAGAGCTGCTCTCCGAGTGGTTTATACTCTGCAAGACTCTGCAAAACTCTGCTGCGCAACGACTGTAGTATTGAGACAGTGAATCCGGTCCTCTCAGCTCTAAGCTGTGAGTCCACAGCACTGTGACCGTTTCCTGCGGGAAGGAGGTCTCTGGCGGTGCTACCCAGCTCGCCCAGCCCAGTCGGGGTTGAGGTACACGAGTCCAGTTGGCACACTGGCTCTAGGGCGATGCTGACATCGGTTATGGGCCCAGTCGTTGTTCCAGTCGTCTGACCTGGCGTTGTTCCAGTCATCCCAGGCGTCCCAGTCGTCCCAGTCGCCAGAGGTTTCTGTTGCTGATTGCCGGACGGTGGAACGGACGCTGCATGCTGGACTAATTTACGGTGCCCAGAAGCAGAGCTGTTTTGGAGCAGAGTGTTCAAGCTGCCGCTGTTGCTGTTGCTGCTGCTTGATTTATGGAGGTATGTTGCTGACTGCCAAAGGAAGAAGATAGCATCCCTGTTTGCCTGTTAATTGCGCTCTGAGTGGGAGAGAGAGTGGCTGAAGGAGTCAAGGCTTTATCTGTGTTGCACGAGGGAAGTGTCTTGCTCTAAGTAATAGCAGACATGGCCTGTGCACATTCTGGCCAGATGGCTCTGTCATTTCCTCTCCTCACGCCTGAAAGCTATGCAATTTGGCAAGTAAAGATGAAAGCGCTTTTACAGAGGGAAAAGCTATTTCACACGATAGAAGATGACCCTCCAGATAAGGATGGTGATGATTGGGCTGAGTGGCATGCTGCAGATATGAAAGCCCGAGGGACAATTATTTTGAGTGTTTCAGACCACTTGCTGGTGAACTTAGAGGGTCAAGAGACTGCACAAGCTGTTTGGCATAAGTTGAGAGAGATGCATCTGAGACAAAATGCTGGTTCCAGTGTGATTTTCTTTAAGAAGCTGTGCAGGCTGCAGTTGGAGAAAGGTGGTGA
Organism: Podarcis vaucheri; assembly: GCF_965113315.1. NCBI lineage: Eukaryota > Metazoa > Chordata > Lepidosauria > Squamata > Lacertidae > Podarcis > Podarcis vaucheri. The sequence continues at coordinate 39,808,362 of NC_138751.1, read as the reverse complement.
TTTGCCTAGCCATCTATCTCAATTAAAGCGTCTCAGACAGGACCTTGTTCAGCGAGACCTGGCTATTTCAGAGGCTGTATTTGCAATGCTAATGATCAATAGCCTAGATGAGTCTTATGATGGAGTAGCTGCCCAGATTTCCACGATGCCTTCTGACCGGCTAACAGAAGATTATGTGTCTAGCGTGCTTCTGAATGAGTGGGATCGCAGACAGGCTGTTAAAGAAAGCCGGGAAAACTGTGCTGTTAAAAATGTGCTTGAAAATGTGCCTGAGTCTTCAGCAGGGGAAAGTGAAAGTGAAACTGCTGCTGTTAAAGCTTTGAAATTGAAGCGGTGCTTTTCGTGTGGAGCACAAGGCCATTTGAGTTTCCAGTGCAAGAAGTCTTCAAAGAAGAAGGGAAACTTCAGAGGCAGAGGGGGAGGAGGAAGAAATCCCCAAGCACCTGCTACTTCAAAGGCCTTGATCTCTCGCTGTTCCAGTCAACATGGGCGGAGTTTCTTCGTGGTCGACTCTGGCTGTTCAAACCACGTGGCCAAAGATAAGAATCTCTTTGTTCAGCTTGAGAAGCAAGAGAAAGAAATTCATCAAGCAGATGGGACAGTTCTCACAAGTGTGGCTCAGGGAACTGTGTTCTTAAAGAGCCTGAATGCAACTATTAAGAATGTCCTGTATGCACCTGATATTCAGGACAATTTGTTGAGTGTTTCCCAGCTTGATCGTCAAGGGTTTAAGGTGGTGTTTGCTAAATCTCGCTGTGAAATTCTTAGAGATGGCAAGCTCATTCTGTATGCAAAATGTGTAAATAGATTGTACCAATTGCCTTTTGTTTCAGGTACAGGCACTGCAGAAGCAACTGAGAAAGAGTGTTGCAATTTGTCTGTGGATAAGAATGAGAAGTTGCATGACCAATGTATTCATTATTACCATCGCATTTATGGTCATTTGGGTTTCCAGGCTGTGGCAAAAATGCCTGATATGGTTCAGGGTATGAGGTTGAAAGAATGTCCCTACCACGTGAAATGTGTTTCTTGTGCTGAGAATAAGGCAAGGCAAGCTCCCAAAGGTACAGAGTCTGGGAGAGAGGCCAAGAAACCATATGAAATCATTCATGCAGACTTAGTGGGGCCTCTAGCGCTCTCTAGAGGCAATTCAAGGTTTTTTATGGTTCTGATAGACTCCTATTCAAAATATGTTTGGGTCTATGTGCTGCAGAAAAAGTCTGAAGCCTTTACCAAGTTTCGTCAATTTTGTAAATGGCTCAGAAATGTACATAATGAGAATGTACGTTTTCTTTTCACAGACAGGGGTGGAGAGTTTTGTTCAGAAGAGTTTGAGAGTTTTCTTTCTGAACAGGGCATTGAGCATAGGACGGCCACGCCCAGATCACCCTGGCAGAATGGTTTATGTGAGAGAGTGAACCAAACCCTGCAGCAAGGAATCAGAACGCTGTTACATGATTCGGGGCTGCCCAATCCTTTTTGGGCCGAAGCTCTTTCATTTTTCTGTCACGTGTATAACAGGAGGTACCAGTCTAGTGTAAATTGCACCCCATATGAGATGCTTCATGGAAGAAAGCCATGTGTAAAGCATTTTAAAATTTTTGGTTCGGAGGTTTGGGTGCACACCTCGCAGGGTGACAAACTAAGCAAGCGTGGAGAACATGGTATTTTCCTAGGATATGAGAAAGGGTCTTATCGTGTTCCGATCACAGACACGAAAACCATAAGGCTGACCAGGAGTATTGATGACAATCCACAATGGGACAGAGTTGGCGTTTTTCAGTGCCATCCCATTTGTGATGATGGTGCAAAAGGGGCAAAGAAAGTTAAGAGGGAGGCAAGTGTTATTGGTAGTGATAATCCTGATGCCAATGTAGTTCCAGATGATGGCACAGATTATCAGAGCCCAAAAGCCTCAGGTGAGTCTGACGCTGACTCTGACTTAGCAGCTTCGTATACTTTAGCTCCCCATTCTCCTAAAGAGGAGGAAGCACCAGAACAAGAGGATCAGAGAGTTTTGCGCAGGTCCGAGAGAACAACCAAGGGTGTACCACCGAAAAGGTTTTCTGAAGAGTTTGCAAAGACTGCAGTCACGAGCAACTCTGGTGGGGTTTTCAAACCTAGCATGAAGTGTGCTGAGAGTAATAGCACAGAACGCTTTATTTATTTCCTTACCTGATATTTGAAGGAAAGCGTGTATTTGAGTTCTGAAAAATGGTTTGTTCAAATCTGCCTAATTAGAAATGTCAATTTGTATTTGAAAGGAAGAAATGTGTATGAAGATTTTTCTAGAAGCTGCTTATTCAATGGTATTGTCATAATGTGTTATATGCCAGGAAGAGAGATACCTGCAAATATCTTAACCAAGGTTGTAAGCAGAGAACAACTTTTGGAGTGTATGTGTAAGTTGCAGTTATGTTAAAGATTCTTGAAATGGTCGGATGAAATGGGGGAGGATGAGGAGATTTCACCCCTCCCATACCCAAGAATCTCCTGACCATCTCCTGATGATCTCTGCTGACTCTCCACAGAGAAGAGGAGGCGTGTCCTGCCTATTTACTTATTCTGCCCAGCAACATATCTGTGTGTGTGTGAGAGAGAGTCAGTCAGTCAGTGTATCGGAGAGAGTGAGAGTGTTAGAGAACCTAGAGATTAGATTGCTGCTAAGAGCAGCTGCAGACTCTCAGTGTAGCATTGCTTTATGCTCAGAATACTTAGCTCTGTATATAGTTTTGTACCATAGTTGTAGTTATAGAATAAAAGGAAGATATTTTACAGAGCTGCTCTCCGAGTGGTTTATACTCTGCAAGACTCTGCAAAACTCTGCTGCGCAACGACTGTAGTATTGAGACAGTGAATCCGGTCCTCTCAGCTCTAAGCTGTGAGTCCACAGCACTGTGACCGTTTCCTGCGGGAAGGAGGTCTCTGGCGGTGCTACCCAGCTCGCCCAGCCCAGTCGGGGTTGAGGTACACGAGTCCAGTTGGCGCACTGGCTCTAGGGCGATGCTGACAGGGCGTTCTACAGGGCGGGTGCCACTACCAAGAAGGCCCTCTGCCTGGTTCCCTGTAACTTCACTTCTCTCAGTCTGGGAATAGCCTGAAGGCCCTTAGTACTGGACCTCAGCATCCAAGCTGAATGATAGGGGTGGAGATGCTCCTCCAGGTATACTGGGCCTAGGCCATTTAAGGCTTTAAATGTCAGCACCAACACTTTGAATTGTGCCCAGAAACGTACTGGGAGCCAATGTAGGTCTTTCAGGATGAGTGTTATGTGGTCTCGGCGGCCACTTCCAGTCACCAGTCTAGCTGCCACATTCTGGATTAGTTGTAGTTTCCGGGTCACTTTCAAAGGTAGCCCCACACAGAGCGCATTGCAATAGTCCAAACAGGAGATAACCAGAGCATGCACCACTCTGGCAAGACAGTCCATGGGCAGGTAGGGTCTCAGCCTGCGTACAAGATGGAGCTGGTAGACAGCTGCCCAGGACACAGAATTGACCTGTGCCTTCATGGACAGCTGTGAGTCCAAAAGGACTCCCAGGCTGTGCACCCGGTCCTTGAGGGGCACAGTTACCTCATTCTGGACCAGGGAGTCTTCCACACCCACCCACCTCCTGTCCCCCAGAGACAGTACTTCTGTCTTGTCAGGATTCAACCTCAATCTGTTAGCTGCAATCCATCCTCCAACCGCCTCCAGACACTCACACAGAACTTGCAAAGAATGTGTGGTTTCTGAACACCTTCTCAGGGTTAATTTCCCAATGCTGCAGGACATGTAAAGGAGGCGAGAGAGATGCTAGCGTATCAGGAAGGAGTGGGGTTTCCTAGTTCTTGTCTGGCCATGGGGGCCCAGCCTATGGTCCCACATGGACAAACAAGTAAAAGAGATGGCTTATACCTGTCAGGGTTAGGTAAGTTGAGGGTTATGTTGTCTGGGAAGGTAAGAAAGGCCCTTTGGAAAAACCAACCCTGACAGCAGCCCTGCAAAGTAAGCCAAAAATCTGTCATGGTATAGCCCTAACCAAGAAGCTACATACCACATTCAGATGAATTCCTACAATAAGAAGTGAAAGCAGCAAATAGAAGTAAATACGTTATTGAGAGATTGCAGCTCCAAACAGAACCATGTTACCTTAGAATTACATTTAAGAAAGATACCAAGACACTCTTGGAATTTGAGCAGGGCCCCAAAACAGCAAAAGCTAGCTTACCTCACCCTAATTACCAACCTTTAGAATCATAGACCCCACCAGCAGGCTTTATCCAGAAATACATGGCCTATTGTTCTCTATCAGTCTACCCAAGAAGCATAATATTAAAGGTCTTATCTGGTTGCTACAAGCTCAGAACTCATGGCTCTAAGAAGTCTCTCTTGGACTCAGATACCAATAATTTGGAGCTTTCACCAGTGTAACTAAGCCAAGTGCTACTGCCTGTGTTTTCTGACTGATGTATGGAGAAACACATGAACCTCACCTTTGAAGAGTTTGTAAGTATGCCAGTTTTCACTGACCAGATGTGTGGTCCTTTTCAATGCTAAGGGGTGAGGGAAGTTTTGGAACTCATGGGGGTATATTTTTAAGACCTAACAACCTATATTTCCACACTTTACTTTGCTGAATATTTTGTGATTGAAAATATCTGTTGGGGTTCTCTCACCAAAGAGTACTTGCCCCAAACAAGGATCCTGGCATTCAGGGAATTCTCCCTTTTTATACTTAATTTTCCTTGCAACCTACACAAATCATCTGCCATAACTCAACCCCTTTCACAATTGTTCAGTCTTAGTAGAATTGTCAGTAAATTAATGAACAGATGTTCAGGGGGGAATTTTGGAGGTCAGAGTGACCATTTCCACTGTTCAGATGAAGCTTTTCAGCACTGATATCAGAGTGGACCACTGTTCTTTTCTTCCTCCTTGTAGTTATTTTTGCATGCTCTTTTGTTGTCCCATAAACAGACAGAAACCACTTTTGATGAAATAACAGAAGCATGTGCTGGTGTTTTTTCTGGTCATTTTGTTGTTCTTGATGTAGAGAGACCTAGTTATCATCAAAGCTGTAATTACCAATCTCATCATGACTAAGTCTCTCTTGAATAATGTCTCAATAGATTTCCAGACAATACCAGCCAGAGTCTAAACATGGGCATAAAACGCCTTCCTGCCATTCTAAGCAAGGGAGAGGGAAGAGGGAGAGGGAGGATTTTTGCTTTTCTCTTTGTTGAGGTGTAAAATAGGATTTTAATCTGTGAATTGGTAGGGAAGTGCTGTTCCTGTCAAGGCAGTATATTGTACTGAGTGTGGTTCTGAAGCTAAGGTTCATTTTCCAGCTGGAAAGGAGGGTGTCAGATGAGAAAGAATATTTGCCTCAGTATGTTGCTGTTTGTTGTGCCCATTCTCTTTCATCTGCCACATATAGTTTGCAAACATACACGTTGCACCATCCATGATCTGTCCAGAATTCCACATGAGTACTACCAACCTGGTGATTTTATTATTGGCGGACTTGCTTCTCACCTCCTTACTGCTTCTGACAAAGAAGACTTCAAGGAAAGGCTAGCGACCAGTCAACTTCTTAATACCTTGTAAAGACTTCATATGACACGTAATCAGATGTCACAAAAATGTCCCCCTGCTCTGACCAGGCTTACTCAGAAACAAGTTCCACCTATTTTAGAGGCATTTCCTTCCAGGCAGAGGTGTCAGGGAGGGGGGACCATCTCAGAGCTGAAGAGTTGGCTTGGAAGGTGGGAAATGGAGATCTGAATGTGTAGTCAGTGAGATGAGAGAGTCTTTCTTTCATTCATGAGTTCTCTCCTCCCCACATCCCACCAAATTTCTTCCAAGAAGAGTTTCACAAGAGGAGCCACAACTTAAACTTACCTAGTTTAAGATGGAAAGCCCTTCTCTGTTCTGAATATTGAACTTCACCTCTGAAAGTTTGGGGTGAATTGTCTTTAAAGCACACCTCTCCTTTGAGGTGAAATTCTCATTCAGATGTTCTCATCCAAGTCAGGCTAGTCTTATATGACCCTCCCAGTTTAAAATGTGTCACAGGTTTGAATATGATGAGAATAACTCCATTAAGCCTGGCTACCTGCTTCTCTGCATTTCAATACAGCTTTTTTGTGGGATCAGATCAGTACCTGTAAATAACTGATTTGTATATGTCTAAGCCCAAAGGGCAGCCCCTACACTCTATTTTTATCTTGTGAGATATATTATTATTATTAATCAGCTTTGTGTCACTATGGTGCAGGCTTGTTCGATGACAGAGGACTGGTGACAGGGGAAGAGAGGGAATTTCATTTATAGACAGGGGCTGGATCAGGTCCATTCATTCCAATTGGCCTGGGCAACAACAGACTAATTGGCTGAAGGTTCTGATCAGCCAAGAAATGGCAGTTAAGCGTTTGTAACCTGAGGTACCACTGTATTAATAAAAGTGAGCTACAAGTATAAAAGTGGAATACAATGTATTCCTTCAAGGGAAACGCCTTTGCATATATAATAGGGCACAATTTCAACTAAAATGCTGAAGAATTGTCAAGCCTCCCCCCCCTTTTTTTAAATTGCATAGCATATATTTCAAAAATAAAGCATGAAATTCTCATTGCAGTGTTGTGCCAAAGAACTACCAGCATATTCTGGCCTTGATATTTGCTGTCAAGGAGATCAATGAGAACCCCAAGATCTTACCAAATCTCACCTTAGGATTCCACATCTATGACAGTTACTTCAATGAAAGGATGACCTACCGGGCTGCTCTGAACCTTCCCTCCACATTTGTACCCAACTACAAGTGCGACACCCAGAAACACCTGGCGGCAGTTATTGGGGGACTAAACTTTGATACCTCCCTCTACATGGCAGACATATTGAGCATCTACAAGATTCCCCAGGTAAGATACTGCCTTGGACTCTTCACACTCAATCACCATGATCTTTTCTATCCGAAAACGTTTTGTAGAATTGTGACTAAAAAAGGAGGATGGTCCTGCTCTTCACAAAATGTGTTTCCTGTGGGCTTTGCAATTAAAGATGTCTGCTCTAGGTGGGCAGTCCTATTTCCCCTTCTTAAGCACACTTGCCTTTTCTCTCTGCTCTAGGTCTGAGCAGTGCCTCCCCTGACTCCTCTAACTAGTCTGGTGTCCCAAGTGCAGTAGATGATACGGTCCTATTGGTATATTGAAGGAGGATTCAATGGCAGGACCAGTTGGTTTCTATCTCAGGCAGCAGAATGTATTAGGTGTGACCTGGCCTCACCCAATAAACCAGGAAGTGTGGGTGGTGTGGGAGAAGGTGGCCCTCTAGATATATGAGGTGCAGACAAATTAGAGCTTTCACAGGTCAATACTAGTATTTTCAATAGGTGACTTTCTCTTTATGTTTGGAAATGGTCCTGTTCCCTGGGGCAGTTATAAACAAAGATCAGTAGCTTTGTCTTCCACAATACAGAGATTCTACCGAGGAATGCAGAGAATTGTCTGGATTGGCCAACAAACCTCACACTTTGGCTCATGTGTTGGCAGAAAGGTGCCCTCTTTTCACTGGAGGTGAAGGAGGCATGACCTACACAAGATTGGCAACAGCAGCTTACTACTCTATGGCCTTTACACCCTCATGCATTAACTAGAGCTAAACATCCTAGTTATATAAGGCTGCAACTTATCCACAGTTGGGGCTCAGGAAACAGCATCCCCACCCCACCCCTGCTTTCCACCCTCCTGACTAAGAAGGTACTGTGTTTGTGAGAGACAGCTCATATCAATTTGCTTCCTTACTTCAACTCCTCAAAAAACACACCTCCACATTCCATTCTGCAAATTGACATTTCTTCCAACTTTGCCTGTGGCTTACTGGCTGTAGACTAAAGATGCTCTTTTGCAAATCTGGAAGCCTTCCTGTCTGGAGGCAGCTGTGCACACGTTCTGGCATTTGTGTGTGATTCTGTGCGTCTGTGGTACAATAAGAGGTTTGGAAAGGAAGGGAAGGTAGGACGTCATAAAATGAAGAGGTGAAATGTTGTGATGAAACAAAGGGGATGAAATGGAGAAGGAAAATTAGGGAGAGGGACAGCAGCAGATCAGGAAAGCAAGAAGAATGAACTTGAGACAGAAGATGAGAAGGAGAGCAAAGCAGAGAAGCACTCCATGGAGGCCAAATCGGCCACCCTCCCAACTTTCTGGAGTCTCCTTCCTGAGGCAACTGGCTCATCTCATCTCTATGGTGGGTAGGCCTTGAATACACATATAATCCTTCTTCTGCATTTATGAATTATGCCTCTTTATTCCTTTTAGCTCACTTATGGCTCCTTTGCTCCAGAAGATCCTGGTCAAAGCCAATCCACTTCCTTCTATAGGATGGTGCCCAATGAAGCCCATCAGTACACTGGGATTGTTGAGTTACTTCTGCACTTTGGTTGGACGTGGGTTGGGTTGCTCGCTGTGGATAATGATAGTGGAGAGAGATTTATTCTCACCCTGAAACCTCTGCTCTCCCAGAAAGGCATTTGCTTGGCCTTCTCAGAGACAACCCTGAAAACCACATATCTGGCAGAGCTTTATGTAATGTATTCCCATGTTATTATGGGAATCTATCGTGTTATTATGGAAAGTGAAGCCAAGGTTGTTGTTTTCTATGGAGGAACAATGCCCATGATTCGCTTGCGAACCATGCTAGCGATAGGTGAAATGGAAAATATTAACAAAACATCTGTGGGCAAGGTGTGGATTCTGACAGCACAGGTGGATTTCACAGCATTGACCTATCAAATGAGCATGGATATGCAAGTCTTCCATGGTTCCCTTTCCTTTGCAGTTTATTCAACTGTGGTACAAGGATTCAAAGCCTTTCTTCAGGTACAAAATCCTTTTGAGGCAAATGGAAATGGCTTTGTCAAGCAGTTCTGGGCACAGGTATTTCTCTGTTTATTTCCAAACTCCAATACAGAGGAGCAGGCCAGTGGAACCTGCACTGGCGAGGAGAAGCTGGAAAATCTCCCTTCGTCTGGCTTTGAGATGAGCATAACAAGCCACAGCTATAGCATTTATAATGCTGTTTATGCCACAGCACATGCTCTGCATGCCATGTTCTTGCCCGGGGCCAAATACAGGGCAGCAGTGGAAGGAGGGATGCAGAAGCTTCAGAAACTTCAGCCTTGGCAGGTAATGCTATCATAACACACAAGTTATTTGACATGGGCAGTGAAGTGATCTCTTTCAGCTTTTGCCTTCCGGAAGAAGGTACAGGGTTATAAAGACTAGGACTAGCCTCCTGAGAAACAGTTTTTATTCAATTGTGATTTTGGTTTTAAACACAGTGTAAGGTAGTCTCTATGGGAGTCTATTGTATTTATTTATGGGGTATCAGAGCTTTTACGGAGCTAACCAGGCTGGAATAGCTGGGATAGCAGGCTTGTTGGTTTCTGAATGTCTGATGTAGATTTTAAGTTTCATTGTTCTGTATGGGACAATGACAATAAAGATTATCGTATTGTATCAAAATGTAGAAGACTACACTGAAAATTTTCAAGTACTGGCTGTAAACTAGGATCCTCCACTTAACATATGCAGATAAGCTGCTCCTCCAGCTGTTAAGCAGTTGCTGCGAATCCTGCACTGTGCTGCTTCTTTGTTGTTGCTTTTTTAATTACCGTATTTTTCGCTCTATAACACGCACCCGACCATAACACGCACGTAGTTTCTAGAGGAGGAAAATCCGTAGGCATGCCACCCGTAGGCATTCCCTCCATAACATGCACAGACATTTCCCCTTACTTTTTAGGAGGAAAAAAGTGAGTGTTATGGTGCAAAAAATACGGTAATTTTTATTATTATTTTTTAAATGATATTTATTGAGAATTTAAAATTACAGAAAAAGAAAGGAAAAAGCAAGGAAAAAGAAAAGGAAAAAAGATAGACAAAAAGAGAGATTAAACAATATAAGTCAATAAAAACAAAAGTAAAAAAAACACAATACATCAGAATCAAAAAACAAAAATAAACAAAAAATTTAAAAACAAATCCAATATTCCCAAATCTTTATCTTTCATTAACTTGTTTCATCAACTTCCTCACACCTCCCTTTTTTGTATTCTAGTTATTGATTGTCTCAGCAAATCCTTTCCATCTTTCACAATACTCATTAATTTTACAATGATTTTCTAGATGAATTTTTAAAACTTTCTTCCAATCTTCATCCGTCGTCTCTTCTTCCTGGTCTCGGGTTTTGTCAGTCCTTTCTGTCCCGTCCATCTAGTCCATCAACCTGGTGACCTTCTATCCGAGGCTCTTAAGTCTTTTCCATGTCCCTTCTGCAGGTCTTCTTCATGTTTATACCTGCATTTTACTTTATCTTCTGCTGATCTTATTCTTAATTTCCTTCCTTTCTCTCGGGGGGACTCCAACTTGGCAATATCTTTATCTCTTCTCAACAAGTCAGCCCATTCTCCATAGTCGACACTGAAATCCAAAAGATATTTGAGGGCATGTTTCAAAGTCCCTCCAAGGTTAAGGGCCCCCACAACTCCAAACTCCCTCTGGCCCAAAGCCAGATCCAAAAAGTCAAAACATCCCTGCATAGGGATCCAACTTCCCATCTCCAGACCAAACAGTACTCCATCTCTCCAAATCTGACTTTCTCCAGATTCAGTCATCAAAAACAGCAACTTATGTTCCTGCAAAGCCGCAGCTCTCTCCATTTCTGGTACTTGAGGTTCAGCAACTACCTCCTCCTTTATCTTCTTCACCACTTGCTCTGTCAAAGCACATTCCTGGATTAATTCCGGAGTGGTTTCTATATAAGTATTCACTGTTTGTCCAAAATTTCCAACTGCAACAGTCATCAAATCCACCTTCTCATGTAGCTGTTCCAGTAAAGCACTTGTCTTGCAAAGAGCAAGCACTAAAGCTTCTTCTGGGCACATTCTTGTTCAAGGTCGGTGTCTATTTCCCACGATCTTTTATCTCTACAGCTGTAAAATTTCCCAGATCGACTCCAGCAACAGTTTCACAAGTTCCCTCTAGAGGAAACAATTTCTATTTGTATCCGTCTTTTTAAAAGCAGATCTAGCAACAAAGTTCCTTTCGTTTTCCAGATATTTTGTTCCTTTTGAGTGCAAAAGGGAACATTGGAATCAATATGTTTCTCTTTTTTAACCATCTGTCAAAAACAGATGGTTTTATCCACAGTCAATGAACTTTCCCAAAGTGTCTGTCTCTGACACCCCGCTCCCAGGATCAAGATGGTGGAAATTTATCTTTCTTTACTCTCTCTTCTGCAGGTTTAAACAGTCTAAAAAGATTCCCCCCTCTTCTCCTGCTTCCAAGGGGGGTTTAGTGATTTTAGCTGATGGAAATTTAGTCCTTTACAAACGACTTTCCAGACTCTAGCTTGCAATGTCTTTGCTTCAATCTATTTACAAAAGTGGAAGGCGGACTTCCTGTTTAGACCTTCCCGCTTCGGTGACAAATTAAAAAGTTTCTTAATCCAATTTTCCGTTCTACTCACGGGCAGTTGTTTAAAATCCAATTGTCCACAGGAAGAAGTCAGCGCTCTCCGGCAACAGCAATGCGGCTTCACTCCGTGAAAAGAGCAGTCGATTCAAAGCACCGCGCCATTCACCCCACATCGCTCTGGATCCCCGAAACTGGGTTTCCCCGCAAGTAGGGGAGGCGCAAAAGGTGCCAGCCGAATCCCACGTCCACAGGCTTCTCCCACCTGTGGTTTTTAGTGGGTCTCCGCCTCGCCGCGGCGGTCCAGACCCTAGTTCTCACGAAGCGGATTCCTCCTGGTCAGAGGAAATCCGCCATTGCCGGAGGCGCTAACCCGGAAGTCCAAATTAATTTTTATTAACAGGCCAATCAAATCACATTAATTCCAAATCACATTAGTTCCAAATTATACAGCCAAATTTTTAAAATTTTGTTGGGGGTACCCATACTTCGAGCTCCGAAAGGGATCCAAACATCACTCTTGTTGCTGCTTTAATTACACAGTTCTGTCCAGTTCTGTCCAGATAGTCTCTCTGTTATTTTCCTCATCTTCTTGTTGTTATCATATATTCCTTTCTTTGTGATCTCTGATAATCTTCACAAGCGGGTTGAAAACAAACATATCCTGTGTGGATTTTACACTCTCCAAGAGCCATTTCCACACCTCCGCAAAGAATATTCCCACAGTCTGTCCGTTGATTTCCACAGGCTTGCCAATCTGTATCTAAGGGGGCCTGCCAGGTCAAATTCACATTCCGATAACCATAAATTCACATTCCGATGACCAGGGTCCTCCTCCCCCTCGTCTTCCTGTGGGCAGGCCTGTCTTAACGAATCTCCATTTGTAACTGCGTTGTAAAGCTTTCTTTCCATCCGATGTTCCCACCAGTCCTCTCTTTGATCAGTAATTCATTTCCAGACAGTTCTTAATCTCCTGCTTGTGATTAGTAATTTGCAACGACTCTTTCTGGAACAAGAGGGAGATAGATTAAAACTGCAGAGTTTTGAAAAATTAAAAAATAGAGTGCGAGATTGGCTTCATTATTATCAGATAATGGAGGCATATAATTTGGATTAAAAAATTGGCTTCCAGGTGGAAAAATCAAAATTGGAAACAGAACTGTTAGATCCAAAAATTAAGAATTTGTCAAGAATGTATAATTTGCTGTTGAAATGGAATACTCAGGATGAAACGGTGAAATCTGTTATGATTAAATGGGCACAGGATGTTGGACATAACATTATGATGGCTGACTGGGAACAGTTATGGACCACAGGTATGAAGTTCATGGCATGTAATGCCTTAAGAGAGAATATACTGAAAATGATATACAGGTGGTACATGACACCAGTCAAGCTTGCGAAAATTTATCACTTGCCCGATAATAAATGCTGGAAATGTAAAGAGACAGAAGGTACATTCTTTCACCTTTGGTGGACATGCCCAAGGATTAAGGCTTTCTGGGAGATTATCTATAACGAAATGAAAAAGGTATTTAAATGCCTTTAAATAAAAAAGGTATCTCCTTCTTTGGAGGTCTTTAAGCAGAGGCTTGACAACCATATGTCAGGAGTGCTCTGATGGTGTTTCCTGCGTGGCAGGGGGTTGGACTCAATGGCCCTTGTGGTCTCTTCCAACTCTATGATTCTATGATTCTATGATTCTATACCTTTCTGAAGAAACCAGAGGCCTTTCTCCTGGGCATGGTCGGCCAATTGGTGCCAAAGAAGGACAGAACTTTCTTTATGTATGCTACAACAGCAGCAAGAATACCTATTGCAAAGTATTGGAAGACACAAGATCTACCCACTCTGGAAGAATGGCAGATGAAGGTGATAGACTATATGGAACTGGCGGAAATGACTGGCAGAATCTGAGACCAGGGAGAAGAGTCGGTGGAGGAAGATTGGAAGAAATTTAAAGACTATTTACAGAAACATTGTAAAATTAATGAATGTTAGAATGATGTTGCAATGAATCTATGTGATTTTAGCAAAAATGTAACAAAGATTTAAGAAAAATAGACTGTTAATTGGTGAATTTATATTAAGATCAAGATAAATTTTCAGGATAAAAATTTTGAAGAGAGGGAAAGGATTTGCTGAAATGGATAATTGACTTAGAATACAAAAAAGGGAGGCGTGAGGAGGTCAGGGAAACAAGCAAATGAAAGATAAGTTATGGGGAGGTTTGATTTGTTTTTTTGTTTTTAATTGTTTTTATCTTTATGTTTTTTTATTGTGATCTGTTGTTTTGCTATTTTTTAATTTGGTGTGTTTTCTTTTGCCTTTTTGTAAACTTAAAACCCTAATAAATACTATTAGAAAAACAAACAATTCTTTCTCTCTGGGGGGGAGGGTTATTGGGTACTCACATAAGACCAAAAAAAGAAAAGTTTATCCTCCCCCCCTTTCTGTTTCGCTCTGACATACCGATCTTTTAATGATGAGTCTTCACTTGATTTATTGTCCAACCCGTCGCTCCACATCACAGAGATCCCATTAATGAGCAGTCTTTACTCCCGATCTTCACTTGAAGTATGTGCATTTGCTTCTATTCCAATTAAATATTTCGAGCTGATGCAAACCAGTGCGTGATTCAGAGACAGCATCCGGGAGAGCCGACTCCACCCGAGGGCTTTGGTCCTAATGCCCTCACCCCCTTCTTTCGAATCCAGGGGTGAATTGTGGACACAACAGGCAAGGCAGTACCCCCCATTCCCTTGGGGGGCAAGGGAGACTGCATACTACCATAACAGCCTCTTAATTACCTTGTGTGGGTTGGAGAGATGTTATTGTCGGCCATCTTCCAATGCGCCCCCTGGTGGCCCCCCTGTGCTGCTTCTTTGTTAGTAGGTATCTATGTTTGTAGAGAAACTGTAAGTGAAACTGTAAGTGAAGCAGGATCTGATCTTGCTCTGTCCTGCTCCTTTACAAGCAGTTTCTCTGCACACACGTTGAGGGGAGGATACAAGCCTACAATGAGAGGAGAAGGTGAGAGCAGCTCAGAGAATTCACATGTAGGCTGAGTTTCCCCAAACCAAAAGGCTTTGTTGCCCATTTGCTCCCAGAGTGAAGGGAAGTGACATAGACGAAGCCTGATAGGACAGCTTGCTGCATGGAATTAACCCCATTCACGGGTTGATTAGATGCATGATGGTTATATGAGGCCTACAATTCTCTTCCATGGGGTGGGAGATATTCAAGGGGTGGGAACTGAAATCCATGGATTTTTTCCTTGTTTCTTCTTGGTCGGGAATGCATTAGGATTTTCCCTATAGGAGAGAAAGGAAATCATTGGCTCTCTCTGTGAATTCTCGCCTTACGAACCATTTCTAATGAGTGGATTCTGTTTGCATAGGAGTCCCTGCCAGTACTGAACGTTGGAGGCATCCTGAGTGTCAGTAAGGAGAGACATATGCATTACTTCATAGTTCCTATTTTTCCTCCAATGCAGCTCCATCCCATCCTTAGGAGTGTCGCCTTTAACAATTCTGCTGGAGAAACGGTATCTTTCAGTGAGAGCAGGGAAGCAGAAGCTGGCTTTGATATTACCAACATAGTCACTTTTCCAAATAACTCCTTCATGAGAGTCAAGGTTGGAAGACTGGGTGGGGAGGCTGTCCCAGGCCAGCTGATTTCCATTGATGACAACAGAATGGTGTGGCACCAGCGCTTTCACCAGGTGAGGCATAATTCCTACATCCATGAGAGACAGGAAAAGAGAATATCTTTAACATTACACTCCAACAGATTGCGCTCCATTTGAGATATTGGTCAGGTTGAGCACACTTTTTTTAAAGCATGAATAGAAAAATGAGTAGTTTGGCTCTGAGTTTGGAATAAGTATTTTAGTGTCTTCCTATTTTGAGTTGGGGGTGGGGGGAAATAATACTAATTTCTGTGTGCTAAAATGTTTATGTGTTTATTTAAATGGGCAGGTTCCACCCCTTTCGCTATGTAACTCAAATTGCCCTCCTGGTTCCAGGAAGGAAAAGAAGGAGGGGGAGCCATTCTGCTGCTATGATTGTGCTCCATGTCCTCAAGGCAAGATTTCATCCCAGAAAGGTAGGGGACACAATATATAGATGGTACTTTTCAAATGTATGAAGGAGACACCTGTGGTATTTCTATTTGAACCTTAAGAGTTCCACACCGGTAGCATTTGTAGTTGCTATCCAGAACATTTGAAATCTGAATATATTATTTTCTCTCCAGATATGGATGACTGTGTTGGGTGCCCCGAAGATCACTATCCACACAGGAACCAATCACAATGCATTCCAAAGACCATCAGCTTCCTGTCTTTTAAAGAGCCTCTGGGGATGAGCTTAGCATTGTTGGCTCTTTCTCTCTCTCTCCTCACAATATTAGTCCTTGCCATCTTCATTAAACATCAGGACACACCCATTGTCAGAGCAAACAATCGGGACCTCACCTACACTCTCCTCACTTTCCTCCTGCTCTGCTTCCTCTGCCCATTGATCTTCCTCAGCCCTCCAGAAACAGTGAGCTGCCTGCTCCGACAAATGGCTTTTGGACTTGTTTTCACAGTGACCGTTTCTTGTGTTCTGGCCAAAACGATCACGGTGGTTCTGGCCTTTGTGGCCACCAAACCAGGATCCCGAATGAGGAAGTGGGTGGGGAAAAGACTGGCAAGCGCCATTGTGATTTCTTGTTCCCTTATCCAAGCAGGCATTTGTGCTGTGTGGTTGGGAACCTCTCCCCCATTCCCTGATTTTGACATGCAGTCTGCGATGAGGGAAATCATTCTAGGCTGCAATGAAGGGGCAGTTGCCCTGTTTTACTGTGTCCTGGGACACATGGGCTTTTTGGCCATTCTCAGCTTTGTTGTGGCCTTTTTTGCCAGAAAACTGCCTGACAGCTTTAATGAGGCCAAATTCATCACCTTCAGCATGTTGTTGTTTTGTAGTGTTTGGATCTCGTTTGTTCCAGTGTACCTGAGCACTAAGGGGAAATACATGGTGGCTGTGGAGATCTTCTCCATCTTGGCCTCCAGTGCTGGCTTACTGGGCTCCATCTTTGCTCCCAAATGCTACATCATTGTGTTGAGGCCTGAACTGAACTGCAAGGAGCAGTTAATAAAGAAGAAATAACAAATTAGCCTAACATCTCTGTTTTTTGTTCTATCAGAATATGGGCAAATTAATCTCTCTTTTTCTACATCGTATAACCATGCTGTATTTTATCTGTTACAATTCCTGTGTGCAATTACTTTTAAAATCCTCTGTGGTCTTTCTGAAATAGGGGTCCACAACCTTTTTCAACGTTTGGGAAACTAAGAAACTGTCATGGATACTGCTCAGTATGAAGGCCTGACTAGAACACCAGATGGTGGTTAATTATACACTGAATAAGAGAAAACAATATATTGGGAGGCTTAAAAAGCTTCTCCTTACTCTTTTCTATGTGATTCTCCAGTAAGTAAGGTTTCAGAGGAACTGCTACTGTCATGATTAATCAGTATCATTGATTTCAGTAGTTACAGGTGATATTTCCTACACAACTTCTGGTTTTGTTTTGTTTTTATTTATTTATTTACTTTTCAATTTCTATACTGCTTTATATTTTTAATACAAATCTCAAAGCGGTGTCAAGGTAAAGGTAAAGGTACCCCTGCCCATACGGGCTAGTCGTGTTCGACTCTAGGGTTGTGCGCTCATCTCACTCTAGAGGTCGGGAGCCAGAGCTGTCCACAGACACTTCCGGGTCACATGGCCAGCGTGACTAAGCTGCATCTGGCAAGCCAGCACCAGTGCAGCACACAGAAATGTCGTTTACCTTCCCGCTATATAGCGGTACCTATTTATCTACTTGCACTTAGGGGTGCTTTCGAACTAGTAGGTGGGCAGGAGCTGGGACCAAACGACGGGAGCTCACCCCATCACAGGGATTCGAACCACCGACCATGCGATTGGCAAGTCCTAGGCGCTGAGGCTTTACCCACAGTGCCACCTGCGTCCCGAAGCAGTGTACAGCATATTAAAACAAATAAAACAATAGCCAGGCGATGTTCCTCCAGCCTCATGAGGAGCCTCTTCAGTAGGGCTGGTGAGTTGGGGCCTCGCCCCCTAGACCAGGTGGAAAGGGCCTTGCAGAGAGCTGCCTTCACGCCTCACACCCAGGTGATGTTCCTCCGACCTCATTGTTCTTACTTATAACAATGGTGGTATTGCTAATGGGATTTGAATTATTGAATTACAGTACGTGAGTGGTTGCTTAGGCATTGGTTAGCAACCATCTGTGCGGAAAGGGTAAACAATTTTGGGGAGAGAATATACCTAGGGGTTAACATGACTGCTAAGAATGTGAATCTGTTTAAGGATAACTATGAAAAATGTTGGACGGAAGTGAAAAAGGATCTAGAAATATGGTCAAATCTGAAGTTATCATTGCTAGGCCGAATTGCTGTGATAAAGATGAATGTATTGCCAAGGATGTTGTTTTTGTTTCAAACATTGCAAATATTAGATAAAATGGAGTGTTTCAAGAAGTGGCAGAGAGATATCTCTAGATTTGTCTGGCAGGGCAAGAAACCTCGAATAAAATTTAAGATATTAACTGACGCTAAGGAAAGAGGTGGATTTGCCCTGCCAGACTTAAAACTTTATTATGAATCAGCCGCTTTTTGCTGGCTGAGAGAATGGATGCTTCTTGAGAACACTGATGTGTTGGACTTAGAAGGCTTTAATAATGTCTTTGGGTGGCATGCATATCTGTGGTATGATAAGGTCAAAGCACATAACGCGTTTAAAAACCATATTGTCAGAAAAGCATTGTTTAATGTTTGGATAAGATATAAGGATTTGCTTGAGAATAAAACCCCAAGGTGGCTGTCACCAATGGAAGCGAAGGCTCAGAAAAAGCTCAATATGGAGGCTAAATGGCCAAAATATTGGGAAAATTTGGAACAAGAGGGAGACAGATTAAAACTGCAGAGTTTTGAAAAATTAAAAAATAGAGTGCGAGATTGGCTTCATTATTATCAGATAATGGAGGCATATAATTTGGATTAAAAAATTGGCTTCCAGGTGGAAAAATCAAAATTGGAAACAGAACTGTTAGACTACAAAACTAAGAATTTGTCAAGAATGTATAATTTGCTGTTGAAATGGAATACTCAGGATGAAACGGTGAAATCTGTTATGATTAAATGGGCACAAGATGTTGGCCATAACATTATGATGGCTGACTGGGAACAGTTATGGACCACAGGTATGAAGTTCACGGCATGTAATGCCTTAAGAGAGAATATAATGAAAATGATATACAGGTGGTACACGACACCAGTCAAGCTTGCGAAAATTTATCACTTGCCCGATAAAAAATGCTGGAAATGTAAAGAGACAGAAGGTACATTCTTTCACCTTTGGTGGACATGCCCAAGGATTAAGGCTTTCTGGGAGATGATCTATAACGAATTGAAAAAGGTATTTAAATATACATTTCTGAAGAAACCAGAGGCCTTTCTGCTGGGCATGGTCGGCCAATTGGTGCCAAAGAAAGACAGAACTTTCTTTATGTATGCCACAACAGCAGCAAGAATACTTATTGCAAAGTATTGGAAGACACAAGATCTACCCACTCTGGAAGAATGGCAGATGAAGGTGATAGACTATATGGAACTGGCGGAAATGACTGGCAGAATCTGAGACCAGGGAGAAGAGTTGGTGGAGGAAGATTGGAAAAAATTTAAAGACTATTTACAGAAACATTGTAAAATTAATGAATGTTAGAATGATGTTGGAATGGATCTATGTGATTTTAGGAAAAATGTATCAAAGATTTAAGAAAAATAGACTGTTAATTGGTGAAAAGAGGGAAAGTACCGTATTTTTCGCCCCATAAGACGCACCGGCCCATAAGACGCACCTAGATTTTTGGGGGGGAAATAAAGGAAAAAAATTTTATTTCCCCCCCAGGTGCGCTGCGCTACACCAGGAGCTTGGGGCGTGCGGAGCTCAGCGCGCCCCAAGCTTCTGCGTGCCGGCAAGGTCTCCGCTAGCGTGGGAGAGCCGGGCGCCTCTCCCAGGGCTAGCGGACTCCTGCGCTAATCCAGAAGCTTGGGGCAAGCTGAGGTCAGCGCGCCCCAAGCTTCTGCGTGCCGGCAAGCAGTCCGCTAGCCCTGGGAGAGCCGTGGGGCTCTCCCAGGGCTAGCAGATCGCTGCGCTATACCAGGAGCTTGGGGCGTGCTGAGCTCAGCGCGCCCCAAGCTTCTAGGTGCGCGCAAGCAGTCCGCTGCCGCCCCAAGCCTCGCGCACC
Organism: Podarcis vaucheri; assembly: GCF_965113315.1. Classification (NCBI taxonomy): domain Eukaryota; kingdom Metazoa; phylum Chordata; class Lepidosauria; order Squamata; family Lacertidae; genus Podarcis; species Podarcis vaucheri. The sequence continues at coordinate 39,788,583 of NC_138751.1, read as the reverse complement.
CGGCAGGAGGTCCCACCGGGTGCGCGAGGCTTGGGGCGGCAGCGGACTGCTTGCGCGCACCTAGAAGCTAGCAGTCCGCTGCCGCCCCAAGCCTCGCGCACCCGGCAGGTGGTCCCACTGGGTGCGCGAGGCTTGGGGCGGCAGCGGACTGCTTGCGCGCACCTAGAAGCTTGGGGCGTGCTGAGCTCAGCGCGCCCCAAGCTTCTAGGTGTGCGCAAGCAGTCCGCTGCCGCCCCAAGCCTCGCGCATCCGGCAGGAGGTCCCACCGGGTGCGCGAGGCTTGGGGCGGCAGCGGACTGCTTGCGCGCACCTAGAAGCTAGCAGTCCGCTGCCGTCCCAAGCCTTGCGCACCCGGCAGGAGGTCCCACCGGGTGCGCGAGGCTTGGGGCGGCAGCGGACTGCTTGCGCGCACCTAGAAACTTGGGGCGTGCTGAGCGCCCCAAGCTTCTAGGTGCGCGCAAGCAGTCCGCTGCCGCCCCAAGCCTCGCGCACCCGGCAGGAGGTCCCACCGGGTGCGCGAGGCTTGGGGCGGCAGCGGACTGCTTGCGCGCACCTAGAAGCTAGCAGTCCGCTGCCGCCCCAAGCCTCGCGCACCCGGCAGGAGGTCCCACCGGGTGCGCGAGGCTTGGGGCGGCAGCGGACTGCTTGCGCGCACCTAGAAGCTAGCAGTCCGCTGCCGCCCCAAGCCTCGCGCACCCGGCAGGAGGTCCCACCGGGTGCGCGAGGCTTGGGGCGGCAGCGGACTGCTTGCGCGCACCTAGAAGCTAGCAGTCCGCTGCCGCCCCAAGCCTCGCGCACCCGGCAGGAGGTCCCACCGGGTGCGCGAGGCTTGGGGCGGCAGCGGACTGCTTGCGCGCACCTAGAAGCTAGCAGTCCGCTGCCGCCCCAAGCCTCGCGCACCCGGTGGGACCTCCTGCCGGGTGCGCCAGGCTTGCAGACACTCGCCCGAAGCAGGGGGAGCCCTCCCAAGGGCTCCCCGTGCTTCGGGCGACAGGCTGCCGCCCCAAGCCTCGCGCACCCGGTGGGACCTCCTGCCGGGCGCCCGAGGCTTGTAGGCATTCGCCCCATAAGACGCACCCCGATTTTTTGGAGAGGAAAAAGTGCGTCTTATGGGGCGAAAAATACGGTAAACATATTAAGATCAAGATAAATTTTTAGGATAAAAATTTTGAAGAGAGGGAAAGGATTTGCTGAAATGTATAATTGATTTAGAATACAAAAAAGGGAGGTGTGAGGAGGTCAGGGAAACAAGCAAATGAAAGATAAGTTATGGGAAGGCTCGATTTGTTTTTTCGTTTTTTTAATTGTTTCTATTTTTCTGTTTTTTTCTTGTGATGTGTTGTTTTGCCATTGTTTAATTTGGTGTTTTTTCTTTTGCCTTTTTGTAAACTTAAAACCTTAATAAATACTATTTTTAAAAAAATGGGGGGAGAGAATAAAGCTGGGTGCCAGGCTCACACCTCTCCCCAAATGCTCCCTGGGGCTCTTTTGTGGCCCTAGCCCTTTGTCAGGGATACGGACAAAAGCATGGCGAGCCCCTGGATTCCTTTAACGGAATACCCTTGCAGCAGTAGGAGCATTGGAGGGGCAGGCACAGCCAACCACATCCCCTCCACCAACCAAAAAATTAACCAATGCCTAACCACAACCTTACAAGTTGTGACGATTTGCTACGCAGTAGGCAAACCCAAATGGCCCCAGCCAATCAGCCAAATGGTAAAATTCCTACCAGGCCCCTGCTCCAAAGCAGACGACCCCATGACAGGCATAGCAAGGTCAGCGCAAACCCTAATTAAAGGGAGGGTGGGTGGGTAATTTGATGTGTTCAGCGAAAAGAGAAAGCTCAATGCTGCGCACAGGGACCTATATAGCACCCCCATCAATCAAATAAAATTGCAACCATCAATTTTCCCCAGCAACATTGGGTGTGCCCAATCAAATTTGTGGCCATCCAAACTAACCCGCCCAGCAACAGGGGATGTCATGGTTGCTCCCACCACAACATGTGCTCTTCATGAAGGAGAACCCGCTTTATCAGACATTATTTGAAACATGGTGGAACAAGGAGATTGGTAAATAAAAAGACCATTTCATTCCATGACCCACTATGAATGCTGAATACATCTAGGCAATTGTAAAGTTAATTCTCTCTTACATCTTGATATCTCAAATACGTTAACTAACCATTCTTTTTGTATTTGCTAATCGTTTTTTTCTTTATTACATCTATATACCACCCCTCCAAATAGTTCTTTGTTTCACATACTCACATTTTTTGGGCAGTCTATATGTTTCCATATTTGAGGTGTTTTTCTATTAGGAGCACAAATAGCTGCTTGTGCTTATATTAATAATTTTATAATAATTTATTATTTATACCCCACTCATTTGGCTGGGTGTCCCCAGCCACTCTAGGCAGCTTCCAGCACAATATTAAAATACAATGATTCATCAAATATTAAAAGCTTCTCTAAACAGGGCTGCCTTCAGATGTCTTCTAAAACTCTGATAGTTGTTTATTTCTTTGACATTTGATGGGAGGGCGTTCTACAGGGCGGGTGCCACTACCAAGAAGGCCCTCTGCCTGGTTCCCTGTAACTTCACTTCTCTCAGTCTGCGAATAGCCTGAAGGCCCTTAGTACTGGACCTCAGCGTCCAAGCTGAATGATAGGGGTGGAGATGCTCCTCCAGGTATACTGGGCCTAGGCCATTTAAGGCTTTAAATGTCAGCACCAACACTTTGAATTGTGCCCAGAAACGTACTGGGAGCCAATGTAGGTCTTTCAGGATGAGTGTTATGTGGTCTCGGCGGCCACTTCCAGTCACCAGTCTAGCTGCCACATTCTGGATTAGTTGTAGTTTCCGGGTCACTTTCAAAGGTAGCCCCACACAGAGCGCATTGCAATAGTCCAAACAGGAGATAACCAGAGCATGCACCACTCTGGCAAGACAGTCCATGGGCAGGTAGGGTCTCAGCCTGCGTATGAGATGGAGCTGGTAGACAGCTGTCCAGGACACAGAATTGACCTGTGCCTTCATGGACAGCTGTGAGTCCAAAAGGACTCCCAGGCTGTGCACCCGGTCCTTCAGGGGCACAGTTACCTCATTCTGGACCAGGGAGTCTTCCACACCCACCCACCTCCTGTCCCCCAGAGACAGTACTTCTGTCTTGTCAGGATTCAGCCTCAATCTGTTAGCTGCAATCCATCCTCCAACCGCCTCCAGACACTCACACAGAACTTGCAAAGAATGTGTGGTTTCTGAACACCTTTTCAGGGTTAATTTCCCAATGCTGCAGGACATGTAAAGGAGGCGAGAGAGATGCTAGCGTATCAGGAAGGAGTGGGGTTTCCTAGTTCTTGTCTGGCCATGGGGGCCCAGCCTATGGTCCCACATGGATAAACAATTAAAAGAGATGGCTTATACCTGTCAGGGTTAGGTAAGTTGAGGGTTATGTTGTCTGGGAAGGTAAGAAAGGCCCTTTGGAAAAACCAACCCTGACAGCAGCCCTGCAAAGTAACCCAAAAAATCTGTCATGGTATAGCCCTAACCAAGAAGCTACATACCACATTCAGATGACATCCTACAATAAGAAGTGAAAGCAGCAAATAGAAGTAAATACGTTATTGAGAGATTGCAGGACCAAACAGAACCATGTTACCTTAGAACTACATTTAAGAAAGATACCAAGACACTCTTGGAATTTGAGCAGGGCCCCAAAACAGCAAAAGCTAGCTTACCTCACCCTAATTACAACCTTTAGAATCATAGACCCCGCCAGCAGTTTTATCCAGACATACATGGCCTATTGCTCTCTATCAGTCTACCCAAGAAGCATAATATTTAAGGTCTTATCTGGTTGCTACAAGCTCAGAACCCATGGCTCTAAGAAGCCTCTCTTGGACTCCTATACCAATAATTTGGAGCTTTCACCAGTGTAACTAAGTCAAGTGCTACTGCCTGTGTTTTCTGACTGATATATAGAGAAACACATGAACTTCACCTTTGAAGAGTTTGTAAGTCTGCCAGTTTTCACTGACCAGATGTGTGGTCCTTTTCAATGCTTAGGGGTGTGGGAAGTTTTGGAACTCATGGGGGTATATTTTTAAGACCTAACAACCTATATTTCCACGCTTTACTTTGCTGAATATTTTGTGATTGAAAATATCTGTTGGGGTTCTCTCACCAAAGAGTACTTGCCCCAAACATGGATCCTGGCATCCAGGGAATTCTCCCTTTTTATACTTAATTTTCCTTGCAACCTACACAAATCATCTGCCATAACTCAACCCCTTTCACAATTGTTCAGTCTTAGTAGAATTGTCAGTAAATTAATGAACAGATGTTCAGGGGGGAATTTTGGAGGTCAGAGTGACCATTTCCACTGTTCAGATGAAGCTTTTCAGCACTGATAGCAGACTGGACCACTGTTCTTTTCTTCCTCCTTGTAGTTATTTTTGCATGCTCTTTTGTTGTCCCATAAACAGACAGAAACCACTTTTGATGAAATAACAGAAGCATGTGCTGGTGTTTTTTCTGGTCATTTTGTTGTTCTTGATGTAGAGAGACCTAGTTATCATCAAAGCTGTAATTACCAATCTCATCATGACTAAGTCTCTCTTGAATAATGTCTCAATAGATTTCCAGACAATACCAGCCTGAGTCTGGGCATGAAATCCCTTCCTGCCATTCTAAGCAAAGGAGAGGTAAGAGGAAGAGGGAGGATTTTTGCTTTTCTCTTTGTTGAGGTGTAAAATAGGATTTTAATCTGTGAATTGGTAGGGAAGTGCTGTTCCTGTCAAGGCAGTATATTGTACTGAGTGTGGTTCTGAAGCTAAGTTTCATTTTCCAGCTGGAAAGGAGGGTGTCAGATGAGAAAGAATATTTGCCACAGTATGTTGCTGTTTTTTGTGCCCATTCTCTTTCATCTGCCACATATAGTTTGCAAACATACATGTTGCACCATCCATGATCTGTCCAGAATTCCACATGAATACTACCAACCTGGTGATCTTATTATTGGCGGACTTGCTTCTCACCTCCTTACTGCTTCTGACAAAGAAGACTTCAAGGAAAGGCTAACGACCAGTCAACTTCTTAATACCTTGTAAAGACTTCATATGACACGTAATCAGATGTCACAAAAACATCCCCCTGCTCTGACCAGGCTTACTCAGAAACAAGTTCCACTGATTTTAGAGGGATTTCCTTCCAGGCAGAGGTGTCGGGGGGGGGGGGCTATCTCAGAGCTGAAGAGTTGGCTTGGAAGGAGGGAAATGGAGATCTGAATGTGTCGTCAGTGAGATGAGAGAGTCTTTCTTTCATTCATGCGTTCTCTTCTCCCCATATCCCACCAAATTTCTTCCAAGAAGACTTTCACAAGAGGAGCCACAACTTAAACTTACCTACTTTAAGATGGAAAGCCGTTCTCTGTTCTGAATATTGAACTTTACCTCTGAAAGTTTGGGGTGAATTGACTTAAAAGCTCACCTCTCCTTTGAGGTGAAATTCTCATTCAGATGTTCTCATCCAAGTCAGGCTAGTCACAATTTGTATATGTCTAAGCCCAAGCAGCAGCCTGTACACTTTATTTTTATCATGTTAGATCTTCAGATGAAGGGGGTATATTATTATTATTATTATTATTATTATTATTATTATTATTATTATTATTTAGCTTCGTGGTTTCAAAATATTTTATGGCTTCTGTTGATGTCTCTGTGTGACTGTCAATGTCTATAACCTTGTACTGTCACTATGGTGCAGGCTTGTTCGATGACAGAGGACTGGTGACAGGGGAAGAGAGGGAATTTCATTTATAGACAGGGCTGGATCAGGTCCATTCATTCCAATTGGTTTGGGCAACAACAGACTAACTGGCTGAAGGTTCTGATCAGCCAAGAAATGGCAGTGAAGCGTCTGTAACTTGAGGTACCACTGTATTAATAAAAGTGAGCTACAAGTATAAAAGTGGGATACAGTGTATTCCTTCAAGGGAAACGCCTTTGCATATATACTAGGACACAATTTCAACTAAAATGCTGAAGAATTGTCAAGCCTCCCCCCCCCTTTTTAAATTGCATAGCATATATATCAAAAATATAGCATGAAATTCTCATTGCAGTGTTGTGCCAAAGAACTACCAGCATATTCTGGCCTTGATATTTGCTGTCAAGGAGATCAATGAGAACCCCAAGATCTTACCAAATATCACCTTAGGATTCCACATCTATGACAGTTACTTCAATGAAAGGATGACCTACTGGGCTGCTCTGAACCTTCCCTCCACACTTAGACCCAACTACAAGTGCGACACCCAGAAACACCTGGTGGCAGTTATTGGGGGACTGGACTTTGATACCTCCCTCCAAATGGCAGACATATTGAGCATCTACAAGATTCCCCAGGTAAGATACTGCCTTGGACTCTTCACACTCAATCACCATGATCTTTTCTATCCAAAAACGTTTTGTAGAGTTGTGGATAAAAAAGGAGGATGGTCCTGCTCTTCAGAAAATGTGTTTCCTGTGGGCTTTGCAATTAAAGATGTCTGCTCTAGGTGGGCAATCCTATTTCTCCTTCTTAAGCACACTTGCCTTTTCTCTCTGCTCTAGGTCTGAGCAGTGCCTCCCCTGACTCCTCTAACTAGTCTGGTGTCCCAGTGCAGTGGGACTGATGTGGTCCTATTGGTATATTGAAGGAGGATTCAAGGGCAGGAGCAGTTGGTTTCTATCTCAGGCAGCAGAATGTATTAGGTGTGACCTGGCCTCACCCAATAAACCAGGAAGTGTGGGTGGTGTGGGAGAAGGTGGCCCTCTAGATATATGAGGTTCAGACAAATTAGAGCTTAAAAAAGTCAGTAATAGGATCTTCAATAGGTGACTTTCTCCTTATGTTTGGAAATGGTCCTGTTTCCTGGGCCAGTTATAAACAAAGATCAGTAGCTTTGTCTTCCACAATACAGAGATTCTACCGAGGAATGCAGAGAATTGTCTGGATTGGCCAACAAATCTCGCACTTTGGCTCATGTGTTGGCAGAAAGGTACCCTCTTTTCACTGGAGGTGAAGGAGGCATGACCTACACAAGATTGGCAACAGCAGCTTACTACTCTATGGCCTTTACACCCTCATGCATTAACTAGAGCTAAACATCCTAGTTATATAAGGCTGCAACTTATCCACAGTTGGGGCTCAGGAAACAGCACCCCCACCCCACCCCCAGTCCTGCTTTCTGCCCTCCTGACTGAGAAGGTACTGTGTTTGTGGGAGACAGCTCATATCATTTCGCTTCCTTACTTCAACTCCTCAAAAACACACCTCCACATTCCATTCTGCAAATTGACATTTCTTCCAACTTTGCCTGTGGCTTACGGGCTGAAGACTGAAGCTGCTCTTTTGCACATCTGGAAGCCTGCCTGTCTGGAGGCAGCTGTGCACACGTTCTGGCATTTGTGTGTGATTCTGTGCGTCTGTGGTACAATAGAGGTTTGGAAAGGAAGGGAAGGTAGGACTTCATAAAATGAAGAGGTGAAATGTTGCGATGAAACAAAGGGGATGAAATGGAGAAGGAAAATTAGGGAGAGGGACAGCAGCAGATCAGGAAAGCAAGGAGAATGAACTTGAGACAGAAGATGAGAAGGAGAACAAAGCAGAGAAGCACTCCATGGAGGCCAAATCGGCCACCCTCCCAACTTTCTGGAGTCTCCTTCCTGAGGCAACTGGCTCATCTCATCTCTATGGTGGGTAGGCCTTGAATACACATACAATCCTTCTTCTGCATTTATGAATTATGCCTCTTTATTCCTTTTAGCTCACTTATGGTTCCTTTGCTCCAGAAGATCCTGGTCAAAGCCAATCCACTTCCTTCTATAGGATGGTGCCCAATGAAGCCCATCAGTACACTGGGATTGTTCAGTTACTTCTACACTTTGGTTGGACGTGGGTTGGGCTGCTCGCTGTGGATAATGATAGTGGAGAGAGATTTATTCACACCCTGAAACCTCTGCTCTCCCAGAAAGGCATTTGCTTGGCCTTCTCAGAGACAACCCTGAAAACCACATATTTGACAGAGCTTTCTGTCATGTATTCCCATGTTATTATGGGAATCTATCATGTAATTATGGAAAGTGAAGCCAAGGTTGTTGTTTTCTATGGAGGAACAACGCCCATGATTCGCTTGCGAATAATGCTAGTGCTAGGTGAAATGGAAAATATTAACAAAACATCTGTGGGCAAGGTGTGGATTCTGACAGCACAGGTGGATTTCACAACATTGACCTACCAAATGAGTTGGGATATGCATGTCTTCCACGGTTCCCTCTCCTTTTCAGTTCATTCAAATGTGGTACAAGGATTCAAAGCCTTTCTTCAGGTACAAAATCCTTTTGAGGCAAATGGAAATGGCTTTGTCAAGCAGTTCTGGGCACAGGTATTTCTCTGTTTGTTTCCAAACTCCAATACAGAGGAGCAGGCCAGTGGAACCTGCACTGGTGAGGAGAAGCTGGAAAATATCCCTTCGTCTGGCTTTGAGATGAGCATAACAAGCCACAGCTATAGCGTCTATAATGCTGTTTATGCCACAGCACATGCTCTACATGCCATGTTCTTGTCCAGGACCAAATACAGGGCAACGGTGGAAGGAGGGATGCAGAAGCTTCAGAAATTGCAGCCTTGGCAGGTAATGCCTATCATAACATACAAGTTATTTGACATGGGCAGTGAAGTGATCTCTTTCAGCTTTTGCCTTCCGGAAGAAGGTACAGGGTTATAAAGACTACGACTAGCCTCCTGAGAAACAGTTTTTATTCAATTGTGATTTTGGTTTTAAACACAGTGTAAGGTAGTCTCTATGGGAGTCTATTGTATTTATTTATGGGGTATCAGAGCTTTTACGGAGCTAACCAAGCTGGAATAGCTGGGATAGCAGGCTTGTTGGTTTCTGAATGTCTGATGTAGATTTTAAGTTTCATTGTTCTGTATGGGACAATGACAATAAAGATTATCGTATCGTATCGAAATGTAGAAGACTACACTGAAAATTTTCAAGTAATGACTGTAAACTAGGATCCTCCGCTTAACGTATGCAGATAAGTTGCTCCTCCAGCTGTTAAGCAGTTGCTGTGAATCCTGCACTGTGCTGCTTCTTTGTTGTTGCTTTTTAAATTAATTTTTATTAACAGGCCAATCAAATCATATTAATTCCAAATCACATTAGTTCAAAATTATACAGCCAAATTTTTAAATTTTTGTTGGGGGTACCCATACTTCGAGCTCCGAAAGGGATCCAAACATCACTCTTGTTGCTGCTTTAATTACACAGTTCTGTCCAATTCTGTCCAGATAGTCTCTTTGTTATTTTCCTCATCTTCTTGTTGTTATCATATATTCCTTTCTTTGTGATCTCTGATAATCTTCACAAGCGGGTTGAAAACAAACATATCCTGTGTGGATTTTACACTCTCCAAGAGCCATTTCCACACCTCCTCAAAGAACATTCCCACAGTCTGTCCGTTGATTTCCACAGGCTTGCCAATCTGTATCTAAGGGGGCCTGCCAGGTCAAATTCACATTCCGATAACCATAAATTCACATTCCGATGACCAGGGTCCTCCTCCCCCTCGTCTTCCTGTGGGCAGGCCTGTCTTAACGAATCTCCATTTGTAACTGCGTCATAAAGCTTTCTTTCCATCCGATGTTCCCACCAGTCCTCTCGTTGATCAGTAATTCATTTCCAGACAGTTCTTAATCTCCTGCTTGTGATTAGTAATTTGCAACGATTCTTTCTCTCGGGTGGGGGGGGGAGGGTTATTGGGTATTCACTTAAGACAAAAAAATAAAAGTTTTTCCTCCCCCCTTTCTGTTTCGCTCTGACATACCGATCTTTTAATGATGAGTCTTCACTTGATTTATTGTCCAACCCGTCGCTCCACATCACAGAGATCCCATTAATGAGCAGTCTTTACTCCCGATCTTCACTTGAAGTATGTGCATTTGCTTCTATTCCAATTAAATATTTCGAGCTGATGCAAACCAGTGCGCGATTCAGAGACAGCATCCGGGAGAGCCGACTCCACCCAAGGGCTTTGTGCCTAATGCCCTCACCCCCTTCTTTCGAATCCAGGGGTGAATTATGGACACAACAGGCAAGGCAGTACCCCCCATTCCCTTGGAGGGCAAGGGAGACTGCATACTCCCATAACAGCCTCTTAATTACCTCGTGTGGGTTGGAGAGATGTTATTGTCGGCCATCTTCCAATGCGCCCCCTGGTGGCCCCCCTGTGCTGCTTCTTTGTTAGTAGGTATCTATGTTTGTAGAGAAACTGTAAGTGAAACTGTAAGTGAAGCAGGATCTGATCTTGCTCTGTCCTGCTCCTTTACAAGCAGTTTCTCTGCACACAAGTTGAGGGGAGGATACAAGCCTACAATGAGAGGAGAAGGTGAGAGCAGCTCAGAGAATTCACATGTAGGCTGAGTTTCCCCAAACCAAAAGGCTTTGTTGCCCATTTGCTCCCAGAGTGAAGGGAAGTGACATAGATGAAGCCTGATAGGACAGCTTGCTGCATGGAATTAACCCCATTCACGGGTTGATTAGATGCATGATGGTTATATGAGGCCTACAATTCTCTTCCATGGGGTGGGAGATATTCAAGGGGTGGGAACTGAAATCCATGGATTTTTTCCTTGTTTCTTCTTAGTCGGGAATGCATTAGGATTTTCCCTATGGGAGAAAAAGGAAATCATTGGCTCTCTCTGTGAATTCTCGCCTTACGAACCAATTCCAATGAGTGGATTCTGTTTGCATAGGAGTCCCGGCCAGTACTGGACATTGGAGGCATCCTGAGTGTCAGTAAGGAGAGACATATGCATTACTTCATAGTTCCTATTTTTCCTCCAATGCAGCTCCATCCCTTCCTTAGGACTGTCTCCTTCAACAACTCTGCTGGAGAAACGGTATCTTTCAGTGAGAGCAGGGAAGCAGAAGCTGGCTTTGATATTGCCAACATAGTCACTTTTCCAAATAACTCCTTCATGAGAGTCAAGGTTGGAAGACTGGGTGGGGAGGCTGTCCCAGGCCAGCTGATTTCCACTGATGACAACAGAATGGTGTGGCACCAGCGCTTTCACCAGGTGAGGCATAATTCCTACATCCATGAGAGATAGGAAAAGAGAATATCTTTAACCTTACATTCCAACAGATTGTGCTCCATTTGAGATATTGGTCAGGTTGAGCACACTTTTTTTAAAGCATGAATAGAAAAATGAGTAGTTTGGCTCTGAGTTTGGAATAAGTATTTTAGTGTCTTCCTATTTCGAGTTGGGGGTGGGGAGAAATAATACTAATTTCTGTGTGCTAAAATGTTTATGTGTTTATTTAAATGGGTAGGTTCCACCCCTTTCGCTATGTAACTCAAATTGCCCTCCTGGTTCCAGGAAGGAAAAGAAGGAGGGGGAGCCATTCTGCTGCTATGATTGTGCTCCATGTCCTCAAGGCAAGATTTCATCACAGAAAGGTAGGGAACACAATATATACATGGTACTTTTCAAATGTATGAAGGAGACACCTGTGGTATTTCTATTTGAACCTTAAGAGTTTCACACCGGTAGCATTTGTAGTTGCTATCCAGAACATTTGAAATCTGAATATATTATTTTATCTCCAGATATGGATGACTGTGTTGGGTGCCCCGAAGATCACTATCCACACAGGAACCAATCACAATGCATTCCAAAGACCATCAGCTTCCTGTCTTTTAAAGAGCCTCTGGGGATGAGCTTAGCATTGTTGGCTCTTTCTCTCTCTCTCCTCACAATATTAGTCCTTGCCATCTTCATTAAACATCAGGACACACCCATTGTCAGAGCAAACAATCGGGACCTCACCTACACTCTCCTCACTTCTCTCCTGCTCTGCTTTCTCTGCCCATTGATCTTCCTCAGCCCTCCAGAAAGAGTGAGCTGCCTGCTCCGACAAATGGCTTTTGGCCTTGTTTTCACAGTGACTGTTTCTTGTGTTCTGGCCAAAACGATCACGGTGGTTCTGGCCTTTGTGGCCACCAAACCAGGATCCAGAATGAAGAAGTGGGTGGGGAAAAGACTGGCAAGCGCCATTGTGATTTCTTGTTCCCTTATCCAAGCAGGCATTTGTGCTGTGTGGTTGGGAACCTCTCCCCCATTCCCTGATTCTGACATGCAGTCTGTGATGAGGGAAATCATTCTAGGCTGCAACGAAGGGTCAGCCACCCTGTTTTACTGTGTCCTGGGCTACATGGGCTTTTTGGCCATTCTCAGCTTTGTTGTGGCCTTTTTTGCCAGAAAACTGCCTGACAGCTTTAATGAGGCCAAATTCATCACCTTCAGCATGTTGTTGTTTTGTAGTGTTTGGGTCTCCTTTGTTCCAGTGTACCTGAGCACCAAGGGGAAATACATGGTGGCTGTGGAGATCTTCTCCATCTTGGCCTCCAGTGCTGGCTTACTGGGCTCCATCTTTGCCCACAAATGTTACATCATTTTGTTGAGGCCTGATTTGAACTGTAGGGAAAAGTTAATAAAGAAGCAATAATAAATTAACCTATCAACTCTGTTTATTTGTTCTATCAGAATATGGGTAAATTAATCTCCCCTTTTCTGCATCATATAACTATGTTATATTTTATCTGTTACAATTCCTATGTGCAATTCCTTTAAAAATCCTCTGTGGTCTCTCTGAAATAGGGGTTCTCAACCTTTTTCAACTTTCGGGTGCATTTGGAAAACTAAGAAACTGTCATGGGTACTGCAAAGTATTAAGACCTGACTAGAACACCAGATAAAGGTTAATTAGAAGCTGAATGAGAGAAAGCAGTATATTGGGATGCTTAAAAAGCTTCTGCTTATTCCTTTCTATGTGATTATCTGGTAAATAAGGTTACAGTGGAACTGCTACTGTCATGATTAAATCAGTCTCATTAGGGGATACTATATCAGGTTCCAGAAAAAGGGTATAAACCGCCATCTACTTCATGCTTCACTCACAACTTGGCTTTCAGTTTTCCCTCTTGTTTTCACCTGCCTTATAATGAATGAACATGCATAAACCAGCATAAGCCAGCGGGTGTGGCATGGCTTGTGAGCAGGTATTTCTTAGGGCTAAGCAAGAGTCTTTAAAAATCTGTAAGTGGACTTTTTTATGTACACCGAATACTTTTGAACTGTTGATTTATTTGTCAACTTATATTGGATCTTTGGATCCCTTTTACTTCAAATGATTGGTATGGGTTCTTGAGAAGGAAGTTCTATGTTACTGCTGGTCATGGAGCAAGCTTTGGGGACATTTGTTCTGCTTTGTGCTAATGTGGATATCCTGGCTTCCCTGGGTAGTTAATACCTTGTTCCTTTATTCTTGCTAGCTGGTAAAAGCATTGGGATGTGTTATTGCACCTCATTCCTGACAACACCCTTTAACCAAAGGATAACCAGGGAAAACCAACCCTGACAGCACCCCAGCAAAGTCACCCAAAATTCTTTTTTTATATAAATAAATATTTTTTAATTAATTTTCCAACATACATTTATAATATCCAATCTAATTTTATCACATATTTTCTCTTTTGGACTGCCTTCAGCCTCTCTAACAGTCATCCATTATTTAATTTTTTAATTACACATTTCCTAATTGTTATATTGCATGTTATATACCTTCACCCTCTTATTTTTCTTCAACATAATATTCCTCAAACATTCATAGAGCCTCTTGAAATCCCACTAGCGCTTCTCCTTCTCCCTCTCCCAATCCAGTTTCCCCCGTAGCTCCTGCTCCCGCTGCTGCTCCTCTTATTTCTTCCTCTTCTGGTCTTAATTCCTTGTATCTTCTCAGAAACCTGCCTGCTTCCTCTGGGCTTGTGTGTTTGTGTTTCTTACTTTTATAGAAAATGGAGATCCCCTCTGGGAATTCCCACTTGATTTCTATTTTATTCTTCTTTCAAAACCAATGGTTTATATGGATCTCTCCGTAGTCTTTAAAAATAATTATATAATTCCCATCGATATTCAATCTTTTCTCTCTGTTCTTCTACAAGATCATGTTTCTCATTTCTCTGTCCTTGAATATAATTAAACAGTCTCCCAGAGATTTTCTTGTCTTAGTTGTTCTTGCCTTCATTCTAAATGCATTTTGTACTGTCACAGCTACCTTCTCTGGTTGAAGTTCTAACCATTGTCCTATTTCTGCAATCAGTCTCTCTTTAATATTTTCACCCTGTATCTCTGGTATGGCTCGCAACCTCAGATTAGTCTCCCGTTGCCTCAATTCATTCATAGCAATCGAATCAAATCCAAGACTTCTTCTTGTGTTTTATTAATCTCCGACATTTCTACCTTTATTTTCTCCTCCTCTCTCCTCACTTCCCTCATTTCCTGTTTTGTCCTCTTCATCCCCTCTTCCAACGTTTGTGTTCTCTTAGTCACATCTTTCAATTGTCCCTTTAATTCGCTTGCTGTTTCATCAATTTTTTTATCCATTTTTCCAATCCTTTTGTCCATTTGTTCTAGTTTGGCCTCTAAATTTTTTTCCACTCTGCTTTATATCATTTATATCATTTTTAATTTCTCCAAACATTTTCAGTATTTCTCCCTTAAAATCTGACTCTTGTTTTGAGCTTCTCCTATCTGCCGGTGTCCCCCCTTCATTTGTTTTTTTCTGCTGGTGCCACATATCTTTTAGTCTCTTCACACTCCTACCAAAGTTAATTAATGCACCACAATTAGCACAGCCAGTATATAAAACCCTATACAATATTTAGCAAAACCCAATAACATCTAAAAGTTAGCACCAAACTCCTCCGATCAATATATCAATCCAGGTATTTCCTACATCACAAAATAAATGGCCAGAATAAAAATAAAATCTAACCCAATAAAAATACTCTTGTTATCTTAGAAAATCCCAAAAGAGAGAATATAATCGTGATTGTACTTTTAACCTTTTTGTTAGGAGAGTTCACTAATTCACAGTCCTCAAATTTCAACTAAATTTTTGCGAAAGTTTTAGAACTTTTCATTAATGAAGAGACGATAGAAAGACGAAAATCTTCTTGCCACCACTTAGGCTAATTCCAATCCATGATTTCGCAGATAAAATGCAACAGGGGAAGAGAAGGACCAAACCATAAAAAAATAAAAATAATAATATATTTTCTCAGTTTTGTTATTGCCAGTTATTTTAGATTTTAATTATACTCCAATTATAATCCAATGTAGTCTTCAAACTCTCCAATCCCAGATTAGTCCAAGGAAGGAAGGAAGGAAGAAGTAGCAAAAAACCATAAAATAAGTCCCACAAAAAAGAAAAAGGGGAAACAAAAACAAAAATAAAAATTATATCCAGAGTGGGATTCTCCTGAGGGACGATCTCAATCAGTTTCCAGCCTTATCCATTCGTTAAAACCTCTCCACAATGCCTCTGCAATGGTATTATACTCCAACAGCGAGGGAAGGAAGGGGGGGAGGGGGATTGGGGGGCAGTGGTTTTTTAAAAGTTAATTTTGAAGCTCACCATCAACCCTTAAAACCTGTGGCATAGGCATAGTTCAATTTCAGAAGTCAGATTGTTATAATCTATTGCCGTGTATAAAACTTCCCCTTTTATCCGTTAAAATATTCACTTCTCCAAAAAACGTTGCTGGTATTTTTCCAGAGTTTAACAATGTAACAATGGCGACGGAAGTCCTTACATCCAATTGCGCAGTTCTTTATTAAAAGTGAAACTAGGAATTCCTTCTAATCTTGTCGCTTTCTTTCCCCCTCCGACACACCGAAGATTTGCCAAGAATAACAGTCAAACGTCCCACTGCTTCCTCTTCTGTTTCTTTTTTATCTTATTGCTAAGTTACTTTATAACTTCTTAAAAGTTTTAGAAGAGAGAGCGGCAACGACCGCTAGCAATTACTCACACAGCTTGCTCCACTCTGCTGACAGCTCTGCATCTGTTTTCAATTGCAGAGACAGCTGAATTCACACGTTTAATTCTTTTTTGCTCCGAAACCTTCCTTTAAGTCACCCAAAATTCTGAGTCATGGAACTCAGGTTGGATGCTGGATATTCTTGGGATTCACCAAGACAAAAAGCTTGCCTGCTGAGCCACAAGCCCATAAGTTATAGCCATAACCAAGCAGCTACATACCACATTCAGATGAATTCCTACAATAAGAAGTGAAAGCAGCAAATAGAAGCAAATACATTGAGAGATTGAAGCACCAAACAGAACCATTTTACCTTAGAATTACATTTAAGGAAGATACCAAGACACTCTTGGAATTTGAGCAGAGCCCCAAAATAGCAAAAGCTAGCTTACCTCACTCTAATTACCAACCTTTAGAATCATAGGCCCCGCCAGCAGGCTTTATCCAGAAATACATGGCCTAAAACTCATGGCTCTAAGAAGCCTCTCTAGGACTCCTATGCCAATAATTTGGAGCTTTCACCACTGTAACTAAGCCAAGTGTTACTGCCTGTGTTTTCTGACTGATGTATAGAGAAACACATGAACCTGACCTTTGAAGAGTTTGTAAGTAAGCCAGTTTCTCTTTTTTAAAAAAAGATATTTATTAAGATTTTCAAAATATTACAAAATAGAAATAGAAAAAAGAAAAATACAAAATAAAAGTAATTAAAAACAACTCAATCTTTCCATTACTTATTTTTCATTAGCTTGTTTCCCGGACCTCCTCACGCCTCCCTTTTTTGTATTCCAATTCAGTTTGTTGGTTCAGCAAATCCTTCCCCTCTTTGTTTATCCTAATCTTTAATCTTAAAATATTGTAGCATTAAATCTTTACCTATTAGTAATCCATTTTTCATATTCCCTTATAGCATTGCAGCTAAAAACCACTTAGTTTCTATCCAACATCATTCTAACATTCATTAATTTTACAATATTTCTGTAAATAGCATTTAAATTTCTTCCAATCTTCTTCCACCAACTCTTCTCCCTGGTCTCGGATTCCGCCAGTGATTTCCACCAGTTCCATATAGTCAACTAAGTAAGTAAGCCAAGTGCTACTGCCTGATGTATGGAGAAACACATGAACCTGACCTTTGAAGAGTTTGTAAGTAAACCAGTTTTCACTGACCAGATGTGTGGCCCTGTGAAACAGTAAGGGGAGAGGAAAGTTTTGGAACTCATGGGGGTATATTTTTAAGATCTCACAAACTATATTTCCACGATTTACTTTGCTGAAGATTTTGTGATTTGAAATCTTTGCTGGGGTTCTCTCACCAAAGAGTACTTGCCCCAAACCTGGATCTTGGCATACAGAGTATTCTGCTTTTTTATACTTCATTTACCTCACTACCTACACAAATCATCTGTCAAAACTCAATCCCTTTCACAATTTTTCAGTTTTAGTATAGTTGTCAGTAAATTAATGAACAGATGTTCAGGGGGGAATTTTTGGAGGTCAGACTGATCATTTCCACTGTTCAGATGAAGCTTTACAGCACTGATAGCAGACTGGACCACTGTTCTGTTCTTTTCTTGTAGTTATTTTTGCATGCTCTTTTGTTGTCCCATAAACAGACAGAAACCACTTTTGATGAAATAACAGAAGCATGTGCTGGTGTTTTTTCTGGTCATTTTGTTGTTTTTGATGTAGAGAGACCTAGTTATCATCACAGCTGTAATTATCAATCTCGTCATGACTAAGTCTCTCTTGAATAATGTCTCAACAGATTTCCAGACAATACCAGCCAGAGTCTAAACATGGACATAAAACTCCTTCCTGCCATTCTAACCAAGGGAGAGGGAAGAGAAAGATTTCTGCTTTTCTCTTTGTTGAGGTGTAAAATAGGATTTTACTCTGGGAATTGGTAGGGAAGTGCTGTTCCTGTCAAGGCAGAATATTGTACTGAGCGTGGTTCTGAAGCTGAGGTTCATTTTCCAGATGGAAATGAGGGTGTCAGATGAGAAAGAATATTTGCCTCAGTATGTTGCTGTTTGTTGTGCCCATTCTCTTTCATCTGCCTCATATGGTGTGCAAACATACACGTTGCACCATCCATGATCTGTCCAGAATTCCACATGAATACTACCAACTTGGTGATCTTATTCTTGGCGGACTTGCTTCTCACCTCTTTACCTCTTTTGACAAAGTAGACTTCAAAGAAAGGCTAACCACCCATCAACTTCTTAATACCTTGTAAATACTTATGTATTAAGTAGTAATCAGGTGATACAGAAACATTCCCCAGCGCTAACCAGGCTTACAGAGAAGCCTGTTCCACTGATTTTAGAGGGATTTCCTTCCAGGCAGAGGTGTTAGGTGGGTGGGGAACCCATTTCAAAGCTGAAGAGTTGGTTTGGAAGAAGGGAAATTGAGATCTGAATGTGTCGTCAGTGAGATGAGAGAGTCTTTCTTTCATTCATGAGTTCTCTCCTCCCCACATCCCACCAAATTTATTCCAAGAAGGGTTTCACAAGAGGAGCCACAACTTAAACTTACCTAGTTTAAGATGGAAAGCCCTTCTCTGTTCTGAATATTGAACTTCATCTCTGAAAGTTTGGGGTGAAGGGTCTTAAAAGCTCACCTCTCCTTTGAGGTGAAATTGAAATTCTCATTCAGATGTTCTCATCCAAGTCAGGCTAGTCTTATATGACCCTCCCAGTTTAAAATGTGTCACAGGTTAGAATATCATGAGAATAACTACATTAAGCCTGGCTACCTACTTCTCTGCATTTTGATACAGCTTTTTTGTGGGATCAACTCAGTACCTGTAAATAAACGATTTGTATATGTCTAAGCCCAAAGGGCAGCCTGTACACTTTATTTTTATCATGTTAGATCTTTGGATGAAGGCGGTATATTATTATTATTATTATTATTATTATTATTATTATTATTAATCAGCTTCATGGTTTCAAAATATTTTAAGGCTTCTGTTGATGTCTCTGTGTGACTGTCAATGTCTGTAGCCTTGTACTGTCACTATGGTGCAGGCTTATTCGATGGCAGAGGACTGGTGACAGGGGAAGAGAGGGAAATTCATTTATAGACAGGGGCTGGATCCGGTCCATTCATTCCAATTGGCCTGGGCAACAACAGACTAACTGGCTGAAGGTTCTGATCAGCAAAGAAATGGCAGTTAACTGTCAGTTGGGGCAGTTGGGAAATGGCAGTTAACTGTCAGTTAACTGTAAGGTGGGAGGTGGGAGGGGAAAACCAAAGAAAGCTGAGGTGAAAGTGGACAGCTGAGGCTTAAATATTAAGCTATATTTTGTGTTGAAGATCAGAACAAGTGAGCTGGTGTCTACTTTAAGGTAGGAAGCTGCCCAGTTCTTACAAATCAGTTCACATTTAAATATGAACCTACCAAAATTTGCTTGCTCTAAAAAGTTATCTAAACCAAAACAGAGCCTTCATTTGAAATTTATATTTCTCCAGATTTTGCAGTGCAATTCTCTAGCCAGGCCATGTATGCAAAAATGCCTATACGGATGTAAAGTTTCCATAAAAATGCATATACAGTGGTACCTCGGGTTAAGAGTGTAATTCATCCTGGAGATCCGTTCTTAACCTGAAACTGTTTGTAACCTGAGCTATCACTTTAGCTAATGGGGCCATCCGCTGCCACCGCACCGCTGAAGCATGATTTCTGGTCTCATCCTGAAGCCAAGTACTTAACCCGAGGTACTATTTCTGGGTTAGTGGAGTCTGTAAACTGAAGCGTCTGTAACCTGAAGCGTCTGTAACCTGAGGTACCACTGTTTTAATAAAAGTGAGCTACAAGTATAAAAGTGGGATACAATGTATTCCTTCAGGGGAAACACCTTTGCATATATAATAGGGCACAATTTGCACTAAAATCCCGAAGAATTGTCAAGCCATCCGCCTTTTTCACTTGCATAGCATATATTTCAAAAATAAAGCATGAAATTCTCATTGTAGTGTTGTGCCAAAGAACTACCAGCATATTCTGGCCTTGATATTTGCTGTCAAGGAGATCAATGAGAACCCCAAGATCTTACCAAATCTCACCTTAGGATTCCACATCTATGAAAGTTACTTCAATGAAAGGATGACCTACCGGGCTGCTCTGAACCTTCCCTCCACACTTATACCCAACTACAAGTGCGACACCCAGAAACACCTGGTGTCAGTTATTGGGGGACTGGACTTTGATACCTCCCTCTACATGGCAGACATATTGAGCATCTACAAGATTCCCCAGGTAAGATACTGCCTTGGACTCTTCACACTCAATCACCATGATCTTTTCTATCCAAAAATGTTTTGTAGAATTGTGACTAAAAAAGAAGGATGGTCCTGCTCTTCACAAAATGTATTTCCTGTTTGCTTTGCAAATTAAATAACCTGTGTAGCACAAAACAGATAGTAGTGAGCCATCAGCAGCCTGTTAACATGTCTGCCCTAGATCAGCTGCCTTCTCTCACCTTCTTAAACACACTTGCCTTTTCTCTCTGCTCTAGGTCTGAGCAGTGCCTCCCCTGACTCTAACTAGTCTGGTATCCCAAGTGCAGTGGATGATGCGGTCCTATTGGTATATTGAAGGAGGTTTCAATGGCAGAACCAGTTGGTTTCTATCTCAGGCAGCAGAATGTATTAGGTGTGACCTGGCCTCACCCAATAAACCAAGAGGTGTGGGTGGTATGGGAGAAGGTGGCCCTCTAGATACATGAGGTTCAGACAAATTAGAGCTTTAAAAAGTCAGTAATAGGATTTTCAATAGGTGACTTTCTCTTTATGTTTGGAAATGGTCCTGTACAGAGCTTCTACTGAGGCTTGCAGAGAATGGTCTGGATTGGCCAACAAACGTTGCACTTTGGCTCATGTGTTGGCAGAAAGGTCCCCTCTTTCACCGGACGTGAAGGAGGCATGACCTACACAAGATTCACCGGACGTGAAGGAGGCATGACCTACACAAGATTGGCAAGAGCAGCTTACTACTCTATGGTCTTTACACCCTCATGCATTAACTAGAGCTAAACATACTAGTTATATAAGGCTGCAACTTATCCACGGTTGGGGCTCAGGAAACACCATCCCCACCCCAGTCCTGTTTTCCACCCTCCTGACTGAGAAGGTACTGTGTTTGTGGGAGAAAGCTCATCTCACCTCGCTTCCTTACTCCAACTCCTAAAAAAAGAAAGAAAGAAAGAAAGAAACACCTCCACATTCCATTCTGCAAATTGACATTTCTTTTTTAAAAAATAATATTTATTGCTTTTCCAACAATTTAAACACTACAAAAAAGAACAATACAATACAATGCAAAAACACTACATAACACTAACACATAACACTAACACGTTGAACTAACAAAACAAAACAAAAACAGTTTAAAACACATCAAATGATTTCAATATCTTATCTTTCATTCACTTATTTCAACGACCTCCTCACACCTCCCTTTTTGTATTCCACTTCTGTTAATTGTTTCAGCAATTCCTTTCCATCTTCCTCTGTTTTATATCCTATAATTATCTTAACACATTCTAACCTTATTTTTTCCTTTAACACTCTATTACTCTATTAATCTATTTATACTTAATTCCTTATAACATTTCAGCTAAAGCCATATCATTTCATTCCAACATTGTTCTAACATTCATTAACTTTACAGTATTTCTGTAAATAGTCTTTAAACTTTTTCCAGTCTTCTTCCACCGACTCTTCTCCCTGGTCTCAGATTCTGCCAGTCATTTCCGCCAGTTCCATATAGTCCATCAACTTCATCTGCCATTCTTCCCGGGTGGGTAAATCTTGTGTCTTCCAATACTTCGCGATGAGTATTCTTGCTGCTGTTGTTGCATACATAAAAAAAAGTTCTATCCTTCTTTGGCACCAATTGGCCAACCATGCCCAGTTGGTTTCTATCTCAGGCAGCAGAATGTATTAGGTGTGACCTGGCCTCACCCAATAAACCAAGAAGTGTGGGTGGTATGGGAGAAGGTGGCCCTCTAGATAGATGATGTTCAGACAAATTAAAGCTTTTAAAGGTCAATACTAGGATTTTCAATAGGTGACTTTCTCTTTATGTTTGGAAATGGTCCTGTTTCCTGGGCCAGTTATAAACAAAGATCAGTAGCTTTGTCTTCCACAATACAGAGATTCTACTGAGGAATGCAGAGAATTGTCTGGATTGGCCAACAAACCTCACACTTTGGCTCATGTGTTGGCAGAAAGGTGCCCTCTTTCACCGGACGTGAAGGAGGCATGACCTACACAAGATTGGCAACAGCAGCTTACTACTCTAGGGCCTTTACACCCTCATGCATTACCTAGAGCTAAACATGCTAGTTATATAAGGCTCCAACTTATCCACAGTTGGGGCTCAGGAAACAGCATCCCCACCCCACCCCTGCTTTCCGCCCTCCTGACTAAGAAGGTACTGTGTTTGTGGGAGACAGCTCATATCATTTCGCTTCCTTACTCCAACTCCTCAAAAAACACACCTTCCACATTCCATTCTGCAGATTGACATTTCTTCCAACTTTGCCTGTGGCTTACTGGCTGAAGACTGAAGCTGCTCTTTTGCACATCTGGAAGCCTGCCTGTCAGGAGGCAGCTGTGCACACGTTCTGGCATTTGTGTGTGATTCTGTGCGTCTGTAGTACAATAGAAGTTTGGGAAGGAAGGGAAGGTGGGAGGTCATAAAATGAGGAGATGAAATGTTGTGATGAAACAAAGGGGATGAAATGGAGAAGGAAAATTAGGGAGAGGGACAGCAGCAGGGCAGGAAAGCAAGGAGAATGAACTAGAGACAGAAGATGAGAAGAAAGGAGAGCAAAGCAGGGCAGCACTCCATGGAGGCCAAATCGGCCGCCACCCCAACTTCCTGGAGTCTCCTTCCTGAGGCAACTGGTTCATCTCATCTGTATGGTGGGTAGGCCTTGAATACACATACAATCCTTATTCTGCATTTATGAATTATGCCTCTTTATTCCTTTTAGCTCACTTATGGTTCCTTTGCTCCAGAAGATGCTGGTCAAAGCCAATCTACTTCCTTCTATAGGATGGTGCCCAATGAAGCCCATCAATACACTGGGATCGTTGAGTTACTTCTGCATTTTGGTTGGGCGTGGGTTGGGCTGCTCGCTGTGGATAATGACAGTGGAGAGAGATTTATTCAGACGCTGAGACCTCTGCTCTCCCAGAAAGGCATTTGCTTGGCCTTCTCAGAGACAACCTTGAAAACCACATATTTGGCAGAGTTTTATGATTTGCAGTCTGACTTAATTCAAATCTATCATGTTATTATGGAAAGTGAAGCCAAGGTTGTTGTTTTCTATGGCGGAACAACGCCCATGATTCGCTTGCGAATAATGCTAGTGCTAGGTGAAATGGAAAATATTAATAAAACATCTGTGGGCAAGGTGTGGATTCTGACAGCACAGGTGGATTTCACAGCATTGACCTATCAAATGAGCATGGATATGCAAGTCTTCCACGGTTCCCTCTCCTTTGCAGTTTATTCAACTGTGGTACAAGGATTTAAAGCCTTTCTTGAAGTCCAAAATCCTTTTGAGGAAAATGGAAATGGCTTTGTCAAGCAGTTCTGGGCACAGGTATTTCTCTGTTTATTTCCAAGCCCCAATACAGAGGAGCAGGCCAGTGGAGCCTGCACTGGAGAGGAGAAGCTGGAAAATCTCCCTTCGTCTGGCTTTGAGATGAGCATAACAAGCCACAGCTATAGCATCTATAATGCTGTTTATGCCACAGCACATGCTCTGCATGCCATGTTCTTGCCCGGGGCCAAATACAGGGCAGCAGTGGAAGGAGGGATCCACAAGCTTCAGAAACTGCAGCCTTGGCAGGTAATGCCTATTATAACATACAAGTTATTTGACATGGGCAGTGAAGCCAAAAGGCCCCAGAGCCAAAAGGCTTTGTCTTTCAGCTTTTGCCTTCTGGAAGAAGGTACAGGGTTATAAAGACTAGGACTAGCTGCCTGAGAAACAGTTTTTATTCAAATACTATTTTGGTTTTAAACACAGTGTAAGGTAGTCTCTATGGGAGTATATTGTATTTAATTATGGGGTATCAGAGTTTTTAGGGAGCTAACCAGGATGGGATAGCAGGGATAGCAGGCTTGTTGGTTTCTGAATGTCTGGTGTAGATTTTCAATTTTGTTGTTCTGTATGGGACAATGACAATAAAGATTATCATATTGTATCAAAATGTTGAAGACTACACTGAAAATTTTCAAGTACTCACTGTAAACTAGGATCCTCCGCTTAACATACGCAGATAAGCTGCTCCTCCAGTTGTTAAGCAGTAGCTGCGAATCCTGCACTGTGCCGCTTCTTTGTTAATAGGTACCTATGTTTGCGGAGAAACTGTAAGTGAAGGAGGATCTGATCTTGCTCTGTCCTGCTCCTTTACAGGCAGTTTCTCTGCACACAAGTTAAGGGGAGGATCCAAGCCTACAATGAGAGGAGAAGGTGAGATCAGTTCAGAGAATTGACATGTAGGCTGAGTTTCCCCAGAGCCAAAAGGCTTTGTTGCCCATTTCCTCCCAAAGTGAAGGGAAGTGACATAGATGAAGCCTGGTAGGACAGCTTGCTCTATGGCATTAGCCCCCTTCATGCGTTTATTAGATGTCTACATGATGATCATTTGAGGCTGGTTACCCTATGATTCTCTTCTGTGGGGTGAGAGATATCCAAGCAGTGGGAACTGAAAGCCATGGATTTTTCCTCATTTCTTCTTGGTCAGGAATGCATTAGGATTTTCCCTATAGGAGAGAAAGTAAATCATTGGCTATCTATGGGAATGATCACCTTATGAGCCATTACTGCCAGTACTGAACTTTGGAGGCATCCTGAGTGTCAGTAAGGAGAGACATATGCATTACTTCATAGTTCCTATTTTTCTTCCAATGCAGCTCCATCCCTTCCTTACGAGTGTCTCCTTTAACAACTCTGCGGGGGAAACAGTAACTTTCAGTGAGAGTAGGGAAGTAGAAGCTGGCTTTGATATTGCCAACATTGTCACTTTTCCAAATAACTCCTTCATGAGAGTCAAGGTTGGAAGACTGGGTGGAGAGGCTGTCCCAGGCCAGGTGATTTCCATTGATGACAACAGAATGGTGTGGCACCAGAGCTTTCACCAGGTGAGGCATAATTCCTACATCCATGAGAGATGGGAAAAGAGAATATCTTTAACATTGAGACATAGGAAAAGAGAATATCTTTAACATTACATTCCAACTGATCGCTCTCCTTTTGAGATATTCGTTCCCCAGATTTGTCAGGTTGAGTACACTTTTTGTAAAGCATGAATAGAAAAATGAGTAGTTTGGCTCTGAGTTTGGAATAAGTATTTTAGTGTCTTCCTGTATTTTAGTTGGGGTGGGGGGGAATACTACTAATTTCTGTGTGCTAAAATGTTTATATATTTATTTAAATGGGCAGGTTCCACCCATTTCACTATGTAACTCAAATTGCCCTCCTGGTTCCAGGAAGGAAAAGAAGGAGGGGGAGCCATTCTGCTGCTATAACTGTGCTCCATGTCCTCAAGGCAAGATTTCATCCCATAAAGGTAGGAGACACAATATATACATGGTACTTTTCAAATGTATGAAGGACACACCTGTGATATTTCTATTTGTAGTTGCTATCCAGAACATTTGAAATCTAAATATATTATTTTCTCTTCAGACATGGTTGACTGTGTTGGGTGCCCCGAAGACCAGTATCCACACAGAGACCAATCGCATTGCATTCCAAAGACCATCAGCTTCCTGTCTTTTAAAGAGCCTCTGGGGATGAGCTTAGCTTTGTTGGCTCTTTCTCTCTCTCTCCTCACAATATTAGTCTTTGCCATCTTCATTAAACACCAGGACACACCCATTGTCAGAGCAAACAATCGGGACCTCACCTACACTCTCCTCACTTTCCTCCTGCTCTGCTTCCTCTGCCCATTGATCTTCCTCAGCCCTCCAGAAAGAGTGAGCTGCCTGCTCCGACAAATGGCTTTTGGCCTTGTTTTCACAGTGACCGTTTCTTGTGTTCTGGCCAAAACGATCATGGTGGTTCTGGCCTTTGTGGCCACCAAACCAGGATCCCGAATGAGGAAGTGGGTGGGGAAAAGACTGGCAAGCGCCATTGTGATTTCTTGTTCCCTTATCCAAGTGGGCATTTGTGGTGTGTGGTTAGGAACCTCTGCCCCATTCCCTGATTCCGACATGCAGTCTGTGATGAGGGAAATCATTCTAGGCTGCAACGAAGGGTCTGTTGCCCTGTTTTACTGTGTCCTGGGCTACATGGGCTTTTTGGCCATTTTCAGCTTTGTTGTGGCCTTTTTTGCCAGGAAACTGCCTGAGAGCTTCAATGAGGCCAAATTCATCACCTTCAGCATGTTGTTGTTTTGTAGTGTTTGGATCTCCTTTGTTCCAGTGTACCTGAGCACCAAGGGGAAATACATGGTGGCTGTGGAGATCTTCTCCATCTTGGCCTCCAGTGTTGGGATACTGGGCTCCATCTTTGCCCCCAAATGCTACATCATTGTGTTGAGGCCTGATCTGAACAGCAAGGAGAAGTTAATAAAGAAGAAATAACAAATTAGCCTAACATCTCTGTTTATTTGTTCTATCAGAATATGGGCAAATTCATCTCTCTTTTTCTACATCGTATAACCATGCTGTATTTTATCTATTACAATTCCTATGTGCAATTCCTTTTAAAATCCTCTGTGGTCTTTCTGAAACAGGGGTCCACAACCTTTTTCAACATTTGGGAAACTAAGAAACTGTCATGGGTACTGCAAAGTCTGAAGGCCTGACTAGAACACCAGATGGTGGTTAATTATACACTAAATAAGAGAAAACAATATATTGGGAGGCTTAAAAAGCTTCTCCTTACTCTTTTCTATGTGATTCTCCAGTAAGTAAGGTTTCAGTGGAACTGCTACTGACATGATGAATCAGTACCATTGATTTCAGTAGTTACAGGCAATATTTGCTACACAATTTTTGGTTTTTATTTTCTTGTTTTATTTATTTACTTTTCAATTTCTATACCACTTTATAATTTTAATAAAAATCTCAAAGTGGTGTACAGCATATCAAAACAAATAAAACAATAATGCAATAGTTGGGTGATGTTTCTCTGACCTCATTGTTCTTACTTATAACAAGGGTGGTATTGCTAATGGGCTTTGGTTCAGAAGATGGGACTGATTAGTTCTGAATGAATCTTTTGGAGAAAAAGTGTTTTGAACATGAGTGCAATAAAAATCCTTTTAATTAGAAAATATAATATTATCACACATTCTTTGAATAATGTTGAAACAAAAGATTGGTAAATAAAAAGACAATTTTATTCCATGACCCACTATGAATACTGAATACATCTGGGCAATTGTAAAGTTAACTCTCTTTTACATCTTGATATCTCAAATACAGAATTAACCATTCTTTTTTGTATTTGCTAATCGTTTTTTCTTTATTACATCTATATACCACTCCTCCAAATAGTTCTTTGTTTCACATACTCACATTTGTTTAGGCATTTCTATATGTTTCCATATCTGAGGTGCTTTTCTATTAGGAGCACAAATAGCTGCTTCTACTTATAATAATAATATAATAATAATTTATTATTTACATCCCACTCATCTGGCTGTTTCCCCCCAGCCATTCAGGGCAGCTTCCAGCACAATATTAAAATATAATGATTCATCAAATATTAAAAGCGTCTCTAAACAGGGCTGCCTTCAGATGTCTTCTAAAAGTCTGATAGTTGTTTATTTATTTCACATCTGATGGGAGGAGATTCTACAGGGCGGGCGCCACTACCAAGAAGGCCCTCTGCCTGGTTCCCTGTAACCTGACTTCTCACAGTGAAGGAACCGCCAGAAGGCCCTTAGTGCTGGACCTCAGTGTCTGGGCTGAACGATAGGGGTGGAGATGCTCCTTCAGGTATATTGGGCCTATGCCATTTAAGGCTTTAAAGGTCAGCACCAACACTTTGAATTGTGCCCGGAAACATACTGGGAGCCAATGTAGGTCTTTCAGGATGGGTGTTATGCGGTCTCGGTGGCCACTCCCAGTCACCAGTCTATCCGCCGCATTCTGGATTAGTTGTAGTTTCCGGGTCACTTTCAAAGGTAGCCCCACACAGAGCACATTGCACTAGTCCAAGCAGGAGATAACCAGAGCATGCACCACTCTGGCAAGACAGTCCACGGGCAGATAGGGTCTCAGCCTGTGTACCTGATGGAGCTGGTAGACAGCTGCCCAGGACACAGAATTGACCTGTGCTTCCATGGACAGCTGTGAGTCCAAAATGACTCCCAAGCTGCGCACCTGGTCCTTCAGGGCAAAATTACCTCATTCTGGACCAGGGAGTGTTCCATACCCACCCGCCTCCTGTCCCCCAGAGACAGTTCTTCTGTCTTGTCAGGATTCAACCTCAATCTGTTAGCTGCAATCCATCCTACAACCGCCTCCAGACACTCACACAGCACTTGCAAAGAATGTGTGGTTTCTGAACACCTTCTCAGGCTTAATTTCCCAATGCTGCAGGACATGTAAAGGAGACGAGAGAGATGCTAGCATATCAGGAAGGAGTGGGGTTTTCTAGTTCTAGTTTGACCATGGGGGCCTAGCGTATGGTCCTCCATGGGCGAACAAGTAAAAGAGATGGGTTATACCTTTCAGGGTGACAGCAGCTACGAAATTAAAAGACTCCTGCTTCTTGGGAGAAAAGCAATGACAAACCTAGACAGCATCTTAAAAAGTAGAGACATCACCTTGCCAACAAAGGTCCGTATATTAAAAGCTATAGTTTTCCCAGTCGTGATGTATGGAAGTGAGAGCTGGACCATAAAGAAGGCTGATCGCCGAAGAATTGATGCTTTTGAATTATGGTGCTGGAGGAGACTCTTGAGAGTCCCATGGACTGCAAGAATATCAAACTTATCCATTCTTAAGGAAATCAGCCCTGAGTGCTCACTGGAAGGATAGATCCTGAAGCTGAGGCTCCAATATTTTGGCCACCTCATGAGAAGAGAAGACTCCCTGGAAAAAACCCTGATGTTGGGAAAGATGGAGGGCACAAGGAGAAGGGGATGACAGAGGACGAGATGGTTGGATAGTGTTCTCGAAGATACTAGCATGAGTTTGACCAAACTGCGGGAGGCAGTGGAAGACAGAAGTGCCTGGCGTGCTCTGGTCCATGGCGTCACAAAGAATCGGACACGACTAAATGACTAAGCAACAACAACAATGTTG
Organism: Podarcis vaucheri; assembly: GCF_965113315.1. NCBI lineage: Eukaryota > Metazoa > Chordata > Lepidosauria > Squamata > Lacertidae > Podarcis > Podarcis vaucheri. The sequence goes on along the minus strand of NC_138751.1, from coordinate 39,759,357 downwards.
AGGGTTATGTTGTCTGGGAAGATTACCTGGGCCCTTTAAGAAAACCAACACTGACAGCAGCCTTACATACCACATTCAGATGAAATCCTACAATAAGAAGTGAAAGCAGGAAATAGAAGCAAATACGTTATTGAGAGATTGCAGCACCAAACAGAACCATTTTAACTTAGAATTACATTTAAGGAAGATACCAAGACACTCTTGGAATTTGAGCAGAGCCCCAAAATAGCAAAAGCTAGCTTACCTCACCCTAATTACCAATCTTTAGAATCACAGGCCCAGCCAGCAGGCTTTATCCAGACATACATGGCCTACTGCTCTCTATCAGTCTACCCAAGAAGCACAACATTTAAGGTCTTAGCTGGTTGCTACAAGCTCAGAACTCATGGCTCTCTTGGACTTCTATACCAATAATTTGGAGCTTTCACCAGTGTAACTAAGCCAAGTGTTACTGCCTGTGTTTTCTGACTGATGTATGGAGAAACACATTAACCTGACCTTTGAAGCGTTTGTAAGTAAGCCAGTTTTTCACTTACCAGATGTGTGGTCCTGTTCAACAGTAAGGTGAGAGGGAAGTTTTGGAACTCATGGAGGTATATTTTTAAGATCTAACAACCTATATTTCCACGCTTTACTTTGCTGAATATTTTGTGATTGAAAATATCTGTTGGGGTTCTCTCACCAAAGAGTACTTGCCCCAAACCTGGATCTTGGCATCCAGGGGATTCTCCTTTTTTATACTTAATTTTCCTTCCTACCAACACAAATCATCTGTCATAACTCAATCCCTTTCACAATTTTTCAGTAAATTAATGAACAGATGAAGCTTTACAGCACTGATAGCAGACTGGACCACTGTTCTGTTCTGTTCTTTTCTTCCTCCTTGTAGTTATTTTTGCATGCTCTTTTGTTGTCCCATAAACACACAGAAACCACTTTTGATGAAATAACAGGAAGCATGTGCTGGTATTTTTTCTGGTCATTTTGTTGTTTTTGATGTAGAGAGACCTAGTTATCATCACAGCTGTAATTATTAATCTCGCCATGACTAAGTCTCCCTTGAATAATGTCTCAATAGATTTCCAGACAAAACCAGCCAGAGTCTCAACATGGACATAAAACCCCTTCCTGCCATTCTAAGCAGGGGAGAGGGAAGAGGAAGAGGGAGGATTTCTGCTTTTCTCTTTTATGAGGTGTAAAATAGGATTTAATCTGTGAATTGGTAGGGAATTGCTATTGTACTGAGTGTGGTTCTGAACCTAAGGTTCATTTTCCAGATGGAAATGAGGGTGTCAGATGAGAAAGAATATTTGCCTCAGTATGTTGCTGTTTGTTGTGCCCATTCTTTTTCATCTGCCACATATGGTGTGCAAACATACAAATTGCACCATCCATGATCTGTCCAGAATTCCACATGAATACTACCAACCTGGTGATCTTATTATTGGCGGACTTGCTTCTCACCTCTTTACCTCTTTTGACAAAGCAGACTTCAAAGAAAGGCTAACCACCCATCAACTTCTTAATACCTTGTAAATACTTCATGTATCTAGTAATCAGGTGGTACAGAAATATTCCCCAGCTCTAACCAGGCTTACAGAGAAGCCTGTTCCAATGATTTTAGAGGGATTTCCTTCCAGGCAGAGGTGTTAGGTGGTTGGGGAACCCATTTCAAAGCTGAAGAGTTGGCTTGGGAGGAGGGAAATGGAGATCTGAATGTGTCGTCAGTGAGATGAGAGAGTCTTTCTTTCATTCATGAGTTCTCTCCTCCCCACATCCCACAAAATTTCTTCCAAGAAGAATTTCACAAGAGGAGCCACAACTTAAACTTACCTACTTTAAGATGGAAAGCTCTTCTCTGTTCTGAATATTGAACTTCATCTCTGAAAGTTTAGGGTGAAGGGTCTTAAAAGCTCACCTCTCCATTGAGGTGAAATTCTCATTCAGATGTTCTCATCCAAGTCAGGCTAGTCTTATATGACCCTCCCAGTTTAAAATGTGTCACAGGTTAGAATATGATGAGAATAACTCCATTAAGCCTGGCTACCTGCTTCTCTGCATTTCAATACAGCTTTTTTGTGGGTTCAGATCAGTACCTGTAAATAACCGATTTGTATATGTCTAAGCCCAAAGGGCAGCCCGTACACTTTATTTTTATCTTGTGAGATATATTATTATTATTAAGCAGCTTCGTGGTTTCAAAATATTTTAAAATATTTTATGGCTTCTGTTGATGTCTCTGTGTGACTGTCAATGTCTGTAGCCTTGTACTGTCACTATGGTGCAGGCTTGTTCGATGACAGAGGACTGGTGACAGGGGAAGAGAGGGAATTTCATTTATAGACAGGGCTGGATCAGGTCCATTCATTCCAATTGGCCTGGGCAACAACAGACTAATTGGCTGAAGGTTCTGATCAGCCAAGAAATGGCAGTTAAGCGTTTGTAACCTGAGGTACCACTGTATTAATAAAAGTGAGCTACAAGTATAAAAGTGGGATACAATGTATTCCTTCAAGGGAAACTCCTTTGCATATATAATAGGACACAATTTGCACTAAAATGCTGAAGAATTGTCAAGCCTCCCCCCCCTTTAAATTGCATAGCATATATTTCAAAAATATAGCATGAAATTCTCATTGCAGTGTTGTGCCAAAGAACTACCAGCATATTCTGGCCTTGATATTTGCTGTCAAGGAGATCAATGAGAACCCCAAGATCTTAGCAAATATCACCTTAGGATTCCACATCTATGAAAGTTACTTCAATGAAAGGATGACCTACCGGGCTGCTCTGAACCTTCCCTCCACACTTATACCCAACTACAAGTGCGACACCCAGAAACACCTGGTGGCAGTAATTGGGGGACTGGACTTTGATACCTCTCTCTACATGGCAGACATATTGAGCATCTACAAGATTCCCCAGGTAAGATACTGCCTTGGACTCTTCACACTCAATCACCATGATCTTTTCTATCCAAAAACGTTTTGTAGAGTTGTGGCTGAAAAAGGAGGCTGGTCCTGCTCTTCACAAAATGTGTTTCCTGTGGGCTTTGCAAATTAAAGATGTCTGTTCTAGGTGGGCAGTCCTATTTCCCCTTCTTAAGCACATTTGCCTTTTCTCTCTGCTCTAGGTCTGAGCAGTGCCTCCCCTGACTTCTCTAACTAGTCTGGTGTCCCAAGTGCAGTAGATGATGTGGTCCTATTGGTATATTGAAGGAGGATTCAAGGGCAGGACCAGTTGGTTTCTATCTCAGGCAGCAGAATGTATTAGGTGTGACCTGGCCTCACCCAATAAACCAAGAGGTGTGGGTGGTATGGGAGAAGGTGGCCCTCTAGATATATGAGGTTCAGACAAATTAGAGCTTAAAAAAGTCAGTAATAGGATCTTCAATAGGTGACTTTCTCCTTATGTTTGGAAATGGTCCTGTACAGAGCTTCTACTGAGGCTTGCAGAGAATGGTCTGGATTGGCCAACAAACATTGCACTTTGGCTCTTGTGTTGGCAGAAAGGTCCCCTCTTTCACCGGACGTGAAGGAGGCATGACCTACACAAGATTGGCAACAGCAGCTTACCACTCTATGGCCTTTACACCCTCATGCATTAACTAGAGCTAAACATGCTAGTTATATAAGGCTGTAACTTATTAGGGCTCGGGAAACACCACCCCCACCCCTATCCTGTTTTCCACCCTGCTGACTGAGAAGGTACTGTGTTTGTGGGAGACAGCTCATCTCACCTCGCTTCATTACTCAAGCTCCTCAAAAAAAAAAAAAACCAAAAAAAAAACCACACCTCCACATTCCATTCTGCAAATTGACATTTCTTCTAACTTGGCTATGGCTTACTGACTGGAGACTTAAGGTGGTCTTTTGCAAATCTGAAAGCCTGCCTGTCAGAAAGAACAAGAAGAATAGTTTGGATTTGATATCCCGCTTTATCACTACCTGAAGGAGTCTCAAAGTGGCTAACATTCTCCTTTCCCTTCCTCCCCACGACAAACACTCTGTGAGGTGAGTGGGGCTGAGAGACTTCAATGAAGTGTGACTAGCCCAAGGTCACCCAGCAGCTGCATGTGGAGGAGTGGAGACGCGAACCCGGTTCACCAGATTACAACTCTACTGCTCTTAACCACTACACCACACTGGCTGACACAGGAGGCAGCTGTGCACACGTTCTGGCATTTGTGTGTGATTCTGTGCGTCTGTGGTACAATAGAGGTTTGGAAAGGAAGGGAAGGTAGGACTTCATAAAATGAAGAGGTGAAATGTTGTGATGAAACAAAGGGGATGAAATGGAGAAGGAAAATTAGGGAGAGGGACAGCAGCAGGGCAGGAAAGCAAGGAGGATGAACTGGAGACAGAAGATGAGAAGAAAGGAGAGCAAAGCAGGGCAGCACTCCATGGAGGCCAAATCGGCCGCCACCCCAACTTCCTGGAGTCTCCTTCCTGAGGCAACTGGCTCATCTCATCTGTATGGTGGGTAGGCCTTGAGTACACATACAGTCCTTCTTCAACATTTATGAATTGTGCCTCTTTATTCCTTTTAGCTCACTTATGGTTCCTTTGCTCCAGAAGATGCTGGTCAAAGCCAATCTACTTCCTTCTATAGGATGGTGCCCAATGAAGCCCATCAGTACACTGGGATTGTTGAGTTACTTCTACACTTTGGTTGGGCGTGGGTTGGGCTGCTCGCTGGAGTTAATGATAGTGGAGAGAGATTTATTCAGACACTGAAAACTCTGCTCTCCCAGAAAGGCATTTGCTTGGCCTTCTCAGAGACAACCCTGAAAATGACACATTTGACTGAGTATTATGTCTTGTATTCCCACTTGATCCAAATCTATCATGTTATTATGGAAAGTGAAGCCAAGGTTGTTGTTTTCTGTGGAGGAACAACGTCCATGGTTCGCTTGCGAACAATGCTAGCGCTAGGTGAAATGGAAAATATCAACAAAACATCTGTGGGCAAGGTGTGGATTCTGACAGCACAGGAGGATTTCACAACATTGACCTACCAAATGAATTGGGATATGCAAGTCTTCCAGGGTTCCCTCTCCTTTGCAGTTCATTCAAATGTGGTAAAAGGATTTAAAGCCTTTCTTCAGGTACAGAATCCTTTTGAGGCAAATGGAAATGGCTTTGTCAAGCAGTTCTGGGCACAGGTATTTCTCTGTTTATTTCCAAGCCCCAATACAGAGGAGCAGGCCAGTGGAGCCTGCACTGGAGAGGAGAAGCTGGAAAATCTCCCTTCGTCTGGCTTTGAGATGAGCATAACAAGCCACAGCTATAGCATCTATAATGCTGTTTATGCCACAGCACATGCTCTACATGCCATGTTCTTGCCCGGGACCAAATACAGGGCAGCGGTGCAAGGAGGGATGCAGAAGCTTCAGAAACTGCAGCCTTGGCAGGTAATGCCTATTATAACATACAAGTTATTTGACATGGGCAGTGAAATGTTGAAGAGTACACTGAAAATATTCAAGTACTGAGTGTAGACTAGGATCCTCCACTTAACGTAAGCATAGAATTCACTTGCAGGCTGAGTTTCCCCAGAGCCAAAAGGCTTTGTTGCCCATTTCCTCTTAAAGTGAACGAAAGTGACATGGACGAAGCCTGGTAGGACAGCTCATTCCATGGCATTAACCCCATTCATGCGTTGATTAGATGTCTGCATAATGGTTATATGAGGCCGGTTACCCTACGATTCTCTTCTGTGGGGTGGGAAATATCCAGGCAGTGGGAACTGAAAGCCATGGATTTTTCTCTCATTTCTTCTTGGTTGGGAACGCATTAGGATTTTCCCTATAGGAGAGAAAGGAAATCATTGGCTCTCTCTGTGAATGCTCGGCTTACGAACCAATTCCAATGAATGGATTCTGTTTGCATAGCAGTCCCTGCCAGTACTGAACGCTGAAGGCATCCTGAGTGTCAGTAAGGAGAGACATATGCATTACTTCATAGTTCCTATTTTTCTTCCAATGCAGCTCCATCCCTTCCTTAGGAGTGTCTCCTTTAACAACTCTGCTGGAGAAACGGTATCTTTCAGTGAGAGCAGGGAAGTAAAAGCTGGCTTTGATATTACCAACATTGTCACTTTTCCAAATAACTCCTTCATGAGAGTCAAGGTTGGAAGACTGGGTGGGGAGGCTGTCCCAGGCCAGCTGATTTCCATTGATGACAACAGAATGGTGTGGCACCAGAGCTTTCACCAGGTGAGGCATAATTCCTACATCCATGAGAGATAGGAAAAGAGAATCTCTTTAACACTGAGAGATAGGAAAAGAGAATATCTTTAACAATACATTCCAACAGATCACACTCCTTTTGAGATATTTGTTCCCCAGATTTGTCAGGTTGAGTACACTTTTTGTAAAGCATGAATAGAAAAATGAGTAGTTTGGCTCTGAGTTTGGAATAAGTATTTTAGTGTCTTCCTATTTCTAGTTGGGGTGGGGGAAAATAATACTAATTTTGGTGTGCTAAAATGTTTATCTATTTATTTAAATGGGCAGGTTCCACCCCTTTCGCTATGTAACTCAAATTGCCCTCCTGGTTCCAGCAAGGAAAAGAAGGAGGGGGAGCCATTCTGCTGCTATAATTGTGTTCCATGTCCTCAAGGCAAGATTTCATCCCAGAAAGGTAGGAGACACAATATATACATGGTGCTTTTCAAATGTATAAAGGAGACACCTGTGATATTTCTATTTTAACCTCAAGAGTTTCACGCGGGTAACATTTGTAGTAGCTATCCAGAACATCTGAAATCTGAATATATTATTTTCTCTCCAGATATGGATGACTGTGTTGGGTGCCCTGAAGATCACTATCCACACAGAGACCAATCACATTGCATTCCAAAGACCACCAGCTTCCTGTCTTTTAAAGAGCCTCTGGGGATGAGCTTAGCATTGTTGGCTCTTTCTCTCTCTCTCCTCACAATATTAGTCCTTGCCATCTTCATTAAACATCAGGACACACCCATTGTCAGAGCAAACAATCGGGACCTCACCTACACTCTCCTCACTTTCCTCCTGCTCTGCTTCCTCTGCCCATTGATCTTCCTAAGCCCTCCAGAAAGAGTGAGCTGCCTGCTCCGACAAATGGCTTTTGGACTTGTTTTCACAGTGACCGTTTCTTGTGTTCTGGCCAAAACGATCACGGTGGTTCTGGCCTTTGTGGCCACCAAACCAGGATCCCGAATGAGGAAGTGGGTGGGGAAAAGACTGGCAAGCGGCATTGTGATTTCTTGTTCCCTTATCCAAGCAGGCATTTGCAGTATGTGGTTAGGAACCTCTCCCCCATTCCCTGATTCTGACATGCACTCAATGATGAGAGAAATCATTCTAGGCTGCAAAGAAGGGGCAGTTGCCTTGTTTTACTGTGTCCTGGGCTACATGGGCTTTTTGGCCATTATCAGCTTTGTTGTAGCATTTTTTGCCAGGAAATTGCCTGAGAGCTTCAATGAGGCCAAATTCATCACCTTCAGCATGTTGTTGTTTTGTAGTGTTTGGATCTCCTTTGTTCCAGTGTACCTGAGCACCAAGGGGAAATACATGGTGGCTGTGGAGATCTTCTCCATCTTGGCCTCCAGTGTTGGGATACTGGGCTCCATCTTTGCCCCCAAATGCTACATCATTGTGTTGAGGCCTGATTTGAACTGCAAGGAGAAGTTAATAAAGAAGAAATAACAAATTAACCTATCATCTCTGTTTATGTGTCCCATCAGAATATGGGCAAATTAATCTCTCTTTTTCTACATTGTATAACTATGTTGTATCTTATCTGTTATAATTCCTATGTGCCATTCCTTTAAAAATCCACTGTGGTCTCTCTGACAAAGGGATTCACAATGCTTTTTTGACCTTATGGTGTATTTGAAAAACTAAGGAGCTGGCAGAGATATTTTATCTGTTTTTTGCTAGCTAAGGAAGCTGCAGGCATTCAGACCCATGCTTAATCAATTGTGAATGTTTGAGGTTTCTTGGAGAGTTAGTGCATATTTTGTTTATTCTCACTACCTATTTAAAGCAGTGGGAGGCATTATAGTGACCCAGAGGGCCTTTAAGTAACTTTGACACCCTGGCAATGTGTGGTCTAAAATGTATAAGATATTATAAGACCTTGAAACAGAGTATGAACAAGTAAAATCCTCAATGATACATTGGGCAATAGATATTGTTCATAATCTAGATATGGAAGCATGGGAATGATTGTGGAATATGGATATAAAATTTACAGCATGTTACGGTCTAAGTGAAAATTATATGAAAATGATATATTTATGGTATCTAACATTGAGTAAATTGGCAAAAATGTATAATTCTAAATCAAATAAGTGTTGGAAATGTAAAGAGAAGGAAGGTACTTTTAAACATATGTGGGGGGTCTTACTGGGAAATGATATATAAAGAATTGAAAAGGATTTTTAAAATAACATTTGTAAAAAAACCAAAAACAAAAACAGAAGCTTTTCTTTTGGGAATTATAGGGACAGAACTTATTCATGTATGGGATTACAGCGGCAAGAATGTTACTCGCCCAAAAATGGAAAGAAGGAGAAGTCCCAGCAAAGGAAGAAGGTCTTGTTTTAAAGATTTAAAAGCCTATACTTCCATGTTTACTTTAATGGATATTTTGTGATTTAAAATCTCTGCTGGGATTCTCTCATCAAAGAGTATTTACTTGCCCCAAACCTGGATCCTGGCATCTAGAGAATTCTCATTTAATACCTATTCTTCTTTGTCACCAACACAAACCACCTGCAAAACTCAGTCCCTTTCAACATTCTTTTGCCTGTCTTGGTAGGATTCTCAGTAAATTAATGACCAGATGTTTGAGTGGGAAATTTAAGGAGGTCTGATAAATTATCCCACTGGTCAGCATTAATAACAGACCCACTCTTATGTTCTTTCTCATTGGTTAATACAACATGTACTTTTGTTGGCCCAAAGATGGACAGAACGGAACATTACAAGCAGGTTTTCGTGCCATCTGTTTGATGTACCTGATGTGAAGAGCCCTAGTTATTATCTCATCTGTAATTACCACTCTTGTCATTATCCCTTGGATAATGTCTCAATAGATTTCCAGAGAATGCCAGCCAAAGTCTAAATATAGGTATAAAAAACCCCTTCCTGCCAATCTAGGTAAGGGAGAGGGCAGAGGAAGAGGAAGGATTTCTGCTTTTCTCTTTGTCGGGTTGCAACAAATGATTTTAATCTGTGAATTGGTCAGGCAGAATATTGTACTGAGCGTGCTTCTGAAGCTAAGGTTTATTTTCTAGATGGAACTGAGGGTGTGTGATCAGGAAGAATATTTGCCTCAGTATGTTGCTGTTTATTGTGCCCCTTCTCTTTCATTTGCCACATATGGTGTGCAAACATACACGTTGCACCATCCATGATTGGTCCAGAATTCCACATGAATACTACCAACCTGGTGATCTTATTCTTGGCGGACTTGCTTCTCACCTCCTTACTGCTTCTGACAAAGAAGACTTCAAGGAAAGGCTAACAACCAGTCAAGTTCTTAATACCTTGTAAAGACTTTATATGACACGTAATCAGATGTCACAAAAACATCCCCCAGCTCTGACCAGGCATACTCAGAAACAAGTTCCACTGGTTTCACTGGATTTACTTCCAGGCAGAGGTGGGGGTGGATGGGGAAATTGTTGCAAAGCTGAAGAGTTGGCTTGGAAAGGGGGAGGTGGAGACCCTAAATCTACGCTTTGTTAGGCAGCAACCCTAAGCAGGGGTGTAGGAAGGGGGGCAGGGGGGTGGGTTGCCCCAGGTTCCATCACGGAGGAAGGTGTCAAAAAGGAACAATAACTGCCCTACTAGGATGGTTCATAAAAAAAACCTTTTTTAAAAAAAAGATGCCTGCTCCAAAGGTCTTATCTTACTACACTAGGAATTATATAGCTATATCTGAAATTTCATGCATATCAGTTAATATCTTGACCCTCCTACACATAAATAACTGTTTCCTTGGCCATTTTCATATGTCGTGAAGGCTGAAATTTCAGTTCAGTGGAGCCAAAACACAATCCATCCTCTAGATTTTAGTATCTGTCCACAGTCACCTCCTTGTTATCAGAGGCCCATAATCCACATTCCTTTGTAAGAAAATATGAAATAACGTAAAACTATTTTTGCAGGCCATTTTTTTTAAAAAAAAAAATCAATGTGTGGGAGGGTGGTGAAAAGAAATTTTCTGCACCAGGTACCACCTGACCTTCCTACGCCTCTGATCCTAAGTATGCTTTCTGCATGGCCTCTGTTGATGTCCGGGTGTGACTGTCAAAGTTTGAGGCCTTGTGCTCTTAAAGTGGTGTAGGGCTATTTGGTGATGGCTTCATGGTGAGAGGGGAAGAGAAGAAAGAAGGGGGGAAAGAGACAATTGCATCTAATATTTGTAGACAGGGCCTGGTTCAGTTCCATTCACTCCAATTGTCCCAGGCAACAAATGAAGGTTCTGATCAGTGAAGAAATGGCAGTTAACTGTCAGTTGTGAGAAGGAACATGTGGCAAAGACCAGAGAAAGCTGAGGTGAAAGTAAACAGATAAGGCTATTTATCCTCAGTGTGCTGATAATATTTTGAGGTGAGCATCAAAACAAATGAGTTGGTGGAAATTTCAGGTTAGGAAGCAGATTTCTTAAATCAATTCAACTGTCCAACCAGCCAGAAATACAACTGGAGGCTTAAGTGGAAATTTGTATCTAGCAGTTGTTTAATCAATCTGTGAGTGAATTGGGCAGGAGTGGAGGTTTAGGGAATCTGGTCAGAGGATGGTGTCAGCAACAGCATCACTTGAATCCCGTTCAGGTACATGTAGGACCCGTAAGTAAATATATGTACAGTGGTACCTCTGGTTAAGTACTTAATTCGTTCGGGAGGTCCGTCCTTAACCTGAAACTGTTCTTAACCTGAAGCACCACTTTAGCTAATGGGGCCTCCTGCTGCTGCTGCGTCGCCGGAGCACAATTTCTGTTCTCATCCTGAAGCAAAGTTCTTAACCTGAGGTACTATTTCTGGGTTAGCAGAGTCTGTAACCTGAAGCGTATGTAACCTGAAGCGTACATAACCCGAGGTACCACTGTATTTCCTTATTAGAGAAGGGGGGGGATTCAAATCAGTTCACATTTAAATGTGAACCTACCAGATTTCTCATGCTCTAAAAAGATGTTGAAATCAAAAGAGAGCCATCATTTGAAATTCACCCTTCTCCAAATTTTAGTGTACTTCTCCAGCCAAACAATGTATACAAAAATGTGTGTCCTGGGGTAAAATGACCCCAAAATGCATGTATTAGTGAAAGTGTTATACAAGTGGAATACAATGCATTCTTTTAACAGAACTTGTTTTACAGATATTTGTATATTAGGGCACAATTTGCACTGACGTGCCGAAGAATCATCATGTGGCCCTTAAAAAATGTATAGCACACATTTGATACAATTGCATACAATGATACAGCATAAAATTCTCTGTGCAGTGTGTTGCCAAAGAACTACCAGCATATCCTGGCCTTGGTGTTTGCTGTCAAGGAGATCAATGAGAACCCCAAGATCTTACCTAATATTACATTGGGATTCCACATCTATGACAGTTACTTCAATGAAAGGATGACCTACGCGGCTACTCTGAACCTCCCATCCACACTTGTACCTAACTACAAGTGTGACACTCAGAAACTTCAGATGGCAGTTATTGGAGGACTTGACTTTGAAACCTCCCTCCTAATGGCAAACATCTTGAGCATCTACAAGATTCCCCAGGTAAGATCTCCCACTGGAGACTTCTCACTCATTCACCATGATCTTTTCTATCCAGAAAGGTTTTGTATAGTAAAAAATAGTTGTGACTGACAAAGGAGAGTGATCCTGCCCTCCACAAAAAGTGTTTCCAGTGTGCCTCACACAATTAAATAATATGTTTAGCATAAAGCTGTCAGATAGTATTTTCCCCCATATATAATTTTTAATAAGTTTTGCAATTTTATATTCAACACAATAATCAATGCTACAAAAAGGAACATATGGATTCCCATCTCCCCCACCCTTCTCCCATGACTTCCCTCAATTTCTTCTTCTGGTTCTTTAAATATTTCCTTATCCTGCCTGTCTTCTTCTACCTTGATTTTGTAATCTTTTAATTAAATATTGTTATATTCTTATCGTTTTGTACCATGTTTTTTCCAGCTACCATATTTTTCGCCCTATAGGACGCACATTCCCCCCTCCAAAAACGAAGGGGAAATGTGTGTGCGTCCTATGGGGCGAATGCAGGCTTTCACACCGACCCCTCTCACTCTCCAGGCTTCAGGAGAGCCCCACCGCCAGCCCCACAAGCTCGGGGGACAACGGGGAGGCGGAACGCCGCCATTCCGCTGTCCCCCGACCTGGTTTGGAGGCTGAGGGGAGAAGCGTGCTTCTCCCTGCCACCAGCAGCCCCGCAAGCTCAGGGGACAGCGGGGAGGCACAGGGCTCCATCCCGCTGTCTCCCGATGTGGTTTGGAGGCTGGTGGCAGGGAGACGCGTGCTTCTCCCTGCCGCCAGCCCCACAAGCTCGGGGAACAGCAGGGAGGTGCAGCGCGCCATCCCGCTGTCTCCCAACGTGGTTTGGAGGCTGGTGGTGGGGAGAAGCCCGCTTCTCCCTGCCACCAGCCCCGCAAGCTCGGGGGACAGCGCGGAGGCGCAGCGTGCCCAGGCTTAGCTTCGCGCAGCTCTCCGCAAGCTGTGGGAGCCCGGTGCTGGGCTCCCACACTTGCAGAGAGCTGCATGTTCTGGGGGTTGGGGTCGGGGGAAGCTCAGGCTTCCTCCGCCCCAGCCCCATGCCTGAGGGGGGAAATTATTTTTTCCCCTTTATTCCCCCCCCAAAAAAATAGGTGTGTCCTATGGGCCGGTGCGTCCTATAGGGCGAAAAATACGGTACATCTTACACTTTGCTATTTTCCCATTATTACGTCTTCATTTTTATGCTTGTTTTCCTAGTTGTAAGTGTTTACTTAAACCCTGCTAGTGAGTCCACTTCTTTACAATGTTTCTGTAAATACAACATAAATGGTTCCCAGTCCTTTTTAAAGTGTCTATTCTCCTTGTCTCTTAGTTTCCCAGTTAGCTTCACCATTTCAGCATATTCCATCAGTTTTTGTTGCCATTCTTCTTCCATTGGTATCTTGTCATCTTTCCATCTTTGGGCTAGTAGCATCCTAGCCACTGCTGTAGCATACATAAATAATTTCTTCCACTCTTTTGGCAAGTCTTGGCCTGTAATGCCTAACAAAAACGCTTCTGGTCTTTTAACAAAGGTTGTCTTAAACATTTTTTTCTTTTCATTATAAATCATTTCCCAATAACATTTGATTATTTTACAGTTCCACCACATGTGATAAAACGTGCCTTCACCTGTCATATAGTATTGACCCTTCAGCAACATTTAAACATGCTTGCTGTAGGTAGGCGTTCCTCATCCCCTTTCTTAAGCCTTTTCTCTCTGCTGGGTGTCTGAGCAGTGTGTGCTACATGCCTCCCCTGACTCCTCTAGTTAGTCTGGTGTCTCAAGCGCAGTGGATGATGTGATCCTATTTGTTGCATTGAAGTAAGATTCAGTGGCAGAAGAATGTCTGGTGGAACCTTTCTGCAACCCACTGCGAATTGGGGTGCATACCTGAAAATATTAGAAGGAAACCCAGATTGCAATCCAGAATCTTGTGGTGAGCTTCTGCTCCTGTTTATTCTGGCAAGTCATCACACTGCTGGAAGGATTAGTAGAGCACCTGCAGTGAATGTAGAAGGTCAGTCCGTGGCATCTTTGATTAGGTCTCCTACCACTCCACATAATCAGTGGCGAGCTAGATGGATCAATGGTCTGACACAGCAGTAGGCATCTTCCTGTGTTCATCTGAGGCATTTAGCTGTGGGATGCTTTAATTCACAGCAGTAGCAGTAGCAGTAGCAGGAGGGGGTAGCAGTCATAGTAGGGTGGGTGGGAGGGAGAGACAGCACTATGCACTAAGTGCCTGAGCTAGAATTCATCTCAGGATGCTTCCAGGCTGTTACTATGTTTGAATAAGATTCAGTCACATACCAGCAAATTCAGGTTATGCAGTTAAAGGTGATCTGGAGGTTTTGTGAGCAACCCCCCCCCCCCAGTGATGCCAACTTGAAAAAATATGGGGGGCAGGCAAGACCCCTCCTGCAAAATGACACAGTGCGCACACACCATTTGAATGGTAATGCCCATCACCTGTGGGAGGGGAGGGCAGCCCCCTCAAATGTTTATTGGGGAGTCCAAGGGACCTCAGACCCAAGGCGTTGGCCCCTATAGTGTGGCATAACATTTGCTTGATGCCGCGTTGTTCAACCACCTCCTGCATTTCTGTGGGTTCAACTAGATGACCCTTGTGTTCCCTTCCAACTCTACAATTCTAGGATTCTTTGAAACTGCCCCACACATTGTGGCCCTTGAGCGGGACTCTGTGGGTTAGGGGTTTGAAAAGGTAGGGAAGGGAAATTAAGACACCATGAAATGAGAAGGTGAAATGCTGTGGTGAAACTAGGGTGCAGGAAAGTAGCAGTGCAGGAAAACAAGGAGAACAAACTGGAAAGGGAAAGGGAGAAGGTGGGAGAGGAAAGCAGGACTGCACGGAAACAAAGAGAAGGAACTGGAGAAGGAAAAATGGGGTGGGGAGAGGAGAGGGAAAGAGGGTATGCAGAAAAGATTTTCCATGCAGAAAAGATCTGCCACCCTCCCAGTTTTCCAGTGCCTTCTTTCCTGGGGCAACTGTCTCAACTCACCTTATAATTAGTCAGGAAACGCATGCTCAATCAATTTATGGATTATGCCCCTTTATTTCCTTTTAGCTCACTTATGGCTCTTTTGCTCCAGAGGATGCTGGTCAAAGCCAATCTACCTCCTTCTACAAGATGGTGCCCAATGAAGCCCATCAATACACTGGGATCGTTGAGTTACTGCTGCACTTTGGTTGGACATGGGTTGGGCTGCTCGCTGTGGATAATGACAGTGGAGAGAGATTTATTGAGACCCTGAAACCTCTGCTCTCCCAGAAAGGCATTTGCTTGGCCTTCTCGAAGAAAACCCCAAAAATCACATATTTGGCAGAGTATTATGATCTGCAGTCCTACTCAATCCAAATTTATCAAGCTATGATGGAAAGTAAAGCCAAAGTTGTTGTTTTCTATGGAGAAACAATCTCTATGACTGACTTGAAAGAAATGGTAACACTCGGTGAATTGGAAAATGTGACCAAGACATCTGTGGGCAAGGTGTGGATACTGACAGCCCAGGTGGATTTCACAGCACTGACCTATCAAATGAGCTGGGATATGCAAGTCTTCCATGGTTCCCTCTCCTTTGCAGTTCATTCAAATGTAGTACAAGGATTCAAAGCCTTTCTTGAGGTCCAAAATCCTTTTGAGGCAAATGGAAATGGCTTTGTCAAGCAGTTTTGGGAACAAGCATTTCTCTGTTTATTTCCAAACTCCAATACAGAGGAGCAGGCCAGTGGAACCTGCACTGGAGAGGAGAAGCTGGAAGATCTCCCTTCATCTGGCTTTGAGATGAGCATAACTGGCCACAGCTACAGTCTCTATACTGCTGTCTATGCCATAGCACATGCTCTACATGCCATGTTCTTGTCCAGGACCAAATACAGGACAGCAGTGGAAGGAGGGATGCAGGAGCTTCAGAAATTCCAGCCTTGGCAGGTAATTCCTTTCATGAGATACATTTTATTTGACATGGGCAATGATGTATAAATCAGTACACTAAAAATGTTTGAGCACTTTGTGTAGGATCAGATTCTCCCCTTGTTTGCAGAGAAGTTGCTCATGAAGGAGCAGCACAGTGTCAGATCAGAGCGTCCCGCTTACAGTTGTTAAGCAGGAGGATCCAATCCTGCAGGGCGCTGTGTTTTTGTGAGCAGCTATCTTTGCAGAGAAATTGTCAGTGCAGGATGATCCGCTCTAGCACTGTTCTGCTCTGTCACAAGCAGCCTCTCTGCATACAAGTTAATCGGAAGATCCAATCCTATACTGAAAGACAGGCCCACACAGAGAGTGGAGCGGCTGGTACACTTGCCCTGTTCATCAAAAAGCTAAACTGGTCACGGGGCCCTGCCAGGGCTTGCTGAAATTACGATATAATAACAAGAACACCATGTGCATCCCAGCTGCCCCATGCCTCAGACAAGCTCTACGTGGGCCTCCTGATCAGAAAAGGGGAGAGTCGGCAAGGCATGTTCTGCAACTGAGGAAAAATCTAGGGAAGAGCAAGCACAGCACCCACAGAGGCTGTCCCTGACCAGCAAAAAACAAACAAGTAATGAAGAGGACTTTAAAGCTGTTTTTTGTATCTTAGCTGAGATCATTAAGGTACAGTGGTGCCCCGCAAGACGAATGCCTCGCAAGACGGAAAACTTGCTAGACGAAAGAGTTTTCCGTTTTGGAGGTGCTTCGCAAAACGAATTTCCTATGGGCTTGCTTCGCAAGACGACAATGTCTTGCGAGTTCCTGCGGGTTTTTCCCCTCCCCTCCTTTTTCTAAGCCGCTAAGCCCCTTATGAGCTGATCCGATCAGCAGATAAGCCGCTAAAAGCCGCTAATAGCGCTAATCCGCTAATCCGTCAATGGGCTTGCTTCGCAAGACGAAAAAACCACTAGACGAAGAGAATCACAGAACGGATTCTTTTCGTCTTGCGAGGCACCACTGTATGTCATTCTTGTTGGAAATCCCGGGAAACCAAAACCCAAGTTTTGGGTAAGGAAACCATAGAGATTTAACATGAGAAAACATGCACTGATCAAAGCACAGAAATATAGGATGTGCTCTTTCCAGTGAATCCCACTGAAGGTTATAATATAGTTTACTTACAAAATTCTTCAAGGGTAACATTCATGTGCTTTTCCATATAGCAGTCAGAAAAAAATCTGCACAGGCAGTAAAACATAACTTGATTACAAAATGGTAATAGTTCCTAAACAATTGGTATAGAAAACACTAGTTTCATATTCCATTCTTGTCTGAAACAAGAGAGGCAGATTAAATCCATGTGACTGGAGGGAGCAGAGAATTCACACTTAGGCTGAGTAGAAAACAGGATTTGTTGCCCATTTCTTCCCAAAGTGAGGGAGCCTTGCAGGGCAGCTTACTCCATGGTATTAACCCCTTCATGCTGAGTATATGAGGCTGGTTGCCCTCTTGCGACAGCGGCAGATATCCAAGCAGTGTGTCCTAAAAGCCATGGATTTTGTTCCTCATTTCTTTTTCTTCCAGAAAGCATTGAGATTTTCTCCATAGGAAACAATCGAAATTGTCAGTGCACCAGGCAAATTCTCCGCTTACTAACCATTTATCAGGGATAGCTTACTTTTGCATAGCAGTATCTATGTGTACTGACAGTCTGGAGACATCCTGAGTGCCAGCAAGGAAAGACATTTACATGACTTCATAGTTACTATTTTTTCTTCCAATGCAGCTCCATCCCTTCCTTAGGAGTGTCTCCTTTAACAACTCTGCTGGAGAAACGGTATCTTTCAGTGAGAGCAGGGAAGTAGAAGCTGGCTTTGATATTACCAACATGGTCACTTTTCCAAATAACTCCTTCGTGAGGGTCAAGGTTGGAAGGGTGGGTGTGGAATCTGCCCCAGGCCAGCAAATTTCCATTGATGACAACCGTATGGTGTGTCACAGAAGCTTTCACCAGGTGGGGCATAATTCCAACATACATAAGATACAGGAAAACAGAGCGTTATTGCACTTAGAGATCATCAGTTCAGCTCATCCCTGGCTTTCCAGCCTGATTCAAAACATTTTCCTTTGCAATACCTAAGAAAGTAAGATGAACTTGTGGAGTCAGGCCAATGGCCTATCTTGTCCAGCATCTGCATATGGTATAAACATGGCTGTTGGGCTGTGGCTTTCTCTATCCCAGGTTTTTACATGAGCCTTTTGTCAAGAATAAGGTGTTTGTTGCTCAGGTGGGAAGGAAGCAGGGGCCATGTAGGTTTGTGGGTAGCTGCCCTGTGTCACCAACCATAGAATGAGGAAAGGGGCTTCTTAGATTGTGGAAAACTCAAAACAATAAATAAGGGCAAAGGAATAAATAAAATCAGCTGTCCCCCAAGAAGACTCGCTTGGCACCTTCTCTACATATCTTTAGGTACCATGTAAAAACATTCCTATTCTCTCAGGTGGTTATTGTATTGAACTATGTCTGGCCAGGGGACTTGGGTGGCGCTGTGGGTTAAACCACAGAGCCTAGGACTTGCTGATCAGAAGGTTGGCGGTTCGAATCCCCATGACGGGGTGAGCTCCCGTTGCTCAGTCCCTGCTCCTGCCAGCCTAGCAGTTCGAAAGCACGTCAAAGTGCAAGTAGATAAATAGGTACCGCTCCGGCGTTTCCATGAGCTGCTCTGGTTCGCCAGAAGTGGCTTAGTCATGCAAGCAACATGACCCGGAAGCTGTACGCCGGCTCCCTCGGCCAATAAAGCGAGATGAGCGCCACAACCCCAGAGTCAGTCACGACTCGACCTAATGGTCAGGGGTCCCTTTACCTATGTATGGCCAACCAGATGCCTGCTGGTAACCCACAAGCTGAACATGAATGAGCACAAGACCACTCTTACACTTGTAGATCATCCTTGGCACTGCACCTCAGTCCTCTCCAAGAACCATGAGTTTTTACATGTCCTATGACTGGAGAATTGGGAATGGAGCATGTATTACATTATGTATGGAGATACATAATGGGGGCAGAGCTGGTGAGGATGAGCCCCCAATCCACTTCCCACCTTGAGCCCTCATGCATTCCTTCTGAATGCCGAAAAGGGGCTCAGTTTTGGCATTATTTTTTAAAATCATGAAGAGCAGAATAAGTAACTTAGTGTCTTTCTGCTTCTAGCTGGAAGGAATAGGAAGCCAAAAGTGCTGCTAATTTCTGTGTGCTAAACTGTTTATGTGTTTCATTAAATGGGCAGTTTCCACCCCTTTCTGTGTGTAACCCAAATTGCCCTCCTGGTACCAGCAAGAAAAAGAAGGAGGGGGAGCCATTCTGCTGCTATGATTGTGTTCCTTGTTTTCAAGGCAAGATTTCATCTCAGAAGGGTAAGAGAGACAAGATAAATACTTTTCAAACATAAGTTATATTAGAAGTTGTGGAGAAAATTAATAAATAATTAGTATTAGGTACATTTTTGTATTTATTGTTTGTTTGGAGAATATATCACAAATTTTTAGAGAATTACACATTTTGCAGGGTAACTATACAGTGGTACCTCGGGTTAAGTACTTAATTTGTTCTGGAGTCCGTACTTAACCTGAAACTGTTCTGAACCTGAAGCACCACTTTAGGTAATGGGACCTCCTGCTGCTGCCGTGCCGCCGGAGCACGATTTCTGTTCTCATCCTGAAGCAAAGTTCTTAACCCAAGGTACTATTTTGGGGTTAGCAGAGACTGTAACCTGAAGCGTATGTAACCTGAAGTGTATGTAACCCGAGGTACCACTGTACTGTACTTTGGTTCATGTGTTGGTTCAAGAAGTGCAATTTAGATAACTTTCCCATTCAAATAGCAACAAAATCAAATTTCTCCTCCATCCCTCTTTATAGACAGACCCCATAATGGACACTGTCCTAAAAGGAAAATGTTTGTTACGCATTACTTAAGTTCTTCCCGTCGAAAGGTTCTTTCCGGTGTTTAGTCAGAGTCTCATTTCTTGTAATGTGAAAAAAGGAGATATCTGTGATATTTCTAATTTAACCTTAAGAGTACCATACTAGCAGCTTAGTAGTCACTCTCCAACACATCTGAAATAATAATACATTATTTTCTTTCCAGACATGGTTGACTGTGTTGCATGCCCAAAGGACCACTATCCACACAGAGACCAATCACAATGCATTCCAAAGACCATCAGCTTCCTGTCTTTTAAAGAGCCTCTGGGGATGAGCTTAGCATTGTTTGCTCTTTCTCTCTTTCTCCTCACAGTGGTGGTCCTTGTCATCTTCATTAAACATCAGGACACACCCATTGTCAGAGCAAACAATCGGGACCTCACCTACACTCTCCTCTCTTTCCTCCTGCTCTGCTTCCTCTGCCCATTGATCTTCCTCAGTCCTCCAGAAAGAGTGAGCTGCCTGCTCCGACAAATGGCTTTTGGCCTTGTTTTCACAGTAACCGTTTCTTGTGTTCTGGCCAAAACCATCACGGTGGTTCTGGCCTTTGTGGCCACCAAACCAGGATCCAGAATGAGGAAGTGGGTGGGGAAAAGACTGGCAAGCGTCATTGTGATTTCTTGTTCGCTTATCCAAGCTGCCATTTGCATTGTGTGGTTAGGAACCTCTCCCCCATTCCCTGATTCTGACATGCACTCTGCGATGAGGGAAATTATTCTAGGCTGCAACGAAGGGTCATTCGCCCTGTTTTACTGTGTCCTGGGCTACATGGGCTTGTTGGCCATTGTCAGCTTTGTTGTGGCCTTTTTTGCCAGGAAACTGCCTGAGAGCTTCAATGAGGCCAAATTCATCACCTTCAGCATGCTGTTGTTTTGTAGTGTTTGGGTCTCCTTTGTTCCAGTGTACCTGAGCACCAAGGGGAAATACATGGTGGCTGTGGAGATCTTCTCCATCTTGGCCTCCAGTGCTGGCTTACTGGGCTCCATCTTTTTCCCTAAATGCTACATCATTGTGTTGAGGCCTGATCTGAACAGCAAGGAGTGCTTAATAAAGAGGAAATAGCAAATGAGCATATCCTCTCTTTTTTTTTGTTCTATGAAAATATGGGCACCTGCATCATATAATTACCTTGCATTTTATGGCAGGTATCCTTTGGAAATCTATATTTAAACATTTGGCTATGTGTCCTTTGTTACATCTGAATCCAGAAACTCTTTTGGATATAGTTTTTGTTTTGGACTTTGAGTGGGACATATAGCTTGAGTCACTGGATTCTCCTTTCATCACATTGTATAAAGAGAAGAACATCAATATATTTATATATAATGATGGAAGAAAAACGCCCAAAATAATAAATTTTCTTCAAAAATCGCCAACAGAAGAAAATGCCTGCTCACTTTGAGAAGGGGTAGAAGGAGCGGTTATCCTCCATGAACTTAGAATAACAAAATGAACACTAGACGATAAGAATTTCTAGCTTGTTTGTATAGAATCACAAGGATTGCTTGCTCAAGCTATAAGGCCCAAGTTTAGAAGCTTGGAACATCCAGCTCAGGCATACTTTCTTGTTGGGGGAAAAATAATGAGTTTGTTAACCCTTCCTTTCCTGGAACAGGCAATCTTGCCCTGTTTCTGAGACATTTATCTACAGAATGCTTTCCTTCCCAGCAGTAGCTGGAGGAGGCAGCAGCTGTAGTGGGAGCGGAAAAGAAAGCATCATGCATCAAGTGCTTGTTCTAGAATCAAGGTGACCTCTGTAAATCTCAGGATTCTCCTGGACTGTCGGTATTTTTGAGCTGAATACAATCACATATCAGCAAATTCAGGTTCTGCAGTTAAAGGTGATTTGGAAAGTGTGGGATAATGTTTGCAACACCCTCTAACCACCTGACAAATGAATCAGAATGAATACTAAATGA
The DNA here is from genome assembly GCF_965113315.1 of Podarcis vaucheri. Taxonomy (NCBI): domain Eukaryota; kingdom Metazoa; phylum Chordata; class Lepidosauria; order Squamata; family Lacertidae; genus Podarcis; species Podarcis vaucheri. The sequence goes on along the minus strand of NC_138751.1, from coordinate 39,737,735 downwards.
ACAGCTTGCATTGTCTAAGCACCCCACAAACTTTGTAGAAACCGATTGGAGCGAATATTCAAATAGACTATCTGGATATGCCCTCAAAGCAATATTGGGCTGCTGGCTTCTCATTCTTTTGTACTGTTAACAAAAAGATCAAGTAAACAGTGAATTGTGTACATTTTATGCAGTGAAATTGTTCACTATTTGTAACAGTTAATGTGCCATGGACATAATCTAGGAAGAGTTAGTCTTGGCTAAAGCTCATTTAAAGTTATGGAGTATGACCTGGGCTACAATTCTGAGACTGCTTTCTTGGCAATAAGTTGCACTGAAAGAACTTTTGAATAAATAAGTTTTCAGCTGAGCTGCTGATTTTATTAATCACCAGTCTTATTGATTTCTGGTATGTGTGTCTACCTAAAATTCAGTGGATAACAACACTGGTCTTTTTACCAGGCTTATTTTTATAAGATGGGATGGGATGTGTGTGAATGAACAGTTTGAAGAAAGAACATTTTGAACATGAGTGAAATTCAGCTCCATTTTATTAAGAAATACAATACTACTACCACACTTTATTTGAAAAAATGTCAAACAATAAGATTGGTAAATAAAAATTAGAATTATATTCCATGACCTGCTTTGGATACTGAATACACTTGGGCAATTGTAAAGTTTCATCTTGATACCTCAAGGATGTCTGGCTATTTGCTATTTAATTTTTATTTATTACATTTATATATTGCCTCCCCAACGAGTTCTCTGTATGATTTACATAGATACAGTCCTCCAGGCAGTCTACATATCTGAAGTTCTATCAGAAACATGAATAGTGCAATTTGCAACACGATCCTTCATTTTGGCAGGAAAAACCAGAATTTTGGGGGTGGGGGGAAATACCTGGATATTCTCATACAAACCATAGGATGAACACTGCAGTTTAGTTATGTGCCAGTATGGTGTAATGGACAGACTATTGGATTTGGATCAGGTAGTTCTGTGTTAAAATCATTGCTTTAAAAAAAAGAATGCAGAGGGAAAACAAAGAAGGCCACAACCAATATCATGAAATAGGTGGCATATATTGCTTGGATATTTTGATCTTTCAGCCATCATTTGGCAAGAGGGCTGTGTCTCCAAGTGAAGCTCACAGCTGTTTGTTCTATTTCCAGAACCTTTGCTCAGCCCTGAAGCTTAAAGGGTGGTTTTAGGCAGGTCACTGAGCACAAATGAGTGAAACCTTTCTGCTATGGTTCAAGCTTTGCTTCCCCTTGCCTTCACTCCTCACAGGGCACACACAACCATTCCCAGATTTAAATCTATCTTTGGTGCTTTGATTTTTTTCAAAGTTCAACATTTTTGTACTTGCTTTTGTTTGTTTTTTGCTGTCGAAAAATTGTTCCAAAAGGTGTGGGTGGTGGCAAGAGCTGCTTTTGTGACAGACACAATCTGCACTGTGTAATCCAGTTTCTGCTGAAAACCAGAATATCTATCTGGTGGCGGGTGGGGATGGGGAGTACGGCAGAGGTGCTCAAATTGTAGTATGTGTATTTCCATACTGGAGTTTACTTTTAAATTATGGTCTGTACACACCTTCATTCTCGCTGAAGCTTGGCTCACATAATTCTCAGGAGAGGGAGGATAAAATGGGATAGATCCAGGAATGTCACTATGAACTCATTGTAGGGAATGAAGCAATGCAGTTCTGATCAGAGCAAGAGAAGGGTCACTCGATCACTTGGCCTTTTTCATATGAACGAGTCTGCCACTGCTCATATGAAAGAACTACTGTGGGTTAATTTTCTTTATTGTTGCATTAAGTATTTGTGACATTGTTTAATAATCACATAGAGGTAGAACAGGCAAATTAAAGGGGGGTGGATGAGACAGATCACAAAAGCATGTAAGCAAAGGGAAGGGAAGCTAGATCAACAGGAAGAAAACAGAAGAGTAAAAACAAGACGTGAAATAGTGAGATTGTAAAGCCAATTCACACATTCCTGGGATGGCTGCTTGAAGTGTGTTGTGCTCAGTATCTCCCTGCTTGTGGGGAGTAAGTAGTTCACGCACAGTCCATAAACTAAACCCAGCAACCACATTGACATTGCTGGGCTAAGGCACTGAAAACAAAACCCCATAGTCTTTGCGGTCTGTGCAGTGTTTTCAAACAGGTTTCCAGTAGCTGACACACACCTGAGTCCATTGGCCCAGAGAATGGGAGAGGGAGAGAGAGAGAGAGCAAGAAAGAAAGAAAGAAAGAAAGAAAGAAAGAAAGAAAGAAAGAAAGAAAGAAAGAAAGAGTGTGTGAGGTTGTGCACATGCCAGGACTGAGAAGTTGAAGAAACAGACAATAGGCAATCCTGACACAGGGGTTAAAAAGAAGAGAAATATATGGACTCCACAAAGAGACAAGTGAGCAACTGAAAAGAATGGCCAGGAAGAAAGAGTCAGCAAGAAATAAAAGAACAGAAATAAGCATGTGCGGTTGAAGTGAGAGTTGACAAGCATGCATAAAGGGAGAAGAAAGGAGTGCATGAGAGAAAGGAAATCAGCAGCAAAGCAAAAAGTGTGGGAGAGCAAGAAGTTTCTCATTTCAATGAACTGGTCCTTACTCCAGAATATAAGATAACCACAAAAGTACTCACAAAAAACAAAACAGCTTTACAGAACCTTAAAAGATTAACAGATTTGGCAACAGCTAGACCTTCATCTCCTGCCAACCTAGCAGTTCAAAAGCACGTCAAAGTGCAAGTAGATAAATAGGTACCGCTCCGGCGGGAAGGTAAACGGCGTTTCCGTGCGCTGCTCTGGTTCGCCAGAAGCGGCTTAGTCATGCTGGCCACATGACCCGGAAGCTCCCTCAGCCAATAAAGTGAGATGAGTGCCGCAACCCCAGAGTCAGCCACGACTGGACCTAATGGTCAGGGGTCCCTTTACCTTTACCTTTAGACCTTCATCAGATGCATGAAGGTGCACGAGTTTGTCCTTGTTCATGGATAGCCCCCCAATCTAACGTGACTATTCAGCAACAGGATATTTGCCAAACGCATAAATCTAGGGCCCTGCCACAAACTCACTTCCTGCCTTTGCTCCCAAATCCACCCAGTCAACATTATAAAGCTGCCAGTCCATAGGATGCTATTAGATTCCCTTTTTGTTGGTCCTGTTAAACAGACCAACATGGATACTCACTCACAGAAATAGGCACATTTTCCTCATGTTCCTACACTGTACTGCGCCTTTGCTAACGGCTTGAGGAAGCATCACAAGTCAAGCTGGATGAAAAGGAGGGATGGAAACAAATTGGATGTGTGGTTGTACAGCCCTATAGTAGAGGGAGGAAGGAAGAGAAGCTCAGCAGAAACCAAGGGAAATAGGCAGCAGGCAACAATGAAAGCAGCCAAAGAGGAGACAGTCAAGCAAAAAGCAAGCAAATAAAACAGAGCAGTTAAAAGCAGCAAGAAGGTAAGCAAGGAGAAATGGCAAAGGATAGAAAACAGGATGGGATGCAGGAATTAGAGGCAGGGTGAAGGGGGAACAGTTGAGCAAAGAATACTATGTGCTGGTCTTCAACTGGTGGGTTAGGATTCACAGCTGGGTACCACCTCAGTCTAACGATGGGTTCTACCAGTGGCACACTCACAATTTTTGCTTTGTTTAAAAGGGGTTGTTGTCTTTTAAGAGGGGAGTGAGAGGTTGAGAAAAGCAGAAGGAGACAGCAAAAAATAAAGGAGTGAACAAGGGGAGAGAAGGAAAAAGACGGCAAGATCGGCAGTAAGAAATGTGAAAGTGGGTCCCATGTTGCAGCTCATGGCCAAGTACCCACTCTAGAAAAGTTGGCTGAAACAGAGGATGAGCAGAGGAGTCACAAGTAAGAGTACCAACAGCCTAGGCAAGTTAAGCAGAAAACAGCAAGGTACATGTCAGCCCCTCTCATATTTTGGCATCAGGTGTGAATGCTGTTAATGTGGGGGGAGAAGAATTCAGAAGAAATAAAAGAGACATATCGGTCAGTGCTAGTTTTACAGTGGTGAATGCAACAGGTTTAAAGCTGAAAATGATTTTTAGCATCATGTGTGGAATGCTCACCCCAGGGAGGCTTGCTGGGCCACCTTCCTTTAGGCACCAAACAAAACTATTCCTCTTCTCATAATTAGCCTTTGGCTAATTGAACAATCTACGGTCTCTAAAAGTGTGTGTGGGGGGGTATTGTTTTCGTTTGTTGCCATGTATTTTTGTGTTTTTATCTTGTTAACCGCCCTGTGATTCTTGGGTGAAGGGTGGTTTAGAAATTTAATAAATAAATCAATAGATGTGTGAAGACATCTTGGGTAAAGGATCAGTTGCTGAGCAAGCAAGATCTGGAAGCAAAGTGAAGGTGAGGAAAAGGCAGGCAAAGGAGAGAAAGAGGTGTTGCATAGAGAGGATTATTCTGCAGAACAATAGTAGCAACGTTCCCTTTACTGCTACCCTGGCATGAGTCCTGATTCAGCACCAGGCAATTGATAACTGCTCAAACCATGGACAGCCAGCAATAGCAGGTGCATTGCTATAGGAGCTGGAAAGAGCCTGAACAGGTCATTTTCTCAACTAATTTCATGCCTAGTGAAGCATTTAAAAAGCAAGTGATTGAAAGAGAGGCGAGCAACTTGAAAAAGAAAGAGAAAGAGAGAGAGAGGAAGAGGAAGGAAGGAAGGAGTAGTGAGTAAGCAAGCAAGATACTGTGCAAAGAAACAAAGTGAGTATGAAAAATTGCAACTGTAAGTAATTGCATATACAGTGGTACCTTGGTATTCAAACAACTTGGCTCCCGAACAAATTGGCTCCCAAACGCCGCAAACCCAGAAGTGTTCCGGTTTGTGAACGTTTTTCGGAAGTCAAACATCTGACGTGGCTTATGCAGGAAGCTCCTGCAGCCAATCGGAAGCCACACCTTGGTTTTGAATGGTTTCGGGAGTCAAACAGATTCCCGGAACGGATTAAGTTCAAGAACCAAGGTACCACTGTACAAGTAGGAGGTAACTAGTTCAAGAGGGAAAGAGTGAGCGAAACATGAAATGTGATGGGAAAGGGACACAAAGGAAAGTGTGAAGCAACAGTAGGCCATCTAAGCAGCAGAAGGAAGATCAGGCGGCCAAAAGTAAGATAAAGATCAGTGGCAGAGCAGAAGATTTGGGCAAAAGAAAGATTGTGGGAGAGCAAAGGAGACAAAGGATTAGAGGATATCATGGTTGCTTCCAGATGACCTGTTTCCTGAGCATTCATCCTGTTTGGTTTGCATGGAGGTTAGGTGACTGTGCATCTGGTACACTTTTCTTACTGTAATATAGCACAATATTTTTGGAGAAGCCAGTTTGTCGCACAAGGGCTCCAAATCCATTTTAATTGTGCATCCTGAATTCGCTGGGGTTTGAATCCCACCCCAAAATAAGGACAGTCTGGAAGTGCCCAGTAAGAAACCATGCGAATAGACACAGTAAGAATGAACTGAGTGAGATGTAAGGCCTTCAGTCACTGATTTAAAGGAGGATCTTAATACCCACGTGGGACTTCTCAGAGTCCACTAGATTTCCCGTTCCCCATATAAGGTAACCTTGCTATGGTGGGACTATTTGATAGCATTTTTGTGGCCCTTTGCAATCTTGCTTATTTGAAGGCTTTTTCCTTCTGCTTCAAATGATTCTTTCTGCTCTCTTCTGCTTCAAAGGATTAGATGTGCACTCCTTGCTTTTGTGGCACAGCGAGAGGTCACTTAGCTTCTAGGAATCTTTTTACAAAAAGACCTCCAAACCAGGTTTCAAGAAGATGACAAAAAACACTTGCTATCATGACGTCGCAGGCACCAGCCAATAGGTGCTTGTGTCCCTTCCAGCTGCCACTACACTTACTACTCTAATACAGGTATTTGCTGAGGTGAAATTTGTATTTCCCCAGCAACTCATCACTCTGCTTTGGGTGCCAGAAGAATGCAACTCCAAACATTCAATGCACCAGCAAGGAAAACCCCATACAGGAGCCCCTACAAGAAACAAGCAGTTTTGTACAACCTGTGTTATTGTCTGGAAAGGGATGTAGAACAGGGGTCACTTCACTTAGCCCAAGCATGCAAAAAATATACTGGCTTCAGTGTTGGTGCTGCCCTTTAAAGCCTTGGCCCAGTATACCTGAAAGAGCATCTCCACCCCCATTGTTCAGCCCATACACTGAGGTCCAGCTCTGAGGGCCTTCTGGTGGTTCCCTCACTGCGAGAAGTGAAGCTACAGGGAACCAAGTAGAGGGCCTTCTCAGTAGTGGCACCCACCCTGTGAAACGCCCTCCCATCAAATGTCAAGGAAATAAAATAACTATCTGACTTTTAGAAGACATCTGAAAGCAGCCCTGCTTAGGGAAGTATTTAATGTTTGATGTTTTATCGTGCTTTTAATATTCTGTTGGGAACTACCCAGAGTGGCTGGGGAAACCCAGTCAGATGGGCGGGGTATGAATTATTATTATTATTATTATTATTATTATTATTATTATTATTATTATTATTTTCAAACATAGTTACCTCTGTTGGATGTCCAGTGCTTAAAAACATAGTGCATATATGTTACATAGAGGGATTTGAAACTCTCACTGGCTACAACTCATTTAAGCATCCATCAGCCTGTTTTGGAAGAGAAGCAGCCTTTTTGATGCATTTCATGAAGTGTTCCTAGGTTAAGGCTTTATGGTTGCATACAGACTGTAGACACATCTGCATATGGGCTTGCTTGAAAGTGGGTCTGTGTGCTGCCTTTAACACTAAATCTAAGTGCCTAAAGGGCTCCTTTCTTTGCCCTTCCACCTCCCATTTCTTTGCTTGCTACCCTTCCATTGTGGCAGGGTGTCCTCAAATCATCTGGAAGGGGCAGAGAAAGCAAAAGTCAAGAGAGGTGAGAAAGCAGCATGCAAGCAAGAGAGAGAGAGAGAGAGGAGAAGAGGCAACCTAAGAAAGCAATCAAGCTCCAAATCAGGCACCTGAATGTTCAACACACACTCACCAGTTTGGCCATAAAGTGGAGCTGTCTACTTTTCTCGCCAAACAGCAGGGCCGGCCCAAGACCTATTGTTGGTTGATGAGAAGATGTACTGTTCCACATATAGAGCTTGTTGAATCTTACTTCAGCACAGTGCTCTCCACCACTCGTGAGAGCAGCGAGCTAGCTTAGGCAGCACCCACAGTTCAGTCCCCCAATAGAGGGAAATTGATGGAGGACTGAAGGGGCTGCTTCACTCTGCCTAATGGTAGAGCCGGGCCTATGAAATGCGAGCGCAGGGCAGGGGATATGGTATTGAAACCTGTCCCTTCCTTCACATTTCCTCCCTATACCCTGGTGCTTGATTTCTTGCCACGTTTCCTGTTCTTAACTGCTCTATTGTTGTAACGGTGCCGCCTTATTGTGTATTTTAACTATGACATATTTTAATGTTATGCGCAACTTCAATTCTATATTTTGTAAACTGCACAGAAGCTGACTTTGACACTAAGGGGTAGAAAAATAAATACTTGGAGACATCCATTCCCCCGTGGCACGCTTTCAGTATTGGAGGCAAGCAAGGGGAGGTGGAATTAAAGTAGGGGAAGCACAGGGAGGGAAGGGGGTAGAGAAGACAAGTCTAGTTATTGTCCCCACTTTCTAGTTATGGACAAAAGTAGGCAACCCTCCCCTTCACCTTTATAGCCAAATTGCTAAGCATGCGTTTGGCAACAGACGTGCAGGCCTGGCTCAGCTCCAAGTGAGCAATCAGAAAGCATGAGAGTAAAGAAAGGAAATGGAGAGCAGGTATGGAACAGGCAAAGGGATGGCAAGTGCATGAGATGCATGGAGATGGCAAAGCAAAGGGAGCTGGAGGGCAGAAGAAGACAGGGACCCAGCCAAGGCAAGGGTGAAGCTAGAAAGAAGAGAGAGAGAGAGAGAGAGAGAGAGAGAGAGAGGGAGGGAGGGAGGGAGGGGGAGGAGAGGGAAGGAAGGAAGGAAGGAAGGAAGGAAGGAAGGAAGGAAGGAAGGGGAGGGGAGAGAGAGAAAGAGAGAGAGGAGAGAGAGGAGAGAGAGGGAAGGAAGGAAGGAAGGAAGGAAGGGGAGAAAGAAAGAAAGAAAGAAAGAAAGAAAGAAAGAAAGAAAGAAAGAAAGAAAGAAAGAAAGAAAGAAGTAGGATGATGATGAGGCAACTGGTTCTCAACATGACCCCAAGACCCTTGCTGTGGAACCCTTGCTGAAGCTAAGCAGGTATGGGTTTGGTCAGCTCTTAGACTGCAGACCTCCCACATGTCCTGCCTTGAATTCTATGATGAAAAGAGGTAGAATACTAATAAAGAAAAGTGAGGAGCAAAAGGGAACATGGCACCATACAATACCAGTCTCTTTACCCTCCACGCAAGGACTTAATGCAGCTCAGGGAGTCTATTTACATGAGAGTGATAGGGAGAGAGTGTTAAAACATTCTCTCCCCCTCCCCCAATGCATCTGCTCTGATCAAAATCAGAGCTGAGGGTTGGCACTTTTAGGTTTTTTGTTTTGTTAATAAACAAATCAGGAGATCATCTCAAAAGTTGCTTCCAGATTGGTTTGTGATGAGATGGGTTCTGCTCATGTATGCAAACTTTTTTGCGGGGACCGGATGTTGTTATTGGGACCAGAATGTCAGCCTTTATTGTTTCCCCCATATAATCTGGATTTGCCCTTTCCTGGGGAAAATCTGACTTTGGGTTTTGTTTTGGGTTTTTTTTAAAAAAACAACAAAACCCACCACTATTGTACACACTATGTGAATACAGTGCTTGAACTGTTAAGTTCCCACCAGGAAGCACCCACAGAGGGCAAGTACAGAAGAGGAATTGGATTAGACAAGAAAGGTGAGGGGTGGCAGAAAGACACAGAGAGAGAGGGAGAGAGGGGGGGGAGAGAGAGAGAGAGAGAGAGAGAGAGAGAGAGAGAGAGAGAGAGAGGATGCAAAGCAACAGAAATGTAGAGACCGTAGAGAAGGAGGTAAAGGGAGAAGAAGGCTAGAGAGCAAAGTAGATGAGAGAGCAAGATTCATGCTAATGTTAAATTCCCACGTTCATTTTTGTTTCAGCAAAGCCGCTCACTGCAAGGTGACTTCTTGCCATCACTTTCAGTCGGCGGCCCTTTCTTCTGAATTGCAGGAAACGAGAAGACCCCATTCCTGTCATTCGCCAGGACCAGGAGAGCTCTTGACGACAAGAGGAGCAACCAATGGTGCCTGATTGTAGGAGGGGAGCAGGCTATGGTCTCACCCTTTCATGTGATGGCGTGCGTGGTATCACGGGACAATAAACTATGAGAAATCCTCAGCTGATACAACAGACGAAGAGAGTTGTAATAAAGCGACAGAAGAAATGAGAGTCACCAAGCAAGGGTAGGAAGGCAAAGACACAAAAGCAGTAGGAAAGAAAGCAAAGGCGATGTGAGCCAAAGCAGAGAGAGCAACAGAGAGAGAGAGAGAGAGAGAGAGAGAGAGAGAGAGAGAGAGAGAAAGAGAAAGAGAGAGAGAGAGTCAATGCAGGGGGCAGAGAAGGGAAGACAAGAGCAAATGAAATGCCAAGATGCTGATGGTCAATTCAGAAGCAATGCATAGTTAATTTTAGATGCTGGATTTCCAGGTCTTACAGGTGTTGGGGAGGGACGAAGCCTTAATTTCTCTTGCCTCTTCCCCGCCCCCATTCCCAGGCTTTGCAGCGCCTCCTACATTCCCGATAAATTAGAAGAACAACAACAAAAAGTTTGCCCACTCTGGTTTTTTAAAGTAAAAATATAATCTTGAAAATGTGCAGTTTCACAATTTTAACTGACTTAAATCATAGCAACATCATCACTAAACAAATAAATAAATGGAGTTTGCTTCTACTGCTAAATATTTGGGAATGGGCACAATTTTGCTGTAGAAAAGGATAATACCGAATTTACTCAAATGTAATGCACACTTTTTGGGGCTAAATAATGTCGCAAAAAAGACTGTGATCCGCTTGTTGCATACAAAACAGCCCTAGTTGCTAAAGCTCCCCAAAGTATTTGTGCTAGCTGTATAAAAGTCAATGCTGTAGACTGTGCAGGTGATTCATTCATATTGACTTATTGTAAGTGGATGTATACCTCTGGATTTCTTTTAACAGCTTTTAATGGACTTGCCAGATCTGTAATTGAATTTGTAATGGCTTTTAGCCAAACACAATAAATAAATAAATAAATGATTGATTGATTGAATTAGGGTGCACATTAGATTTGATGGTGCATTTACATTTGCCAGCAAATATGTTTTGGGGTTTCAAGGTTTTGAAAATTAAGGCACGCATTAGATTTGATGGCACATTAGATTTGCATAAATACGGTATATTTTTGAAGTAAATGTAGTAATAAAAATGGGCATCTGTGACCATGTACATGCCCGGTCCACCACTTTGACTATAGCATATTAAAAAAATAAATAAGAAGAACGGATGACAGGGAGACCACTATCAGCCTTGATGGGCCCTGGCAAGTCCATGCTTGCTCAGGTGCCGATACCAGTCTTCCTTCCTTCTCTCCCCATCTTCTCCCATTCTCAGGTGGTCATCTGGAGGTCCCCTGGGCTTTGGCCCTAAGGTCAAGCCCTAGCTGCCCCACTTGTCTTCCCCCCAGTATTTTAAATATATAAAGGTGACCTTGGGAGGCTGTGAGTGGAGAAATGGATGGCAATGGCGTCGTGCGAGGACTGCTTAATCTGTTTCCCTCCAGACTATTACTCTGATCAGAAATCACCCACCTTCAAATTGCTTTTCTCCCTGCAGGGGGGAAAAATAGTATATCCCCCACTGAGTGGACAAACAGAGGGGAGTGATTTCAAGCAAAAAAAGGGGGTGGGAGGCAGATGAAACAGGGTTAAGGCATTCCCTCCCTCCCATTTCCTCACATATTTCCTCACATATCACATCTAATTTTAACCAGAAATAAAGGGTGCCTAACACCTAGCAGTTCGAAAGCACGTCAAGAGTGCAAGTAGATAAATAGGTACTGCTCCGGTAGGAAGGTAAACGGCGTTTCTGTGCGTTGCTCTGGTTCGCCAGAAGCGGCTTAGTCATGCTGGCCACATGACCCGGAAGCTGTACGCTGGCTCCCTCGGCCAGTAAAGCGAGATGAGCGTCCCAGAGTCGGCCATGACTGGACCTAATGGTCAGGGGTACCTTTACCTTTACCTTAAGCAATAAAAAGAGGACAGAAGCAAAATGGAGATCGCATGCAGGACAGAATGCAAGAGAGAAACAGGGAGCAGGATAGGAAAGGAGAAAGGAGCGTTTGCGAGCAAGCGATAGGGGTTCGAGGGAGAGCAGACAAGCAAAGGAGCGTCAGAGTAAGTGGCCAAGGAGGCAGAAAAGCCAAGCGGAAGGAAAATGCAGAGATGTGCCACAGTAAGCAAAGGGCTAGGCTAGAATCTTTCTTCCTCGTATTTTGGTTTTCTAGATGCAGGATTTAGCTTTTATTTTTGAAAGGGCAACTTTCGGTATCCCCCAGCTGTAGTCCAGGCCCTACCACACCACCCAACCTCTTCATCCAGCTGCGTATGTTGAACCAGACCAAGTCTTTTGTGGCCCAGGACCCTTTAGCTTGACTTTCCAGCAAGATCTGGGGCAGCGATTCTGAAAGGTGACAGGAGGAGGGAATTGTGGGGTGAATGAGCAGAGAAAGAGTAAGCAGCAGGAAGCAAGGCACTGAGGAAGCCCCCATTCTGACAAAGTACTATGGAGCCATTTCTCTTCCTTCCTTGAAAAGGCAAATCAAACTGTTAAGTTTATGAGAAGCTATGCATTGGATAGCTTCCCCATTAAAACCGCATCATTTCAGGCCACCTGTTCTGCCCACTAAAGAAACTCAGATTAAGCCCTCATTAAAGGCTATAATAAGGAGGATGTGTGCCGTGTGCCGTGTGTGTGTGTGTGTGTGTGTGTGTGTGTGTGTTAAAAAAATGAGTCTTGGGACAAGGAACTGGGGAAGAGTACCAGAATCCCACCCTAGGCCTACAGTCGTACCCTGGAAGTCGAATGGAATCTGTTCTGGAAGTCCGTTCGACTTCCAAAATGTTCGGAAACCAAAGCGCGTCTTCTGATTGGCTGCAGAAAGTTCCTGCAGCCAATTGGAAGCTGCGGAAGCCACGTCGGACGTTTGGCTTCTGAAAATTGTTCGAAAACCAGAACACTCACTTCCAGGTTTCTATCGTTTGGGAGCCAATTTGTTCGGGAGCCAAATTGTTTGAGATCCAACGTACGGCTGTACTTTTCTCAGATCCTGTCTCTGCTTTTTGCAATTTCAACAGGCACTGCTAACATGCATTCAAGCGTCACAGTCAGAAGGGCGTGGAACTTGGTTCTTAAGAAGCAAAAGTTTAGGGTGCTGAATGCTGAGCCTCAGCACTTGCCCAGGGCAACATACAAACCACTCTGTCCAGGCTCCACAGTACTGCAAGTTATAAAAATGCAACCAACCTCGTTCCGTTTCACCATTGGGGTTGGATGACCCAGATTATCCCTCTCCAAAGACCAGCAGGGAAGTTCACAATCCTGTGTTCCATGCTCAACCCCTGTAATCAACTATTCTTAGGCTCAAGGCAGGCAAAACACGCTTAAAACAATTCAAAGTAGTTCTGAGAGAGGAATTGCTTTCTATGGTGTATGCAAGTTTCTTTTGTTCCACTGTCACCTGTGAACAAACAGGTTTGGCAGGGTTTTAAAAAAAACCTACCAGGCCTGTTTAACCAGAGGCAAAGGGTAGGATGAAGACACCAACAGCAGTGCTTTTCAGTTACCTCCAGCCTTGCTTTGCTCCTGTCCTTCACTAAACACCCTTGCCAGTAAGGAGCTGAAAGCAAGCAAGTCTTCAGTCACATCCTTAACATACATTTAAAGCACTCTTAAAGTCGTATAAGAGTCATGCTTCACCCACCCAAAGAATTTTGGGAACTGTAGTTTGTTGGGGGGGGGGCTTCAAACAACTCTCCTTAATAAACTACAGTTCCTAGGATTCTTTGGGGGAAGCCACAACTCTTAAAAAGGTTTAAATGTTTGGTTTGGATGTGGCCTTCATTCCGGACAAGAGGAAGTAGGCAGCAACAGCAACAGAGGAGGAAGAGGAGGAGGAGAAGGAGAAGGAAGTAAAAGAGGCAGAGTAAAAGAAATTAGCCAGAATCAGGATTTTATTACAGTAACAAGGAAACAGTGAAAAAAAGAACAAGCATCTATATAGAAAGGTTTCCCTGAGATATTGCACTGTGAACAGGCACTGCCAGACACCTAAGCCCAGAAATACGTGGAAAGCAAATTGCTAGAAACAGAAATGGCTTCTGCTTTGGGTTCAGCATGCTTCAAAGGGAAAGGAATTAGCTGCTGAGATGCACTCCAGTTTTGTCTTTGTTCTGTTTTTAAACTGCCTCGTAACATTCCTTGGGTGGCGCTGTGGGTTAAACCACAAAGCCTAGGACTTGCCGATCAGAATGTCGGCGGTTCGAATCCCCGTGACAGGGTGAGCTCCCGTTGCTCGGTCCCTGCTCCTGCCAACCTAGCAGTTCGAAAGCACATTAAAGTGCAAGTAGATTAATAGGTGCCACTCTGGCGGGAAGGTAAACGGCATTTTGATGTGCTTCTCTGGTTCGCCAGAAGCAGGTTAGTCATGCTGGCCACATGACCCGGAAGCTGTATGCCGGCTCCCTCGGCCAATAAAGCGAGATGAGCGCCGCAACCCCAGAGTCGGCCACGACTGGACCTAATGGTCAGGGGTCCCTTTATCTTTAGCTTTAACATTCCTTAGGCTTCCACTCTGCACTGAGTTCTTTAATGCCCTTTTGCTTCATCGGAAACTCCTTGTGTCATCAGTTTCTAGGACTTCTTTTTGGATTGTCTCTTTTGTGTTTTTAAAATAATATCAGAATTTCTTTTCCAGCTATAAACATTCCCAGCTTGGTTTGGTTTTTTTAAAAAATGAATGAGTCAAAACCCCAGCCCCGGGGGGAAAAAAACTTTTTATTTTATTTTTTAGGGGGAAATCCAGGCAAAATTAGGTACTTTTATAAAGTCCTAAGGATTTGAATGGGAAACCATTGAGCACATTCAGATCAATGGGACTTGGAATAGTGTCTAACCTAAGTTTGATATTTGACGCAGAATTGGCTGAGATCCAGAAGAATGTGTGAATATATACATACATGGGTGTGCGCGCACATCCTTCTCTATGCACAGATATGCAAAACTCTTGCACAATATGATGTGCACTGGAGGGTCCTTCAAAACAGCGCCTGATTGTTGAACAGGTTCAACACATGGCATAGAAGCCCTGCTTGAGTTCATTTGTTTTTTTCTGTGCAAGGAAAACCTGTGCTACTAAGCCCTGCACACAAAGCCATTTTGCTGCATCATGGCCATTAGATATACAGTGGACCCTCGCGTTACGTTACCTTCAGGTAACTTAACTTTCAGGTTGTGAACGTGGCAAACCCGGAAGTGTATACTCTGTGTGCTTTGCGCATGCACAGAAGCACTCTGCGCGCATGCGCAGAGGCAGCACCTCTAGATGCGGACTTTTCGGGGTACATACAGACCCCCAGAACGAATTAAGTTCGTATCCGGAGATTCCACTGTAGATAGATACACAAAAGAATAAAAAATAGGGAAGCAATATTTATAAAAATATACTGTGATTTACCCCTGGCTCTGATAAAAAAAATAGTCTCAAAGTTTTCACAGAAAAGTAAGAGGCTGGCTTGAGCCGCTATCCTATCATGAGCTGATACCCAAAGCAGATCAGAAGTGCAGGAGAGCACAAAAGAATACAGTATGAGTGCAGCATGAAGAAAATATATATTTATAAAAGAGCAACCAAAGAAGAGGGAAAGGACAGGGAATGAGAGAAGGAAGGGGAGAACTCCAGAGACAGATAGAGACAGATCAGCGCCAGATTTAGGGTGGTACAGTCAGATCCCCTGCCAAGCCAAGGGGGTGCAAAACTGAGAAGATCCAGAACTGAGAAGATCAATTTGGGGGTGCCATTTTTTGGCCTTGCACAGGATGCCATATTATGAAAGACTACCAAAGTCCACCCCTTGCACCGATGATTCTGAACCTCTGCTGGCTAAACCATATGGCAGATCTATAACACGGGGTGGGGGAGAGGACTATACCCCAGGAACCCTGGGAATTGTGGCCTGGGACGGGCTTAGGAACCACAAGCAGAGAATTCTCAGCATTTTCAAAACTACACTTCCCAGGATTCGTAGGGAAGCCATAACTGATGCACGTGTTGTAGTGAAGGCGAATTGAAATCCAAAACTAGTCTGGAATCCGTTTTTGTTCTCACAGTTCCCCAGTCCATCTGCCAAAATCGAAGGGCCTGAATCTCCTTGGTTGAAGAAATACGCTATTCTATCTTTGAATCTCCAATCCTCCTCAAGATTCCATAATCAGGCGCCATAACTATTTAAACTGCTTTGAAACTGGTTTATGGTTGTGGTGGAAGGACACAAAGGAGATCTGATCTATCACAGAGAACTCCAGGGAATGGCTTTTGCCTAGGCCCTACTTGCCCCACTGCCGCAAAGTGAACTGGATTTCATCCTATGCACCTTGCCAATCCTGTAACCTAGCTGTGGTAGCCCGTTTTCAGTTTGCCCTGCATCTGAATTGTGTCGACCATCCAACCGCTGGCCTCTGCCCAACAGCAAAACACAGGAGAGGCCAGAGTTTGTGAGTAACGACAAAGGCTTTGAAGAGACTGGAGGAAACACCTGAGCTGTCGTCATTTGACTGTCACCCAGAATTAGTGTCCTGCTGGTTGAGAGGTATCTTCACTGATCACCTGCCTGCCTTCCTCTCGCACACATATACACCACACACACAAACACACGCAAGGTTCTCAGCGCCAGGTCCCACCACCTGTGCCATCAGCTCACAGGTGCCTCCAAGATGCTCAGCGCCAGGGCTTGGTCCCTCAGTACGGAGTGAAACGGTTGCATCCACCTCGGTACAAGCTGGCCTGCCGGAAAGAGAGGGAGCAGGCGTGTGAGGGGAAAGTTGTACAGGAGGAAACGTCAAAATAATAAGACAAGAAGGAGTTAGCAAAACAAAGCTATGTTGACTTCTTAATCCTCATCACCTCCTGTAGCAAAGCCTATATGTCACGGAATCCCTCTTGCTATCTTCTCCTCCTCCTCTGGTACCTCCTACAGTTTTATTATAATAATTTAATATTAATAATAATTTATTATTTATAGCCCGCCCATCTGTCTGGGTTTCTCCAGCCACTCTGGGCGGCTTCCAACAGAATATTAAAATACAATAGTCTATTAAACTTTAAAAGCTTCCCTAAACAGGGCTGCCTTCAGATGTCTTCTAAAAGTCTGGTAGTTGTTCTTCTCTTTGACATCTGGTGGGAGGGCATTCCACAGGACGGGTGCCACTACTGAGAAGGCCCTCTGCTTGGTTCCTTGTAACCTGGCTTCTTGCAGCGAGGGAACCGCCAGAAGGCCCTCGGTGCTGGACCTCAATGTCCAGGCTGAACGATGGGGGTGGAGATGCTCCTTCAGGTATACTGGGCCGAGGCCGTTTAGGGCTTTAAAGGTCAACACCAACACTTTGAATTGTGCTCGGAAACGTACTGGGAGCCAGTGTAGGTCTTTCAAGACCTGTTTAAACTGGGAACTCTGCGGGGACTTGTCTATTTACAAGCATTACATTTCTGAGCACAATTCAAAGTGTTGGTGTTGACCTTTAAAGTCCTAAATGGCCCAGTATATCTGAAGGAGCATCTCCACCCCCATCGTTCAGCCTGGACACTCAGGTCCAGTTCCAAGGGCCTTTTGGCGGTTCCCTCACTGCAAGATATGCGGTTACAGAGAACCAGGCAGAGGGCCTTCTTGGTAGTGGTGCCCTCCCTGTGGAACGGCCTCCCATCAGATGTCAAGGAGATAAGCAACTATCTGACTTTTAGAAGACATCTGAAGGCAGCCCTGTTTAGGGAAGTTCTTAATGTTTGATGTTTTATCGTGTTTTTAATATTCCGTGGGGAGCTGCCCAGAGTGGCTGGGGAGGCCCAGCCAGATGGGCGTGGTATAAATAATATAGTAATAGTAGTAGTAGTAAAATAAAGTGCAGGTGTCTGCATTGTAGAAATTACATAGGATCCGCAACAAAATGTTGCAGTGTAGAGCACTTCTGTTCAGTATTCCATCCATGCCCCTTTCCCCAGGTTATTCCATTCTTCTTCCACCACCACCAACAGTTTTCTACACTCTCTCCCAGTCAGTTTTCCATGGCCACTGAACCTGCTAAGTCCTAATTATCTCCTATCCATGTGTGTGTTGCATTTCTACAAACTTTGGGGTCCCTCTCTAAACCATTCAGTACCTTCCCTCTTCTGCATGGATGGCACTGTTTTAACTAAAGATGGATCTTTATTGAAAGCATGCCCTACTGGTGTATAGGATCACCATCATAATCTATTTTAGCTCTCTGCCTAAAAATAGGAACATTCTCACAATTCATCCCTCATAAATCCACATAAATCAAGAATACACCTTATGTGAGCGCCATGGCACCCTCAAGTTGTTGGGTTTTTAAAAAAAAGCCTTGGGTGGGTAACAGAAAGTTGAGCCAGATAGGAAGAACTGTCCTACCCTCTTCCTTTCCATTCCCCAGAATTCCTCTTGGGGGCTGTCTTCCCCAACGAATAAGATGCCTGCAGCTCTAGATTATTTGAAAGGAAGATACAGAGGACAGGAAGCCCAAGAGACCCATGCTTCCTGTCTGTCTAGGCTTCCCCTTCACATGCAATATAGAACTCCCACCAACCACCCTACTTTGGGGGGTTGCATGGCTGTCCTCAGGTCAGAAGTTTGGGCTAAATCAGACACGGTGACATTTCTAATTTACAACGTTATGCACAAGCTCAACGCACTGTTTCGTTTCCGTCAGAACTTTTTAAGCTGCCAAACAAAGCATCGAAACGAATCCCACACAGAAGCAAAAGGAACAGGGATTGTACATGCTTGTTATTTGAAAAAGTAAGGTAAAGGTAAAGGTACCCCTGCCCGTACGGGCCAGTCTTGCCAGACTCTAGGGTTGTGCGCCCATCTCACTCAAGAGGCCGGGGGCCAGCGCTGTCCGAAGACACTTCCGGGTCACGTGGCCAGCGTGACATCGCTGCTCTGGCGAACCAGAGCCGCACACGGAAACGCCGTTTACCTTCCCGCTTGTAAGCGGTCCCTATTTATCTACTTGCACCCGGGGGTGCTTTCGAACTGCTAGGTTGGCATTTGAAAAAGTAGAAGACCCTTAATAGACAGGTAAACACTGCCATCTGCTGGGCATTTTTCAGGGACGCAGTCAAGCTACACCCAGTATTGCGATGAGAATTTTCACATATCTATGATGATCCTCGCTTTAAAAAGCACACCAGAGTTTGGTTTTAATGACTTTTGCTTTTCTGTTTCTGATCCTTCATGGAAAACCTACTGCTGTCCTAGTCCCTTGTACGAACAGCTATATTCTTTTGATCTATGATTACATTATGGTAGTTCATTAAACAGCCGTTTGTTTGTTTGTTTGTTTGTTTGTTTGTTTGTTTGTGTATTCCTTCCTCCTCTTTTTTTATATATATAAAAAGAGCCAAGCCAAATCGTCCCCCACTATGATTTTAAAGCTGAAATTACTGCTCATGCTCATGTTTGCAGACATTGGGTTGAATCCATTCTGACAGAGCAATCCTATATGTGTATTCAGAAATATATCCCATACAGTTCAGTGGGACTTACTCCCAAGTAAGTGAGCACAGAACTTTAACTCCTATTGCTTAAATTTGGCCCCATTGACATCAGTGGGACTAGTTAGTCATGACTTCAAAGTCCCACAGATTTCATCAGGAACTACCCGCAACAAACATGGATCCAGCTCATTATTTACCCTGTTGCAGCTAGACACAATCTTCTAATCACTACGTCTTCCTCCTTGTCCTCTGTCAGTCACATGGGCAACGACTGAATCACAGTACAGGCAGTAAATGGAACAATACTGCAATTCTGCATAACCAGTTTGGCTGCAGGCTGACATCATCAAGGGCAAATAAAGCCAATTCAGAAAGCACAGCCCTCACTCCAAACAGGCAGACATTTCCCAACCTTTTTATGAAGGAGCCACCAAAAAGCCAGCTCAGCCCCACAGGATAAATGCCTCACTTGCATTTATCTTCTGAAGCTAAACTGCTGCTTTTGAAGCAACTTCCTCCACTCTGCCTGCTCAAAGCTTACATTGCTGGGAACTAAATCGCCTGAGCTGCTCCTGCCTTGCAGCAGGTGATTGCGCACACATGGTCTTCCATGCTTTGTGATTCTGTGATGGGGATGCGATACGCCTGGCCATTAACGCAGTGACTCACCATAGCACCGACTCCATAGGCGGGGGTCACGGTGTGGTGATAGGGGTCGGCGGTAGTGTAGACCCGTCCATACCTGTGAAGCAAAAGACCCGAGAAAGGAGATAATCAGATAAGCCTCTAAGACAGGGGTCAGCAAACCTTTTCAGCAGGGGACCGGTCCACTGTCCCTCAGACCTTGTGGGAGGCTGGACTATATTTTTTGGGGGGAAATGAACAAATTCCTATGCCCCACAAATAACCCAGAGATGATAATGATGATGATTTATTTGTACCCCGCCCATCTGGCTGGGTTTCCCCAGCCACTCTGGGTGGCTTCCAACAAAGATTACAAATACATTAAAATGTCACAAATTAAAAACTTCCCTGAACAGGGCTGCCTTCAGATGCCTTCTAAATGTCAGGTGGTAGTTTTTCTCTTTGGTATCTGGTGGGAGGGCGTTCCACAGGGCGGACGCCACTACCGAGAAGGCCCTCTGCCTGGTTCCCTGTAGCTTTGCTCCTGGCAGTGAGGGAACCGCCAGAAGGCCCTCGGAGCTGGACCTCAGCGTCCGGGCAGAGCAATGGATGTGGAGACGCTCCTTCAGGTATACTGGGCCGAGGCCGTTTCGGGCTTTAAATGTCAACACCAACATTTTGAACTGTGCTCGGAAACGTACTGGGAGCCAATGTAGGTCTTTCTAGACCGGTGTTATGTGGTCTCAGTCACCAGTCTAGCTGCTGCATTCTGGATTAGTTGTAGTTTCTGGGTCACCTTCAAAGGTAGCCCCACAAAGAGCGCATTGCAGTAGTCCAAGCTGGAGATAACTACTCATGTAAAAACATGCTGATTCCCGGACCGTCTGCAGGCCGGATTGAGAAGGTGATTGGGCCGGCTCCGGCCCTGGGCCTTAGTTTGCCTACCCATGCTCTAGGGTGATTGGACAAGGCACACAATCTGTCTCAAACTTACCCATCGCTATAAGCTGTTGCTGTTGCTGCAGCTGCAGGCGTCTGGGCGACTCTGTAAGCTGCAGGATAACCCTGCAATTCAAAGATTCAATTCAATTCAATAGTCCATCGTGCATGATTCTTGAAGGCCGCCCCGTCTCCAGTTCTTCAAAAGAAAACAAAAGTCTTCCTCCAGGCACCTTCTTCCCCCCTTTCTGAATCGTGATAAAGAGCGGCCACTGGAACTCACCTCGCAGTTTGACCCACAGAGAACCCATGCCCCTTTTCTGCTTCTTCTTACGCAAGAACTTTGCCCCTGGGCCATCCACTAGTGCACTGATTTTGCATTTCAGAGACCTGCCTAGCCACCAGATGTTTGCACGAGGTCTACGCTGTGCACACAGTCTTATGCGTGATGTTAGTTCACAAAACCTCTACAGTACATGACACTCTATTTGTTATTACTGTTAATTTATTAACTACACGTGCATGGCCACCCAACAAGATGCAGTCTCTGGACGGCTCTTCAATAGATAAAATACAGTCTTAAAGGATGGAGTCCCACTCTTTCAGGCCCACATGAAACCCCCCAAATCAGGAGCAATTCTCATGCTGGATCACCCAGACTTGCACGTGGCTCAATGCCCTTTTCCTTCATCCCACCCATACCTCCCCACTGCCCCAGCCTTAGAGGAAGAGCTGTAGCTCAGGGGGAAACCATCTGTTTTGTACGCAGAGGTGCCAAGTTCCCCTGCCTGAAACCTTGGAGAACCACTGCCAGTAGACAGCAGATGGACCAAAGCTCTTGCCTCTAAAAGGAAGATCCTCATGTTCCTCATTTCTCATGCCATCTTGTTTTCAAGGCAATCCTTCGTTCTACCCAATTTTGTGGGTCCTGCCAGTTTTGCAGCACTATTTTGCTAGCTCACCTGCCCTGAGAGATGCACCCCCAAAGAACAACATTGACCTTTGCCTTGCAAAACCCATGAAGCCAGTCCCCAACCCACTCTGTTTTCTCTACTCTCAGGTAACTGGCGCCAGCACATACCCAGGACCTTTGAACCCTAAAACCCAAAGAAACCCAGGTAAAGACTTACGTAGAGGTCAGAGCCATACAGACTGTCTGGATAGAGCACACTAGGTGGGAAAAGAAAAAGGAAATCAGCACAGATGGTCCTCTACCTTGGCCATCTTATCAACGGGGGGTGATAAATCTGTCAATCTGGGTTTTTCTTAGTTTCTTATTGTTCTATTCTTAAATTCAGTTTGCCCCATTTCTGCATATTCTCATGCATTAAAAAAATGCACCTACTCAAAAAAGTGTTTTCAAGCACATTTCTCCTAATACACACATTTGTGACTAATATATGGTATGCATTTTTCCAAGCCGTTTCTGCTAATATAAGGCATTTTTTGGATATTACTTTCAGTAACGTACACATTTATGTGCAAACTTCCCCTTAATAATTAACTTAATAAAATTTCCCTCAATTTTTACTGATTGATTTATTGACAAACTGGATTAGGAAATTTGGAGAAGTACTTTCCAATTTTTTTAGGAGAAGGTTAAATGACAACGAGCATTCGGCCTGCATTCATTCAGATTTCTTCATGGGATATTTATATGTCTTCCTGTTAAGCCATTAATTCCACACTTTTCAATGCATTTCCCAGTTACTTTCCTAACTGCAAGAAGTCCATTTTACCCATTGTTGCCATTAAGTCAGGCATGGCCAAACTTGGCCCTCCAGCTGTTTTGGGACTACAATTCCCATCATCCCTGACTACTGGTTCTGTTAGCTAGGGATGATGGGAGTTGTAGTCCCAAAACAGCTGGAGGGCCAAGTTTGGCCATGCCTGCATTCAGTGGATTGTTATATTTGCATCTGTTTTACTTGATTGAGGTTTTATATTCCACTGTGAGACTGATTATGATAAAGAGCAGTTTAAGATATTCCAAATGAACAGAGGAAAGAAATAAAGCTTTTTTCCTTGTTAAGGGCCACATTCTCTCGGGTGTAATCTGCTAGGGGCCGAATACCAGCAATGGCCTGGTCCCCAAGTGACTTGGGCTCATTTCTCTCTTTCTTTGTGCCAATTTAATAAAAACATATTTGCTTGTTGCAAAGATTTTTAGGGGGACTTTTAGCAAAACCTCCAGACTTCAGGACCTATTTTTAGGGCTATAGAAGCTGTCCCCCAGTCTCCGCCTCTCACCTGCCGTAGGCTGGAACTGGAGAAGGGGCAGGAGCTGCTCGAATGGGGTTATAGATGGCAGCTCGGCCACGCCCTCGCAGAGCCCCACGATATGCCAGGGCAGCTGGTGCCATCATGGGGTAAGGGATGCTCGCCACTAGATGGGATGGAGAAGGATATCAATGCATTTATTTCCAATACTTATATCCCACTTTATAGCCCCGGGAGGCTCTCAAAGCAGCTTGCTAATTATTCTCCACAATAAAAGTCACATTCAAGTCGGGTAGCAGGAATGGAAATGACGTGGTGCCAGGATTATTCAGGTGGCACTTCCTGCCCTCATTCTTGGCCTTCTAAGGTAAAGGTAAAGGGACCCCTGACCATTAGGTCCAGTCGTGGATGACTCTGGGGTTTCAGTGCTCATCTCGCTTTGCTGGCTGAGGGAGGCAGCGTACAGCTTCCAGGTCATGTGGCCAGCATGACTAAGCCACTTCAGAGCAGCGCACGGAAACGCCGTTTACCTTCCCGCTGGAGTGGTACCTATTTATTTACTTGCACTTTGTGCTTTCAAACTGCTAGGCTGGCAGGAGCTGGGGCAGAGCAACAGGAGCTCACCCCGCCGCAGGGATTCAAACCGCCAACCTTCCGATCAGCAAGCCCTAGGCTCTGTGGTTTAACCCACAGCGCCACCCACATCCCTTTGCCTTCTATGGACTTTGCCTAATAAGAAAGAGATGTCCCCAAGGCCAGGGAGTGCGTCTAGGCAGCTGGAGCTTGCTCTGTCCATAATGGAGGGTGCATATTCCACTAGGGGCAGAAATGGTGGAGGCAAACTTGATCATGAGCTCAGTGGAACTGGGTGACTTAAAGGAGGAGTGGGTGGCCCAAAGCACTTTTCAAATAAGGAGAGAGAGAGAGAGGAAGCCCTAGAACAGGATTCTGAGAAGCCACCAAAGAATTTCAGCCACGACTGAGATGTTCAGCCAGCGTTGGATCTAAGGATATAAGGAGGCAACCATTTCTGTCCCATCCTGTTTTCGCCACAATTGGGGCTGTTCCTCTTCCTCTACGGTTCCGCTTCTTCCAACAATTCCCTCGTTCTCCACTGAGGTTGTAACTAGCACAATGAATTAAGCAGCTGATTTCAATGAAAGGAGAATGTCAAAAACACTGACGTTTACAGACTAAAAAGAAAAAAAGATAGCCAAGAATTGTTGCATGATTCTTCTTGCATGATTTTAGCGCCTCACCTTGCACAAACAAGCAAACTGCAGCAATTGATGCTCCTGTTTTTGATGAGCTTTCCCCACATCCCTAGCTGAGGGACGCCTCAGGAATGCTAGTCTTGATACTCCTGAGGCCTTAGGAAATTATACACATACACGTTCAAAAAAAAAGACCAAACCCAGCATGTTCCAGCTGGATCTCTGTCAGCCTGACAACACAGACTGCTTCAACTCAGCTGGGAAGCCTCCCTAGAGGTACAATAAACAGCAGCGAAGCACTGTGCACAAATCAGGATGGGAGAGCCAAACAACTCTCTGCTCTTCAGCCCCTTGAGCCCCAAACGAACGAGAAAATTCCAGGGGTAGAAATGCTAAACCTTGTATTCTGGTTTGGTGCTAGATAAGTCCACTGAACAGGCACAGAGCCAACCCACAAAATTTTGGAGTCTGAGGCAAATGGTGCATACATCTGACACTATTATTATTGTTATTATTATACATATGACTGTTTAGTATTGCTTTATAATGATCACAGAAATCTCATTCTAAGTCATGGAAGGGCTAGTCCAGTGTGGGATTGTAAGTAAATGGGATCATAAAATAGAACTTATTTTATTCCAAGCAAATGCCCTAAATAAATCCGTACAGGATTTGGGGTCTTTGGTAGGTGGTGAATGAGAAAGGAAGGCAGAAATGTGGAACTTGGTGGAAGTTTAGGAGGGGAAAGTAATAGCAAAGAGATGGGGATTTACCTGTGTACAGGTCAGGGGCATAGACAGCGCCAACCATAGGATTGATCTTCCATCCTAAATGGACACAGAAAAACAAGGAAAGGCTCAGAGAAAAAACTTGTCCCATCTTCATTACTATTTTCAGGTAGTCATGCCCCTATCCTTAACGAAGCAGTTATGATGATTTTGCTGTTTACAAGTTACAGTGGTACCTCGGGTTACAGATGCTTCAGGTTACAGACTCCGCTAACCCAGAAATAGTACCTTGGGCTAAGAAATTTGCTTCAGGGTGAGAATAGAAATCGTCTCCGCGGCGCAGCAGCAGCGGGAGGCCCCATTAGCTAAAGTGGTACCTTAAGTTAAGAACAGTTTCGTGTTAAGAACGGACCTCCAGAACAAATTAAGTTCTTAACCCAAGGTACCACTGTATATGTTTTGCTGTTGTTTTATTGTCTGTTGTTTGATTATTGTAAAGGTAAAAGGTAAAGGACCCCTGGATGGTTAAGTCCAGTCAAAGGCAACTATGGGGTTGTGGTGCTCATCTCGCTTTCAGGCCGAGGGAGCTGGCGTTTGTCCACAGACAGCTTTCTGGGTCATGTGGCCAGCATGACTAAACTGCTTTGGGTGCAACAGAACAACGGAAGCCAGAGCACACAGAAACTCCGTTTACCTTCCCACTGCAGTGGTACCTATTTATCTACTTGCACTGGTGTGCTTCCAAACGGAGCTGGGACAGAGCAACGGGAGCTCACCCCATTGTGCAGATTCGAACCGCCAACCTTCTGTCTGACAAGCCCAAGAGGTTTAGACCACAGCACCACCCGCATCCTGCATTTTGATTATTGTCAGAGCTGCCTTAAGCATATCTGGCGCCATGGTTCAAAGACCCCTCCGGGCCCCCGCCCTCCATTTTCCAGAGTTGCTCTCCTCCCACGGAGGCTTGGGGGGCAAGCTGCACACCCACCAGCCATATGGTTGACAGGGCACAGCTGGCGGGCGTGCAGGGAAAGGGGAGGCCGCCGGCAAAGCCGCGCAGCTCCCCCACTCGCTGGGGCGCCCCTGACAGGCCAACACCCTGGCGCAACGCGCCAGTAAGCCCAATAGGAAAGACGGCTCTGATTATTGTATAGTACTTACCCCTATGTATTGGTGGGGGTTTTTTGTTTTTAAAATGCTCTTAAAAATATGTGAGCTGTTTGGAGAATTACTATGTGGCAAGTGAATCATAAACTAAATGTATTGTTGCTATTTTTATTCCAGCTTCTACCTACCATTCACCACTGGTGCCGCCGGTGGTTTCTTGGTGACTAAACGGGCTGTGGCGTTGTTGACCTGGATGGGAAAAGGAAGCAGGAAGTGAGGCCATATGCATAACAAGTTGCTGTTAGCTTCTTCTTCTTTTTCTCCAAAGAAGTGGGACAAGTAAATAGATAGCCACACAGTGATGATTTTGACAAGGCTCTTAAGGGCTTTGAGTTAAGGTGGATTCATGTGTGTGTGTGTGTAATAATTTATTATTTATACCCCGTCCATCTGGCTGGGCTTCCCCAGCCACTCTGGGCGGCTTCCAAAAAAATATTAAAATACTGTAATACATCAAACATTAAAAGCTTCCCTAAACAGAGCCTATTTGTGCCTGTGTGGTGTTCCTGGCACGCCGAAAGGCAAGTGAGGTCAGGGATTCTTCACCTTTGATCATTGTGCAGAAGAGGGGATTCGGGCAGGTAAGGCTTGTCCAATATCTGAGCACCCCAGCTATTCCTCACATGTGCACATATGCACATTCACACGTAGTTATACAGGATCCTGCCTGGTGGGCAAACAAGAAGAGCAGGGCCCATGACGAATTGTGTCCACCCTAAAAGAGGGCACATGTTACGGTGAGACCTGGAGACTGACCTCCTGTGTTGTGGGTGGGTTAGATAGGTCAGCCACAACACCCGATTGGTAGTTCCCTCAATGTTGGGTTCAATCTGACCAATGGGGCGCAGTCCAAATGGATCAAGGGACCTATTTATACCCATGAACGTGACCCAGAGCTTCCTCTTTCGGCTCGTGCATTCGGAACACCCGCCCACCTCTCCCTAATTTTAGGGCTTTGTGCGATTGACCTTGCTATGCTGTCATCTGTCGTTGGGACAGGGGCACGGCAGGAATTTCCCCACTTGGCTGATTGGCTGTTGCCATTTGGGTTTCTCCTGCCGCGTAGCAAATCGTCGCAACTTGTAAGGTTGCGGATAGGCACTGGTTCAGGTGATAGGGATGGGGGAACGCTCTCGCCATCCCTATGTGAAGGGTATTCCGTTAAAGGAATCCAGGGACTCGGTGGTTTGGTCAACCCCTGAGAGAGGGTTGTGCCCGTACCTGAGTCCAGGGGGGCATCTGGGTGGTGAACAGAGTCTGTACCCAGCTTTTCACCTTCCCAGGTGTTCACCCTTGGCTGACCTATGCTGGTACCCTGGGTCAGCGCTGCCTGCAACCACTCAATAAAGTTCTGGCCCAAATTCTGCCAAAAACCAAAACTAAAATTTGAGTAATGTGTAAATTTATTTAGGGGGGAGGTCTCTGGGTCTGAACATGCAAACTGCTGCCGCGTGGGGTGCTTCTGTTCCAAGCACTCCATTCTACCCCTCACTTGTTTTTTTCTGGTCCCTCCACGTGCACTGAGCATGCTGAGTCCTTATTTATTTAAGGAGTTGCCTTCCGCATGAGCAGGGCTGGATTTAGGTTTGATGAGGCCCTAAGCTACTACAGGTAATGGGGCCCTTTATATGTCCAGCTGTCCTTTGCCAACAACAAATTGTCGCTGTTTTTTATGTTGAATATATGCTATATGGTAATTTATGGACCTAATACGTATCTAAAGCCATTTGCACATGAAGAATGTAGGCACCCAATATATAGAAATAAGCAAACCAGTGATATTTTAGGGAGCAGGCTAGCAGATGGGGCCCATTATTTACATCATAGGAGCCTACACAACACAAAACACTGTTGCTGTGTGCAGGTTTTATTTTATTTGTTTTTTATCTTTTATTTTGGAAATTGACATCCAGTGTTTTTTTCCTTTACACTTTTGGGGGGCCCCCAAGAAAGTGGAGCCCTAAGCTATAGCTTGTTTACCTTATACGTAAATCTGGCACTGTGCCAGAGTCCCAAGGCAGTTTACATAAACTCGACTAAAATAACATTAAAAACACTACACTACACAACAAAAGAACAACTACTAAAGATAGGGTTTTTTAAAAAAATTGTTTTTAAAACTAAGGCTGTGGGGGATTCTCCAGAAGTATTTTTTTATATATACCTCTGCAAAAAAAACCCCCCGCTGATATTTCTCTTTTGTATGTGGATGGTACAAGTACTAGCACTTGGAAAATTTAGTTCAGTATTAGCATATATGGTATTCACTGATCAAGGGACCTCCTTTTTTTAGGGACTGAGCATCTTCCCCTTCCAACAGCTTAAGCTCCCAGGCAAGAGCCCATAGCATGAGGGTACTGAAATGACCACAGGCATTTATGCTGAGAACACGGTAAATTCTTACCTCAATCTTCCTTCCTTCCACAATGCTGCTGTTCAGCTTCTCCCGTGCCCGGTCAGCATCCTGACTGTTTTCAAAGGTGACAAAGCCAAAGCCCTAAGAGAGAAGATTCTTCATGATCATGGTGTCTCCCCTGCCAGGTAAATATGCCGCCAGGATGCTTTTAGGCCAGCGATGGAAAGACAGCAAGATCCCTACCAGAATGTTAGAATTCCTGCTCCATGATTGCAATCATGGGATTTTTGTCTATCACATGACGGTGTATGTTTTGACTCCACAGAGTGGGAAGGGAAGTGACGGAGACAGGATGTTTGTGTTACTGTGTTCCATGAAATGGGAATATTGTCCTTTGTTCTTTTTCTCTTTGCTGTCTGATGCTAGAGAGAAAGGGAGCCATGTTGCAGTGCTCCGTGTATGTTTATATGTAAATAAAGTAGATTAGCCAACATGCTGAGTTGCTGAGGTCTGTCACGCGCATGCTGTGCAAACTCTGTGGATCCCTAAGTGTGCCAATGTCGGTTGGCATCGGCCACTGTGATGTTCAGGTTGAAGAAAGCTTATGAACCTCCCAAACGATCGACCAGGAGGGACGGAACATGCCAGTCGGGCATGTGTCTCTGCCAGGGTCCTACTCAAGAGTAGGCTGAAATCCTGACATGATCTTCATGATCATGGTGTCCCCCCTGCCAGGTAATTATGCCACCAGGATGCTTTTAGCCCAGCAATGGAAAGACGGCAAAGTCCCTACCAGAGTGGAATGGCTAATGGGGAGAGGGCAACACAGTGTGCTACCACATTCTAGCTTTGCTTGTGGGCTTCCCATAGGCACCAAGTTGGCCACTTGATCAACATCAAATCCTGCACTTGTACAGTGTGTCTGTGAGACCATCGACTAGGGATGGGGAAGCTGTGGCCCTCAAGATGCTGTTGGACTTCAACTCCCATCAGCAAGGCCAGTGGCCAGGAACAATGGGATTTACGAGCCAGCAATGTCTGGAGGGGCAGAGGTTTCCCATCCCTGGCATAGAAATTGCTCAGCTTTGCCCAGCAGACCCTGGCTTTCTTGTCCCCACACCTCTCCACCCCTTCTTGGCAACTAGCATTTCCATACCTTGGAGCCACGCTCATTAAAGATGATCTCCACGTCCAGGATCTTTCCAAATTGCTAGGGGGAAAAGGGGGAAAGTCAGTCTTTGACACAGAGAATACACAGCCTGTTGCCCTAGAAACCGTGCGTAATGAATTTATGACAGTGTCTAATACAAAACTTAGTGCTTCCCCTACAACTCAGCCATCCTCCAGCATGGCCGGATACATAACTTTTCCCTGAGCAAAAATATGGCACCTGCATCTCCTTATGCATTCCACGTGGCAACAGTGGAGAACCTGTGGCCTTCCCTATTTTGTTGGTCTACAACTCACATCACCCTTGGCCATTGGCCATGCAGTTGGGACTTGTGGAAATCGGGGCCTAACAGTACCTAGAGGGCTACATATTGAGCCAGTGACAGAACATGGGTTGCCAATGCCCAAAGCCACACAGTGGAGGGGAGGAAGCAGACTACGCATTCACATTCAACTGCCTAACAGCATCCACGTCACCCAGGAGATCGCAGCTGCAGAGATAAGAAAAGAAAAGCTGTTCTGTTGTCTGAAGAGGTCACTTCCTGGTTTGCATGGAGAAGCCATTTTCGACGGAACCCAGCAACAGAAGAGCACAGCACCGGGTGTTGAAATTCTGTGCCCCTAACAATTTTGCACCTGGGGAAACCGCCCCTGGGGAAACCTCCCCCACGCTATGCCACTGGATTCAGCCACCCCTGCAATATGACCATGCCACCCCAGACCTCCAAATCCAGCAAAGTGCTGGGGTTGGCACCACAGTGTCAACATCCAGCAATGTTGGGCAGCCCATTGATGCTGAAGGGCCCTTACACACCCATTCCAGACCAAGCCCTGAACTTTCCCTACTCTAGAGACCCGCAAGGAGGATGAATTAAAGATCACTGCGTACAAAAAGCATCACACGACATGACTCAGGTTGTAGGGAAGCAGGAAAGAGGACTCACCCCAAACATCTGCCGCAGGTCCGGGTCACGGAAGCGGAAGGGGATGTTCGACACATGCAGGCGTTTGGGCTGGGCCTTGTTCTCGCTGCTTTCTGCTTCCTCTGCCTCGGGGGACAGCTCAGGCGCAGGGGCTTCTTCCGGCTGCTGTGGGGAGGGGCGGGGCAAGGAGGAAAAGAAGCAGGATCACAAACACCACTGAGGCAACCCTCCCCTTGCAACACCTGCACAGAGGGCATGGAGCAGAACACTCCCAAGTCGTGCCATGGGCAGAACAAGGTGGTCAGAGCTGGGCAAGTTCCAGCAATGGGCATTCTCCAGTTCATGTGCAAGTGGTCTTGACGATGTGCAGAGTCTCGCAGTGTGGTAGAGTCAGTCTATGGAGTCTAACTGTTGCCAAGATGGGGTGGGAGGAAATTGGGTACCATGGGGTGGGGGGGATATTCAGCAGCATCTTCGTAGCACGTTTACTCTGTTGCTCTGATCTCTGTACAGGAGAAAGCAAGCAGATGTGGCCTG
The DNA here is from genome assembly GCF_965113315.1 of Podarcis vaucheri. Classification (NCBI taxonomy): domain Eukaryota; kingdom Metazoa; phylum Chordata; class Lepidosauria; order Squamata; family Lacertidae; genus Podarcis; species Podarcis vaucheri. The sequence goes on along the minus strand of NC_138751.1, from coordinate 39,707,111 downwards.
TGTATATGTGTGTAGTGAAAGTGGTGTCCAAGACACCAGATGCCAGCAACCAGCATCATCCCAACGCTGAGCATCTGAAGCTGCCTCACACTGAGTCAGACTATTGCTCTGTCTAGCCTTAGCACTATCCATTCTTCTGACCAGCCAGAACATAAGGAGGACCATTTCTGGATCAGACCAAAGGCCCATCTGGTCCAGCATTCTGCTCTCACAGTGGCCAAGGAGATGTGTAATGGGTTCAGAGTCCTATCATCCTTGACCATTGGCCATGCTGGCCGAAGCTAATGGGAGTTGTAGTTCAAAGCATGAGGAGGGCACCAGCCTGGGAAAGGTTGCTTTAGACAAAGAAAGAGCCAATCTGCTCATAGAGAGAAATCATGAGAGACTATGAAGTCCCCAAACTGACTTATTTACTGCTTCCTTCCCCGTTCCTCTTTTCCTTTTGCACTGTTTGTCTATTACCTTGCATACCATTATTTCAAAACAGGAACCACCTTGAGTGCTTTAGCAGAAAGGCAGTATAGTAGATGAATACATAACCATAATAATGGTGCGGTCTTCCTGGGACAGCACCATTTCAGGTTTCAAGTGGAAGCTTCTTAGATGTATGGGTGCTCTCTCAGATAGTTTAAAATCAAGAACTGGACTAACTCCCCTTGGAGGGGAAAGCAGATCAAAGAGAAGCTTTTTGGGGGGGGCTGCTTTTCTGCCTGGCATGCCAGCACCGCATATGCAGATAAATTTTCTTAAGTGGAGGGGGGAAGTCAGTCATGAACTCCTTTGCCCTTGAAACCTAAAGTGGTGCTGTCCAGCAAGAGCTGGTATATTTATCTGCAGAAGGATTCATGTGAAACTGGGAGGCCAACTCAATGTGACACCTGTCACACATTTTGCAATTGTGTGAATAGCAAGTGAGAAAGGGCAGAATTCATTTCTGAAGCTCCCCTGCCAGAATTCTGCTCAGGACTGGGCTCCCCCATCTGCTATATTTACTCTTAAACAATTCACACAATTGCTAATACCACAAATTCATTTGGCCCTTTTCGTTTTTCTCGTCCGTTGGCATGAAAGTTCAGGAGAGAGAGGGCCAGATCCCCTCCTTGTTTCCTACCCAATCCCACCCCCCAAAATCAGATCCACTCTCTTTGCAAGGAAGATGGGGCCAATCTTCTTCTTCCCAAACTTTTCCTGGTCAACCAGAAGGGGAAAAACAGATGTCCCAATGCATCAGCAAAACATTCTGGCTTGGGTTAATGGAGAGGATGGACACAAACCAACACACAGAAGGACATTAGTGGAGAGAAGAAGCAGGGCCAGGTGAGAGAGGGCACGATTCACAGAAACCTTGTGGAGAAGATTGGGGGACCCCAAACCGGACACCACCACCCCTCTTCTCCATGCAGATGGTCCCCCTCGACTCACGATGCAATCACCACGATGCAACATTCCAAGGCCACGGCCGAGGTGTGGGCAGCCTCTCTTGCAATGTCTTTTAAGTGCCAAAGGGTGGGGGGAGAGATAGAAAAGAGCCTGAGAGAAGCAATTAATCCGGCAGGGGGACAGAGTTGAACTTGTCTTTGAAATTCCAGCTACAGCCTGGCAAAGAGGGGGAAGGCCCTGTTTGGGGCATGTGCTACCACCTAGCACCTGCTTGTGATGACAAGGAAGGCAGGAATGTCCAAACCGGCTTGGTGGAGCACAAAGTCTCACTGTTGACCTGCTAATCGCCAAAGAAGCCTGGGCTCTGTGGCTTTGTTCTTAGAAACGGCAGATAAGGCCGTAAACTGTGTCTGGACTCTGCCATGTCAACGGCACATTATGGGAAGCTCCCGCATGCACTCTTGCACATTAAGAGCAATGCATTCATGCTCAAAGAAAACTAGCCTATCCAGCGGAGAAGGAAGGCTAGGATCCTTCTTCGCAACATCGAACTTACCATGTGTGGCGATTTGTTGGGTTTTCATAAGCATTCCATCATGTGAGCTCCTCGCTGCCATCTACAATGGTACAGTCCAGATACAGGAAAGGGGTACAGGTGACACCCCCAACGCATTGGAAGAACATGTGGGGCACACAACGTAGACTGCGTCCAGCCATTACCTATACCTTTGGTATACCAATTGAGCCCCTTTAAAAATAAAATGAAAAGTAGCCCTGGGAGGCTGTGCGTTTTGAGTGGAGAAAGTGCTGAGGAGAGGCTACTTTCGCCTCCCCTCCATTTCTCTCTCTACTAAGGAAATGCTTCTCACAAGCTGCCTTTCCAGCTTGGTGGTGCTCAGGAAAGTTTCATTCGAGCACAGTCCCTGGGAATCAATGGTGGTGAGGGAACTGGGCTCCGATAAAGATTCCTCTGAGCCCTTGCTCCTGGACACACACTTCTGTGGCTGAAACCTCCTTTTGTTTTCAAAGCAACTGGTTTCTGAGACAAAATGCTAGAGGGGAACAATCTTCAGAAGCAACGAGGAAGAAGCATGCATGTACACCGATGCCCAGGGACAATTTTTGCTAACGTGCGTGTCTCGCTCTGACCCACTGCTCTCCACCCCAGCGAAAGTTAGGAGTCTCTGCTGGCAATGATCCACGCCCTCAGCCTGTCCACATGCAGACACTGCATTTTAGGGACAAGAAGCCTTAAACCGAGTGTGAGCCATTGGTGCATCTAGGTCAGTGATGTCTACCCTGATCGACAACGGCTCTCTCGGGCAGAAGTCTCTCTCTGTGCTGCTTGGAGGAACCGAACCCAGGATCACCAGCACATGAGACAGATGCTCTACCGCTGAGCTGCAACAGCCCTTCCAAAATAAACAGTGGTATATGAGGGACCTGTGGAGAGCTCTACAATACGCCTGCTCTGTGTGGGCATGCTTACAGGCTGTGCCTCTGAGCATGCCGCACCCACAGCAAGGAGCACCCTCATGTTGCTAGTAAAAAAAAACAAGACACGCGATTCCGGCCACTCACAAATGCAAACAATCCACCAGGCAGTAGCCAGTCCTCCATCTTCCACTGCTTCTTCCCCACCCACAACCCTCTGCCATCCCCCCCCCCCGGCAATACGCTCCACAATTCCCCCCCCCACAAAAAAAAGCTGGATGCATCCATCAAATGCTACGCAGACTCTTTGCTCATAAAGACAAGTTCAACAGGGATTAAAACCTCCCCGATTTTGGCTGGAAGGGTCAAATGCACAGGAGTGGTAGGGGCGGGGAGGTGTCAGGCTGAGAAGACAGGCAGGTGCAGTTGCACAGTGAGTAAGAGGTTAACTATTCATATGTATTAATGAGAGTAGAACAAGAGAAACGTGATGGATGTCCAAGATGCCTGGGACAAAAACCTGAGCTTGATGGGAGAGGTCCACGAACCGTCGCTGTTAACACCCCCAGGAAAAGGCCCTAGTCCGGGAAAGACACAGTCATTGAGTGGGGGGTAGGAATTGCTACAGACCAGGAATCCTTTGGCAGTTGGCACTTAGCAAAGGCTTTCCAGCAGAGGGAGAGAGAGAAGGGAGGGGAGGGGAGGGGGGGAGAGAAGAGAGACACATACAGACATTAAAGCAGGGCTGGGGAATCTCATGCCCATAGGGTAGTGGTGGCAGCCTCTGTTTGACCCATGGGGATCTCCCCAGGCTGCACCCCCCCAAACAACACTTCCCCTCCCCAGACCACATGGTTCACCTGCCCTGCTCCACATTCTCCACAGGTACTTTTGGGCTGTCCTGGGCGAGGCTGCCTCTTGCTTGGCAGGGTGAGGGCTGGAGAGACACCGCTTTGACTGGCAGGCCAAACTTATTTCACCTACCACCCTCCTTTCAGGGGAGGGGGGAAACCCACTACTCAGCACCCCCTCTTAAAATCCAACTTCTTTAAGCAAGCAAACAAAGTCGCAGTGACATATTTGCATTCTATATTTCTACCTACGTCCTACAACACAAAAGAAAGTGTTTTGTAAGTAAGACACCTTGTAAGTGTTTTGTAAGTAAGACATCTTGGAGCTTCAAATCGAAAACCCCTTGACTCCAGCACAACCATCGGATCCAGGGGAGACGCTGTCACTGTCCAGCAATGACACCCGAACTGGCGGTAAGCGTCATTACGCAACAAATGAAACATATACGAACGTTTTTTTTCAAAAATTTCTTCTCTTCTTTATGCTTCCACCACCCTTATATTTTTATTCAATGCTTCTCAATTGCACCTGATGTGACAAATGCCCCTGGGTGGTTCCAGCGCTGCCCAGGGGGCATAATAATAATAATAATAATAATAATAATAATAATAATAATAATATACCCCGCCCATCTGGCTGGGTTTCCCCAGCCACTCTGGGCAGCTCCCAACAGAATATTAAAAGTAGAATAAAACATCAAACATTAAAAACTTCCCTAAACAGGGCTGCCTTCAGATGTCTTCTAAATGTCAGATAGCTGTTTATTTCCTTGACATCTGATGGGAGGGCATTCCACAGGGAGGGCACCACTACCAAGAAGGCCCTCTGCCTGGCTCCCTGTAGCTTCACTTCTCACGGGGATGGAACCGCCAGAAGGCCCTCAGAGCTGGACCTCAGTGTCTGGGCTGAACGATGGAGGTGGAGACGCTCCTTCAGGTATACTGGCCAAAGACCATTTAGGGCTTTAAAGGTCAGCACCAACAGTTTGAATTGTGCTTGGAAACGTATTGGGGGCCAATGTCAGTCTTTCAGGTGTTATATGGTCTCGGCGGCCACTTCCAGTCACCAGTCTAGCTGCCGCATTATTACCCACTTTGGGAAACATGAGCATAGAAGGAATGAATCGCACAGCGCCAAAGGTAAGACCCACAGCCTTGGCTCCACCCACTTTTGTGTCTGGCCCCACCCATCTCCCTCTTGTGCCACCCACTCCAGAAGGCTCTCCACTAGGGAATGAGCTAAAAAAAAAAAGCTCCCCACTCCTCCAATTTAGCCTCTGTGTTGCCCACCTTGGAAGCAGAAGAGTGGAAGCACCTGCAATTGAAGTAAGGTGAGCTACAAAACATATACATGAGGGTGGTAACAACCCAGAGCTGTACACAGTAAGCAATGTGAAATTGAACATTATAATTCAACATCAGATAATGAAATATGTTCTAAGACAGGCATCCCCATATGTTTTGGACTACAGTTCCCATCATCCCTGACCACTGGTCCTCTTAGCTAGGGATCATGGGAGTTGTAGGCCAAAACATCTGGAAGGCGGCAGATTGAGGGTGCCTGTTCTAAGGGCTCCTTTGAAAGGCAGGTATTGTCAGGCTAAAGACCAAAGCAGCCATTAATTCTTATTATCAGTGCTTTTTTCCAAAAACAAATGTTTAGGGGTACTCTCATTTTCCTACTATATTGAAATACTGCCCCTCAAGAGGCCGAATTTAGATTCACAAAATGTTTAGGGGTATGCATATCCCTGTGTACCCCCAGAAAAAAGCACTGATTATTATTATTACCGGCTTCTATGTTGTGCTCTGATTTGATGTGCAGGCATTAGGAGGTGACAAAGAATATGCAGGCTTCACCTGCTGGCTGCTGCATGCCCAGCTGGCGTTAAAGGCAGAGGAACAGGGCTATAGGGGGGACCCTATAGCTGTGGCCGAGGAGGGAAGCTGGAGGCAGATAGCCAAGCAGGATTAGAGTTTGTGGGATAATTTGTAATCTAGGTTGCACGAGAGAACCATAGATCAGGGTTTGCCTGGACATGAACCAACCAGTCACTGGATTGACAAGCAGGGCTGCCAATTTATTGACCCCAGCAGCTGCGTCCTAAACAACAGTTTGGTTTGCAGGATTCAGCAGGTGATGGTGGGTTTTTTGGCCCTGGAAAAACTTCACCTGTTGACTTCTGCACTTATGCAGTTGTTTAGAGGCCAGTTTTTAAAAAAAGAAATTCTGGACAGATGGCAACTTTATTGGGGGTGGAGGCAGGGGGCGACGGCACAGGACTCTGTGAGGGAGGGCATTTGTTAGTCCAGCCCTAGTATAAGGCTTACCTCATGTGGTAGATTTTGGGGTGCCATTGGAAAGCAGCCAACTGTCAATTTGGAAGCTAAACTTTAGACAATGGGTGGTGGTGGTCAATAAGAGCTACTACTACTGCTGCTGCCACCAGGGAATGGAAAGGGAATCCATCAGGATTTATTTTTTTGCCTCGGGCACCAAATTGTCTTGAGCCCTCTCTGTTTACAGTCTCTCGGAGGGCACAGTGTCCTTGAGATGAGGCTATCAGCAACACACCACTTGTCTCCCATGTGGAGATAAACAGCTGCCAGCAAAGATGGTGAAAGTTGAGGGCGGGGGGGGGGAGGGAGGGGAGAGAGAGAACAGGGAATCTGATAGGGGGTGCGGCGCAGCTGTCCTGGCCGGCGAAAAAACGTGTTACCCAATATGGGCAGAGAGGCCATCTCTTCGAGGGTCACTGGCTCAGGCGAGAGGCGGGAGGAAGCCGTTGCCCTGAAGGGTGGGGGAAAGAGGGGCAGATCCATCAAATGCATATGATGGGAGAAGTGGGTCTCACCCTGCTTCCTTTGGAGCAAGAGTCAGGAGTTGTTCTAATCTGAAGCCTTCCACAACAATGTCCTGCCTGTGTGACTCGATTTCTGCATGAGCAGAATCATGCAGCAGAAGAAGGTGGCATAATCCTGAGGTGCCAAAGTGGACCATACTAATTCAGATTGAGGGGTGTGGGTGTCATTTTGGAGTGCTCTCTTTTATTAAAAAGGAAGCCATGCAAATATGAAACCTAGCACATCGAAGAGAAAAGACCCGGCAACTTTTAACAGTGCTAATATCCTACTTGCAGGAAGGCATTTTGTTATTTAAAGGTAGGTTTTCCTCTCCCCTCTGCCCACCTTCCCCATAAACTTATGTGGTGGAGTCCATTCTATCGCCTCAGAATGACTGCCAGTCCAGCATTCTGCTATGTGTGGGCACTAAGCATGAGAGCTCACATAATATGAAACAGTTGTGCCATGTACCCCCTTCCCCACCGCTTCTGAACAGCATCCAGCTACCCTCTGGCCCTGTTGTGCTCCCAGTCATGGCTCCCCCACAAAGGATAATGGGAACTGTAGTTTGTTAACTCTGAGCTCCCTTGGCAAACTACGGTTCCCGTTATACGGGGGGGGGGGCGCGTCATGACCGTTAAAGTGGTATAAGAGTGATTTGAAGGTATGGTGTGGATGCAATTTATAATAGACCTGTACTTTTCAATAAAAACCTGGTTACATTTTGGGGTTAGTCTGGAGAGAGCCAAACCACGAGTTCAGGTTCAGAGGAACGCTATGCCAAACATTGGCTTGGTTCTGTGTGGCATAGCATCAGATCAAATGAGGAGGAGCAAAGCAGCTGTGATCTCCTCTCACACACCATGCACAATATTCCCCTCTCTGCAGAGCAAATTCTATTCTCCACAAAGAATCCTGGGAACTGTAGTTCACTAATGGTTCTGTGACTGTAGCTCCGTGATGGTTAAGCTACTGTTCCCAGGAATCTTTCGGCAGGTGCTTTGAATGTGTGGTGTGTACCCAGGTGAATAATACAGTGGTGCCTTGGGTTACATACACTTCAGGTTACATACACTTCAGGTTACAGACTCCGCTAACCCAGAAATAATACCTTGGGTTAAAAACTTTGCTTCAGGATGAGAACAGAAATCGTGCTCTGGCAGCGCGGCGGCAGCAGGAGGCCCCATAAGCTAAAGTGGTGTTTCAGGTTAAGAACAGTTTCAGGTTAAGAACAGTTTCAGGTTAAGAACGCACCTCCGTAATGAATTAAGTACTTAACCCGAGGTACCACTGTACTCCTGTTTTTCCTATCACAGTAAAAATTGCTACCATATTTGACCTCAGCTTGCTGTGAATACGGTGTTTCCTGCTTGGCTAAGGCATCTGGCTGATTTCGAGAGAAGCAAGAGAGAGTTTAGGCAAGACTAGTGAAACATCTCAGGAAGGTTCAGCACGGTGCAATTGAAAACATAAACTCGGGAGTTTCTGCCATATCAGAAAGATCTTACTCCGTGACACACCTCTCCATGAAGAAACTCCCTACATTTGGAATTTGATTACTTTCACCCTAAATGTATGCAGAAGTAAGAAACCAATGAGGCATGGTGTGATTTCGCAACTGGGGGCAGAGAAAGAAAATGATGACTTTGGTCTGCAGCACAGATTGCCATGAAAAGAAATGGAAGTCATCAGTAGAGAGTCCATGTCTCTAGCCCCTATGATCACCTCACAACTCCTACACACTTGCCTAAGTCGCATCAGAGAGACAGTGGGGCAGAGGGAAGCCTCCATTGCTCTCAATTATTATCTAGATGAAGAGATGACTGTGTCAGCATCTCTGTGTGCAAGTGCTTTTTTATTTATTTATTAAAGCCTCTGGTGCACCAAAAAAAGAGGAATATCCATTGGTCTCTCTTCCTCACGCTAATCTTGTCCTTCCTCAGAAGTCTAACTTTGGGAAATTCCAGTCGGAGAGCTATGTTACATCACATGATGTCCCTAAAAGACATGTTGTTATTTCAGAAAGAAGCTCCTCTGTATCTGGAGGGGAAGAAGAGGCTCCATGGCATTTAGGCCCAACATCAGGACATGGGCAACAATTAGCTGAACTAATACCTGCCCAGGGCCACCCCAGACGGCTTGGAGCTGCCATTTTTAATTTCCCTCAATGTCCTGGAAAGATGCTTCATCAGGGGCATCATGGGAAATGTAAAATGGCAGCCCCAAACCACCTGGCGGCAGCTGCCAATATCAGATAAGACCATCAGGGCCAACCAACATAAGAGGGGGCTCAGCAGAAGACATTGTGCCTAGGCCCACCTCAAACCTCAGCCAACTGAGGTAAATTCCAGTCCTGCGCTCAGACCCAATGCAGCCATAAGGGAGGAGTAAAAAGTGAGCACTTACAAGATGGCGAAGGGCATCGCTGCAAGAGAAAACCAGGGAAAGCAGATCTATAAGGAGCTACTAAAATGGGTTTGGAAAGGACCATAGGTAGAGTCTCGATAGGACACAAACTCGGCCCTCCAGATGTTTTGGGACTACAATTCCCATCATCCCTGACCACTGATCCTGTTAGCTAGGGATGATGGGAGTTGTAGTCCCAAAACATCTGGAGGGCTGAGTTTGGGGGTGTCTGGTGTAGGTAAAGGAGGAAAGGGCAGTGGTTATTTTGGGGTGGGGGATAACTATTAGGTCCCATGAATATCTCTCTCTCTCTCAATCTCTCTCTCTCTCTCTCTGCTGTCAACAAGCAGCAGTTGTTTAGTAGTTGACCAAAAGCACATTCTACATATGCTAAGAGGCACTTCTCCTTGTTTATTTCAAGATTTGAGGGCTGTGGCCAAGGAAAGTCCAAACTGACGAGCACAGAAACAAAAAAGCACAAAACCTCTTGTAGAAATCCGGTGCCTCTTCTGTGTTTAATTTTCTAAAATGAACAGCCTCAGTGTTTGAGCCTGTCCCATAAAATTTATCCTTTGCTTTGGGAGTCCATTCTCCCCCCCCCCCTCTAACCTTTCAGATGTAGGAGTTGGTAATGGTTTGTTTCATGGCGTGAGGGTGGAAAAACACGCCACTCTCTGCACACGGTTAGAGATGCTTCACAGGTGTCAGGGTTCAATCCGGAGAACCCAAAGGGCTAAAGGCAGCCCCCGTGGTGAACCATGACCACGCAAAGTCCTGCAAGCCAAACACACACCCATCTTTAATCTACTCTCATTCTAAAATACCAAAATCCCCCTCTGCTTTCAGAAAATCCACCTGCCGAACACCAAACCCCCAAGAGATGTCACTCTTTTCCCAAAGAACCCTGGAACTGAGGCTCCTGGAGAAAAATCAGCCCTGCCCTACACAGCTTCTGTTGGGGTGCAAGATGTGGAGGCAGGAAGGAAGAGATGGAAGTAAAATGCAACTCTTTCCTGCATTCAGGTTTTGTCCTATAACAAAAAGGGGGCTCCAGATCCTCGAACCAGCTCCTGAACAATTTCGGAGGAATGCTACAAATGCAATCAGGGCCATTACGATGCATGATACCCATAACACACCCCTCGAAATAAAAAAATACTGTACCCCCAAACCACCCACAATTCCCCATCCATTTGCCCATGTGTAGCCAGCCAGACTTTCAACCATCACTTACCGCAGGCGGTGGGGGCAGAGGCAGGGGCTCTGGCGCAGCCGTTCCCTGTTCGGGGAAGATACGAAGGCTGTGATCCGGCGCTGTTGAGGATGGGTACTCTGAAGGGGTGCTGTGGAGATGGTACTGCGGAGGCAGCCGGGCCTGGGGTGGCGGCGGAGGGTACTGAGCTGGGAACGTCTGTGTCATGGCATCCGCTGGCGGTACCGCTGCATCTGGACTACCCTAAAGGCAGGAAGAGCAGAAAGACAACAAAGTTAGGAGCTGCGAGCAGCGAACAAGAGGGGAGCAATCGCAGCCATTTTCCAGAATGAAGCAGGGCTGGGGATAGAGCTGGCTCAGTCACCAATCTCCATCCCCGCAACTGCTAAACACCAATTCCTCTCTCACAACACGTCCACCCACCTTCCTAATACGCTGCTCTCCTTTCCAGACTTTTTCAGTATCCTTTGTCCCAAAGACAACGTATGAGAATAGTATGCAGCTCTCCTCCTCAGGGACCTATAGACATTGTCTCAGTAACTCTTACAACACCCCTGTGAGGTAGGACACTATTATAATCCAAAGCATGCAGGGAATGGAAAGAGAAAAAGAAAAATGCCTAAGGTCATCCAATAAAGATATGGGTGGAGGTGAGAGCTGGATCAGGGAGGTCCCGATCATTCATCCCCAATACCCTAAAATCCAGCACTAGTAAATCCTTTTCTCCACAATTCTTGTTCACAGGGAACCCAGGCCTCCAATTATCCTGACTAGTTTTCTTTCCAAAACAAGAATAAAGACATATTTTTAACCCGCCCCTAACCTGATAAGCAGGGACGCAGGTGGCGCTGTGGGCTAAACCACAGAGCCTAGGGCTTGCCGATCAGAAGGTTGGTGGTTCAAATCCCCGCAACAGGGTGAGCTCCCATTGCTCAGTCCCTGCTCCTGCCAACCTAGCAGTTCGAAAGCACAAAGTGCAAGTAGATAAATAGGTACTGCTCTGGCGGGAAGGCAAACAGTGTTTCCATGTGCTGCTCTGGTTCGCCAGAAGTGGCTTCGTCATGCTGGCCACATGACCCGGAAGCTGTATGCCGGCTCCCTCGGCCAATAAATTGAGATGAGCGCCGCAACCCCAGAGTCGGTCACGACTGGACCTAATGGTCAGGGGTCCCTTTACCTTTAACCTGATAAGCAGCCCACTCCTTCATCCCAGAGGACCCCGGAGTCTCATCTCTCAGCTGCTCTTGCCTGAACCAATTACACTCCTTTTTCCCCCCTATATAGGAGCTCAGGCTCTCAAGCCAAACCCCACCCCAATTTATCATAATGAGGACAGCGAGGCAGCCTGCAAGATTTCACCCACCTACACCAACGGGCCCCATCCCTTGGCACCTTCCAGAGTCTCTGCCGGGATAAGATGCTCAGGGAAAATGCGCACACCCTTTCTCTCCCCCTGGCCCAGGACTATAAAGGCATCCCTTGTGCTTCCCCCTCCGCCAATGGGGAGAAATCGCGACAGGCGCAGGCTCTCCCATTGGTCAGCCTCTTATCAACACCTCCTCAGCCCTTATTTGGAGTTGCTGGACTGTCTCTCTTTGTCTTTCAGCTGTTTGGGGGCTTTTGAAGAAAAAAAAAAACCCCGGCTGCAGATAAAGAAGAAAGACAGCTGCAAGATTTCGCTGGAATCTGCAATTTGGCAGGCAAGCTCAGCCCCTGTGGCCCACACACCTGCCCCACCTGTCCCAACGGCAGGGGCAAGGATTAATCTGAGCCCAAGGGCTTAGTCCTAGAAGGGACCAGGTTGTTTATGCATCGGTAGTATGAAGATACAGTACTGTATTAGGAATCTGAGGGTGTGTGTTGGCATCTCAGACTGAAGAAAGCAAACAGTGCTCCTGTTAGCACAAAGGGCTTTAATTCTGGCTACGTGTTTCAGCTTGCTTAATTAGGAGGATTAATCAACAAAAGCTTGAGTTGATTAACTGGCGGGGTTGAGAGTTAAGATCACATATATTACATTCTAATCTTGTCCCACCCTTTCTCCAAAGGGCTTGTGTATCTTTCTCCCCGTCCCCATTATGATAGGGTGAGAGTGAGTGGGAGGGCGCGCTTCAGAGCTGTGGGGATTTGAACCCAGAGCTTCCCTGTTCTGGTCCCAAACAGCAGCCACTACACACACATACACAATGGTGCTCTTTTGGTTCTGGTGCACCACTGTGTCAACTGGGATTCGAAAAGGAACTATTGAAGGTAGAATTTCCTTCAAGCGTTATGAGATAGCTTTTGTATGTTATCTCACATTTCTTTCAACATCTCAAAAAGGCATTTATAGAATCACAGAACGGAAGATTTGGACGGGACCACTAGCATCACCTAGTTCAACCCCCTGCAAAGTAGAAATCTTTTGTAGTGAGGTTCTGGTGAGATGCAAATGTATTTACACATATTCAATTGGTTAAAAAGATGATTCATTGACAAAATCCTTGGTGGGTGGCTCTGTTTTAACTATGGGTCCCTGATGCCCTCATACAGTCCCTGGAAGTCGTACAACTGTTGGCACAATTTGCAATAATGCACACGCAAATGTGCTGTGAATTTATTTTTTTTCAAATATCATCATATCAGATAGAATAATCAATACAAACTAAGATGACATAAAAAGAGTAAAAATGACTTCCCTCCACCTATATGTGACTTTTCCTTTTAAATTTTACTTCACTTGTCGTGTTCTTGTACTATCTTATACCACCGTTTCTGTTATGCCTATTACTCTGTCACTTCTCCTTGCGATATCTTAGACTTCATATCAATATTTTAATACCAAAACAATGTTTTTCCATGTATTCCTTTACACAACTCCATTCTTTCTTTATTTTTTGATTTGATTTTCCTCTTATAATTGCTGTCAATTTTGCCATATTTATAAATTCACAAAATTTGCTCTGCCAATCCCTTATTGTTGCGGCTTGTTCCCCTTTCCAATTTTTTGCGATCAAGGTCCTGGCAGCTGCTGTTGTATACAGGAATATATTTTTCAAACTTTTGGGGATATCTTCCCTTACTAAACCCAGAAGGAAAGCTTCTGTTTTTTTCTCCTAAATGATATTTTAAATATGCTGTGAATGGTTGGATTTGTCTGCCAACGTGATTTTCTACCTCTCCTGTGAAGAACGATGCTTGAGGAGGGCTGAAGCACAAAATCCTTGCATCAGATCAGACTTTATCTTCAAGAGCTTCAATTCCCACACATCTCCTTTGCTAGAGCTTGCAACAGATGGGATGGGAAGCTTTTATGTGAACATGCCAATGTCCTACCAGACAGTAGGGCTGGCCCAAAGCATTTTGGCACGTAACGCACCCACTTTCCTGCCAGGGAAAAAGGGGTGAGTGAAGATCTGCATCAGGAAGGGGGTGCAGGGAATAAAGATCTACATCGGAATAAAGATCTACATTGTGATCTGCTACCCCTGTGGATCCTGATGCCTGAGGCGGTCACCTTACCTTGCCTCATGCTTGGGCTGGCCCTATCAGACAGTGTAGAAGAAACCGAGACCTTTGCTGATCTGCCCAGCCACGGCCATAACTGGATCCTAGCCACAATTACCCATGCTTTCGCTACTCCCCATTTAGTTTCTTGCAATGCGCTGTTCGAAAAAGGTGTGGAAACGTCAGGTGGTTCAAAATAGGGCTGCAAGATGGTTTGCTTGGACTGGCCAGTTCCTGTTGGAAGTGCATCAGCAGGCATCACTCAGCTTCTTACATAAGTGCTAATTATGTTAGTGTTAAAGACAGCTAACCAAGAGGGGTGGAAGTATTGCTTAGCAACCAGGCAGAGTGACATGAACTTTACTGGGCTCAGGAACGCAATACCTCAAGGATCGCCTCTTTCCATATGAAGCCTACCCGGACCCGGAGATCATCTTCTGAGGCCCTTCTTCGTGTGCCTCCTCCTTGAGAGGTGCAGAGGGTGGCAACACGAGAACGGGGCCTTCTCTGTAGTGGCTCCCTGTCTGTGGAATGCTCTCCCCAGGGAAATTTGCCTGGCGCCTTCATTATAAACCTTTAGGTGCCAGGCAAAAATGTTCCTTTTTAACCAGGCCTTTGGTTGATTTGATTGACATCATATGCCCTTTTAAAATGTGGGGTTTTTTGTGGGGAGGGGGTTATTGGGTTGTTGTTTTTATTTTGATTATATATTTTGTGGTTTTATATTTTGATTTTGTCATATAGGGTATATAGGGCGGTATATACTGTATTTTTCAGTGTATAAGACGCCCCTTATTTGTGGGGACTCAAAATTAAGAAAATGCACTATGCACTATCCGTGTATAAGACGACCCCTTATTTTAAACTTCAAAAATTTAGGAAAAAATATAGTCTTATGCACAGAAAAATACAGTAAATTCAATTATTATTATTATTATTAATAATAACTGAGCTAGCACACACTCTGACTGGCTATGTAGTTCCGGGCGGGTTTGGATTCTGTATGTTTAGTTGAATGTCTTCGTGCTATGTACAAGGCCTGAACTAAGAAAGACAAAATCTCTCTTTCCCTTTGAAACATACACTGTTTTTTTTTCCCCTCCCAGCTTTTCAGTTCCTCTGAACTTTGCTTGCTGGACTCCGTCTGTGTTATTTAAGTGACTTTGCTCACATCTACATCACGTGATGATACCAACATTTTATCAGCTTCCATGGCTCCGGGCCCAATTCAAAGTGATGATCTTAGCTTTTAAAGCCCTTATTGATTTGGAGCCAGGATGTCTGAAAGATTGCTTTGGCTCACTTATACCTACCCTTAACTTGAGATATTTAAAGAGGCTCTCGCCGTCTTTATGGTCATTCTAGGGGCCATGTGGGAGGGGTTGAGGTGCATACCGAGTGATTTAAGTTTGCACAATTGAAGTGGATTAAAGCGCTCTGTTGCTCTTGCACAGCAAATCCACTTTTTAAGACGCTCAGAAAGAAATGGGGAAATGCATTGAAAAATGTGGAATGAATGAATGACTTAAGAAGAAGACGTATAAACAACCGCACAAGCAAATCAGGATGAATGGAGGATGAAAGCTCATTGTCACATAATCGCCTCATAAACAAATCAGAATGGCTGCTTATTGCCAGGTGACGGCTATTTTTATTCTCCCAAGCCTTAAAAACAAACTGTGATTTTCATGCACTGAGCCTCGGTTTATGTGCCGTGTAAATTTATTTATTTTTTTAGTCATCTGGCTTTATTCTCTCCGCTGAAAATGTTTAGGCTGCAAGTTATCCTTTTATGATTTTGCTATTTTATTCCATTGCATTTTGATAGCGTTTTATTGTTGTATGTTAGTGAGCTATCTGTAGAACAGGGTTACTAGCCAGCCTTACATAAATATAGCAAATAAATGAAGAGTTGTCACTGGAGTGGGAAATCTGGGTCTGTGCTGCGGCACTGAAGACAACATTTGGGGACTCAATAACTGATCACCCCTCCATATCACACATACACCAAACTCGTAACATGGAAAATTCCCACAAGCATCCGCTTGGCTTGATGAGCCATTGGCCGGATCCAACAGATTCTTTTTATGTTCTTAGATCAGACCCTCCAAGTGTCGCTATTTTCCAGGGACATCCCTGATTTAGAGAAGCCATCCCAGTTTCTGATTTGATCCCGGAATGTCCCAATTTTCCTTAGGATGTCCCTATTTTCTTTGGGGAAATGTTGGGGGGGTATGGAGTCATCCAAGCCCCTGCCCCCTCAATGAGCTGTCTGGAGGCAATCCTGTACAGTGGTGCCCCGCAAGACGAATGCCTCGCAAGACGGAAAACTCGCTAGACGAAAGAGTTTTCCGTTTTGGAGGTGCTTCGCAAAACGAATTTCCTATGGGCTTGCTTCGCAAGACGACAATGTCTTGCAAGTTCCTGCTGGTTTTTTTCCCTCGCCCCCCTTTTCTAAGCCACTAAGCCGCTTATCAGCTGATCCAATCAGCAGATAAGCCGCTAAAAGCCGCTAATAGCGCTAATCCGCTAATCCGTCAATGGGCTTGCTTCACAAGACGAAAAAACCGCTAGACGAAGAGAATCACAGAACGGATTCTTTTCGTCTTGCGAGGCACCACTGTATAGGGAAGGTTTTTTAAAAAAAAAATGTTTAATGTTTTATTATGTTTTTATATAAGTTGGAAGCTGCCCAGAATGGCTGCGGCAACCCAGTAAAATGTGTGGGGTATACATAGTAACATTATCGTTAAGGAATGGAGCATCCCTATCTTCATCGGAGAAATGTTGGAGGGCATGTTTGGTATCAGAGAGATCTTGTAATAATAAAACAAGTTATATAGAAAGCAGAAGGGGGGGCATTTTTAAAAGGGGGGCTCTTTGCCCATTGTCCGAAGCAATATACTCTCCAGATGAAAAGAAAACAAAAGTTCCAACCCATGCATTTTGTGGGACTTTGGTTACAGCTTCAGAAAGAGATGCCAGGCCCAAGAGTGCAGGAGAAGTGCTAAATTAAAGAACCATATACAGTGGTACCTCGGGTTACATACGCTTCAGGTTACACACTCCGCTAACCCAGAAATAGTACCTCGGGTTAAGAACTTTGCTTCAGGATGAGAACAGAAATCGTACTCCGGCGGCGCGGCAGCAGCAGGAGGCCCCATTAGCTAAAGTGGTGCTTCAAGTTAAGAACAGTTTCAGGTTAAGAACGGACCTCCGGAACGAATTAAGTACTTAACCCGAGGTACCACTGTAAATATAGGTGAAAATGAGCATTCTGCTGTTCTGAAGAGGGAATAACTTGCAAGATAGATGGGACTCCAGAATTTCCATTTGTGTGAGAAACTAACTGGAGCCTCAGCTGTATCACTATTGGGCCAAACTACACTTGCCTGTATCTTATGTTTTTCCTCCTGTAGGGTAAATAGCAGCCAGGGGAGGGTGTGTGTTAATCCTTGCCCCCTCTCACACCCACAACTCTGCAGTTTTTACATTACTTGGAGTGCACTTTCCCTTTGTTCTTTCGCTTTCCGTCCTGCATTAACATTCTAAAATCACAGGCAACTTTTCAGATATTGTTTTAGGCTTTCCCACCCCGGCTGATGCTTTGAAACAGGAGTGGTTAACCTGTAGAGCTATGCTAGTTGGGGCTGATGGAGTTGGAGCCCAACAGCCTTGGAAGGACAAGTTATCAACCCCTGTTTTAAAATTGCCTTAAACACACTGAGTGGGAGGGAATATGTCCAGCTCCCTTGAACAGCATAGAGTTCAGTAGCAGTAGGTTTCCGAGCACAATTCAAAGTGTTGGTGCTGACCTTTAAAGCCCTAAACGGCCTCGGCCCAGTATACCTGAAGGAGCGTCTCCACCCCCATCGTTCTGCCCGGACAGTGAGGTCCAGCGCCGAGGGCCTTCTGGCGGTTCCCTCATTGCGAGAAGCAAAGCTACAGGGAACCAGGCAGAGGGCCTTCTCGGTAGTGGCACCCACCCTGTGGAACGCTCTTCCAGCAGATGTCAAAGCAATAAACAACTACCTGACATTCAGAAGACATCTTAAGGCAGCCCTGTTCAGGGAAGTTTTTAACGTGTGATATTTTACTGTATTTTTTGTTTTTATGGAAGCCGCCCAGAGTGGCTGGGGAGGCCCAGCCAGATGGGCGGGGTATAAATAAATTATTATTATTATTATTATTATTATTATTATTATTATTATTATTATTATGAGAGAAATCTCCCCTCGCCATGAATTCCCCTCCTCACAGCTGAAGGAGCTTAGGGCATACTATGCCATCTAGCATTGCAATAATTAGGACACTTTTGACAGTTTTGTGAAAGTTTCCAAGACTGGGTGCCCTTCACTAAAAACCTGAGTGCAAAATATTTTTTCTTCCCTTCGGAGCTAAAGGCTTGAGCTGCACATGAGAAGACATGTCAGAGAGAGTGCTTCTAATCTGAGGAGCAGATTACTCATGTGTGTGTGAGAGAGAGAGAGAGAGTCAGGCGCTTTAAAAAGCCACCTGTCTCCTATGAAGTTCTTTTCCTCATTTAGGAAACAAAGGGAGTAAATAACCAGCTGAAATTTTCCAGCCTTCCAGCCTGTTCCCTGGGTTTATGCGCTGCCGTCCTGTCCCGTCACTGCGCAAATCACAGACACTCGTCACCACCACTGGGTGGTTTAAGCAGCACCCGGGAGGCCATTGCTTATCAATGCTGGCTCCACTTCCAGGTCTTATAAATAGCTCCACTTCATAAACAGCACCTTCTTGTCAGTCACAGCCCAAGAGGGGCCCGAATTGGGGGTTGGATCATAAATAGATTTACTCTCCAGTCCCAAGGGATCTTTCTGAGGCCCAGGGATTGCTGAGGTGCCTTTGGCAGGAAGCCAGGTTAGCCTTGCATTTTAAAAACAAAATAAAATAAAAACTTCTGTAGATAGTTTCTCCTCTAGCCCCCATCCCAATGACGGGGAACCAAATACAATGCAAGCCACTTTTGAGTTTCTCTGAAGTTAATAAAAAATAAGAGTAATAATAATGAGGAGGAGGAGAAGGAAGATAATGCTATTATTTGTACCCAACCCATCTGACTGGGTTGGCCCAGCCACTCTGGGCAGCTTCCAACATATATACAGTGGTACCTTGGGTTACAGACGCTTCAGGTTACAGACTCCGCTAACCCAGAAATAGTACCTCGGGTAAATAACTTTGCTTCAGGATGAGGACAGAAATTGCATGGCGGCAGCAGGAGACCCCATTAGCTAAAGTGGTACCTCAGGTTAAGAACAGTTTCAGGTTAAGAATGGACCTCCAGAACGAATTAAGTTCTTAACCCGAGGTACCACTGTGAAAACATAATAAAACATTACATGTTAAAAGGCTTCCCTATGCAGGGCTGCCTTCAGATGTCTTCTAAAAATCAGATAGTTTTTTTATTTCCTTGACATCTGATCGGAGGGCGTTCCACAGGGCAGGGGCCACCACCAAGAAGGCCCTCTGCCTGGTTTCCTGTAGCTTCACTTATTGCAATAAGGGAACCGCCAAAAGGCCCTTGGAGCTGGATCTCAGTGTCCAGAGGGGGAACTTAAAATGTAAGATTTTCCCCCATGGCAGAAGGTTTATGGGTTTGGGGCCTATGAAAAGGGCCACAGCTCTGCGACAGAGCATATACTTTGCATGCAGAATTTCCCAGGTTCAACACCACTGATTAAAAGACTCAGATAGCAGGCAATGGGAAATACCCTTCTCTCTGAAACCCTGGACAGCTGCTGTTGCCAGTCAGAGTGGACAATATTTGTTGAGCTAAAGGCATCTTCCTATGTACCGTGATGCTAAAAAGTGAACAGGGTCTCCCACGAACTGTCAACAGCTTTAAAAAGGAGCAGCAGGTTATGTTCACATGAAAATTACTGTTATTTTAATATGACTTTTGCAGTGGATCTGCAGACATAGAACTGGACACACCTGGGTGGTGACTCCTCACATCTTGACATGTTAGCTGCAACTAGAGCCTGTCACAACTGGTGCACATTTCAGTAATCCAGCCAATACATTGGAGCTGACATAGAAATAACGTTGAGATAATTTTTTTTTGCCACACCATCCAGTACTTAAATCACCTGGGGGAAACTATAGTAACCCCACTTAGACTCCTGTCATGGACAAATATGGTAAGTTGCAGGATTTGGTGGCGGGGAGGGTAGTATTTGTCCCAGTTTCAGTTATTCAGCTTACAAGAGACCTGGTCCCAAACTATTGAGGTTCAGGGCTTTAGTATGTTTTCTGTGCCCTAAGAAAGGAAGGAGAAGAGGTAGCCTTGCTTTTGGTGTGGCTGCTAGCCTACAAAGTAAGGGCTCAGCCAACTGATACTAACTCAACGTTTGTCTTCAGACAAACTTGACCAGCAAAAAGGCTCTGGAATTAATATGCAGTGAATCAAACCAGAAGGGGAATTTTCTGAGCTGTTCCTCACAGCCACACCAGGGGAATATGGAAGACCTTAAAGCAGGCATGTCCAAAGTCCGTTTTGGGGGGGCTAATTCGGCCCCCTGGTAGGTTTTATCCGGCCCCTGTGGCAGTTTCTTTATTGGGGACAAATCCTAAAAAACGCTCAACAACTTTGGTCAGCCCTCACGCACGTTCACTTAATCAAATCTGGCCCTCTTTGAAAAAGGTTTGGGCACCCCTGCTAAAGGGATGTCACCAGTCTTGTTCTCATAAAGTCCTTTATTTGCTATACATGAAGCAGCAATCATTAGTTGCTTCCTTGAGAGGTCTTGTGAAGGCTTGCCCTTTTGCTCAGGCAGGCTTGGACACGGATTTACATGTTAGAACCCTCTGGTTTCCTTTTTATTTGCATTTATTTTATTTATCTATAAGAAATACTTCTATTCCACTGTATCATAAATATATACCATATATATATATATATATCACAGCAGTTTGCAACAATATAAAAACATGAAACCAGACAATAAAATCATAGGAAGTGAAAAAGAACAAATTAAAAGCAGAAAGAAATTAAACGCAAACAGCAATCGACATCTGTGAGGGGATGTACTCTTAATTGCCTGCATAGGCCTGGCAGAATAGGAAAGTTTTCAGCAGGTGTTTACAAGTTGGCACAGGGGGCACCCACTGAATTTCAAGTGGCAGTGTGTTCCACAGGACTGGGCCAATGACACTAAAGGCTCAGTTTCTCATTGTTGTCAAAGGAGCTTCACCAATTCAGGGAATGAGCAAAGATATTCCTGCAGATGATCTCATGTGAAATCATCATCATCATCATCATCATCATCATCATCATACCCCGCCCAACTGGCTGGGTTTCCGCAGCCACTCTGGGCAGCTTACAGCATATATGTATGCGTTTGTAAATTGTCGTCTTAATTTGTTTTAGGTTGTGTTTTAATACTTTTGACGATATAGTCGTTGGTTTTCAGTGTGTGTGTGTGTGTGTGTGTATCAATCCAAGTTTTTTGAAATGTTAAGCAGTTTCAAAGATAATAAAGAAATAAATACAGCAGTCCCACTTTGATTTCTACAACTTGTGATCATGCCTTGTTCATGCCAGATCCATATGTGCAGAGGTTCTACCAAGCTGTTAGATTTCCTTCTTTTTGACAAAGCCCCATCCTGCATATCATCTGGAACACTTTTTATTCCAGCCACGGATGAGCACTGATGTTTGTATCGGCTTATCCCTTGCCAAATATACTTCAGTAGGATTTCCCCTGCAATTTTTCCCCTGAATATTTTCGCACCTCTCACAATATGTGTGAAATGACAGATGCAAATATTTAGAAAGCTTGTCAAGATTCTCTGTTCTGCCAGCTTTTCGGTTGGCAATTAGGGCCGTCTGAGATATTATGAATGCATGAGGCAGAAAATCTCAAAGCGGGTGTCCTGTCCCTCTGCCTATACTAAAGCAACAATTGATCATTTGTAAACTTTTAATGGCACACGAAAAGGGGGCCTCTCAGGTCAGGTCTTTCGGGGGGGGGGTTACTGGCAGCAAATACAGTGGAACCTCGGCCCCTGAACACATTGGGAGGCAAACGTTCCGACTCCCGAACAATCGAAAACCAGAAGTGATTGTTCTGATTTTTGAACGTTCTTTGGAAGCCAAACATCTGGCGTGGGTTCCGATTGGCTGCAGGAAGCTCCTGCAGCCAATCGGAAGCCGCGCCTTGGTCCCCAAACCATTGCAGAAGTCGAATAGACTCCCAGAACAGATTAAGTTCAGGAACCAAGGTTTTACCGTAGTCAATTATTGATCAATTATCAATTGTGGCATTGATTACCATCAGCCATTTTGGTGTTGTTGTTGTTGTTTTGCCTCAGACACCAAAATGCCTCCGTTGCGCCACAGTTTATCATTGCTGCTGTTCCAAAGAGACATTCATATTCTGATTTTGTTGACTCGTGACTCATAATTTTGTTGTCTCATTTTTTAAGTTGTGTCTTTTCATGGGTTTGAATCTACTACCGTCTAGTGTTCAAGGTTGCTCGCGAAACAAGTCACTTCTGTGTGTGACTTTGAGCACTTATTACAGCTGCGGTGGAAAAGGTGGGCTAAAAAAGCATAGTTACAAAAAGGGGCACCGACTTGCACGCCACATTGAGGCAGCCCAGAATCCCACCCCCTCAAGCACACGAGCCCCCGTCTGTCGGTGGCGGGGGAGGCTCAGCCCCCTGCCCAAAAATATTGAGGGGGCCAGGGTCCCACCCTCTATAGTTGGTGCCCCTGGTTACAAAAATAAAAGAAAATAAACTTGGGAGTTTAAACTTCTTTCACATGTGGTGGACATGCAGAAAAAGTTAAAGAATATTGGGAGATGATATATAATGAGATGAAAAAATTGTTTAAAACAATGTGCCCCCCCCAAAAAAACAGAGGCATTCCTGCTAGGAACGACAACAGCGGCTCGGATATTGTTAGCCCAAAAATGGAGGGTGAATGAGGTCCCTAGTAAGGAGGATTGGCAACTTAATATGATAGAATATGTAGAGTTAGCAGAATAAGAGAGCAAGAAGAACAGGTATTTAAAGAGGGGTGGAATTTTATTTTATTTTTAGTAAGTGGAAAATAACTGTACACAGTTGAAAACGCTGGCAGTATTAAGGTAAATTCAGCAGCTTAACATATTTAAAAGGGATGTAAAATGGGGTAATGATTTAGATGGATATACAAGAATATGCAGGAATTATGGGTAAATTAAAAGAACCTTGGAAGGGGAAGGAGGGAATGTATGTGTATCATGAAAGATGTTCATGTGGAAATGTAAAACCTGAAAACCTCAATAAAAATTATCTAAGAAAATAAACTGGGAGTTCGGCTGCACTGTTCAGCATATGAGGGTCACAGAGAGAAACTGTCAGCCACAAATCATTCTGCAGGAACCTCAGCTTTGTCATTTTGGCCACGCACCTTTAAATCCTTTGTCCCTTGTGCACCAACGTTCATAATGCACACAAAAATCAAAAGCACAGAGGGGAAAGAAGAAGTGAAAATATGGAGGCTGTGTCATTCCTCTCAGTGTGCAAAATACAGAGGGCCTGCCCAGCAGTGCATGTAGTTGCTGAGGGCAGCCATGTTGTTAAGGGCACCAGTGAAGTAGCTCAAAGTTCATGTGGTTGCACCTCAGCATAACCATGTGGGATCTTAAGGGGCAACACCCATGTGGTGAAACCAACCAGGTGTCAAAATATCTTTTACTAGGCCTGCAAATGCCACTTCATTTGCTCAGTAAAATTATTATTATTATTATTATTATTATTATTATTATTATTATTATTATTCACACCTTTCTTCCAAGATATTCAGCCTGAGCAGTCTCTGGCTGCTTACTACACACCACACATTTAAAGCACATTTGCCCCCCAAAGAATCCAGGGTTCTGGGAATTGTAGCTCTGTAAACTACAGTTCCCAGGATTATTGTGGGGGGGGGGAGCTTTAAATGTATGGTCTGTACCCAGCCTATGAGGGAGATTAGAGCATTCATGTTAACCTGTAAATTGTTTCCTACAAGAATACAGTGGTACCTCGGTTTACGAACTTAATCTGTTCCAGAAGTCTGTTCTTAAACCAAAACCATTCTTAAACCGAGGTGCGCTTCCCCTAATGGGGCCTCCCACTGCCGGTGCCCTTCCACCATTCAGATTCTGTTCTTAGACCGAGGTAAAGTTCGCAAACCAGGACACTACTTCCAGTTTTGCGGAGTTCGTAAACAGGGCTGTTCTTAAACTGAGGTACCACTGTACCAGAAATGACCCTTCACTCAGAAGGACTCAGATATGGCATGACATTATAAAGAACCTGGAAGCCACCGTCAGTTTAGGGGGCTTAAAGGCTTGTGGACATAACCAGAAGGCAGTGAGCCCCCAAGAGAGAGCCAGTTGCCAGAGCTTGTCCTTTCTCTTTATTCACATGTAATGTCTTCCTCTCCTTTCGGATTTATCTGGCTGCGTCCACCAAAGTCAGAGGCTGTTTTATGACACCACCATTTTAAACCGGCACGTAATTTAAATCCGCGGAGACTTCTCCCATTAGGTTTGCAGGGCCTTCCTGCTGACAGAGTCCATCTGCTCTACAGAACCCACGGAATCGGGTGCAAAATGGACTGATCTCCGCGTTTCCCAACGGAGACGTGAATATCTCTCCCCTTACAAGGAAAGGACCTTCTCTCTCTTTCTCTGAGCAATTCTGTAAAAATAACTCGTCGGGAACGAAGGGATTTATCGTTGCGGGAGACTTTATCAGCTGTCCCCCCTCAAGACCACCAGCCAGCCACAGCTGGGCCCTGTCAATGACACAAATCTCACTCCATTTCCCTCTCTCTCACACACACACACACAAACACACTCGCATGCATAGATAGGAAGAGAAACATTCGTACCTGAACCAGCCCGGAGTAACACTGGGGTGCCGGCGGGTAGACAGGCAGGCTGTAGGGGTGCAAAACCACAGCTGGAGGGGAGAGCATGGCACATAATAAAGTCAGGGCCCAACCACCCAGTCCCAAAAGGAGTCAAAAGCGCCTCTGTCCAAACTGCTTTGGCACCAGCTGAGGGAGTGCTGAGTGGCAGATGGGACGGTGCCATTGAGAGACGCCAACAGCTGTTGGGAACACAAGCTCCCGTCACAAACTGCCTGGGCAAAAAGCATCTGCCCTGGGATACGGTCTCGCCAGGGACGTGCAATTTTACGAGGCACAAAGTCAACACGAGGTCCGGAGGCAAACATGGCCTTTCCATTTATGTGTCGCTCAGCCACGCCGATGCTGCAAGTTGTCAAGTTTTTGAGGGGTTGCTTATGGGTCATTTGTACAGTGGTACCTCGGGTTAAGTACTTAATTCGTTCCGGAGGTCCGTTCTTAACCTGAAACTGCTCTTAACCTGAAGCACCACTTTAGCTAATGGGGCCTCCTGCTGCCGCCGCGCCGCCAGAGCATGATTTCTGTTCTCATCCTGAAGCAAAGTTCTTAACCTGAAGCACTATTTCTGGGTCAGCGGAGTCTATAACCTGAAGCGTATGTAACCTGGAGCGTATGTAACCCGAGGTACCACTGTTTTGGGATGTGCTGGACACTGTAGAAGAGGGGTCAGCAAACTTTTTCAGCAGGGGGCCGGTCCACTGTCCCTCAGACCTTGTGGGGGGGCAGTACTATATTCTGAAGGGGGGAAATGAACAAATTCCTATGCCCCACAAATAACCCAGAGATGCACTTTAAATAATAGGGCACATTCTACTCATGTAAAAACACGCTGAATCCTGGACCGTCAGCGGGCTGGATTTAGAAGGCCATTGGACCGGATCCGGACCCCAGGCCTTAGTTTGCTTACCCATGCCTTAGGCCAGGGGTCACCAAACCTTTTCAGCAGGGGGCCGGTCCACTGTCCCTCAGACCTTGTGGGGGGCCGGACTATTTGGGGGGGGGCAGGGAACGAATTCCCATGCCCCACAAATAACCCAGAGATGCATTTTAAATTAAAGGACACATTCTACTCATGTAAAAGCACGCTGATTCCCAGACCGTCCGCTTGCCTGATTTAGAAGGCGATTGGGCCAGTTCCGCCCCCCGGGCCTTAGTTTGCCTACCCATGATGTAGAACCTATTCTTTTCGACTGTCCACTGTACAACCAGCTACGTAAACACATGTTACCCTCCCCACTTTGGGTAGTTTAACACCATGGCACAATGAAAATATCAGATTCTACCCGGAGGTAATTGCAAGGGTGGCTGAGTTTCTGTCGATAGTATCTCTTAGAGTGGCACTGTTTAGCAGGAAGACAATTCAATGAAAACTCCTGTTACTATATATCTTATATGGCTGTTTCTTTGTACATATGTTTTTAAAAATTGTACAGTCAAACCTCGGTTGTCAAACTTAATCCGTTCCAGAAGCCCGTTCAGCTTCCGAAACGTTTGACAACCGAGGTGTGGCTTCCGATTGGCTGCAGGAGCTTCCTGCACTCAAGCGGAAGCCGCGTCGGACGTTCGGCTTCCGAAAAATGTTTGAAAAATGGAGCATTTACTTCTGGGTTTTCATCATTTGGGAGCTGAAACGTTTCAAAACAGAGGCGTTCAGGATACGAGGTTTCACCATACAGTGGTACCTCAGGTTAAGTACTTAATTCGTTCCAGAGGTCCATTCTTAACCTGAAACTGTTCTTAACCTGAAGCACCACTTTAGCTAATGGGGCCTCCTGCTGCAACCGTGTGATTTCTGTGCTCATCCTGAAGCAAAGTTCTTAACCTGAAGCACTATTTCTGGGCTAGCAGAGTCTGTAACCTGAAGCGTATGTAACCTGAAGCGTATGTAACCCGAGGTACCACTGTATTTGGATGTTTTAAGATTGTCTTTATCTGTAATGCCTATTAAAGGCTTGGAGGAAGAAAGGAAGGGAGGGAGGAAGGATTGGGATTCATTTGCAGTTTATAGTAGTAGTAGTAGTAGTAGTAGTAGTAGTAGTAGTAGTAATTTATTTATACCCCGCCCATCTGGCTGGGTTTCCCCAGCCATTCTGGATGGCTTCCACTGAATATTTAAAACAATACAGCATCAGACATTAAAAACTTCCCTGAACAGTTGTTTTTTTAAAGTAAAATAGTTTATTGCCTTTACATCTGCTGGGAGGGCGTTCCACAAGGCATGATTCAGACAACATACCCTCCAACATTTCTCCAATGAAAATAGGGTCCTATTCCATGGTGGTGATGATGGTGGTGGTGGTGATAATTTTATTATTTATACCCCTCCCATCTGACTGGGTTGTCCCAGCCACTCTGGGCGGCTTCCAACATGTATAAAAACATAATAGAACATTAAACATTTAAAAACTTCCCTATACAGGGCTGCCTTCAGTTGTCTTCTAAAGGTTGTCTAGTTACTTATCTCCTTGGCTCGGGAGTCACATAAAATTAGGGTTGCAATACATCTGTAATTTCCCAGACCTATTCTGGTGTAAATCTGCAAAAATGTCTCGACATATAGCAGCCTATGTTGGCAGAGCCACTTTTACCGCTTTTCCATAAAAAATAGGTAAAAAATTGCCTTTTTTGTAATTTTCCAAAAAAGCTTAACAGCTTTGCCAAAAAAGCTTGAAATACGGCAGCCCTACATAAGTCCATACCCTCCAACGTTTCTCCGATGAAAATAGGGACACTTGAAAATGCTTAAGGCCCTCCAATTCCAACGTAAGCCTCAGACTCTTGCATAAATGTCAGCCTTTGAAATCACTGGGACCCACAGCTCAATTCTTTTTGTTTTATTTATTTATAGAATTATTTATAGACCGCCCTTCATACAAAGTATCATGGTGCTGTACAACAAAACTGACGTTCAAAAAGCATAAAATAGAAAATAATACAGAATGATTCTACATATGAACCCCTATTCGAAAGACCGCTGTGCTCAGAAGGGCATACTGTACCTCTGAGTGGGAATTTGATTCAGTGAGCATTTAAAACCGAATCTATCAAATCTGCGCTTTCCAAAACATCATGAGAACTGAAACACAGCCCTCCTTAAAAATTGAAAATACTAATGCCAATTTTGTGATGCACTTCTCCAAGTAACCAAAGTTGACAAAAAATCATACATTAGGGGAGAATGTGCATTAAAAAATGAATAGATTAGTCACTGAAATATATTATATTAGGTGAAATTTCTTGCAAAGATATGTGCATTAGTCAAAACTGCATGTAAAAAAATGCATTTTAAGGGAAATTCACACTAAAATGCTAGCAAATTTTCATGAGTATCTACAAAAAAATATATCAACAAATTGCTGCAGAATGTTTCTTCAGTGGCTCCCCATCTGCAGAATACTTTCCTCAGAGAAGCTTACCTGGCGCCTTCATTACATATATTTAGGTGAGAAGCGAGAACGTTTGGATGACTAAACAATCTATGGCCTTTAAAAGTGTGTTTGTGGGAGGCAGGTTATAGGTTTGTATTTCTGTTCTTCTGTTATGCATTGTATGGTATCTTTTTGTATTTTTATATGCCCTGCGATCTTTGGATGAAGGGCGGTCTGCAAATTTAATAAATACAAATAAATAAAAAATAAATAACTGTGGAGAACCAGTTTTAAGATTGGGGGGGGGGGATGAGAAGCTGAGTGAACTGACCTTGGCACCTTTATCCCATAAACCCAAAATATTGGTATCTGTGTGTTTTATTATCCAAGAAATGGGGGACGCCATGCAAGTGGAAAAGGCTCTTGCAGAAGATGACGGATTCCCCTTTGTTGGTGGCTTTTAATCAGAGGCTGGAAAAGTCATCTCTCATGGGTCCTTTAGGAGCAGATTTCCCACATAAAATGGGGGCAGCGTTGGACAAGATGACCTCTAAAGTCCTTTCCAACTCATTGATTCTACCCCACCCTTTTATTTATTTTTAGTCCATCTCCTCATTATATATATACCTTCCCACTCTAAAATCTGGTGACGAAAATCTTCCATCTGGCATGCTGGCAGCCACTGCTGAATATGCTTCTGTGCGCTCCTGAGAGATTTGGGGGCTTGTTTGCTTCTTTTGAAAGAGAACAGTTAAGGCTTTCCCCTCCCTCTCCACAAGCTTTCCATTATTCTTATCTGCTTTATCGCTGCTGCTTTAATGCCAGGTCTGGGGTTTGTTACTGTTTTCCCTCCATTGTTTTATTTGCTGTTTTATCACTGCCTGATTTTATCTGTACTGTTAATTGCACCCCGTTTGGGAAGCTGTTGGAGTGAAGAAGCAGGCTAAAAATTGCCTAAAACAAACAAGCCATTCAGGACAGCTAACACCGTAATAGCTGTACAAGGTTTCCACTTTTTCTCTTAAGAGATCTTTGTATCTAACCCTTTGTTCCACTCTCCAGGTGGTGGTTAATTGTGTGGCCAGGAAATCAATCAGCACGACTCTCTGCTGCCACCTCAAGTCTAATACGGATATTAAAAAGTTCATAAGAAAGCAAAGGAAGCTGTGCTCTCTCTTTTTTTGGGGGGGGGGGTCAAGCAAAATGTCAAAAAATAATGAGCAAGGTTTCAGGTTCTTCCTCATGCTGGGTGCTAAGCAGGGCAAGGAGAGAGAAAAATATGGTGATGTTGAAGTCACAGGCAGGCATAGGCAAACTCCGCCCTCCAGCTGTTTTGGGACTACAACTCCCATGATCCCTAGCTAAGAGGACCAGTGGTCAGGGATGATGGGAATTGTAGTCCCAAAAAACATCCAGAGGGCAGAGTTTGCCTATGCCTGCCACAGAGTCATCACAGTCTTAATAAAGGTAAAGGTAAAGGGACCCCTGACCATTAGGTCCAGTCGTGGCCGACTCTGGGGTTGCGGTGCTCATCTCACTTTATTGGCCGAGGGAGCGTACAGCTTCCGGGTCATGTGGCCAGCATGACTAAACCACTTCTGGCGAACCAGAGCAGCACACGGAAATGCTGTTTACCTTCCCGCCGGAGCGGTACCTATTTATCTATTTGCACTTTGATGTGCTTTCAAACTGCTAGGTTGGCAGGAGCAGGGACTGAGGAACGGCAGCTCACCCCGTCACAGGGATTCGAACCGCCAACCTTCTGATCAGCAAGTCCTAGGCTCTGTGGTTTAACCCACAGTGCCACCCACATCCCTCACAGTCTTAATAATGGAGACTAAAAATGCAGACTTTGTGGCTGACATCAACTAGATGTCTCTGTCCTTCTCTGCCCCTCAAACATCTAGTCAAAAAACCTCTGAAGATCTCTACAGCTAGCAGACCCTCCAAGTGTCCCTATTTTCCAGGGGGCAGTCCCAGATGCACAGAAGCCATCCCAGTTTCTGGTTGATCCCACAATGTCCTGCTTTCCCTTAGGATGTCCCCGTTTTCATCGGAGAAATGTTGGAGGGTATGAGGCCTACCTGTTTCTCTTAATTGCTTGCAGGAGAAGGCACCTTTACTGCTTCATCGGTGAAAGGTTTTGTTTTTTGTCTTTTTGTTTTACCGGCTGCAGGCGACCCTGACAAGAGTGGCTGTGCATGTCCCTCCTTCCCCCAATACCCCATGGCCCACATTTGCCAGTACCCAAGGCCCACTTTTGCGAGGTGCAGAGCAAGATAAACTAGCAACACTGGTCTCCGGAGAAGACCAAAGAGCCTTGAGGACCAGAAGAAACTCCAGTTTGTTTGGTCCTTCTTGTTACCAGCCTGGGGGCCCGGTTCTGCGAAGAGGTTAAGGCACTAACAGCGTTATTCGCCTTTCTTTTGACCTGGTAAGAAACTCTGAATGTGTGCACTTGTTGCCCACCCCCTGCTGACCCCACCAGCATCACAACACCAATCAAAACACCCAGGTACTCCAAGTGACCCTTTCATAAATAGGGGGAAGTTTCTGTTTCTTGATACTTGTGGCTGGAAAAATCCCTCTCAGTTTTGTTCATTTTGCCTTCTGGGGAAGATACGATATATGATATACGATATATCTTTATTGTCACTGTCCTATGCAGGACAATGAAATTGAAAAGCTACATAAAACTACATAAAAACTACATAAAACATTCTAAAAATTCTAAAACCCCATTTTAAAATACACTATACTATAGAACCCCCTTATGCTGCGTTTAGAACCAGAATTGCATTTGCATAGAAACTGTTTCTCAGGCGGCTAGTCCTGGCCTTTATAACCCTATACCTTCTTCCAGAAGGCAGAAGCTGAAAGAGATCATTTCCTTTTTCAAAAACGACGATCACGAGTGTTAAGTTGTGGGGCAAACATATCAGATGACACAGCGATTCTTCAAACAGCTCTTCTTTATTCAGAACAGAACTAAACTGAGGGGCTCAGTCAGCCTGCTTATATAGAACTCCAGAACAATGTAACTGTTGCCATTTTCTAAAACTATCCAATCACTGAACGTCACTTTTCGATCCTTCATTTGCATACAAAACTATCCAATCACAGAACGTCACTTTTCGATCCTTCATTTGCATAACTATCTACAGTATCCCCCTGCTGGCCCAGGGTGAGAACTTCAGTACATAACAACAAGCATTCATTCAAGTTAGTCAAGAATCCAACCTTCTGTGTTTTCAAAAAGTTAAGCAGCTGATGGAAGAGGGCAGACATACCTTGGCCTCTCAACATTTGCCACATGTAAATTGGTGCATAGGGACACAGATCTGCTCCCTTCCACCATGATAGAGGAACATGTAAATTTGCAGGTTCTGTGTTTCCCATTTTTCCAATCTTAAATTCAGTTCTCCACATCAATTTGCTTTTTTTTTAAAAAAAGAAAAACCTTCATGAAAATTCAGAAGCAGTTTCATGCGAATTTCTCTTTATACCACTGCATGCAATTTTGACTAATATACGATTTTTTTAATTTGCTGCACAGCTTGGGGCAAGAATGCTTTTTAGATGTTACTTTCACAAACAGATGCATTTTCACGTGCACCTGATTCTGTGTATTTGTGTGCACAATACTTGGCTGGGGAACCGCATTGCAAACTTTGGAAAACCACACATTGTGAAGGACGGCCGTGTTTCAAATTACATCTTGTTTTGAAAACGGCGAATGAGGTGGGTTCGCCTTTAAACGAGAATGGAATGAAATTACCCTACCCCCTCGCCAGCCATAGCCATCTGTCCCCAATTCTAACATATTGCTGGATGTTAGAACTGTAGCGTTTTGCAATTACGTGTATAAACAGATTCAGCAAGTGATTAAAGTGTTACTATATTAGGATGCAGTTATGGTCACCTTGCTCCTACACAACACAGGAGGAGGAAGGGCAGAAGAGGCTACCGCAGAATCATGGAATCGTTGAGCTCCCTGGGTGAGCTCAAACCACCAACCTTCTGGTTAACAACCAGATCCACTGACCCACTGCACCACAACAGAGTTGGAAGCGCCCTCATAGAGCCTTAAGTGGCGTGATGGGAACATACAGTCATATGTGGTGGGATTGTCCATTGGTTAATGAATTTTGGAAGCAGCTTGGTATACAAATATCGGGAATTGTGGGTAGGAAGGTGGGAATATCTAAATTAATGGTTCTTATTAGTCTGAGTAGTACCGAGTTAAAAACAAAAGAGGAATGTAAATGGGCAAAATTGATGGTAACTGCAGCCAGATAGGTTATAGTGAGTAATTGGAAAAATGCAGAAGAGTTAGGGGTGAACCAATGGAGGGAAAAACTGAATAATATTATAATTTTAGAATATCTAACTGCAAAGATACACAGAATGAAAGGGTTTAAGGTCAGTGAGAAAGAGGAAGTTTCGCTTGAGAAGATATTGAATTATTTGGGTAGGTTTGAACAATTTGGGGCAATTAAAATGTTAAAAGTTAAATAAACCTTGTGGATGGAGGAGTGTTAACGTATATAAAATTGTACATATGGTTGATTTGAATATGTTATTATTGATGATGTATACCCAATGTACCAGCCGCACATGAGGAATGTTGGGTGTTGGTAAAAAAATATATATATTTTAAACATTTTTTTAAAAAGTGGAAAAACTCTGGCCTCTCACACCAAATTTGGCCAGTGAGGCTGTCCCGGGCAAGGCAGGCCCACTCACCAGGCACTCAACATAAAGCGTGGAACTCTCACAAACCCAAACCCGGGTCTAAGCGGAATGGAAACCCCTGTTAGAGCAAAGTTCCCTCCCCGCCGCCTTTCCATTTCAGAAGCAGTTTCAGCACAAACCCCTTCCTCCATCGGCAAGGGGCTTGCACTAAATCCTACCAAAACCGAGGGATTAAAGTGAGTTTGGACTTCAAAGCGGCTCAGAGGCAGCAAAATAAAAAGGGTCTTCGCTTTCGCAGCTGTTTCAAGGCAAAACCTCTTTGGGACTTCAAAGCACCAAATCCCCTGATGCCACCAGGCGATTGATAGGCAGTGGAAGGAGATTAGCCTCATAAATATCTGGCCTGTGACGCCAAAAAGGTCCCCATCCTTATTGGGGGCCATCCAGTTGAAACCTCCTCCTGGACATATAGCTGCCCAGACTTTGCCAAAACACCTCCAGCCACCCCTCTCGTTTCACTGTAAAACTGCTCTTCCCAGTTAAGAGCATTTCTCCCAATGGTCATTCAAAATCTGCACTCCTGTAACTTAAGCCCATAAGATCTAGGCCACATTCATGCCAGGATACCCTCCAAGTGTCACGATTTTCCAGGGACTATCTTGGAATTACACAGCCTCTGCTGCCGGCCTCCTTCCTTGGGAAGGTTGTAACAGGTGCTGGAGAGCAGGCGGGGAGAAGACTGAGAAATGCCCCTATTTTCACCTGAGGAATGTTGGAAGATATGGCCCTACATTTGTGAGATGTAGTTTGTTCAAGGTGCTTAAGAGTTGCTAGGACGCGGGTGGCGCTGTGGTCTAAACCACAGAGGCTAGGGCTTGCCGGTCGGAAGGTCAGCGGTTCGAATCCCCATGACGGGGTGAGCTCCCGTTGCTCGGTCCCTGCTCCTGCCAACCTAGCAGTTCAAAAGCACAAAGTGCAAGTAGATAAATAGGTACCACTCTGGCGGGAAGGTAAACGGCATTTCCATGCGCTGCTTTGGTTCGCCAGAAGCGGTTTAGTCGTGCTGGCCACATGACCCAGAAGCTGTACGCCGGCTCCCTCGGCCAGTAAAGCGAGATGAGCACCGCAACCCCAGAGTCATCTGCGACTGGACCTAATGGTCAGGGGTCCCTTTACCTTTACCCTTTAAGAGTTGTTGGGTGACCCTTATTCCCCTGGCAGAGCTCCAAATTCCAGGGTGGTATAACAATCAATTCTTCTCTGGGAATCAAAGCTCTAGAAGAGGAATAGGGGCCACGCAACAACTCTCAGCATCCTTAACAAACTACAGCTCCCACAATCCTTCAGGAGAAGCCATGACTGTTTATAAAGTGATATCACAGTGCTTTAAATGCATGGCATGAATGTGACCCTACCTTTGCCTTCTGGAAAAGCAGAGACCCAGCCTTTGACCTCTTCTGTATAGTAGCTCTTCAGTTTAATAAACAAAAGCAATAGGTAAGGTGGGGGGGGCAGGAACGGGCTAAGCCAATGGTAGCGACCAGGACCCCACGATCATCACCTGAGGCCCTTCCTCGTGTGCCTCTTCCACAACAGGTCTGGAGAACGGGCCTTTTCTGTGGTGGCTCCCTGCTTGTGAAATTGTCTCCCCAGGGAGGCTCGCCCGCCACCTTCATTACTGATATTTAGGCACCAAGCAAAAACATTCTTCTTCTTCTAGACATTTGGCTAATTGAACAATCAATGGTCTTTTAAAATGGGGGTGTGGGGTTGTTGTTTTTTATATTTAAGCGTTTTTGTGTTTTTGTATTGAACACTGGCCTGACGTCCTTAGAGGAAGAGTGATATAGATATTTTAATAAATATACATAGGGTTGCCATATGTCTGAGGTGACGATCTTGCCATTTATCCATAAAAATAGCTCAAAAACGGCATTTTTAAAAAGTGATTTTGCGCCCCCTAAAAAGAAAAAGAAAAAGCTCAACAACTTTTCTGCCCGGATTTTCACTGTTTGAAATATGGCAACCCTAAACGTACATGAATAAATAAATATACTTTGATGAAAAAAGAGGGCTAGCACCAGCATACGAAGAGAATGTCTCTGTTTTCATCTGTGAAGCGGTGGGGACACAGAAACACTCACTCACTAATATAATTAGCAACACAGAACTGGTTTCTTACCTGCAATAGGCAACCTTTCCCACTCCACTCATGCATTCCCCGACACAGTCACAGTGACTCTTCCAAAACAAGAGGCTGACTCTCCCTATGCAAGCAGGTGTGACTCCCTCCGCCCATTCCAGGGAAGAAGAAAAATACATTCCACGCAGAACAATCACAAACTCCAGCACACGTTTTATTGGTTTTGCATCACTTAGTTTTTCCTTCTTTTTCGGTTTTCCGAGAACTTAAAAAGGTTCTTGTGTTTTGGAAGAGGGGGAATATTTTCCTTGTCAGGAAAAGGACAGCACACGTTGCTAAACAAAGCATAAAGACTGGAAGGATTATTACTGGGGGTGGGGGGTGGCGAGAGAGAGCTGGGCAAGGTACTAGCCTCACTTCCTGACCGCTGCGGAAAAGCTGCGCAGCTCCCACTCATTTCTGACCTACTGCAAGGGACGCCATGTACCCCTTTGCAATTTTCCTCCCGGAGGATGAGAAACACACCTTTTCCTTTAAGAAGACTCCCTCCACCCACAAAAACAAAAACCTACCTCTTCCCCCTACCCCAATCCAACCTGTGCTTTGGAACAGGTAGAAATCCAACAGACAGATTGTCCCCAACACCTAACATTTTTGGGAGAAGCTTCCTGGTTGAATTTATGTTAGCCAGCAATTACGGGCCCAGGAGTTAAGTGCTTGCAGCCCTGCATCTCTGTGCAAGCCAATCTGCGACTCCAGCCCAATAATTCCTCTAGCCAACTTCACCCCGGTTCCCCGGACGTGCTAGCAAAATTGCACTTTCACACTCCTTTTCTCCCTCTTTCCCAACTTTGCTCATCAAGACAGCCAACTCAAGAGTTCTTAACCTCAGATATCATTCCTACGGCCTTCTGCAGGAAAAAAGAAAACGAGATGTCCTGCAAATTGCCCCTCCCAATATCCTCCCTTTGGGGGCACCCAGCACCTCGCCCCAAAATGAAGAGGTAGCAGATTTAAGGCAAAAGGCAAAGGAAGTCCTCGCTTAGCCCAAGGAACTCATTGTGATGCACTAGCAGAAATGGCTTTTCACGAAAGGGATCACGTATAAGCAGAGAAGAGAGGTCTGCTATGCCATAGCGGCCGGAAGCAGAACCGGGTAGTCAGACACATTTATATCGTCGACTGCCACATGCCAGGAAACGCACAAGGGTTGGACAGAACCATCATAGCCTGCCTGTAAAGCTAGACACATATATACACACACACACACCCTTCAAAGATCTGGCTGGTCGCTGTTGGAAGACATAGCATGACTCATCTCACAGGTCTTAACTGGTCGCGCCAGGAGACCTGCCACCATTTGGGCACTGCATCCTTTATTCCACACTGTCCCAGGACAGGTCAAGTCTTTAAAAAGCAAGGGGGAAGCTGGGGACTCCTATTTCCCGGAGAGGGGAGGAGGACGGATCTCGTACTGTCACTCCCAGACTGGCAGTGTAGAAACGGGAGGACGTGCAGCTTCTTCCTCCCCCACAATGCATGCAGCAGCCAGCACAACAGGGTGGGGCAGAGTGCTTCAGGGCAGGCTCCAACGTGGATCCATAGGCGCCAGGGGTCACCTGACTGTGCTCAGCCAGTTCCCAGCTTCGCTCGACTCATGGGGCACGACGAGCAGCAGCTCGCAAGGGCCCTGGGACAGTATTTCCTGCAGGAACACCCTGTGGTGAAGAAGAGGGAAGGAGGAAGAAGAGGTCACGGACAGGAATGTAGAAAACTGCCATTGGTCTCTCTAGCTCAGTACTGTCTATACCTGAAGGAGCGTCTCCACCCCCATCGTTCAGCCTGGACACTGAGGTCCAGCTCCGAGGGCCTTCTAGTGGTTCCCTCGCTGTGAGAAGTGAGATTACAGGGAACCAGGCAGAGGGTCTTCTCGGTAGTGGCGCCCGCCCTGTGGAATGCCCTCCTATCAGATGTCAAGGAAACAAACAACTGTGATGGAACCTCTACTCACGACCACAATCCGTTCTGGAGGCCCATCTGGAAGTCAAAACGGGTTGTTGGGAGGGGTGCCGTTGTGCGCAGGCAGCAATTGCCCGCTTCTGTGCATGCGCAAACGACGATCGGCACTTCTGTGCATGCGCGAATGGCGGCAAACCTGCTGGTTACTTCCGGGTTTGCCGCGGACGTTAGGCGAAATGGACGCTCACACCAGAAGGAAATTGCTCATTTTGCCTGGCACCAGTAAGACTTCCAAGTGGGGTGTAGCGTTTCAAGAGGAGGAACAAAATTCCAGGAGAGTTACTGGGCTGGTCTTTATCAAAAGCCAAAAGGCACTGCAGTGTCTCTGGGGAGTAGCTGGCTTACCGTGGCTTTTGAGGGCAAGAGGTTATATGCTTTGATGCTGTAGCAGCTGTTTAGATTATGGATGACATTCATGTCTCACACCCCCAGATGAGCAGGCTGTGTTCTCCATGTTCCTACCATCTTGTGCCTCCTCACGTGGTTAGCTTGGTTGATCCTGCAATGACCCTTTTGCTCAGTGCACACCTCAATTTTAACACTCTTATTTCATGAATCCGATGAAAGAATGGGGGGAAAAAACTGCCTGCATGATCTCTGGCTACAAGAAGTCGGTCTGGTTTTCTCAATTTAGTTCCTCTTTAATGACTTGCCTTTGCACCATCAGGTTTTCCACGCAACTTACAACCCAAAGTCAGTCACATACATTCTGAAAGTGGAACACACAGCAACAGAGCCAGCAGCGCCACAGCCTAGGGACAGAACACATGTGCTGCTTGCAGAAGGGCTTTTAGGTTCAATTCCCAGAATATCCAGGTAAGTACTGGAAGAGATCTCTCTCTGAAATCCTGGAGAGCTTCTGGTGGTCAGTGGAGGCCGGGAAGGGGGAACCTGTACCCTCCAGATTGTTGCTGGACTACAACTCCCATGATTCCAGACAACTGGGTTGATGGGAGTTGAAGTCCAACATTTTGGAGGGTCACGGTGTCCCCATTCCTGGTGTAGACGATACAGTGGTACCTCTGGATACGCACACCTCTGGTTGCGTATTCTTCGGGTTATGCACGCGGCAAACCCAGAAGTATTTTTCCAGGTTTTGCCAGGCACGCATGCGCAGAAGCGCTCTACTGCACATGTGCATGTGCAGAACAGGCACCTCCGGTTGCGAATTCCTCGGGATCCAACTAGAGCTCCAGAACAGATCCCATGCGCAACCGGAGGTACCACTGTACTTAGTTACATAGACCAATGCTCTTATTTGGTGCAATAATGCTAGAAAAATGCAACCTGTACTGCTGATAGAAATAGTGCGACTCACGCAACACGTTGGCGATTAATATGCACAGAACAATAATGATACATACTTTATCAAGCTTCTGAGAAAAATACAGAACATTAAACGAAGCCACAAAGACTTGCGAACTACCCAGTATAAAATGAACTTATAATGTCTGGTTTCAATAGATTTTTCAAATGCTTAACTCAGCCTTTTGAATAAGTTCATGAAGATACCAACAAAAGGTAAGTTCGGTGATATTCACAATACCGAGAGATGCTAGTAGAGTTGTAGATAGAGACAGGGTGTCGGCGTTTTGCACCTGTTTCGCCCTGGCAGTCCAAGTAATCAAAAGGCCACTGTTCACCCCCAATGGGGCCCTTTAACTGGGGCTTGCAGGTAGCCCACTCCCAAGATAGTTTTCCGGGCTTCTTCAGTGGTCTAATTTCAAAGTCTTGGTGCAAGGCAACTTATTTGGTGCAAGGCAACTGCCTGTGATTGTAACAGGTAGGAAACAAACGACCTATCACATTATTATTACCTGTCAAAAGTTCAGCAGAACGAAATTGTTTTTAAGTCGCTGCTGGACTGACATCTTATCCTCTTGAAAAGCCAAGGGCTCCCACTCCATCGGATTTCTTTTCTTTACCATTTTTAATACGTATAAAAGTCGTGGGTGGCAAATGCCACCTTTAAAGCAATTACCTGCTGTCTGAGAAGAGTAAATGCCTGCTCTGTGACACATCCATGCATCACCTTGTGAAACGAAGCACTCCAGGGCTGCTGCTATTTCCTCATGAGCAACTGGAATCCATATGCTAGCCTGCCCCTTACTCGGAAGCGAGTAACACTGTGCTCAGATGGTGCTGCTCACAAGTAACGACGCAAAAGGACTTCACCCTCAGAACTCTTTAGCAGCCTGAGTTTTAACACGGTGTCTGCAAACTGGGAGGATGGTTGCCAAAAGACTCGCTGGAAAGAATATCCCCTAAGCTGGGGCACTACCATGAAGACAATTTATCTCCAGTGACCACCCATCTATCCTCCCTGGAAGCTGGAAAACAGCCTCAGGACCTCAGGGAAAGGGCAAGTTCCTACAGGAGAAGGTGGTTCATCATCATCATCATCATCATCATCATCATCATCATATGCTGCCCATATGACAGGGTTGTCCCAGCCACTCTGGGTGGCACCCAACAAAAAATCTTCATTAAAACTTCAAAAAAGCCATTAAAAACTTCCCTGAACGGGAGTAGGGCTGTCTTCAGACGTCTTCTAAAAGTCAGTCAGTTGGGCATTCCACAGGGCAGGTGCCACTACCAAGAAGGCCCTCTGCCTGGTTCCCTGTAGCTTCACATCTCGCAATGAGAGAAGCACCAGAAGGTCCTCAGAGCTGGACCTCCGTGTCCTGGCTGAATGATGGAGGTGGAGCATTCTTCAGATACTCTGGCCCTAAGCTATTCTGAGCTGGTTTCAGGCATTGCCTCTCCAGTGGCAGAAACAGAAGACCTCTTCTGCAGCATCAGTAGTTGCAAATAGAAAAATGGGGCAACATTATGGTCCCTCTGGTCCATTTTCCCAGTATAACTCTGGCTTAACCCATCATGCAAAGGGTATCATCAGACAGATACACAAATGGGAAGTGGAAGAGACCTGACTGCTTTCCAGAGCAAGACTTTGCAAAGTACCTCGGGGCTGGCTTCTGCCTACCCATCCTGCAAAGGAACCCTACTTTTCAGCCTCATTTTAAAATGGCTTTTTGCTCAGGATTCTGGGCGCAGTCTTCATCGAGGAAGATGTTTCATTGAATCAGTTCATCTTGCCACCTGTGTGTCTGATGCAAGACTGCATCAAGGTCACAGTGACTGTGCAGAAATCCACAGAGCACATATTCCAGCACATAACCCTCCAGAGCTGGTGTAATATGTTCCCGGGACCCAACAAGCTGACAGAAAATCTACCCTTCTGTATCCAGGCAGTTTTTGATTTATTTATTTTTTCAAACTGGTTTTTGGCCTGGGTCTAACAAATTCAATTTGGCTGCAGCATCATAAACTGCAAAAACCATGCATGCCTGGATGAAATCTACTAGTGAGGTGTGTGACTCTAATGGTTGGTATTAGCGTGAGGCAAGCTGGCTTTGCCATTTTTTTATTCTGTACTCCCAATTCCCAAATGCAGCGGACACTCGGGTTGTGAACGTGATCCGTGCGGGATGCACGTTCGCAACCCGCAGCATTCGAAACTTGCACCTGCGCATGCGCAGGTTGTGATTCAGCGCTTCTGCGCATGCATGACCACTGAAACCCGGAAGTAACCTGTTCCGGTACTTCCGGCTTTTGGTGGTCCGCAACCCAATAAAACGCAACCTGAAGCGGCTGTAACCCGAGGTATGACTGTACACCATATTCTGTTAAGCCTGTATTTTATCGGCAAAGGGTTCTTACGCTTATGTTATACACTCCACTTGCAAGCAACCATGTTTACATGGGTCACCGTGTAATTAATAAATTAATTGGTCCTCTCTTGCTCAGGGCTGCTGCTCAGCCCTGAGCGGCCCTCAATATGGGAAGACTTGGGACAGGCTGCTCAGCAACCTCGAGCGACTTCCAGGCAACAGCTGCAGCGGCGTATATGAGTCTCTTTCTCTCTCACCTCCCCACACGCCCTCCCTATTGAAGTGGGGTGGTTCCCCACTTTATGCAATTTCACTTATGCGTGCGGGGGCCCAGAACATAAATCCCGCATAAGTGTGTGTGTGGGAGGGGGAACACCTGCAACCTTCTGAATAAAGCATTACATTTATCCTTGCACAGCTGCTTGAATTGAACTTGGTTCTGAATCCCATACCTGCCTGCTTTGTCACACGCTGCCGAGTTCCCTTGTGAGACTCAAAAGGCAGCGAGTGGGCTGGTTGGCTCGTGTCTTTGTGAATCCCAAAGATGTCCAGAGAACAACGTCTGTTTCCTCTGAGCTCAGGAACGGGGGGGAAACAGGGGTGGTGGCAATAACATCTCCCAAATGTATCTCTCTCAAATACGTCTCTCATGCTGTCAGCTCAGAGTAACAAAACCATAATAGTAATGATAAATTTATTATATAATGTATTATTGCTACCTCGCCCATCTGGCTGGGTTTCCCCAGCCACTCAGGGCGGCTCCCAACAGAAGATTAAAAGCACGATAAAACATCAAATATTAAAAACTTTCCTAAACGGGGCTGCCTTCAGATGTCTTCTAAAAGTCAGATATAGTCATACCTCGGGTTACAGCCACTTCAGGTTGCTTTTTTTAGGTTGCGGACCGTCGAAACCCAGAATTACCGGAACGGGTTACTTCTGGGTTTTAGTGGTCGTGCATGCGCAGAAGCGCAAAATCACACTTTGCGCATGCACAGAAGCACAAAATCGCAACCCGCACAAAAGCAGACACGGGTTGCGAATGCTGTGGGTTGTGAACGTGCATCCCGCATGGATCACGTTCGCAACCCGAGCGTCCGCTGTAGTTGTTTATTTCCTTGACATCTGATGGGAGCGCGTTCCACAGAGCGGGCGCCACTACCAAGAAGGCCCTCTGCCTGGTTCCCTGTAACTTCTCGCAGTGAGGGAACTGCCAGAAGGCCCTTGGAGCTGGATTTCAGTGTCCTGGCAGAACGGGGGTGGAGACGCTCCTTTACATGTTGGCAGTGGCGAGATTAAAACTACACAAACTTCTTTTTACCACCTCGAGTATTCTTGGGACCCGTGTATCTTCAGACTCCTCCTCCTGTATATCCATCTCCATCTCCACCTTTGCTCTCTCCCACCACCGAATGACATACCATGAACAGCTACTAGAAGCCAGGCTTTTTTGATAACAGCACCAACCTATGGACTCTCCTTCGTTGGTGGTTTTTAAACATAGGTTAGTTGGGCATCTGCCATGGAGGCTTTAGCCAAGTTCCCTGCATTGCAGGGGGTTTGACTGCATGACCCTTGGGGTCCCTTTCCAACTCTACAATTCTGTGATTCTATGAATAACTTTCCAAGGAAAGCTTGTCAGGACCCAACACTTCATACTCTTCTAGACGCCTGGCAAAGAGAAGACAAGACTATCCCAGAAGTCTTTGAACTGAGTTTTCTGATGCTCTTGTTTACCTGCAAAACTGGTAGTGTTTGGTTTTCCAGTAAGGTTATAATGTATTTCTTATTTATTGCCGAATAGCCACCTAGCAGGAATGCTATGGCAGTGGATTCCTTTAAATCAGCAAAATGAGCTTTGAGGTCTTTCTCACACTATAAATTCTATTCCACTGCACAATCTGCTTTGGTGCAAGCCAACTCTGATTCGCTTTGAGGTGCGAGGAGGATAAAGGAGGCAGGATATAAAGTATTTAAAAATAAATCACTGGGACTACACAGTAAAGGTAAAGGGACCCCTGACCATTAGGTCCAGTCGTGACCGACTTTGGGGTTGCAGCGCTTATCTCGCTTTATTGGCCGAGGGAGCCGGCATACAGCTTCCAGGTCATGTGGCCAGCATGACTAAGCCGCTTCTGGCGAACCAGAGCAGCGCACGGAGACGCTGTTTACCTTCCCACCGGAGTGGTACCTATTTATCTACTTGCACTTTGACGTGCTTCTGGACTGCTAGGTGGGCAAGAGCAGGGACCGAGCAAAGGGGGCTCACCCCGTCGCAGAGATTCGAACCGCCGACCTTCTGATCGGCAAGTCCTAGGCTCTGTGGTTTAACCCACAGCGCCACCTGCGTCCCTGGGACTACACAGTAGTCGTCCCCAAACCAGCCACAGGAGCAGTACCTGAGGTCAGATTCACCACCGATTGGAGCCGGACCCTTCAGCTTGGAGTCAAGGTTGTAGTAGGTGCCATCAAGCTGGCGCACGGCGATCCAGTGGCGGCGCCTCACTGGGAGGGACAGGAAGCCCAGACACACGTTGGACGGGACATTGATGATGAAGCCAAGAACCCCTTCCAGGGAGAGCTGCTCTAGGGGCCTAAGGCACAAAGGGAGATGAGACTTGTCAAAGAGGATATGATTCTAGAGAGACACACAGATTTCTCAAGTGACTCGTAGAAACTCAACGGTGTTGAGCTGTTAAGAAGCTAAAGCAGGTCTCAACCAGGGTGGATTTGATTTAAATCACTAGTCAGTAAGACTTGATTTAAATCTTTCTTTCTTTTTTTTTTTTACAGAAAGACTCATTCTTGCTATTATAATCTTAATATTTACAACCAAATGGAGGTTTCGTTTTTGGAAGAATAATTTTTCAGAGTAGTTTTTACAGTTATATCAAAAATTACTGATTAGAAATACATAGACCGACAATTACAAAATTATTATGAGGTTTAATAAATTAACTGTTTATATTTGGACAACTTTTCTGCCGTACTTTATTGGAAGAAGAAAAATAATCATTTCCTTAATAACAATGTAAATGATTTATTTCACTAAAACAATAACACTATAGCACATGTATCCATGTTTGTTAACTGATGTGGTTAAACAATTTTTTAAAAAAACTTAGACTGAGTTTTAGCACATATGAAAAACTTAAAACATATCCTTATTTCCTGATGAATAGCCTTTGGACTATAATGTAACTTAAATAGAAAACTATCTTTAGAAAGATTTTTCCTCCAAAAGCATTTTATTTTAAAAATCCGATTTAAATTTTAAAAATCTGATTTTTGATTTTTTATTTTTAATCCACCCTGGTCTCAACACAGTCAGTCCTTGGGAAAGGAGGAGAGTATCTGGGAGCAAAATAAAAGTCACTTCCACTTTCTCCAAAATTCCAGGTCCAAATTTTTAAAGGGGAGCAATTCACGGTAGGGGGAAACAACAAAAACACCCTATGGCAGGCATGTCCAACTCCCAAGAGACTGCAATCTATTCCCACTATAACAAAACTGGCAGTGATCTACCCTTTGAATTGACCAAAGTTGTTGAGCTTTTTGTGGAGAGAAAGACCAAGGGTGCCCCGCAATCAACTGGTAGATTGTGATTGACCTGTTGGACATGCCTGCCCTATGGGGACTGCAATCATATCAAAAGAGCAAATGGTGGGAGATTTCAGCGGCTGCCTCTAGTTCCATGAGACTTTGGCCTTCCTTACTCAACATTGCAGCGCAGACCAACTTACCTCGGGTGCTTGCAATTCATCTCCATGCGCACAGGTAACATGGGGAGGTGAAACAGGGACACTTCCTGCCGCCTTGAGCCAGCAAGAGCCCCTCCATGAGCTCAGCTGGGACTAGACGCCGATTGGCTGCCCTCTTTCTCTCCAAACGCTCTCACTGCAGTGGCCACTCCATCCGGTTATTAGACCTGAAGATGCTATGCAACTCTGCTTAGTTCCCTTTCCCCCGCCTCTCCCTTCACTTCTCATTCTGTTTTCCTTTCATATAATAGAATTGCACCTTAGATTGGCAGTCATGGCCCCCAGCAATTTGGCAGAAAGGCATCCCTTAAACATA
Organism: Podarcis vaucheri; assembly: GCF_965113315.1. Taxonomy (NCBI): domain Eukaryota; kingdom Metazoa; phylum Chordata; class Lepidosauria; order Squamata; family Lacertidae; genus Podarcis; species Podarcis vaucheri. Next base: position 39,662,588 of record NC_138751.1, on the reverse strand, counting down.
ATAAAGAAAGAAGCTAAAGGAGGAAGGTGGAAGAAGATCTGCCGATGGGAGGGAGAAGGACGGGAGCGTGGCAAGTCGGCCACCGTAGCAATGGCAAGCCGGGAGATGATGGGGAGCCTGCAAAGTCGCCTGCACCAGGGGGAAGCAGATACACAACACCAGGCAAAGGTTGCTGCTCTCCTCACCTCCGTTTGTCCCACCAGATGGCTTCTAGACCCACACTCTGAAGAGCTGCCATGATGACGTTGACATCATAGTTACCGGTTCCCAGAAAGCTGCGGTGCGGGTTCCACCTGGCATCTGGGGCCAGCCTGTTGGAGGGAAGGAAGGAGGGACTCACTGTAAGAATCAGAGGGCTGGATACCAGTGAAAGAATAAGGCACAGGGAAATTCTTGGGATCAGTGTAGGACCCCAATCAGAGAATTACTGTTTTGAATTATTATTAATGTGTACCCCACCCATCTGACTGGGTCGCCCCACCTGCTCTGAGCGGCTTCCAGCATATATAAAAACATAGTAAAACATTAAACCTCAAAAAGCTTCCCTACACAGGGTTGCCTTCAGATCTTTCCTAAATGTTATATACAGTCATACCTCGGGATAAATACGCTTCAGGTTGAGCGCTTTTGGGTTGCGCTCCATGGCGACCCGGAAGTAACAAAGCATGTTACTTCCAGGTTTCACCGCTCGCGCATGTGCAGACAGTCAAAATGATGTCACGCGCATGCGCAGAAGCGGCAAAATGCGACCCGCGCACACGCGTCTTACGTTCCGTTTGGGATGCGAACGGGACTCCGGAACGGATCCCGTTCGCATCCTGAGGTACCACTGTACAGTGGTACCTCTGGTTATGTACTTAATTCGTTCTGGAGGTCCGTTCTTAACCTGAAACTGTTCTTAACCTGAAGCACCACTTTAGCTAATGGGACCTCCCGCTGCTGCCGCACGATTTCTGTTCTCATCCTGAAGCAAAGTTCTTAAACCGAGGTACAGTGGTGCCCCGCAAGACGAATGCCTCGCAAGACAAAAAACTCGCTAGACGAAAGGTTTTTTCATTCGCGATTTGCCTCGCAAGACGAATTCCCCTATGCGCTTGCTTCGCAAGACGAAAACGTGTTGCGACTTTGTTAAGCCGTTTAAACCGTGCTTCGCAAGAAGAAAAATTCGTTAGACGGCAAAAATTGCGGAACGAATTAATTTCGTCTTGCGGGGCACCACTGTACTATTTCTGGGTTAGCGGAGTGTGTAACCTGAAGTGTATGTAACCCGAGGTACCACTGTAATTACTCAACTCCTTAACGTCTGATGGCACGACCGGACAGATGCCACTACAACAAAGGCCCTCTGTCTGGTTCCCTGTAACTTCACTTATCTCAGTGAGGGAACCGCCAGAAGGCCTTAGAAGCTGAACCTTAGTGTCTGGGTTGAGCGATGGGGGTGGAGATGCTCCTTCAGGTATACAGGGCTGAGGGCATTTAGGGCTTTAACCACATCATGTTGTCTCTCCTCAATACCCACCTTCTGTGGTCAGCACAACCCCTTAGTCCGTATGTATGATTTAACCTAAGTACAGTGGTTCCTAGGGTTACATACGCTTCAGGTTACAGACTCCACTAACCCAGAAATAGTGCTTCAGGTTAAGAACTTTGCTTCAGGATGAGAACAGAAATCGTACTCCGGCGGTGCGGCGGCAGCAGGAGGCCCCATTAGCTAAAGTGGTGCTTCAGGTTAAGAACAGTTTCAGGTTAAGTACGGATCTCCGGAACGAATTAAGTACTTAACCCCAGGTACCACTGTACATCATTACTGAATTGCATTGCAAACTCCCCCAGCCCCATTTCCATCTTCCTCTGTCAGATGCTATATTGTATTCTCTAAGAGATAGTCCTTTCTTTCTTCTATTCTGTAAAAGCACCAACCCAATGATGTTACTATGTAGCTGTTGTTATTTCTTTTTTATTATCCTGCAAATTTACTCATTTATTCTCAACCTGAAGATTTTTGCTTCTCCTAAGTTTGTGCCGAATAAAATATGTGCGTTTCACACATCCTGTTCTCTTTCTGCCCATTTCAAGTTTGTAGAAACTTGTCCCCAGAGAGAGTCACCCTCAAAATATATCGAGAATAAAGGATGTGTACTTCTTTCTATTCAACTGCCTCCTCTGCTTTTCCAGAGAAATATTATACCCCAGGGAGGAGTGCTTGCCCCGAACAACGTTGTATAAAAATGAACAATCAATCAACAGATCTATACGGCAAAAGAAGCAGTATTTCAGATGCTGAATTTACACCTGTTCCATCCGCTGGAGTGGCTGCCGAGTGCAAGATATATATCTGCACTGTGCTAATTAAAGTACGGCGATGACCAGTGGATTTAAGTGACTAAAGGAAACAGCATCTCCCGCAAAACACCCTGGGAGTTGCCCAGTCCATCCATCAACTGTCAAGGACACAGGTGGACCATCCCTTCGGTGACAGGCATGCAGAATTAGTGCCCTGCCCTAGTCCAGCGCTCCTGAATTTAAAGGCGCACTGGCAGGTCCATGCCAAGTGGAAGGGGTGATGCGCCACCATGTGCCAATGCAGAACTGTGTTTTAAAGATGATTCACTGAAAGCAAGTCAAGCACAAGTTATGCCAAACCTCACACGCAGTGTTCAAAATCAGCCATGGCTTTCGACCACTTTTGACTTGGAGAAGATGCCTGGGACCCAGGATGATGCCTGACATGTCCACCATCTGGAGGCGCATACCTGGGGATCATTGGATCGGGACTGTTTCTTTCACCCACTAATGCCCCATCCTGTAGAATTCCATCAGTTGTTTTTTATCCGCACAAGGAATGGATTTCTGGAACCAAAATGCTTTTTCTGGGCAGCCTGGGCAGGAGCAGTTACCATCAAGAAAGAGGTTGGAATCAGCCTATATATATATATATATATATATAGGGACACGGGTGGCGCTGTGGGTTAAACCACAGAGCCTAGGACTTGCTGATTCGAAGGTCGGCGGTTCGAATCCCCACGACGGGGTGAGCTCCCGTTGCTCGGTCCCTGCTCCTGCCAACCTAGCAGTTCGAAAGCACATCAAAGTGCAAGTAGATAAATAGGTACCGCTCCGGTGGGAAGGTAAACGGTGTTTTCGTGCACTGCTCTGGTTCGCCAGAAGTGGCTTAGTCATGTTGGCCACATGACCTGGAAGCTGTACGCCGGCTCCCTTGGCCAATGAAGCGAGTTGAGCGCCGCAACCCCAGAGTCGGTCACGACTGGACCTAATGGTCAGGGGTCCCTTTACCTTATATATGTGTGTGTGTGTGTGTGTGTGTGTGGACTGTCCCTGCATCAAGGCACTTTTCTTCTTTAAGTTCTCAAAGCTCTTAACCTAGCTCAAGGTTGTCATCTGATCTAGCCAGATCTATAACTGAGAATCAACCACAGTGAGTCCATCATTTGAAAAATAAGACTTTAGAGCTGTCTTGCCCCAAAATGGCAATGAGACATTCCATTATGGCAACTGTAACTTTGGTTTAAAGAGCTGTTTGGCACCTAGCTTATATATCTGAGTTTCTAACACTGCTCACATGCATTTCATGGTACTGTGGGGGCTGTCTATGGGGTTCTCCAGCAGCCAGCCTGGAGGTGCTAATCCTCAAGGCTGCCAGATTTGGGGGGCACAGCAGGAAATATGAAGGAGATACAGCCTTCGCCTTCCTCTCCCCCTCCCTCCTTGAAAAAACAATTGACTGTCGGGGAATTTTAAAAGGCGACTGTAATAAGCCATTTACAGAGCTGAAAGGCTGTTAGGGCATTGATAAAAGGATCCTGCATGCAGAGAAAAGTCTCCTCTGGGAATCTTGAAAGCAGATACAGAGGTATTAGCGAGAGGCGAAAGCACAAGACGTTCCAGCCACTCACTTCTTGCAGATCTCATCCGCCGCCTCTTGCGTGAAAATTCGTTCCTGCAAGACGTTGTTGAGGGCATGGACGGCACACAGCTCCAGCCGCTGCCGCTCATGGTAAACCCCAGGAGCTTCGTTTCGTCCGGACCCGGACATCACATCTACACAGGTCCAAGAAGTTCTTCCTGCAAGAGATCAGCCCTGCAAAGAAAGTCCAATGATGAAATCACAGAAGACAGAGAAGGCAGGCAAATCAATGTAATTGCATTAGTGAGCTACTGCCTGGCTGGTAGTTTCACATCAACTATGTGTTCCCTGGCCTTTCTCACATTGGCCCCTTTCCTCTTTGCCCGTTCTGTCTCATCATTTCCCTTACCCTCTCAAGCGGCTTACTTTGGTCTTCTCGGCTACCCCTTTACCTACTCTGAACCTCTTTTAAGTTGCCATAGGCCTAACACCTTCTCAAGTCACCTGCCTTCTCTTCTACTCATCTCCAAGGCATTCCTACCTGCCACACCCCCTCTCTTGCATCACAGCAGCTCAGCCAATGGCAGTCAGCGACTCTCCTGCCTGCTCCCACCCGACTCCAGCATCAGGGAAGTCCCAACCAATCACTGCTGAGACTTCGACCATCATCAACAACACCACAAAAGCCACGAGTGCATAACGACAAATGTGAACTTCCATGGCAGAAAGGCAGTATCTGAATTCAACAAATAACATGCCCCCACAAAAATGAATACTCCTAAAGTCTAAGAGATGGAAGAGAACAAATGAAAACGCATATTACTAAACCACACAGAAATCAAATATTTTAGCCACTAGAGCAGTAAAAAAAAAAAAAAGAGTGCTTAAAGAATTCACCACCAAGATGCATTTATTGGTGAAATTTATTATTTATTGATGTATTTTTATACCGCCCTTCAATGCAGCAGTCACAGGACAGCGGACAACTAAATAACATACAACAAAATATAATACATGATACAATTGTTACGATCAAAATTCACATAAAATTCACACAACTAATGTAGCTGTAGCATTAAAACTGACTTCACCGAAAGCGTTTTGAACCACTAGGTCTAAAACAGTCATTCCTCCACAATATACAGCAGAACTCTGTCTACTCTGATGTAAGTCGTATTGAATTCAATACTCCTGGGTAAATAGTGTTAGGATTGCAGACTAAAGGCACTTAACGTTTAAAGATCAAAACCGTTTTCCCCCTTCCACCCTGCTTTATTTTGTTTTAACAGGAACAGAACAGCTCTACTGCAATTTGCTAAAACTATAATTGCCCAAACGAGTCCTCACTAGCTAAGTTCCCCGGGCAAGCAAGGTAATGCCAGCAAAGCAATGCCAATTCATGTCACAACTGTACTGGCTTTTTAAAAAGGTCCCCTAAAATACAGTAGCTACCAATTTACATGCTAAGAAGAAAGACACAGGGCTGCTGCATTAAGACTGAGAAAGCAGATCCGCAGAAACTAAGGAACCCCCAAGTTACACCTGCCTTTTAATTCCAGTGGTCCTACTCTGAGTGAAGACTAGCATGGGGAAGGGAGGTATATTGGTTCATTTCGTTGTGTGTTTTGTGTTTCCACCCTGTATTTTTATGCTGTAAACCGCCCTGAGATCTACGAACGAAGGACGGCATCCAAATTTAGTAAATAAATAGGAAGTTGAGATAATTCGAACCTGTTTTAGCATTTTAACTTTGTTACGTTTCAAAGCGCCTGGATTTTATCGCCTGATCTTCTTGCAAAGCACTTTGAGGGCTGCTGTTTTTCTTTGAAAGCAAGCAGCGTATAGATTTTTAGCTAACTAAACGAATAAAACAAACAAACAACCTCGAACCGCCTGGACAGGAGAGTTACTGGTAATTCCCCATGCCCAAAGTGTGTTTCCAAAAGCAATTATAAACATATTATTTAAAAGTCTAGCGGCCAAATGACAGCTGGCGGCTCACAGTCTTCTATTTCACCAGGAAATTTTTCCTAATCCCAATCATAGATACAACCATATTACTTTTGTATATATATTTTTAAAAACCAGAGAGAGAGAGAGAGAGCTTACAGCTCACAGTCCTTTCCTTTTCGCTAGAAAACTTTCCCTAATCGCAATTTAATAGGTTGCTGCACTGGGGGGTGCTGCTGATCCTTCCCTGGCAGGCTGGCAGCACTCTGTACATGCTCTAAAGCGCAGTTGTTTTTGTTAATCGTAAAGCCCCCAGTCTTAAAAGAAACCCTCCCCTGTTGTTGTTCTTGTTGTTTTTAAATCCCCTTCCCCAGCCAGCTTAATAGCCTGGCCAACAATACCCAGACTTCCCAGGAGGAGAAAAATAACAATAATAATAACAATAAAAGCATCTTACCCTCGCGAAGCTGGGACTCCAGCAACTAAAACTCCGCCCCGTGCCCATCCCCGGGACCCGCTTCCTTTGAAGGCCAGGCTGACAGTGCAAAGGGCGTGGGCGGCGAACTACCATTCCCGGCGAGCATCGGGCGAGGGCGGCGGGACTTCAGCTCCCGGCATGCCTCGCGGCGCCGGCCGGAAGGAACGCGGCGAAACCTCTTTTTCCCCCAGATCTGCGCCGGTGACGTAGCGTCGTGTGGGCGGAGGCGAACTGCAGGCGCGGTACAGGCAGAAGCCACAAAGCGCGCTATGGCAACGGGATGGCAATGCAGTGGAATGGCCAATAAGGCCAAGCAAATGTGAAAATAAAAATTAATAAATAATCATATAGTCTAGGAGAGTGAAGAGAAAGAGTTAACGCCCGGTCAGGGGCAGAAGGGCAGGGCTCCTGCCTCGTCTGCAACGAGCAACTTTGAATTTACCTTGCAAATTCCTCATTTGGAAATAGCTTGCGCAGGTGCATGTCTGTAGAGACAGTGGATAGTGCAAAGCGTCAGGTGCGCTGCTGGATCTTAGCTGTCAACTTTTCCCTTTTCTTGCAAGGAATCCTATTCGGAATAAGGGAATTTCCCTTTAAAAAAGGAATGTGGTGGATCAGTGCTTAAGGGTTATTGTGTTTGTTTAAAAACAATAAAACGGGGGGAGGTTTGAAATAATTTTTATTTGATTTAATACGACCATATAAATCCACATTTAAAGATTCCGGATTTACGTATAAGATAAAGAAGCTATAGCTTAGGGCCCCACTCTCTTGGGGGGCCCCCTGCAAAATTAGGAGTCTTTGTAAATTGTGTTTCTAAAGGAACTTTTGTTATTGCCAAACGCCAGTGGGTTTGCATTATTAAGTTTGTTATGAATAAAATATTTTAAGTTAGAGCTTAATCATTATTTCACTATTAATATACTTCTTACAGTAGTACCTTGGGTTACAGACGCTTCAGGTTACAGACTCTGCTAACCCAGAAACAGTACCTCAGGTTAAGAACTTTGCTTCAGGATGAGAACAGAAATCGTGCTCCGGCAGCGCGGCGGCAACGGGAAGCCCCATTAACTAAAGTGGTACCTCATGTTAAGAACAGTTTCAGGTTAAGAACAGACCTCCAGAACGAATTAAGTTCTTAACCAGAGGTACTACTGTAGTTCTATTACAGTTCAACAATTACTTTGATAAAATACATATTTTGTTATGTGCAAAATGGCTTTAGATACCTATAGCATATATTCAACACAAAAACAGTGTCAATTTGTTGTTGACAAAGGACAGCTGGACATATAGAGCCCATTACCTTCAGAAGCTTAGGGCCTCATCAAACCTAAATCCGGCCCTGCCTCTGACAGTAACAATTAGGAACAAAACAAGCCAAAAGTTCACTAAGGAATGGGAGTGCTATAAAAACTTACCTAGAAAAACATTGTTCTCAAATAAAACCTTTATTATGCTTTGATTAATTTTTGCAAAAGACAAAAACAGTTATTATAACCAAACAATCTAATACCAAGAAGTGGAAAACATCTAAAGAAGGCAATTAAGGAAAAGGAAAAATTGACTCAAATTGAGGTGGTGGACGGAAGCGAACCCAAAAGATTAGAATATTTAAGGTTTGATAATTAAATATAATAAGTATGAGGAACGGGTGGTGGGAAAGATAATTAGTGGCTATGCATTTTTTTCTTTATCTCTTTTCTTATGTAACTGTTTATTCCTAGGTGTAGCTCAAATTAAGGATGGAAAATGTATATGGATGTATGCAAAACAGAACTTAATAAAAATTATATATATATAAAAGATTCCTCCAAACCTCTGGACTTCCCACCTTCCCCACTGTGGGTCCTATTATTAACCTTTTCAACTGCATATTTTTTTCAATAGACCATATTTAATACAACTCCATTATCTCCATAGTACTTGCAACATTACAAGTGTTATTTCAATCCCGCTAGTGTTTTCATCTGCTTACACTGGTCTCCAAGATAAAGGTGTTTGTCAGTAGCAGTCTTGGAGCCTCCCCTGCTTAAATTCCCTTTTCTATGCAGCTGTGGGTATATTAGGAGCCCTTGTCCTCCTGCCCATCTGCCCATCCTAATAACACGTTCCTGGAACGGAGTCTTCATTTGTGCAGTTTCCAGCCCACTAGCAGAAATTTCGGGGGCGCGGGTGGTGCTGCGGGTTAAACCACAGAGCCTAGGACTTGCCGATCAGAAGGTTGATGGTTCAAATCCCCGCGACGAGGTGAGCTCCCGTTGTTCGGTCCCTGCTCCTGCCAACCTAGCAGTTCGAAAGCACGTCAAAGTGCAAGTAGATAAATAGGTATCACTCCAGCGGGAAGGTAAACGGCGTTTCCGTGCGCTGCTCTGGTTTGCCAGAAGGGGCTTAGTCATGCTGGCCACATGACCCGGAAGCTGTATGCCGGCTCCCTCGGCCAATAAAGTGAGATGAGCGCCGCAACCCCAGAGTCAGTCACGACTGGACCTAATGGTCACGGGTCCCTTTACCTTTTAGCAGAAATCTCATGCTTTTCAAGAGCTCTGACAGACAGAAGTTCCACAGGTACAGCTCATGCTATCGCTGCACCTTTGTTAGCAGAAGCTGACTGTTGGTGGGCGCCTGTCCGGAAAGGTGGCAACACTTAAAACTTTCATAGAGCTCTGAAAGGCCAAAATTGAGGCACATCTTCCTAACACCTGACATTACTGCCAACTATATGGTGTGGATTTGGCAAGAAGGAACTAGCAGGCACACTTCTTACTTTCCGCAGTCATTCCTTCTTGGCTGTGCACTGCAATGTCCGACATAACCAAAACAAAAAGGGAATTCCTTAACTTCCCATGGACTTCTCTCCTTTGTGGGTCCTTACGTTAACTTTTTTCCTCTGGCATCTTCTCTGTTAATCCAATTCTTCATTCTAGGCAACTGCAATTTGTTTAATTTTCAACACATTAGCATAGCATGTAACATACATATGTATTATCAGAATAATAATATGTCTTACAGCAGGGGCAGCCAACACGGTGTCTCTGATTTTTGGACTACAACTCCCATCATTCCTAGCTATTCAGCCAAGCGCTCCTCAAAATGCACTCTTAACAATGGCATTCTAAAGGCCCATTCTGAAATTTAGTGTACCCCGATGTGGCTGTTCAGGGGCAGCCAGTATATTTCAATGACTATTCTCAGTCATTCGTTTTAGTGTCTTCCCTTCAGATGTCATGTTTCATCCTTCTACAAATGTGAGGCAGTTTTAACTGACGAATCAGGTTACATCCCATATTATTAATAATATTTATTTAACCGCAGTTCTATCCCACTATTTTTCAATCATGGAACCCAAGGTAGCATAAGATTCCATGATCCTGTAAGTGTGGTTCCCTGCTAGTGACCCATCCAGCCACTGATCAAACCCAGACCCACTTATCTTCAACAAGATGGTCTCTTGATGTGCCTTCAGACGATACCCTGGACCCTGCCAATAAATTAACAGCGTGAGCCTAAGCATATTTTACTTAGTGCCATTGAATTCAGTGGGACTTATTCCTCTGTAAGCCTGTTTAGAGTTGTAATACAAGTCGTCCTACACTGGGTTGTAGCCTCTAATCAATAATAAACAGTGCCAAGTAAAAGAGAGAGAAAAATTGAAGTATTAATGAGTATTTTTTAAAGGGAAGGAGAAAGAGGGGGGAAACGAGCCAGGTTAAGAGGCTTCTTTCCTCATATATTCTTATAATTAGATATTTAGTATAACGGTTGAGGAAGGCCAGTCAGATTATCTCCCCTGGTCTTTCCCCACATCTCTTCCATTTTCTCTAATTGACAATAATATGTGTTCCGTCTGCTCCTCAATCACCGGGGGATATTTTAACTCGCCAGTGTTGCAGCAATATTGCCGTGAGTGGCACTTGGAAGAGCCCTTCCCTGTTCCTCTAAAACACCCTTGAATCATATGAAAGACTCTTGAGGGCATCTCTCTAATAGGCCAAATGGGACTTGCTCCTAAGTAAGTGTACACAGGACTGCAGAATCCAGATTGCTTGTGGACGGCGGGTGCGAGACAAGAAGGCTGCTGGAAATGGAAGGAGGCAGAGATAGATGGATGTTTATAGAGTTGATGGATTAAAGGCATGCAGCGGGGTCTGAAGCTGGTATGTCTCTTCTTTCCCGGCCTTCTCAGCTCCCTACAACTGAACCTCTGGCACCCACAGAGATCGTCTGTGAATCCTCTAGAGAACAGATGCAATAAAGCTCAGCACAGATAGACTCGGCCTCCGTGGCCCTGGCACACTGTGGAAAGGAAAAGAAAAGTCAGAGCCCAAAGAACTGCCAAACCCCACCGCCCAACAGGGCCACTCAAGACATCACGATAGACAACACAAGATGAACCGGGCAATTCTATACACTTCTACCCAGAAGTAAGTCCTATTGTGTTCAATGGAGTTTGCTTCCAGGTGAGTGAATGGAGTTCGCTGTTCCCATGCTCAGTCTTCTATGGGCTGCTTTTGAGGGTGAATTCCCCCCCCCCTTAGGGCTTTCCTCCACTAAAAATGATGATGATGGGTGCTGCAAATCTTGGGGTTCCCCCAAGCCTGCATATACCTCCCTTTTTTGTGCACGGAGGGTTCTGCTTTGGCTACATAAGCTTCACAACATGGAGAATGAGTTTGCTATTCGTATATAACAGGGGTGGGGAACGTTTTCCAGCCATGCAGAAGTCATCTGTTTCTAAACACAAAGCCCTCCAATCCAGGCAAGGAAGGGGTGTCATCACAGTTGAAGAAGACATTCTAGAGCAGCCTTTCTCAACCTGTGTGTCCCCTGATGTGGATGAACTACAACTCCCATCACCCCTACCTAGCAAGGCCAGAGCTCAGGGATGATGGGATTTGTAGTCCAACAACTTCTGGGGACCTACAGGTTGAGAACCGCTGTTCTAGAGGTTGTGGAGCAGGGACAATGCAAGCTGTGGCCAGGGGAGGAGGTGTGGGCTGGGAGAGCACCAAGTGAGGTGTGCAGACAAGCATTTGGCCTCCAAGGTCCCAGGATCCCCACCCCGGGACATAGAATACCACCTGCATACTTTCCCTTAGATCTCTGCAACGGAAAGAGCCGGAAACTGGCTCTGTACGATGCTACAGCAATGGATTGAGGATGCAGTTGGCATTAAGAGCAGACGCTCCAAGTGTCCCTATTTTCCAGGGACAGTCCTGGATGTACAGATGCCATCCCGGTTTCTGATTTGATCCCACAATGTCCTGCTTTTCCTTAGGACTTTCCTATTTGCACCAGAGAAATGTTGGAGGGTATGGAGTTACGCAACGCCCGAGCCACCCAAAGAGAAGTTGTTTTAAATGTTTAGTGTTTTATTAGGTTTTTATGTATGTTGGAAACCACCCAGCGTGGCTGGGGCAACACAGTCAGATGGGCGGGGTATTATTCTTATTCTTGAATATGACTTCCCTATTTTCACTGGAGAAATGTTGGAGAGTATGCAATAGTGTAAATAGTAAAATTATTATTATTATTATTATTGATTAAAGTAAAGGTTAAGGGACCCCTGACCATTAGGTCCAATCGTGGCCGACTCTCGGGTTGCGGCGCTCATCTCACTTTATTGGCCGAGGGAGCCGGCGTACAGCTTCCGGGTCATGTGGCCAGCATGACAAAGCCACTTCTGGCGAACCAGAGCAGCGCACAGAAACGCCCTTTACCTTCCTGCTGGAGCAGTACCTACTTATCTACTTGCACTTTGACATGCTTTCGAACTGCTAGGTTGGCAGGAGCAGGGACTGAGCAACGGGAGCTCACCCCGTTGCGGGGATTCGAACCACCGACCTTCTAATCGGGAAGTCCTAGGCTCTGTGGTTTAATCCACAGTGCCACCTGCGTCCCTTTTATTATTGATTAAGACATCCCTATTTTCATCGGAGAAGTGTTGGAGGGTAGAAGGATGCAGTTAGCATTAAGAGTCATGATCAGAGCAAAACGTGGCGCCATCATATTGGAGAATTAGGAAGTGGGGAGGTTGCTGTTGCACTCAGATCTCGCTTGCAAGCTTCCCGTTGACGCTTGACTCCCCTTCCCGAGAAGAGGATGCTGGACCAGGGGGTTTCATCCTCACCTAACAGGCTGCTCCAGAAAGCGGCAAAAGTGGCTGCCCCTGTGACGGCCCCACAGGCAGCTGGGTTCTTGCGCTTTGTGCTGATGGAGAAACCGCCTTGTCCAGTGGCCTCAATTTCCACCACATGGTAATCAGGGAGGCTGTGGTGGGGAAGAGCAGTCAGTTAGACTGGAGCTTTAAAGTAGGATGGTGGCAGGCGCCATCAGTTTGCCAACATTCCCACCCACCTGGCAGGCAGAGACCAGGGACTCACTTGGGGTCAGCTATAAGACAGCCTTTCACACCGTCAAAGCCCAGGCTGGGGGCAGCCATGCAGGCTGCTGCCATGGTGTTGACGTTGTTGGGAGCCAAGGGACACAATCTCCGCACAGGGCCATCGTAGAGGACCACGCGTTCCTGCTGGGCACCTTTCGCAAGTTCCCCCAGGTGCCCACTTAGTCGGAAGCTGCTGGGGTGTTTCACCATTGTAACAGTCAGTGCCTAGAAGATGGAAGGATAAGAGTCAGAGAATTTGCCTTCCAGCCACTTATAACAGAGGTTTTCAAGGGGTGTGGTGTGACAGAGGAGGATGGCAAGTGTGACAGGAAGATTTAAGGAACCTTCACAGAAACAGTTAAACATTTCAGTGTGGATAATAATAATAATAATACATTGGTACCTCGGGTTAAGTACTTAATTAGTTCCAGAGGTCCGTTCTTAACCTGAAGCTGTTCTTAACCTGAAGGACCACTTTAGCTAATGGGGCCTCCCTCTGCCGCCGTGCCGCCGGAGCACAATTTCTGTTCTCATCCTAAAGCAAAGTTCTTAACCTGAAGCTCTATTTCTGAGTTAGCGGAGTCTGTAACCTGAAGCGTATGTAACCTGAAGCGTATGTAACCTGAAGCGTATGTAACCTGAGGTACCACTGTAGTAGTAGTAGTAGTAGTAGTAGTAGTAGTAGTAGTAGTAATATGCAGCCCATCTGACTTGGTTGCCCAAGCCACTCTGGGCAGCTTCCAACAAAATATTAAAAGCACAATAAAACATCACCCATTAAATAAATAAATAAAAATTCCTTCCAGTAATACCTTAGAGACCAACTAAGTTTGTTATTGGTATGAGCTTTCGTGTGCATGCACACTTCTTCAGCTACCTGGAAGGATTTTTTAAATTTTGTTTCAACTACGGCAGACCAACACGGCTATCTACAGTATCACCCATTAAAAACTTCCCTGAAGAGGTCTTCTAAAAGTCAAATCGTTGCTTATTTATTTGCTAAATTCTGGATTAGCAATATTTCATAATAGGGCATGATTTAAGAGTATGTGATGCAGTTGGGCATCACCACCTAGTTCTGTCATGGAATAAAGCCAGGATTACAATGTAAACAAAAAACGTATGTTTTTACACTGCTTGAAGACCTTTTTTGATGAAGTAGTTTATAAATCTGCAATCAATCAAATCAATTCTGGTAGTCAATATACTGCCACACACTCCTTCCTCTTTCCAGTCTTCCCATTTACCTACCCGCACTGCCAATGTGATGCCCCCCTCTGGGATCTTACCTGAAGTAACCCTCCATCATCCAACCTCTGGATGTCTTGTCCACCCCATAGAGCCCCACTGGGGATATAGAGGGTGTGCCCGGCCTCTCTTGAAGCTTTGCGTAATTTAAGCTCGGTGTCTAAATCTGCCAAGGCCGTTGGCGATCCCACCTAGGAGAATGTAGAAACATTTATTTTGCAGCTGCTGGTGTTGGGAAGCTAGAGGAAGAATGCTGATTTGGGTGAAGACTGGCTACTCCTCCCCATTTATTTAATGGCAAATAATTTATTTTGTTGGATACAGACAGGATGTGGGAGAGATTAGCATCTGACAAGAGCAGTGGGGTTGGAAGTTCATTTTCAGTGGGATAAGCAGGGGGGGTGGGCCTGTTAGGATTCTTTTCCCATGTTGCAGTCATGGGATTGTTTATACCACATGACAGTGTATGTTTTCATTCCACGTTGTGGGAAGTGACGGAGACAGGATGTTTGCATTACTGTGTTTCCGTGATGTAGGACGTTTGTCCTTTGTCCTTTCTCTTTGCTGTCTGATGCTGAAGAGGAAGTAGCTGGGTTATGATGCTCCAAGTGTATATATGTAAATAAACATAGTTCAGCTAAATTGCTGCGCTACTGAATCTGAACGCTGACTAACTATACTCTGCTGAGCCTAAAGTGTGCTGATGTCCCTTAGGTATCAGTCGCTGTGATGTTCGGGCTGGAGAAAGCTTTTGAATCTCCCGAACGAACGACCAGGAGGGAGAGAACATGCCAGTCGGGCATGTGTCTCTGCCGGACTCCTACTCGTGTGTAGGACCTCCTGACAGGGGCAAGGGTTTTAAGAAGGGGAGGGTCTTAGGAGGAGAGAGGCGGGAACAGAGATATTTCTGTGGCATAACCAAAGTCTGGAAGACACCACGTTAGCCACCCCCAGTTTAGTTAGTATTGAGCAAGGGGGAATCAGTGAGTGCCCTGATTAAACATCAGGCAGCTTCCTAGGTGTGGAAAGAAAATGTAAAGCAGGAAGGGGAGCCCTCAGGACCTCGGATCTGGTCCATTTGCCACCTGTTGAGATTCAGCATCCAAGCGATGGACAACCATGCAAAGCGTACTAGTTGAAATCACTCTCCACCCTCTCTTTTGAAGAGGCAAGGAAGCACCACCTGCGACTGTTGTGTGGTTCGATTCCTGCCTCCCATTTCACAGGCATCTCCCAAGGGCAACAGAACCATCAACATCATCTATTGAGCCAAAAGTTAATTTGGGGGGTTTGTTTATTTTTAAGTGATTTGGAGCAGCTGCAGAACTGTTCAGGTTTTTTTGGATTGTGCAGGCTTTAATCACAAGAGCATATAGGAAGACAAAAGAAAAATCTATTTGCATAACACGGTCAAGGCTGAGATGAGAAACTTTTCCGGCAGAAGCGGAGAAAGACAGATGCTAGATTTGTGAGGTTTGAATCGTGGGCGAGGGGTGGATGGAGGCTGAATGAAAAGGAACACGCATGTTCCCTTAATAGGACAAGCCCAAATTGTCTCTGTTTATTGCAGGCCTTCTGTCTGGACACCAGAAATCATCTGGAGTGTTCGGAGGTTCTTGTGTTTTGTCTGGTCCCTATAAATAACACTGTGTGATGTTTAAATGCTCCTGTGGTTATTTTTATAAATTTCTGAGCTCTAGACCAGAACTATGCTGTTAGCAGAACAAAACAAAGCTTTACAAAATAAATAGGTGAGAGAAATCTCTCTCTCTCTCTCTCTCTCTCTCTCTCTCTCTCACACACACACACACACACACACACACACTGCCAATGGCTGGTCACAGTAAAACTGGTTCACAACAACACTATTGCACAGTGCAGAACCATTGACAAATGTAAAGAAAGGGCAAAATCTGCAGGACAGTTTATGTTATACAAACAGCATCAGAACAGCCTCACTTACAATTTGCCAGCCCAGAACATTAAAAAATAAATAAAAATGAAGCCAGCTGCCAACACATTGGCTAGGTTCATTTGCTTCCAGGTGACTTGGATATTGACAAGCTGGAAAGTGTGCAGGGGAAGGCAGCCAACATGATAAAGGGTCTGGAAGCCTGATGAGGAATGGTTGAGGGAGTTGGGTGTGTTCAGCCTGAAGAAGAGAAGATTGAGAAGCGACATGGTAGCCACCTTCCAATATCTGAAGGGCTGTCCCATGGAAGATGGAGGAAGCTTGTTTTCTGCTACTCCGGAAGGGAGGACCCAAACCAATGGATGAAAATGACAAGAAGGGAGATCCCGAGAAAACTTTAGGGAGAACATTCTGAACAGGCCAGCTGTTCCTTTGGAAGTTTTGAGATAGGTTGTGTTATGTACTGAAGTTCTCACCCTGGGCCAGCAGGGGGATAATGTACATAGTTCAGGTCCACATATGCAAATAAGGGATCGAAAGTGACGTTCAGTGATTGGATAGTTACAGAAAGTTGTTACAGTTACATTGTACTGGAGCTCTATATAAGCAGGCTGGCTGAACACTTCAGTTCTGTTCTGACCTGTGAATAAACAAGAGCTGTTTGAAGAATCGCTGTGTCGTCTGATATGATGGGTGGGCATCTGTTAGAGATTCTTTAGCTGTGATTCCTGCATTGCAGAGGGTTGGACTAGATGGCCCTTAGAGGTCCCTTCCAGCCGTACAATCCCGTGATTCTATGATTGAGGCAAGAAGCACTTCTCTGGATGCAGGTGGCCCCTGGGGCGGGGGGAAAGTTATGGAACACTCCCCCCAGACTGACTCACCTGGCAACTGCAATAACACCTTTTCTGTGTCAAGTGAAGACCCTTTTTATTCTCCTAGCTCTTTCAATACTACCTGTATCATGCAATTTAGATCTTTTGATTCTGGGTTTTAGGCTATGTCATATGGATTTTATGCTGATTTTGTTGACGGAGGAGATATTTGTTTAATACTGGCTTTTGCTTTATTTGGATTCTATTTTCTATTCTACCTTGGGGGGGGGGACACACGTTTTGTATATCACCCAGGGGATTGTGTTGATGGGAAGAATAAAAATGTGTTTGGGGCAGGGTAGAAGTGGGGGGGGGGAGAGAAAACAATGATTCTCATTGAACCAAGCCAAGGTCAGAAAGACGATCTAACTAACCACACCTTGAAGGGGGTGTCCTGGTGCCAGATGCCTCTTTCTGAAGGCACCTGCAGCCCTTACCATGAAATCTGCAGCTTTCAGAAAGGACTCCCCGTGATCTTGGACAATGCAGGGATGGGCCACTTCAATGATGACGTCAGCCCGCCTTTGGAGAGAGGAGAGAGGCATGGTAAGATGGCTGGATTTGTAATTGAGCCAAGGACACTCTGGATGAGGGTCCAAGCCAAACCTTAGTGGCAAGTGTGGAGAATGGCAATCTGGTCCCCCACCATAGCTGTCAACTTACAGATTTGAAAATAAGGGACCAGCAGACTCGAAAATAAGGGATCAGCAGCCAAACAAAGCCTCAAATGGTGGTTCCCACAGCGCAGCAACCCGGCAAAGGGGATGCAGCAAGGAAAACCACTTTCACCACTCCGCTGGGAAGCGCTGAGCAAAGGCGAGTCCCCAGGACATGCAAGCTACACCCCCAGTCATTCTTAGACTCCTTATTGGGTGAGCAACGCAGCCAAGCAACACAGTTGGAGCCTCCCTCCTCCCTGACCAGCAGGGAGGGAGGGAGAGGAGCTGCTTCCTTTGAAACCCGCGAAATTTAAGGGACATCATCAATAAGGGACAGCAGCGGGACACAGCGCTAGGATAAAGGACTTTCCCGCCAAATAAGGGACGGTTGACAGCTATGTCCCCCACTCTGAAGTCCCCCATCTTTGGACGACTGATTTGCAGTGGCTCTCCAGAGTTTTCCTAGCCCTACCTGGAGAAGCTGGGAATTGAACCCAACTTGCCTGCGCACTGTCTTGCCAGGGTGGTGCATGCCCAGGTTATCTCCTGCTTGCACTACTGCAATGCGCTCTACCTTTGAAGGTGACTTGGAAACTATAACTAATCCAGAATGCGGCAGCGAGACTGGTGAGACCATATAACACTGGTCCTGAAAGATCTACAGTGGCTCCCAGCACGTTTCCGAGCACAATTCAAAGCGTTGCTACTGACCTTTTAAGCCCTAAAAGGCCTTGGGCCTGTAAACCTGAAGGAACGTCTTCACCCCCATCGTTCAGCCCACACACTGAGGTCCAGCTCCGAGGGCCTTCTGGCAGTTCCCTCACTGCAAAAAGTGAAGTTACAGGGAACCAGGCAGAGGGCCTTCTTGGTAGTGGCACCCACCCCGTGGAACACCCTCTCATCAGATGTCAGGGAGATAAGTAACTATACGACCTTTAGAAGATATCTGAAAGCAGCCCTGTATAAGGAAGTTTTTTTTAATGTTAAATGTTTTATTTTTTATATATGTTGGAAACCACCCAGTGTCTGGGGTAACCTAGTCAGATGGGTGGGGTACAAAAACAACAACAACAAAACCTTTGGCATGCAAAGTATCTGCTCTGTCAATGAGCTATGGCAACATTGTGAAAGGTCAGTGCAATCCTAGGACTGCTTACTTGGATGCAGAGATGGGGGAGAAATGAGACTCAATTCACATTTTAAGGTAAACCTACATAATTCACACTTTCCAAAATGATATATGAACTGAAATATATCCTTTGAAATTCACACTCCTCTGAATTTTGCAATGCAGTTCTCCAGGTAAGTGATGTGTATGAAAATATGAAAATAACATATAAAAATATATTAGGGGATGCTTCGTTGCAAAAATGTATATATTATGCAAAAAATTATATTGTCTATTAGAAGAAATTGCACTAAAATGCCAGTGAATTTTCATGAGGACTTAAAACATATACAGTAGTATCTTGGAAGTCAAATGGAATCTGTTCCGGAAGTCCGTTGGACTTCCAAAGCATTTGACTTCCATATTGTGGTTTCTGATTGGCTGCAGGAAGCTCCTGCAGCCGATCGGAAGCCCGGCCAGATGTTCAGCTTCCAAAAGAACGTTCGAAAGCAGTCACTTCCGGGTTTCGATCATTTGGGAGCCAAAACGTCCAAGTTCCAAGGTGTTTGACAACCAAGGTACGGCTGTACATATATCACAGGCTGATGCAGAAAGGTGGGGGAACCAAAATTTAAGATTGCAAAAAGTGAAATTGACAGATAAATTCCCCCTTACTTGGGTGCGAGTGCCAGTGAGATCGATGAGACTTACTCCCAGGTAGGCGTGCAGGGGAATGCAGGCTGAGTGTTTATCTCAAAGTATTGTGGCATGGGAATAGCCAAGATTTTTGTATGGGGGGGCAGGCCTTTTGTTAGGGGGGCAGAACCTCGGCTATGTATTTTTATCTATTGGGGGGCAGCTGCCCCTCCCTTCCTCCTCCTTGGCTACACCCATGGTTCATGGTGGTTCATTTTCTTTATCCTCACCATTACACACATGTGTGAAAGCAGCCAGATCCTGGCTGCGCTTGTTTGCTCACCGCTCCAAGAAGTCCGTCAGCTTCCCCAGCTGCAGCTCCTCTGGCACTGTCCCCACCAGCTTCCTGGCATCCCGGTTCCAAACAAAGGCCAGCTCCAGCCCATGTCGGAGTCCGTCATCTTGTAGCCGTTTCACCAGGTACTGGCCTGGAGACAGAAAGTGGAACAGAAAAGTATCACAGATCCAGGAACTTGGCTCTGTGTCTCAAACACCTGCTGCCCCGTCAAATCTGTTTCTTGCAGAGGCACGAATGCCCGTCTACTAATTTCTGGCATCATTTCCCAGGATTTCTCAAACTCTGACACAGACTAACATCACAACAAAGACAGAGAGTGAGAGAGAGAAATGGTGTTCTCTTAGGATGCAGAGCTCATTTTTGTCCTTTGGGTGGCATCTTTTCGAGTTCCCAGTAAAGGAATCAGTTTCCATGCCCTGTTTTGTGAGTGCCAAGAAAGATCTGCCTGGCCACAGTGGGAAAACAGAAAGATATTATTCTGATTCTGCAAAGCAATTATTTTCTTCTTAAAGAAGTAATACATTCAGAAGTACAGTGGTACCTCGGGATGCGAATGGGATCCGTTCCAGAGCCCCATTCGCATCCTGAATAGAATGTAACACGCGATGGCGCGTCTGCGCGGGTCACATTTTGCCGCTTCCGCGCATGCCGTCATTTTGAGCGTCTGCGCATGCGCGTGTGGTGAAACCCGGAAGTAACGTGCTCCGTTACTTCTGGGTTGCTGTGGAACGCAACCCAAAAGTGCTCAACCTGAAGCACATTCAACCCGAGGTATGACTATAAAGGTAAAGGACCCCTGGATGGTTAACTCTAGTCAAAGGCGACTATGGGGTTGCAGCGCCCATCTCGTTTTCAGGCCAAGGGCATTTGTCCACAGACAGCTTACCGGGTCATGTGGCCAGCATGACTAAACCGCTTCTGACACAACAGAACACCATGATGGAAACCAGAGCGCACAGAAACTCCATTTACCTTCCCACCACAGCAGTACCTGTTTATCTACTTGCACTGGTGTTTGCTAGGTTGGCAGGAGCTGGGACAGAGCAATGGGCGCTCACCCTATTGCAGGGATTCGAACCACCAACCTTCCGATTGACAAGCCCTAGAGGCTCAGTGGTTTAGACCACAGCGCCACCTGCGTATCTGTACATTTAGAAGTAGAGAACTTCCCCAATAGCTTTCACCTCCAGCACAAATCAATGGCAGGGCCACACAGAGAAACAAATAATTTAGCAGGAATGAGGAACTTGCACCCTTCCCAATGTTGTCGGACTGCCATCAGCCCCAGCCAGGGGGTTTAGACTCGATGGCCCTTGTGGTCTCTTCCAACTCTATGATTCTAGTCAATGGTGAGGCATGGGTGGAAGGATCCATCAGGTCTCTCAGTTTCTCAGCCACTCTGGCCCACAAACTCACTGGTACAGAGGACTCTTATCATCAAGTTTGTGGGCCACACCTCCAAATGTTACATGGACATGGCAATATAACAAGTATTCTGAGAATCATCAGGTCTTTTCGAAACCAAGACAGGATAAATTGTTTTATGAAACACATTGTGTGTGTGCGTTTTAAATTTTATTTTGAAATAAAAGACACAATAGAGGACTGGACAGTGAGAAAAGGTACTCAACAAAGGGAGAAAACACATTGCCTAGGAAAGCCATCTTAAGAATCAGATGGACAGAGGAGGGAAATTGTCAAGAAACACCACCTACCTAGATGCCCATAGCCCACAATTCCAACCCGTCTTCTCCTTTGATCCCCGGACATTCTGCCTGTCCTGGTTTAAGAAAACAACAGATATGTGATATTGTTCACTGCAGAGAAGCATGGATCAGGGACTGAAAGGGTTTGACTGCCTACCCATATTTATGCCACAGATCTAACAGTGAAATCCTATATGTGTCTTCTAGAAACTTGAGGCCCCTAGAGTTTAGTGGTATTTACTTGAAGGTACGTAAGTGTACACAGCAGAGCAACGTCTGGCCCTCCAGTCATTGCTGGATCCCAACACCCATCAGGCCCCGTCAGCATGCCCAATGGTCAGGGACGATGGGAGTTGTAGTCCAGTAATATTTGAGGGCCATCGCTGATATGCAGGATTGCACCCCAAATTCACCACTGGGCAAAACACTCACTGCTCCATCTTCATTTTGATTCCCAAGGCGAAAAATATTAATTGTAGCAATAATATTTGCATAAAGCAAATATGAAAACCATTGTAAATTTTAAAGTGGATTGCATGTTTGTACAGGTTAAGCATCCGCCTGCAGTGCTCTCTGTGTGCGCACGTATAAAAAGATGTACAAAGAGAGAAAGAGCTTCTGTGCCATTTGACACTTCAGAGTGAGCAGCTATTTGAATTTAAGAGCCGATTCTTCACCTTCACACCCCCTAGATTTCTCATTACTCATTTAATTGATCGGCCGCAGCTGGATCTGTGTGAATGGATTCCGCTGAAAAGCATTTATGTTTTGAGATGGTATGATAGCGCCTGCAAGACATCAGTGGATGTTGCTTCATCACGTGATAGGCATGCATGTGAAGGAGCCCTGAGAAAATATGCCTGTCTTTCCTTCCCTGTTCATCCTTTGAATAGTGCATCCCTGTTTCTTCTCTTTTACATTTTGTTCCACTTCTGCCACCATTGACACCGCCTGCCTCTATATCAAGGGTGAGGAACCTATGGTTTGGTGTAGAGCAGATTTTTAATTCAGTTTTCATTATATATATTTCAAAATATATATATTTTCAATTTTATACATTTCAATAATTTTACAACAGTTTTAACATTTCTAAACTCGACTTCCTTTCTCCTCTTCCTGTGGTTCCTAAAATTTATTTTTTATATTTCCTGCATATTCCAAATTAACTTAAACATTTATTTATCTACTTTAAATGTATACTCTTATGAAACTGCAGGTTATTACATTAAGCCTGCCACTGTTCTTATCTGTTCACAGTTTGTTTGTAAATATCCAATAAACCATTTCCATTCTTTTATAAGAAGTTTGTTATCTTGAGTTCTTATTTTTCCAGTAAGTTTTGCCATTTTCGTTTTTGTATCCATTCTTCTTTCATTGGGACTTCTCCTTCTTTCCATTAAAACATTGCCTTTGCATTTAAAACTGAATCTATCACACTTTCCAAAACAATATGAGAACCGAAACGCCCCCATCTTTCGAAATTTGCATTTATCTGAATGTTGTGATGCATTTCCCTAACCACCCAAGGTTTACAAAAATGTATATATTAAGGGGGCAAGTGTGTTTAAAATGAATGCATTCATTAAAACAACATATAGAAATTCATTATATTACAGGAAATTGCTCGCAAAAATTAGTCAAAACTGCATGCAAACTTGTGTTCATCAGAAGAAATCCATACTAAAATCCACCACTTGCTGCAGAAATGTGAAAAACTGAGTTTAAGATTGGAAATGTGAGCGAAATTGACTAATCCTTCCATCCTTACCCATCTGCCATCCATATGTTGTCATAGATGATGGGTGTTGTAGTCTAGGAATGTCTGTATTAGCTACCACTCCTCTCTCTTTATTTCTTTGTCTTATCCTTCCAGTTAGTTAATAACTCACCATCCGAAATAGACTTTATATCTCACCTTCCACCAGCCGCATACCTATAGGCCCCCAAACCCCTCCACTTTTTGAACTGACTCACCTGAGTCGGTTGCACTGATTCTCTGGTACTCAGGCAACTGCAGGATACCAGCACAAAACAGAGGACTTATTTGTATTGGTGCCCTTTGGTCAATTAATCCCTGGAGGATGTTAATTATTAGCCTGGGGCCTGCAATTCCCCAGAGAATGGGTTGCTGGCAGGCAGGCATTAGTTAGAAGACAGCTAGTGAAATTCCCTCGTAAACTCTGCCGAGCTGCTTCTTGGCTATATAGCATCAAATAATGACTTGGATATGTGAATGCGTCGTCACAGATTAATTGCCACAGGTAGCATTTTTATGTTGTCATTACACGCTCCTTGCACTTCCAAGTACTGCAATGTTCCAGGGGCATCACTTTAGGGCTGGCAGTGCAATCTTATTCATGTCTGCTCGGAAGAAGTCCCACTGAGATCAGTCGGACTTGCTCCCAGCTATGTATGTGTAGGATTTCAGCTTTGTGTTTTGTTAGGGGCTTTATAAAAATTATATTTATAAAAGAGGAGCAGCTTCTTGTGTATTCACTAAAGACAGGGGGAGAAGTACCATTCATTTCACATTTTAATGCGAACCTATTCAATTAGCAAAGGGACGCGGGTGGCGCTGTGGGTTAAACCACAGAGCCTAGGACTTGCTGATCAGAAAGTCGGCGGTTCAAATCCCCGCGATGGGGTGAGCTTCCATTGCTCGGTCCCTGCTCCTGCCAACCTAGCAGTTCGAAAGCACGTCAAAGTGCAAGTAGATAAATAGGTACCGCTCCGGCAGGAAGGTAAATGGTGTTTCCGTGCGCTGCTCTGGTTCGCCAGAAGCGGCTTAGTCATGCTGGCCACATGACCCGGAAGCTGTACGCCGGCTCCCTCGGCCAATAAAGTGAGATGAGTGCCGCAACCCCAGAGTTGGCCGTGACTGGATCTAATGGTCAGGGGTCCCTTTACCTATTCAATTGGCAGTTCCACACAAAAAAAAATACATGAACCAAAACATAGCTATTCTTCAAAATCTGCACTTCTTGGACCTGACAACATGTACACAAATGAATATCAGGGGGAAAGTTTGCATTTTTAAAAAATAGTGAGCATAGCATATAAAAATGCATTATATTAAGATAAATTGCTTGCTAAGCTGTTTATTTGGAAAAACATGCACCAAAGCACTGGTGAGTTCTCATGAGGATTTTTATTTTCTGCAAAGTGATGTGGACATGGGGCAAGCTGAACTGAAGACTGAAAAAAATAAGAAACAGTGGAACTGAAATTGACATGTCTATCCATCCCTAGCATTCGCTCACATCCACAAACGCTTCCAGTTTCAGCTAAGGGACAAACCAGATGTGATGTTGATTGTGTCGTTCGAGGTTCCCGTTGTGTTTTAGGTCATGCTTGGAATGACTGCTAGTTCAGATGAATAATGTTTCTGTTGACTATTGTCCCTCTCTGTCCTGGTATAAGCCTTGGCCTTCTTCCCCTTCATTTATCCCTCTTCCTCCTACACTTGCAAACTTGTGTTTTTGCTTGTTCATCCCCCGCCCAAACGCTTGACAAATGCTGAATTTGCACATTTGCCCCGGTGAACTCACAGACAACCGATAAATTGGCTGCAGCACACGGAAAAAGTTTGCTCCGAAAGTGGGATGGGATCAAGCAGACTGAACTTTCTGAGAAAAGGAATGAGTGGACAAATTAACGGGGAATCCAGGACCCTATTCAGGTGTCCTTGCCCAAACCTGATGTCAGGGAACTGACATCGGAGCAGAGTGAAGAGGCTAGGCTCCCAGATTCTGCAGGAGAGGGAACGAGTAAGGGAAGAGAGAGGACGTCCTCTGGGGAAAGAAGTCCAGGTGACACCAGGAAGAAGGGAGAGGCAGAGAGCACTTCGGAGGGGAGGCTCCGAGACTCTTCCAGCGAAGTCAGTGAGGAGAGTGGAGGACCACCACTTGGCACGCCCACTCTGCGCAGAAGGCTTCCGCGCAGAGAGGCGAGGCGAAGGTTGTCCGTTAAGGAATTCTTATGCTGGAGGAAATTTAGGAGACACCCACTGACAGATTCTGCCAGCGATTGAGCAGCAGCGCATAAGGGCTGCTCAGCCGGGGAAAGACGCAACCACCCCAAGCAGTTGGGAACAGCTGGAGGTTTACACACAAGCAACCCCAATTCCCATGATACCTGCGTAGGGAGAAGCACATGCCAGCTCTCCCTTCAACTCCACTATGCATGTCAGCTCCTATTCCACCATTGCCATATTGAGCAGGAATGTATTTACCTGTTCAGCTGAATACATTTAGGAGCCTCCATGCAATATCAAGGTTCCCAAGTGCAGGGAAGATTATTCCTGTGTCCATAGTCATAGAATCGTCGAGTTGGATGAGACATCAGTGGTCATCTAGTCCAACGCGCTGCAATGCGGGAATCTCAGCTAAAGCATCCATGACAGATGGCCACACAACCTCTGCTGAAAAACCTCCAAGGTGTGGGGATGTTCAGGGATGCAGGAGAGGATATATTGTTTGATTATAGCCTTTCCAACTTGTGTTAACAAGTTCACATTTTAGCAGAGTAACATTCCCCATTTTAAACACACAGCGGATGCGTTTGTTCAGGTTCGCTAAAACCTCTATAATAACTGTTCTGGTATTTCCCCCTTATTCCCTCATAAAAGATAACAGGCACAGTCTTCTATAAAAGTATAAAAAGAGTTTACTCACATTCTGTTCACCATCAGATCCCAGAAGGCAGACTTAGCTTAGAAAAGTAACATACACCTGGAAACTATCCCATAAAGAGACAGTCCCTTTGTCCTCTCTTGGCTGGAGGCCAAGAGAGCATCTTTGGCTAAGCAGATGTTGCTTCTTCAAGGAAAGTAGTCATAGAGAGAGGGAGGTGGCTGCCTTGCCCTGTGCTTTTGTCGTTACCTGCACAGGTGAGGCCACACCCACCTCTAGTCACATAAGGAGAAAGTCTGTCCCAGCCCAGAAGGAAACAGGAAGTTTACCTGCTGGCTGGACAAACATTCCTCCCCATGTGTAAACATGTTCACTCTAGGAATGTTGTACTTGACTGCTCTTGTGTTTCACATCCCACACAAGGAAGGAGAGTCTGCAACCTCCCTAGGGAGACTGTTCCACTGTTGAACAGATCTTACCATCAGAAGGTCCTTCCTGATGTTTAGTTGTAATCTGCTTTCTTGTAATGTGAAGCCATGGGTTCGAATCCTACCCTCTAGAGCAGGAGAAAACAAGCTGGTTCCCTCTTCCATGTTACAGCCTTTAAGGTATTTGAAGGTGGCTATCGGATCTCCTCCCAGTCTCCTCTTTTCCAGGCTAAGCATACCAAAATCCCTCAACCGCTCCTCATAGGGCATGGTTTCCAGACCCTTGATCATCTTGGTTGCCCTCCTCTGCACATGTTCCAGCTTGTCAACATCCTTCTTAAATTGCGGTCTCCAGAGTGGGAAGCTCCATGTGGGAAGCTCAGATTTGCAGGTGGTACCCATGGGGACACTGGGCACAGGGCTAGCATGTTTGGCCTGCTCCTCCATACGTGGCACCAGGCAGTGTGGAGTAGTGGTTACAGTGTTGGACCAAGGCCTGGAAGAGCAGAGTTCAAATCCCAACACGGCCATGATGCTCACTGGGTGATCTTGTGCCATTCCTTGTCTCTCAGCCTAGCCTATATCTCAGGGCAGGATGAAGTAGAGAGAAGCAGGAGAGAACCATGTTTGCCACCTTGGGGTCGCTGGGAGAAAGGCGGGCTAGAAACACTAATATATAATGCTTGCAAAGGGCTTACATTCCATAGGTGTAATGGTGGCACCTGAACACAGGGTGATGCCAAAGGTTTGCGATGCTGGCATGAAATCGTTGCCGTTCTCTTCTCCTCCAGTTACAAGGGACCAGGGGAAGTCTATGCCATTTGAAACGGAGGACCCAACCACAGCTGATGTTATTTTTCTTCCTAGAATAATCAGAGGTGGGCTAATAATAATTGAGATCACAGATGGGGGGGGGTTAACCCTTTCCTCATCTGCTGCAATCCTGGGAAAATTTTGTTCAGTTATTTGCAATGGGATGGGAAGGAGGGGTGGAATCCCCTGTTGGTGTCAATTGGGCTTTTCTGTCCAATATGCATGCTGGCTTCAGAGCACAGGATTTTCCCCACAAATACAGCAGAAGAGGATCAGGGAAGCAATTCCTTTGCACGCAGAAGGTCCCAGGTTCAGTCCTCGGTGTCTCTGGGTAGGACTGTGTCGGTCCCTGGTCTGAAACCCTAGAAAGCGGCTGTCAGTCAAGCATCAAAAGGCTGGTCCCCTCTGCTTTTTTGTACATCTGACATTGAGTGGCATTGCTCCGCTCTCCTCCTGCAACCCTAAACCCTCCAAGTGCCCCTATTTTCCAAGGATTTTTGGAAGCTGTTCTGATTTGATCCTGGAATGTCCCACTTTTCCTTAGGATGTCACTATTTTCACCAGAGAAATGTTGGCGGGTATGGAGTTATGTTATACACACCCCTCCCGAGCCAAGGAGATAAGTAACTACACAACCTTTAGAAGATATCTGAAGGCTGTATAGGGGAGGTTTTTATGTTTAAGTTTTTATATATGTTGGAAACCACCCAGAATGGCTGGGGCAACCTAGTCAAATGGGCAGGGAATAATAATAATAGGACAGGTAATGTTAAAGGGACCCCTGACCATTAGGTCCAGTCACGAACGACTCTGGGGTTGCGGTGCTCATCTCGCTTTATTGGCCGAGGGAGCCGGCGTTCAGCTTCTGGGTCATGTGGCCAGCATGACTAAGCTGCTTCTGGCGAACCAGAGCAGCGCATGGAAACGCTGTTTACCTTCCCGCCAGAGTGGTACCTATTTATCTACTTGCACTTTGACGTGCTTTCAAAATGGTAGGTTGGCAGGAGAATAATAGGATAGGGCATCCCTATTTTCATCGGAGAAATATTGCAGAGTATTCACTTGGGTCCTGCTTGTGGTCTTCCCATAGGTAACTGGCTCAAGTAGACAAATAGGTACCACTGCAGCAGGAAGGCAAACGGCGTTTCCGCGCGCTCTGCTTCCCATCACGGTGTCCCGTTGTGCCAGAAGCGGTTTAGTCATGCTGGTCTCATGACCCGGGAAGCTGTTTGCAGACAAATGCCAGCTCCCTCGGCCTGAAAGCGAGATGAGCGCTACAACCCCATAGTCGCCTTTGACTAGATTTAACCGTTCAGGGGTCCTTTACCTTTTACCTTTACCTTTTGTACTCCAACTCCCATTGGCCCCAGCCAACTTAGCCAATGGCCAGGGATGATGAGAGTTGTAGTCCAGTGTCTTTTGCCAAGTCACAGGTCCCCCTTGAATCCTATATGCACTGACCTGGGAGTATGTCCCATGCGATACAATGGGGCTTCCCTCTAAACGGGCCCTCTCCAAGATCCACAGGGGCCACAGATCAACTTCTAGCTTTTGAGGCCCCTAGCCATGGCAAAAATTAAAAATTGCTACCCGAGCAAACAAAATAAAGGCACCAGAAAGAGAGAGCAAGTGGTTTGCTTATATAATCAGCTTGGAAGACATGTTCATCACAGTCTAATCTTGTGCCCTCAGAACAGATAAGTTTTTATTAATATTTATGAAGGTTTTAAATGCTCTTGTAGGACAAAATCTATATCGGTTCACAAAGGAATGATGTGTTTCGCCAAATCACACCGCTCCCTTGCTGAAATTGGCAGCTCCAAGCTGAAAAAACAAGTTGTGAAGCTTATCAATTTTGAGGGCCGCCTTTGAGCTTGAGGGCCGTGGGGACGAGGGGCCCTCCAGAGGCCCCCTCTGATTCTGATAAGAGAGATGCACAGGATTGGGCTAGTGGTTCCTTAACTGAAACAGACCCAGGGGAAGGAGCAAGACTCTGAACAACAGTGCTCACAAAGCACACGAGAAGATTTTTTAACAAGGCAACCCCAAGAGGCATAAAGAAACCCTAAGGATAATGAGGAGCATTGAATTGCCAGGGACAGGTATCTGAAAAATGGGCCCACTGAGACCTATAAAGCTGTGTCTGCACCACATTAAAGGTGCAGGGTGATTCCCATTCCGTGCCAGAGTAGTGCCTGCATCAGCTGTTCAGCCCTGTATCACACTTCTTAGGGAAGGTCTAGAGTTCGGCAACAGAGCACATGCTTTGCATGCAGAAGTTCCCCAATCCAATTCCTGGCATCCTTGTTTAGGGCCGGGTACGACACAGCTGCCTCAAACCCCCAGAACCACAGTACGATGCAGATCTCCTGCTTCAAGATTCTAGGGGGTGTGCGGGGAGACACCGAACCTGGGACTTTTTTGCATGCAAGGCATGCGCTCGGCTGCTGAGCTATAATCCTCTCTTAAGTGCTCCTGTCAGCACTTCCCTTGAAAAAGCATGGATCCCATGGCCAGACTAGACTTGGCGTTAAAATGCATATTTGCATTTCATGAGCACGTTTTTTTAAAAAAAATGTAAAGGATGTTAGCTGTGGAGGGTGGGCAGAGAAGGGGGTAATTAGGATCAGTGATGCATACCTCCAATATTTATCCAGTAATAATAATAATAATAATAATAATAATAATAATAATAATAATAATACATCGCCCATCTGACTGGGCTGCCCCAGGCACTCGAGGCCACTTCCAACATATACAATAAAACATTAAACATTACAAAACTTCCTTATACAGGGCTGCCTTCAGATGTCTTCTGAAGGTTGTCTAGTTACTTATCTCCATGCCTCGGGGGTCACATAACTCCATAAAAGTAAAGGGACCCCTGACCATTAGGTCCAGTCATGGCCGACTCTGGGGTTGCGGCGCTCATCTCGCTTTACTGGCCGAGGGAGCCGGCGTACAGCTTCCGGGTCATGTGGCCAGCATGACTAAGCCGCTTCTGGCAAACCAGAGCAGCGCACGGAAACACCGTTTACCTTCCTGCCGGTAAGGTACCTTCCTACCTTCCTTCCTTACCTATTTATCTACTTGCACTTTGACGTGCTTTCGAACTGCTAGGTGGGCAGGAGCAGGGACCAAGCAACGGGAGCTCACCCCATGGCGGGGATTCGAACCGCTGACCTTCTGATTGGCAAGCCCTAGGCTCTGTGGTTTAACCCACAGCGCCACCCGCGTCCCTAAATAACTCCATACCCGCCAGCATTTCACTAATGAAAATAGGAATGCCTTAACGAAAAGCGAGACATTCTGGGATCAAATCAGAAATCAGGACATTTTCTGTAAATATGCGACTGTCCCTGGGAAATACGGAGGGACACTTAGAGGGTCTGCAACCACTGAGGCTTATTTTGGAACGGTTGATAACACATTTTAAGGACACTTGTGTTTTGCAAGCTCATCTTGATCCAGAAAACTGTGAAGCTCTTGGCTTTGAAAAAGGCCCAGGACAGCCTGTAGTGGCGTAAAACATTGTTCAGCATTCACCAGCTTGGTGCATTCTAGATGTGGTTGGACCACAGCTCCCATTGACTGAAATCCTGGCCAATGGTCAGGGATGATGGGAGAGAGAGGAGGTATTGGTCATTGCTATGAGAACCGGGGCATTATAAGCATGTTCCCATTTGCAGCCTGGGCGAGCAAGTGGGTGGATGCATGTGGCTCCCAGTAAGTTTCCGAGCACAATTCAAAGTGTTGGTGCTGACCTTTAAAGCCCTAAATGGCCATGGTCCTGTATACCTGAAGGAGCATCTCCACCCCCATCATTCAGCCCGGATACTGAGGTCCAGCGCCGAGGGCCTTCTGGCGGTTCCTTTACTGCGAGAAGCCAAGTTACAGGGAACCAGGTAGAGGGCCTTCTCGGTGGTGGCGCCGGCCCTGTGGAACGCCCTCCCATCAGATGTCAAGGAAATAAACAACTGTCTGGCTTTTAGAAGACATCTGAAGGCAGCCCTGTTTAGGGAAGTTTTCAATGTTTGATGTTTTATTCTGTTTTTAGTCCTCTGTTGGAAGCTGCCCAGAGTGGCTGGGGAAGCCCAGCCAGATGGGCGAGGTGGTATTATTATTATTATTAATAATAATAATAATCTGCAAAGTGTTTGCAGGTGCCTGAACTGGTTTTGTCGCCTTCTTTTCTCTCTCCCAACTGCAGCAATGCATCTGGGAGTTGCTTCCTCCTAGCCTGTCCTGCCCGCCCTTGACCCTTCCGCCACCAGGGGGAGCTCTAGTCTCCCTTCTTGCTCCCAGCCCATGCCCACAACAACTGTCTCCAGATGTTGCCCAGTATTCCCACAGCACCACTGGAGGGGAGGCCAGAGGACAAACAGGTGCGGCTCAGAGAGCCAGCCTCCCTTGCCCTGGCTGCCGGCTCCTCAAAGATGCTAATTGTCTTTTCCTGGCCTCATGAAACCATGATCTCATCAGCTTAAACAGGCAGAAAACAACAAACAGATGGAGTTTTCTGGAGGTGCTGCTGTGCTTACCAGAGCAGTCACTTTGCTCCAAATGTTCAAATTGCAGGTTTAGAAGGGGCAGCAAAAGGCTGCTGAATGATTTTAACTTCCTGCACCGAGGCGGGCTCTGTCTAGCCCTCAAATCCTTCTCTCTGATTAAGCTATACAGTGGTACCTCGGGTTAAGTACTCACCGTATTTTTCGTTCTATAAGACGCACCAGACCATAAGACACACCTAGTTTTTGGAGGAGGAAAACAAGAAAAAAAAAATTCTGAATCCCAGAAGCCAGAACAGCAAGAGGGATCGCTGCGCAGCGAAAGCAGCGATCCCTCTTGCTGTTCTGGCTTCTGGGATAGCTGTGCAGCCTGCATTCGCTCCATAAGACGCACACACATTTCCCTTTACTTTTTAGGAGGGAAAAAGTGAGTCTTATAGAGCAAAAAATACGGTAATTTGTTCCGGAGGTCCGTTCTTAACCTGAAACTGTTCTTAACCTGAGGTATCACTTTAGCTAATGGGGCCTCCTGCTGCCACCGTGCCGCCGGAGCACGATTTTTGTTCTCATCCTGAAGCAAAGTTCTTAACCTGAAGCACTATTTCTGGGTTAGCAGAGTCTGTAACCTGAAGCATATGTAACCTGAGGTACCACTGTATAGACACAGGCTTAAAAGCTATAGGCAGCAAAGTAATACTGGCATGATTGCACCTTTAGGGAATATGACATGTGCACGAACAGGGAACTCCTTGCTCCTAAAGTTACTTCTCATCATCATCCCTCTCTAATAGAGGGGTTTTTGTGCCTGATGAAGACTACTTTATTTCACTGTGCATGTAGACCTGACTGACTCCTATTGTTACTTTTGCTGCCACCTCAGTTTTCCATTAATTCAACATTTTCTTCAGCCTTTTAAAATTGATTTTGCAGACCCTCCAAGCGTCCCTGTTTCCAAGGGACAGTCCCAGATTTACAGAAGCCGTCTTGGTTTCTGATCTCTTAGGTCATCTCTATTTTCATCAGAGAAATATTGGAGTGTATGAAGTTATCTGACCCCCAAGCGGAGGAGATAAGTAACTAGACAACCTTTAGAAGACATTGAAGGCAGCCCTGTATAAGGAAGGTTTTTAAAAAATGTTTAATGCTTTATTATGTTTTATAAATGTTGGAAGCAGCCCAGAGTGGCTGTCAGACGGGCGGGGTAGAAATAATAAAATTATGGCATAGGATGTCCCTATTTTCATTGGAGAAATGTTGGAGGGTATGGTTACTGCTAGGAATCTTCTGGGCCCAAAGGTGGGAGATATTGATATTTAAAGAAATAAAACTGTAATGGGAATTGGGGTTCCTTGTGCTTAAACTGCAAACTGCTCCAAGCTAGCCGTATACCTAAAACATTCCCTGGTTTGACAGCCCTTGAAACGCGACTGTCTTAGTCACTGGCAGAAGCCGTCAGTGGGCGGGACCTAAATTTGCGCCAACATAGGAGTTGTTTGACTCCAAGTCTCCGCCTAGATTCCCGGCGTGGAAGCCTTCTGCGCAGCATGGGCGTGCCAAGCGGCGGTCCTGTGCTCTCTCCGCTGATTTCACTGGAAGAGTCTCGGAGCCGAGCCTCCGCCTTACTCTCAGCTTCCCCTTTCTCCCTGGTGTCCCCTGGATTTCTTTCCCCCGTGGAAGCTCTCTCTCTCTCTCCTTGCTAGTTCCCTCCCCTGCATCACTGGAGCAACTTTCCTCTCCTCTTCCCTCTGATGGCAGTTCCCTGACAAAAACCTTCAAAGGTTTCTAGCCCACATGGCTATGGAAAAACACAAGTAGTTTCTCCTCTTATTGTTTCACTTGAGACATTAAGTATAAGGCTGAGGGAGAGAGGGACCGGTCTGAGGTTTTGCCTGAGCAAGAACTGGAACTTTGGTGTCCTACATCGTTTGATGCTTTTTTCAGTAAACCACAATAGCTCCCTGTTAATGAAATATGGAGAGCCTTGTCCTAAAGTTCTGCCTAAGGCAGTGGTGGGCAATGAGATTGCAGAAGAGTCATCAGGAAAGCATCAGGTGATGAGCTCTGCAGTCTGGTTGACTCCTTCACTGGGACTCAGCTACATAAGTAAAGAAAAAGTGTTTTATATGCGTTATAACACTGTGACACCAGACGGCGCTGTGGAGTCCTGTCTTTCGCCAACGTGATTTCCCATAATGAAGCTTACAACGCGTTTTCCTGAAATGCTTTTTGAATGTGTCTAGATCCAGCCCTGGTTGCAATTGGGTTAGTTCTTTGGTGATCGCTCATAGCCAAGTAAGATTGTTTTCCATAAACATGGTTTTAACAGTGAGTCCGTAAGTGACTGTGGAGGCCAGTTCTGGATCCACACATCCTTTCACAGTGGGGACATTGGTTTCCTGGCAGGAGTTGATCACGGTGAGGGTTTGCCAAGCGTTCCTTCCTCTTAGCACGTTTCTCCCTTTCATCCTGATTTCGAGCGTCTTCAAAGCCCATGACACCTATGGTAAAGGCTGTTCTCCAGTTGGAGCACTCGCAGGCAAGTGCTTCCCAATTGTTGGTGTTTATACCACATTTTTAAAAAATTGCCTTAAGACAGTAAATCTCCTTGATGGGTCCCCATCTCAAGAAAGGCAAGCAGGGTTTTCTCTGCAAATCCTTCACATTCGGCTTTCCCAGCCCTCAGTCTCCTTATTTCCCAACAGCACACAACCCTTTGTAATTCACCTGTGTAAATTTCCTTTGGAGGAAGAATGCGTTTCCCAGCCAAGCTGACTGTTTCGCTTCCTTTGCACCAGCTGGACTGTTTAACAACATTCCGGGACTGACCTTCCCTCTTGCCAGTTGAGATGCTCTGAAGCTTTTCCATAGCATTCCTGCATCGCAGCTGCTGGGGCTCATGTATGTGTCTCCTGGGCTAATTCCAAACTAGGTGTTTACTCTGGAACTGACAGATTTTTCTCCACTCACTTTTATTCCAGGGCATTTCCATGTTGCCATCTTCACCCATTCGTTGTGTTCCTAAGTATATCTGCTTCTTTTGGGAGTTCCCCAAATGTGACTTTTTTTTTATTTTGTTCTGGGAAGAACAAAGCAGCAGCACATTATCAGCAGATCTTGGTTCTCAGTTTTCGAGGAGGTTTTGTTGGTAGCCACATTTCAGGCCCTGTCGCTACACCTCTGCGTTTTGGTGCACCTTGGCTTCTCCTTTCCATTCTAGCAGTGTGTTATTTCCCTTCCCTTTTCTACCTCTCAAAACAAAAACAAAACCATTTTCCAACTGTGCACCGAAATGCCTTTTCACCTATATTTTAAATAAATCATTTTTTAAAAAAATTGTGCAATCATGCTGAATTGCGTGATTGCAGGTTAGTTTAATTCATTTGCAAAACAGAAGACTGTTGGGGGACGTACGCTCCCAGCCCTTGGCAAATCGCTTCCAGCCTTTTGCAAAGAAATGAGCCAAACCTAGGATCATCCACAAATCCGTACTATTGTGAAGATATTTTAATGTTTAAAAAGTAAATAAATAAAAGAAATGCGGGCAACACCCATTTTAGCACTGTTTTGTTTTTATTTTTTTTTAAAAAAATGATTTTAAAAGATGAGCGTGCCATTTTTATCAGCATGCTTAGGTACATTGCCCTTCTCCGATCATATGGATCTGCTATACTCACTGGTGTGGTTAAACAGTGGGATGCTCGCACACATCCAAAGAGCCCTACCCACCAATTTGTGGAAAGCCAGTCGCAATTTTGTGTGTAACTTACAACGCAGAGCATGGCTAGGGGTGCCCCTGGTTTGGAAGCTCCTCTGGTTGCTAATGTAGTACCGTGGTACCTCGGGTTACAAACACTTTGGATTACAGACTCCACTAACCCGGTAGTACCTCGGGTTAAGAACTTTGCCTCAGGATGAGAACAGAAATCGTGTGCCGGCGGCACAGTTGCAGTGGGAGGCCCCATTAGCTAAAGTGGTGCCTCAGGTTAAGAACGGTTTCAGGTTAAGAACGGAAATCTGGAATGAAGTTAGTATGTAACCAGAGGTACCACTGTCAGGGGCGTAGGAAGTGGGGGGCAGAGGGGGCGGGTCGCCCCGGGTGCCACTCTGGTGGGGTGACAAGATGGCCCCTGCCTCCCCCCAGCTGTAGAGCAGCCGAGGGCACATGCAGTCTGTATGGGCTGCCGCACCCCGTGTGCCAGAGAGGGTTCCTCCACCACTGACCAGTGTACGCTGCTGCTAGAGTCCTTTATCCTGTGTACAGTGGTACTTTGGGTTAAGTACTTAATTCGTTCTGGAGGTCTGTACTTAACCTGAAACTGTTCTGAACCTGAAGCACCACTTTAGCTAATGGGGCCTCCCGCTGCCACCGCAGCGCAATTTCTGTTCTCATCCTGAAGCAAAGTTCTTAACCTGAAGCACTATTTCTGGGTTAGCGGAGTCTGTAACCTGAAGTGTATGTAACCTGAAGCGTATGGAACCCGAGGTACCACTGTATACTAATGGAATACTTGTTCTCCCAGTGTGGAACCTTATGAAGCCAAAACAGCACCACCCACACACAAGAAGGAGGCTGCAAAAGTGCAAAAGCTAGTTAAGGTGAGGATCAGAAAGGGGACGGCCTAATCCATGGGTAGGCAAACTAAGGCCCGGGGGCCGTATCCGGCCCAATCGCCTTCTAAATCTGGCCCGCAGATGGTCCAGGAACCAGCGTGTTTTTACATGAGTAGAATGTGTGCTTTTATTTAAAATGCATCTCTGGATTATTTATGGGGCATAGGAATTCGTTCATATTTTTTTCCTTCAAAATATAGTCGTCGTCGTCCCCCCCCCAAGGTCTGAGGGACAGTGAGACGGCCCCCTGCTGAAAACATTTGCTGACCCCTGGTCAGTGGGCAAGGAAGGCTGACTGTGCAGGATGTGGAATGACAAAACTGCATGTGTGCAATGGAGTACACTGGGAAAGGGCACAGCTTGCTCACTGGAATCCTAAATAGGAGCACTTCACCCAGTATCCTTTTGTTGCTGCTTCTGTGCAAGTGTGCATGTATATTTGTATATGCACACACATTTATCTGTTCCAGTGGCCAACGAAGCAATCTCTATTCATTGTATAGGCCAGGTGTTTATATTCTGCCTCTCTCATTGCCCCACCTTTGTCCTCCAAAGGCGTCCTGGGCTTTGAAGACACTCGAACTCAGGACGAAAGGGAGAAACGCGTTAAGAGGAAGGCACGCTTGGCAAACCCTCACCGTGATCACCTCCTGCCGGGAAACCTATGTCCCCACTGTGGAAGGACGTGTGGATCCAGAATTGGCCTCCACAGTCACTTACGGACTCATGGTTTATGGAAGACAATCTTACTCAGCTACGAGTGATCGCCAAAGAGAACACTCTTTGTAATGTATTCCTAAGTTTATCCTTTTTTGCAGCTGTTACTCTGTCTCTGCTCTGACAGGAGGTTGTTTTCACAGCTCGGTGTCATCTCTGCATCTCTTCTTCCCTTTTGCTTTCTCCATCCTTGGAGAATACGAGAGAGCCTCTGTCTCGTTTGGTCATGGTGGTTTCCCAGCTGTTTCATCTGAGCAGCAGGCTCATTCACAGAGAGCCACCTTGGCCAAGCAGATGGTGTCATGGCCTCCAATCTGCGAGTCTTTCTTCGGTTCAAAATCCCTGCTCAGCTGTGGAACTTGCTGCACAGTCTTGCACGAACCGCGCCGCCTTCCTTCCACCATTTTTGTTCAGGACAGACAAAGAATTTGTAGACTATGCCCACCCAGGTTAGCAACCCTGAGATTCTTTTCACAATGACTTATCCCAGGAGACTCAGTTTCCCATCATCTGTTCAGCTAACTTCAACAGCTGAGGCTCCACACACACCAATTTACTTAAAGCGCATTTCTGCACCCACTAAAAAAATATATATTGTTATGGGTTTACCCCTATGAAGGGTAAACTAGACTTCCCAGAATCTTTGGAGTGGTAGTGGATGTGTTTTATAGATTTGGAGGGCCCCCCCAATAAAACCTAGAAATTGGTAAAGATTTTGATTACAGTGGTACCTCGCAAGACGAATGCCTCGCAAGACAAAAACTCGCTAGACGAAAGGTTTTTCCGTTTTCGATTTGCCTCGCAAGACGAATTTCACCTATGGGCTTGCTTCGCAAGACGAAAACGTCTCGCGACTTTGTTTCCTTTGTCTAAAAACAAAGACATGTTTTGTTTATAAAGTTAATTTATTTTCCCTTCAATTTTTGAACTGCTCTTTACAGTATGTGTGACTTTAAAGAGCAGTTAATAAACTGCTGTTGTACCAAATTTGGCTTTGTTTGGACTTTTTTTGACCATAGGAACGCATTAATTGATTTTCAATGCATTCCTATGGGATTTCGTGATTCGCAAGACGAAAAATTCGCTAGACGACAAAACTTGCGGAACGAATTAATTTCGTCTTGCGGGGCACCACTGTAATTGGGATGTGGATGAAAGTACAAGTTGCAGAACGTTGCCAGACAAGGAATCCCTGGGCTGGCTTATGCAAACCCGCAAATCTGTTAACATGGCAAAAGAGGTTGATGGGCCATCCGAGAGGAATCCTTTGGCCACATTTATACCATGCATTTAAAGCAGATTAAACCACATGATTTTCCCGAAAGAAACCTGGGAACTGTAGTTTAGTAAGGGTGCTGGGGAGAGCAGTTCTGTGAGGGGAAAACTACTGTTCCTATGAATTTGGTTTTTTTGTGGGGGGAGTCCTATGCTTTCAATGTATGGTGTGGGTGTGACCTAACTATCTTTACACACAACGGTGCAGTTAACTGCTCAGAGCAGGATGAAACTACAGTATCCTTAAAGGGTAACGGTAAAGGACCCCTGACAGTTAAGTCCAGTTGCAAATGACTCTGGGGTTGCGGCCCTCATCTCGCTTTACTGGCAGAGGGAGCCGATGTTCATCCGCAGTTTTTCTGGGTCATGTGGCCAGCATGACTAAGCTGCTTCTGGCAAAACCAGAGCAGCGCACAGAAACACCATTTACCTTCCCACCGCAGCACTACCTATTTATCTACTTGCACTGCGTGCTTTTGAACTGCTATGTTGGCAGGAGCAGGGACCAAGCAACAGGAGCTCACCCCGTCGCGGGGATTCGAACCGCCGACTTTCTGATCAGCAAGTCCTAGGCTCTGTGGTTTAACCCACAGCGCCACCCACGTCCCTTTGCTAATTGAATAGGTTCGCATTAAAATGTGAAATGAGCAGTACTTCTCCCCCTGTCTTTAGTGAACCCCCTGCAAGGCAGGAATCTCAAAATGTTGTTGCCCGTCCAGTTTGAAACCATACCACACCCTGTTTAGCTTTTCAAATGCATATTCATTCCTATGCACAATTTCCCCCAATATATGTGTTTTTGTAAACATTGCTCAGTTGGAGAAGTGCCTCACAAACATTGGGATGCGTGCGAATTCTGAAGGATAGCTGCGTTTCGGTTTGCCTATTGTTTGGGGACAGGAAGATTCGGTAGGTTCCCCCTCTGAAAGTGAACTGAATCAAATTCCTCCCTCATCCCTAACTGGGCTTCTGCCTTGAAAGTTATGCCCTGACAGCATCACCACCACCCCGGCCTCTCATCTTATACGGCTGCATACGTCCCGTTCCCCACCTGCACCTTCAAACCTTCCCATGCATCAAGCCCCACAAGGATATATTTGAAAACATGGCGTTGTTAGCCATACATGCAGCCACGCACCCAAACTCATTGCCACACACATTGCCATACACTCTCACTCTAGGACATCACGCTCACATTGACAAATGCACGCACTAATCAAAGCACATGTGCAGATGGTCTTTTACTTATTCATTTAAATTTGTATGCCGTCCTGTTCTAGGCCCTTATGCCGAGTGAGAGCATGTTGTTAAAAAAACAGTATTTTTTTAAAGTGTGCATTGCAGTGCTAAGCATGTCCACTCTTAAATCTTCAAATATTTGCCATTCTTGTATTTTATTTTTTGAATGTCAAGCGTTTCGGAAATTCCCACGAAAACAAACGTGTCCTCACTGAGTTCAATGTTCTCGTTTCCTACTAATGTTACATTCAGACAACCTTCACCATTTATCCTGATGGGTTTTGGGGGAAGGGGTGCGTCCAAAGACTACAGGGAAGATATGTGACATTGGCTGTTTACTGAGCATACATTCTGATTTGTTTGAGATTGTGGTGTAATGGTTAAGAGCGGTGGA
Source organism: Podarcis vaucheri (assembly GCF_965113315.1). Classification (NCBI taxonomy): domain Eukaryota; kingdom Metazoa; phylum Chordata; class Lepidosauria; order Squamata; family Lacertidae; genus Podarcis; species Podarcis vaucheri. The sequence continues at coordinate 39,622,792 of NC_138751.1, read as the reverse complement.
CTCGTAATCTGGTGAACCGGATTCGATTCTCTGCTCCTCCACATGCAGCTGCTGGGTGACCTTGGGCTAGTCACACTTCTCTCTGAAGTCTCTCAGCCCCACTCACCTCACAGAGTGTTTGTTATGGGGGAGGAAGGGAAAGGAGAATGTTAGCCGCTTTGAGACTCCTTTGGGTAGTGATAAAGCGGGATATCAAATCCAAATCCAAACTCCATATGACATTGCCTCCAGCAATTGTTATCCCACACCACCCGCTGCCCTTCCCTGCCACTTTCCTTTCAGCAAAAAGCCAATTTCTGAGCGGTTGCTGTATGTGCGGAAGTTCGTTTGTTGTGCAGGAGTGGCAAATCCAATTCCGCTGCACAACCTGAACTCGCCGGCGTTTGCTTGAATCCCACCCGTGCAAAGCAGTGACAGCCTGGAAGGGTCCTAAGCGTGCTTCAAGACTGCGGCAGCCTATGAAACGTGACACCATAAACTGGCCTGCAGGAAAAATAATAACAAAGCCTTTAAATGTCTCAATCCCTTAATTAATATTTATTGCGTGCAGTCAGCATGAATAACTGCCAGCAGCCAGGCATTCTCATATACAACTGTAATTTAATCTTCAAGGTGCACAAACATCTTCTTTAATGTGTGCAATCCCCCCTCCCCAAAAAAGCAGATAACATAAAAAAAATTCCCGTATGTGAATCTCAGCCTTCCTTTCATGCGCTATTTTCTGCACATGCAAAGGTGCTTCCCTACAGCCCTTTTAAATCACAATTCTCCAAGATGCACCACTCCTGAAACGTTGGGGAGGACATCTAGAATACACAGCTCCCTTGTGCACAAGGAAAGAAGCAGAAAAACAGTATACATATGCCTCTGACTTCACTTTACTCATATGTGCAGGGGCACCCAGAAATACGAGCAAGTCATACGTGTTCGTGCGAATCAGAGATCTGCACATGCATATCTATGTGCAACATGCACAGCTATGCCCACAGACCCAGGAAGCATCCCTGCGGGCGTGCCCATGGAAACACGTTCACGGGCAAGCAATTGTGGCCACACACTTGCAGGCAGCGGCTATTCTTTCTACGGAGGAAAAGAGTGGCACGCACAGGACATCCAATCCACAGGAGTCCCACCCTGCTGGTGCTCTGGGGCCTCCCGATCTATCCCTTGTCACTTTCCCTGGGTGCATCTGTCCATCTTAAGCACCCGAGCATGACAACTGTTTTCTCCACTCTGTTCCCTTCTCTCTCTCTCTCTCTCTTTCAGACAGCCCATCCCCTTCCTGATGCTTGCCTCCCTACACTAAGGTTGCCATGCCAGCCGGTTGCCATGGTCACGCTGGCAGGCAATGAAAAGCACAGCTCCGCAGCAGCGCAGTGACGCGACGGGGGTGGAGGGAGGGAGGGAGAGAGTCGAATCGGGAGATGCAGTGATCTGCAAAGATTTGCAGGGCTGGTTCTGCCCTCTCTCCCTCCCAGAGCATGTCAGTGTGGCATATGCCTAGCACTCGTCCCTGTGGGGGAAAGGGTTCTGCATGGTGGCGAATCTGTAGGGGCATCAAGCTTTCATGACCGAGGGCACCCACGGTGTCCACGTAGCAAGATGATGCTCAAGTGGAGGGAAGGAGAGGGAAGGTCCTGCTGCTCTGGACCTTGCACAGAGGCATGATTAACGAGCCCCTTCAGAGGAAGTAGAACCAGGAAGGGGCTGCCAAGTGGGGACGCCATTCTTCCAAGACCAGGTTTCCTCCTGCCCGGTTATGTGCCTACTTGCATCCCTCTAGCAACCTCTAGCAAGTCATCTAATTTGCTTCTACAGTGGTAGCTTGGCTTAGGAACTTTATCCGTTCCGGAAGTCCGTTCTTAAACCAAAGCGTTCTTAAACCAAGGTGTGCTTTCCCATAGCAGCAGGGGGCTCAATTTACAAATGGAACACACTCGACAGGAAGCGGAACATGTTCTGCCTCCAAGGCAAAGTTCACAAACCAAAACACCTACTTCCAGGTTTGCAGTGTTCTTAATCCAAGTTGTTCCTAAACTAAGCTGTTCTTAAACCAAGGTACCACTGTACAGTGGTGCCTCGGGTTACATACGCTTCTGGTTACTGACGCTTCAGGTTACAGACTCCGCTAACCCAGAAATAGTACCTCAGGCTAAGAACTTTGCTTCAGGATGAGAACAGAAATCGTGCTCCAGCAGCGCGGCTGCAGCGGGAGGCCCCATTAGCTAAAGTGGTGCTTCAGGTTAAGAACAGTTTCAGTTTAAGAACAGACCTCCGGAACAAATTAAGTACTTAACCCAAGGTACCACTGTCTATGCAAGGAATTCCTTTCAGGGCACAGCAAGTTGGAAGTTGTGAAGCCTGTTGCCGCACTCATCTTTTGCTACCCCTTCTATCCCAGCGCAGGGCAGCCCAGTGTGGTCCTGAAAGCTGGACATGGGAGCAACTGGCTTCGGAGCTGGACATGAGAGCAAAGGCACTCTTCTCACCTGCAACTGGCTTGAGAGGATGCTTCCTCTGAGAGTGAAGACAGGACATAGCCATCACGGCCAGGAGCTGTTGGTGGAGTTGTCCTCTGTGTATCTGTTCAATTAATTACTGATGAAATGATCAAGTAATGAAACATACCAGGTCTTCAATAATATGGCCTCAGCCCGGTATACTGGAAGGAGAGTCTCCACCCGCATTGTTCAGCCTGGACACTGAGGTCCAGCTCTGAGGGCCTTCTAGTGGTTCCCTCATTGTGAGAGGTGAGGTAACAGGGAACCAGGCAGAGGGCCTTCTCGGTAGTGGCACCTGCCCTGTGGAACGCCCTCCCACCAGATGTCAAGGAAATAAACAACTATCTGACTTTTAGAAGACACCTGAAGGCAGCCCTGTTTCGGGAAGTTTTTGATGTTGTTGCTTTTTTATTAATATTCTGTTGGGAGTCGCCCAGAGTGGCTGAGGAAGCCCAGCCAGATGGGTGGGGTATTATTATTATTATTGTTGTTGTTATTAAAATCAATGGAGTTCCAAAAGTGGGGGGGGGATCCTTACACACAACACCCTTATTCTAATCCAAATTCCCGCCATGTCCTGGTTTGGGGGTGTAAAAATGGAATCGTAATTTGGGTGGTTTCCAATTTTGGAGTCTTTATGTTTTGAGATATGTCAACCCTATATATATGATGTCAGCTATGATGCAGGTAAAGAGTCAGCTGGGCTGAAAGGGGGATTGTGGGGCACCTGCAAAACCCTGTGCAGAGCCCTATCCGCAGCCCCACTCCGCAAGCCTGTCAATCAGCCGATCCACGAGGCTTGCAGAGTGCTGTGCATGGAGCGCTGCACTTCAATTACACGTGGTTGTAGGCAGGATTCATTTATCTTGCAAGGCTGCTGTCCTCCAGTGATTTAAACAGTAGAAGGATAGCTGTTCTTTTGCTTCAAGATACCACAGAACAAATGTAATTGCCTTACAATAATTTTTAACAGCTCAAAGTATACTCCGGCCCCTGCTGTGTCCGTAATGACCTATGTTTGTGCTTTCAGGTCCACGCATGCTAGTAACAAGGTACATCTCCCCAACCACTCGAAAGAGTTGGACCGCAATCCTGTACTAGGCTACCTGGGAATAAGATCCATTTGACTCGGTGCCCCCTTACATCTCAGTAGACAAGTTAACTTGCACTGCCACCTTCCTTGGGGAGGGGTTTGAATACTAAAAAACAGCAACACTGATGAAATCTTAGCCGTGCTCTTCCAAAGATGGAGGACGAGACGTAATTGGGACATTATAAGGCCATTACACAAACCAGAAAACAGCGACTGACCCTGGTAACCAGGGAGAGTTGATGTATAATGTACATTTTTTGTGTACACTGCGGATTTCAAGCAACTTTCCCACTTTGGCTCCCAGTACGTTTCCGAGCACAATTCAAAGTGTTGGTGCTGACCTTTAAAGCCCTAAACGGCCTTGGTCCAGTATATCTGAAGGCGCATCTCCACCCCCATCGTTCTACCCGGACGCTGAGGTCCAGCACCGAGGGCCTTCTGGCAGTTCCCTCACTGTGAGAAGCCAAGTTACAGGGAACCAGGCAGAGGGCCTTCTCGGTAGTGGCGCCTTCCCTGTGGAACACCCTCCCACCAGATGTCAAAGAGAACAACAACTACCAGGCTTTTAGAAGACATCTGAAGGCAGCCCTGTTTCGGGAAGCTTTTAATGTTTGATGTATTATAGTATTTTAATATTCTTTTGGAAGCCGCCCAGAGTGGCTGGGGAAGCCTAGCCAGATGGGCGGGGTATAAATAATAAATTATTATTATTATTATTATTATTATTATTATTATTATTACTACTTTCTCTTCCTCTGTCTTTCAGTTTAACAAATAAATAATATCCCTTTCCGATGTACAAAACTCATATATTGGAAAATACCATTCCAGTGCACAAAATGTTTTTCTACTTGCACAGCAGGCTTTTAAATGCCGGACATTTTGTCCATTGTCTCAGTAAGTGTGTGTGTGTGTGTGTGTGTGTGTGTGTGTGTGTGTGTAAAAATACCCTCTGCTCCCCCACCCTACTTGCCACTCTCTTCATTTCGGTTTGGGCCTCTGCCCTTTAAGTAGCCCCCACCTCAGTTTGACATGCCCAGCCCCTTCAACGAGGCCATCGTGAAACTGTGGAGTTTTGCGCATCTTACCACCCTGAGTGTCAGAGTCAAATTACTAGCTGCTGCTTTTTAATTACCAGGGAAGAGAAATAAGAAGCTGCTTCTTTCTGGGAGCATGACCAACACAACCCACAGGCTGTCTGTTTGTAGCGATGGATCTGAGCTTCAGAAGGGTGGTCCTTCTCGTGCCAAGGGGAGCCACCAACCCTTCAGCCACCACCCTCATTCCAGAGCTGAGAGGCAGCTTTTAAAACACAGCGAACTCCTCCTTCCTTCAAGGGATGGCAATACTATTAGAAGGAGGGAGGTGGCCATCTCAAGCAGGGCGAGGAGCAGCAGCAAAGTGCTGGAGGGGAGAGCCATGTGCGCCAACTGACTTGCTATTTGCCCCTAAGCTAGCCTGCTACCCGCAGTTGCGGTGCTCGATGCCATCACCTCACCAGTGTTGAAGTAGGCTTTGACCGCCTCTCCAGCAGGTTTCTCAATGTGGGAAGCAGAGGTGGGGTAATGGGAGCCATCTTGTCCTTTGTCTTCACGTGGCAGAATGCCTTGAGCCAGCCCTGCCCTGCTAGGGATGGTGGGGACATTTGATTTTGGTTGCATTTGAAGGAGAAACCACTTCTCAAGCCAATCCACGAACCGAATGTTTAGCCAATCTTTCGAATCTGCACTTTCCCGAATCTTGCAATGCAGTCCTCCACCCACACAATGTGTACAACAATGCATATATTAGCGGAGGGCATGCATCAAGAGGCCTATATTTTTGAAAATAGAGCTGGACCATAAAGAAGGCTGATCGCCGAAGAATTGATGCTTTTGAATTATGGTGCTGGAGGAGACTCTTGAAAGTGCCATGGACTGCAAGAAGATCAAACCTATCCATTCTGAAGGAAATCAGCCCTGAGGGCTCACTGGAAGGACAGATCGTGAAGCTGAGGCTCCAATACTTTGGCCACCTCATGAGAAGAGAAGACTCCCTGGAAAAGACCCTGATGTTAGGAAAGATGGAGGGCACAAGGAGAAGGGGACAACAGAAGACGAGATGGTTGGAGAGTGTTCTCGAAGCTACCAGCATGAGTTTGACCAAACTGCAGGAGGCAGTGGAAGACAGGAGTGTCTGGCGTGCTCTGCTCCATGGGGTCACGAAGAGTCGGACACAACTAAACGACTAAACAACAACAACAACAACATGCATTATAGTTCAGCAAGTTGCTTAGAAGGCCTGGGGCTGGTTGACTTGGAGGGCTCAACTGAGCAGGGTGTGTGGCTCCTGCAGACCTGTCCTCCTAATACCTCCCTGTCTCACTCTGCCTAACGGTAGGGCCGGTCCTGGTACTTCCAAATCACATCAAATCCCATAGTATAGTAGTCAAATTAGATTCCTGAGAGCCAAAGTACACGTTGCAATGAACGAGCATTCATATTTAAAAAGTGTACTCAAATTGGTCACTTTCCTTTCGAAGAAAAAGCAACCTTGTCTCACAAGACTGAAATGTGTGGGGCCTGTAACCACTTCCTGCTGCAACCTGCCCCAAATGTGCTGCTCACTGCACCTTTTTGAGCCTGTCTCCGGCCCCCATGAATTTAATGGCGTGCTCGTCGTTGCAGTTAACTGCCTACGAATCGTTTTCAATTATCAGCGAACGGTTCCATCAGGCGGAAGAGAAGAGGGAGATTTCTCTGCTTTGCAGGAAGAGAAATACATCGGGGCTTTTCGAAGATTGCGACAGAATTTAAATGGCGGAGGAAGAGACACACTTAACATACGGCTCATGTAGGAGTGACCTCCATGCTTACCTTCTCCATAATTAAGGCCCCATCTGCACCATGCATTTAAAGCAGCATCATGCCACTTTGAACTGTCATGGCTTCCCCCAAAGAATCGTGGGAATTGTCATTTGTTAAGGGTGCTGTTAGAAGCCCAACCCCCATTCCCCTCACAGAGCTACAATTCCCACAGTGGTTTATCAATCAATCGCTCTTCCCAGGGAATTATGGGAATTGTACTGTAGCTCCGTGAAGAAAATGGGTTGTCTTCCTACAATGTTCAGCAATCTTAACAAATGGCAGCTCCCCATATTCTTCGGGGAGAGCTTTAAATGCATAGCAAAGATGGGGCTTGCTGTCCATGCTGCAGTGATTCTGCCATTCACCTGCTTTCTGGCAAGATTTGTTTCTCCTCAGCTTATTCCGTGGCACAACCCTCCATCACTAATATGACCACTTACACATTGCCAACAAAGATCAAACACATCCCGCCAAGAGAGGACATTGATTTACATAAAATCTGCATGGACTAATTTGTAGAGCTTGATGAAAATTTAGAAGTAATATGCTCTCATCTAAACAGAAATACAATACATCGCACGATAGCAGGGATATGCTGTAACCAGAAGACTTAAGTCTGTCCAGGCATTCACTGTTACTAGGGAGTACCATAGGGAGTAAGGCCCCTTTTTGCTCTCCCTTCTTGTATATTTTTGAATATTTAAAGCAGACTTGTGGGGGGGGGGGACACCACCTCACATAGAGCTGGGGTCACGAAGGGTTTTTTAGGCCAGTGTGAGCCCATTTGGGATTTTCAGAAAGTACTTGTTTGCAAAATGGCTGCTGTGGTGTAAACACAAAATGGCCGCTGTGGGGGCTTGTAGGAGAGGCCGAGCCAGTGCAAACAAGGAACTGGGAAGGAAAAGCAAACCTTGGTTGTGTATACAACAGCTGTTCAAAGCACACACCCCTCAAAGAAACCTGGGAGTTTACCCCTCACAGAGCTACAATTCCCATTCATAACCCATTTCCAGTATTCTTGGGCTGGGAGGGGGGCAATGTGTTTTAAATGTATGGTGCATATGCAACCATTATCTCAAGCATTGTGGATGCTTTAGGAGATATTTGTTGAAGCCTTTTGTGGGTGCCATAGGAAGACTGGTGGGCAGAGGACTCCCCCCTGACAGCCTTGCGAAGGCAGGACCGTCTTCTGTGAAAACAGGGCATGCGGCCTCCCTGCCCGCCAGCAAGCCTTGTTTCTGCTCTCTCAGACGAAGACATTTATATTCACTGCTCTCTTGCGCACTTTCCCCCTCCACGGAGGGAGCAGCCATTGCCCCAGGCTATGCAAGCCCCATCCAACGGTGGGGTCACTTCCTTTGCCCACTTGCATTGCCCACAGAACACCACAGCGGCATAAATGGGGGGGGGGGGTGGATAGCAAGCCACAGGGAGCATCCAAAATGATGGTACGCCTGACTGGCAACAAGGAATGCAAAGTAAGCCGGCAGGAACTCCAGTAACACAAGGAACAGGGGGAATTCTCTTTTCTTGAAGTGGTGATTGTAGTTTGTGCAAGGGAGGGGGAAATTCCACGAAGGGAAAATAAATAGATCGTGTTCATGTGAAGATATAATAAGCACCCCGGTCTGTAAAATGTGCTCCAATAAAATAAAATAAAAAATTAGGATAAGCAGGGGACATGCCCAGCTCCTTTCCTCCTTCCTTCCTTTTCCTTCCTTCCTTCCTTCCTTCCTTCCTTCCTTCCTTCCTTCCTTCCTTCCTTCCTTCTTTCTTTTCTTTTCTTTTCTTTTCTTTTTTTCCTTGAAAATAATTTTTATTTGATTTTACAAGCGTAGAGTTATAACAATACCAAGTAAACATCCACATTTAGAGATTTCTCTGAATCTCCAGACTTCCCCCGATCCCCTCCATGGGTCTGACTGTCAACATTTCCAACTGCATATTATTTCATAATCCATATTTTTTATCTGTCCATATTGTCCATAGTAGTTGTTACATTACAAGTGTTATTAAAATCCTGCTAATGTTTTCATCTGCTTACAATGGTCTCCCAGGTAAATTATAAATTTCCCCCATTCTTTCTTAAAGTTTGGTTCCTAAGCTTTCCGGTCAGCTTTGCCATTTCAGCGTAGTCCATCAGCTTGGTTTGCCATTCCTCTCTGGTAGGGACTTTGTCTTCTTTCCATCTCTGAGCTAGTAGCATCCGTGCGGCTGTTGACGCACCAGTTCCTCTCTTTCTCATTCTCACACACACAATATCATGTCACCACGGAAGTATCCAAGTGATAGAACATCCATTTGCCACACACACACACACACAATTCATTATGAACTGTAACGATGGAGCAGGTGGGTGGAGAACAAGCCATGTTGACCATCAAAACCAGACAAGGCCCACACACAGGAGGAGCGATAAACACACTCCAGATGCTGAAGTTGAGAGGGTGCCAGATAGCCAGCCATCATGTGGAGAAACTGTAGTTTAGTCCTCTGTTCAGCTGTTTCCCTGGAGCAGGGCAGGAAGGATGTGCCGCCAAGGACCATGGCAGGTGCCAAGGTTATCATTCTCTTCTACAAGCAGCTTAGTGGCCAAATTGACCATGATTTTGGGATGCTGGAGGTGCAGTGTCCCCCTCATGTGGATAGGAGGGAGGAGAATGGAGCCAGGGGAAGGTTTCTGCACTCGTGGACTTCCCCTGGGCTTCTGGGTTGGCCATTGTGAGGGCAGGACGCTGGACGAGGTGGGCCATTGGCCTCATCCTGCAAGCTTGTCTTATGTTCTTCCTCCCACTGGGACCTGCTGACTCAGGAGGAGGCTCACCAATGGATACTTTTTTTCATAATGATTTTTACTGAGTTTTCCATGTTTTTCATATTCACATTTTGTACATAATACAACCTAATGCATTGCTCTAACAGAGCATCAACCTCCTTCCCTCCCTCTTTCTGACTTCCAAACATCATTCTAAATTCTTAGCATTTCTATAGTCACTTTTTTACCTTCTGTCTTTTTTCAATATTTCATCTTATTATGGTAAATCATATTCCTAATATTTACATTAAAAACATTTCAATTCAGACCTACAAACGTTTTCGGATGTTTACAATTTTCTTTCATATAAAATATAAATTTGTTCTAGTCCTTTTGAAACAGTTTGTCATGCTGATTCTGGATTTTCCCCATCAGATTGGCCATCTCTACGTACTCCACCATCTTAACCTGCCATTCTTCCAGTGTTGGGAGTTCCTGCTGCTTCCATTTCTGGAGGCTCACCAATGGATATTTGGGCAGGGAGTCCATCAGACTGAGGGGTTCTACCTAGAGAGAGCCACCACAAGTCATCATAGACTTATAGTCTTGAAAACCTAGGACCCACCTTTAGCCTAAACATGCATTTGGAAACCCATTTATTAGTATTTTACCGTATGTGTATATAGCGGTAGTTCTGCTGTTGTGGCCCACTTTAGATCAGGGTGTGTGACCTAGTGGTGGCTCCCAATCCACCAGTTGAAGACCAATGGTGCAGACCAGTGGTTCCCAATTAGCTAAGTACCATAGACCCCCTGTTTTTCCAAAGCCAAGTCACGGACCGCCTACTTTTGAAAATGTTGATATCTCTGTGGTAGTTTTTGTTATGGTGAATGGTGCCACCATAGGCTACAACAAGCAAGAAACCTTCACGCAGGGCTGCTTATAATCCCTATGATTTCACCTCAGACGAGCTGGACCCTGCCTATGAGTGGCCAAGGGAATCTTCTTCTGCAAGGAAAAGTGCAGATGTGATCCCTCTCCTCCAAAGCACTCTGGGCCCGTTTCCTTTAGGTTTGCATCTGGATAAGCTGGAGGCCCTGGTGTGGAAGGAGCACAAAGTCCAGCTGTGGAAACTGAGCTTGGACAGAGGCTACAGTGAGAGCCTGAAGTTCTTGCAGGGTGGTACCTGGGATCAGGGTCAAACTCTCAGGCAAAGGGACTTTCCGGTGCCTTGTGCAGTGGAGAACTGCTGTGGTGAAGTGGACAGAGGATCAGACAGAGAGATCTGGCTTCAAATCCCCAGTTGTTGTTGTTGTTCTTCTCCTCCTCCTCCTCCTCCTCAGTGGTGTAGCGTGGGTTGTCAGCACCCGGGGCAAGGCAAGTAATTTGCGCCCCCTAACCTGTGGATTTGCGACCCTAACCCTAACCCCCAGATGTTGCGCTTGGTGCGGCCGGCCCCCCCTGCACCCCCCACGCTACGCCACTGCTTCTCCTTCTTCCTGTTACAACATGTCCCAGCTCTAACCCAGGATGAGCATCTTCTGGGCTGCACTCCTGCATGAATCACATGACCTGCGTGACAGCATGGCACCCAAAAATGTGTGTTTTGGGGCAACGCAATCTTGTGTGAGATGCATGTCTGGCTGTGATCTTGTGCATTTTTAGGTGTTGCGTACTCACGTGAGAGCACACCCTCCAAAAATGGGATTTCCCGGACAGCTGACAGGTATGTGCCACAGACCCCCTGTGTGGGTTACGTGGATTCCCTGGGGTCCACAGACCACCAGTTGGGAACCACTGGTATAGACAATGTTGAGCTAGACGGATCAATTGTTTGACTCCGTATAAGGCAGCTTCCTATGCCCCTACATCACTCGGATCCTTCTTGCAGGGTTCCCAGAGGCACCCTGTGAAAATAGGATCCTGTCCTCAATGGGCCTTTCCCAGATCCAACAGGGCTCTGCTTATGTTCTTATAAGCCAGGGACTTGCCACCTGTGCAGCAGACTGAGCAAGCATGCAAGTCCTTGGTTACAGTCACTCCCACTATGTTGAGACGCATTGTAGTTCTGCTTCTGCACTGCATGTTTTCAGCATATGCAGATTTCATGCAAATCTGCAGCTGTATGTCCTTTTGTCCTCTTTCTCAGCGATGCACTTGCTCTCTCCCTGGCAAGGCGTAAGTGGCCACCCTAATTTCATTTTGATCAAGTTAACTCGAGCTGCACTCGCAAGAATAACTGGATGTAAATGTCTAAGTGCTCTCTCTCTCTCTCTCCAAGCTGAAGCCAAAGTTCCTTCTCCTCATTGCCTCCTCCTTTATTAGCCTCCAGGGGCCTCCTCAACTACTCCCCACTCTGCATTTATGATCCGGGAGGCTTTTACCACCATTTTAACTTACCTCCCAGAAGGAAGCTTCCTTTACAGTCAATTAATCCATCTAAACAAACACTCCTGCCCACCAAAGAGTCCCAGAGGAGGAAAGTCCTTCTCTGAGTGCTGGGTATCTCTTAGAATTAGATGGTGGAAACCCCTCTTGTGTTAAAGGCTCTAGAGCCAAAGAGCTCTCAGGGCAATACAAATCAAGAGTGAGAGAGGCAGTGTGGGCTCGCTCGTGTGGTACTTCTATTTGAGATGACAGCAGGACTTTCTGAAGTAAAAGTAGCAAAATCACAGCTAAGAAGCTCAAATCATATGTATGACTTTATGGAAATTAAACCAATGTCCAGAATTTAACATTCAAAAACTTTGCTTGCAGTACTTAAAGTTATAGATGAATTAAAAAAAATATTTACAGTCACATGCTTCTCCAAGCGTGGGCTCACAGTCTCTTCTTCTAACTTCTAAACAACAGTACAGTGGTACCTCAGTTTTCGAACGTAATCCGTTCCGGAAGTCCGTTCGAGTTCCGAAACGTTCGAAAACCAAAAACTCAATAGCCAACAGCTAGGCCTCAGGATCTTGCACTCAGCAGAAGCCGCATGTTCAACTTCCGAGGCGTGTTCGAAAACTGAAGCATTTACTTCCAGGTTTACGGCATTCAGAAATCAAAATGTTCGTCAACAGAGATGTTCGAAAACTGAGGTACCACTGTATTTTCCTCTCTTTCCAGGACTCAGCATTCAGCCTTCTGTATCTCAATTAGGCCATGCCTTGAAGCTGCTATGAGAGATTTCCACTTTTACCTTCGACTGCAACTTTGCTCTCTTTCTCTCAGGCAGAGAAGAAGCACTCCAACACTCTATTCAACTTAGCAGTGTTCACAGTGGATTCTAAAACACAGTCACCTTGCATAGTAACGCATACAAGCACTGGCAATTTCAATTTCGCCACCTCACATTCTTGGGCAAACTCCAGGGCTCCAGCAGTACCCATTGCTGATGTCTGCCCTGGGCTATTCCTTTGTTTTATTTTGCGGGGGGCTGGCACACCAAATACCACCAGACAACTAGGGTCAGACCACCATTTTGATTTCCTATTGGGCCCTGATGTAACGCTTCTCTGGGGCATTATGGGAAATTAAAATGCTGGCTATACCTCGCCACATGGTAGTGCACAGAGGACTGCTGCTGCTGTCTCCACCACTGCCAGGTAAGTCTTCCAGGGCTTACTGATGGGGGGCACATTGCTCAGGGCTTCTTCTAACAGAGAACCAGCCCTCAGTGACAATATTCACCCATTTCCATCAACATTTTTATTTTACTTTTTTGCTTAGCTCTGTCCATGCTTATAACCAGAGAAGCTAAAATGCAATGCCTTAAAGAGTACCATCTGTGACCAGAAATGACACATTCTAGGCTTAATATGCCTCTATATTGCTTTTTAGAGATTTGCCCCACCTGCCATCCCCTCCATGGAGAACCTTGCCCAGTCAAAATGTTGTTTGATTCCAGCTCCCATCAGCCCAAGACAGCATGGCCCAATGGTAAGGGAAAATCTGCCCCAGAGAAGAAGAAGAAGAGTTTGGATCTGATATCCCGCTTTATCACTACCCGAAGGAGTCTCAAAGCAGCTAACAATCTCCTTTTCCCCTCCTCCCCCACAACAAATACTCTGTGAGGTGAGTGGGGCTGAGAGACTTCAGAGAAGTGTGACTGGCCCAAGGTCACCCAGCAGCTGTATGTGGAGGAGCGGAGACGCGAACCCGGTTCCCCAGATTACAAGACTACTGCTCTTAACCACTACACCACACTGGCTCTCCCATCCCACCAGAGCAGATCTCCCATCCCACCAGAGCAGCCTGGAGGCAGGAGAACAGAGAGGAAATCTGCCCTGCTGGAGGGCAAAGTACCATTCAGTGTCACCCACTGTGTTTTAAAGTTGACATTCAAATTTGATTGTTCTATTTTCGTAAGCCACCTTGAGAATTTTTTAATTATTCAGGCAGGATACGATTCTAAATAAATAACCGAGTCGCCTAGAATTTGCTCATTAAAGCAAAAGAGTGGGGAAACAGACTTGGTTCAGTAAAAGTACTAGATTATGCGATCTGTGCAATGATGGCCATATAAGGTGTGTGGTGTATGGGGCCTCACAGAATTTAGGGGCCCCACCCTATCCAGAAGTCTTCATTGGCAATAATTTTATTATATGTGGCACTTACACAGTCATTTTGTTGGTTCTATTGTTTCCATTCTCATCCAGACTAGCCTTCACCATTTTGGCAAGATCGTTTATAGCAGTGACGAGAAAAGATCCCCCACTCCATCTTTTACAAAAGGGGGAGGGAGAGAGAAATCATTACAGTTTTCTAGCACTATTACACCCTTTCCCAGAAATGCTACTTTGCTACTTCTTAAATGACCTGTAGAGGCCTGTCAGTCTCCCACCTTATCAACATCTCACTGTTTTTTGAAGACACATCCGTTTACACTGGCATTTGGCACATGATGGCTGTTGCTACGTTTCTATTTCTTTCCTTGCCTGCTGTTATTATTAGTTGATTTGGTGATATTTTATTGTGAAACTGTTTGCATCTTTTTATGGGTTGTACTTGCATTTTGGCGAATGCTGCCCTGGGCTGCATTGGGAGGAAGAGTTGGGTGAAAATATTGTTAAAGGTAAAGGGACCCCTGACCATTAGGTCCAGTCGTGGCCGACTCTGGGGTTGCAGCGCTCATCTTGCTTTATTGGCCAAGGGAGCCAGTGTACAGCTTCCGGGTCATGTGGCCAGCATGACTAAGCCGCTTCTGGCAAACCAGAGCAGCGCACGGAAACACCGTTTACCTTCCCGCCGGAGCAGTACCTTTTTATCTACTTGCACTTTGACGTGCTTTTGAACTGCTAGGTTGGCAGGAGCAGGGACCGAGAAACGGGAGCTCCCCCCGTCACAGGGATTTGAACCGCTGACCTTCTGATCGGCAAGTCCTAGGCTCTGTGGTTTAACCCACAGCACCACCCAAAAAATATTGCTATCATCATTATAGTAATAATAATCAGTTAGTGCTAAAATGGTTCTCTCTCTCTCTCTCTCTCTCTCTCTCTCTCTCTCTCTCTCTCGTGTGTGTGTATGTGTGTGTGTGTGTGCGCACACACACACACACTAAGACCGATGTAAAAAACCCCCACAGGGTTATAAAACAGCATAATTGCAAAAAGCGATAGTTAATGTGTGCAGAACTTCAAACAGCCACTTAGCTGAGCAGGACCTTTTTCGTTCCCACTTCAACCATGTCTCTTAGTGCAGATGGGCAAAAAGAAAACATGTGCTAACCCCCATAGTGTGGAATAAACAGTTGTAGTTCTGCCTGCAGCTTACAGCAAAGTAATGATTGTTCCAGCAATCCTATGCATGGGGAGGTGGTATAAAGCAAGCCAGTGTAAGTTAACAGACCCTCCAAGTGTTCCTGTTTTCCACGGACGGTACTAGATTTACAGAAGCCGCTCCTGTTTCTGATTTGCTCCCACAGTGTCCTACCTTTCCTTAGGACGTCCCTATTTTCATTGGAGAAATGTTGGAGGGCATAGAGTTATGCGACCCCTGAGCCAAGGAGATAAAATAACTATACAACCTTTAGAAGACATCTGAAGGCCGCCCTGTATAGGGAAGTTTTTAAAAGTTTTATTATGTTTTTATATATGTTGGAAGCTGCTCAGAGTGGCTGGGGCAACCTATTCAGATGGGTAGGGTATAAATAATAAAGTATTATTATTATTATTATTATTATTATTATTATTATTGAATAGGACATCCCTATTTTCATCAGAGAAATGTTGGAGGGTATGAGTTCAGCCAGCGTAAAGTTACATCAGATCCAAACTCCATTCAGCTGAGGTCCTGTTGCTGCTCGGCCTAAGCCTAGCAGCGGGTAAACAAGCCTTTCAAATAATACTATTCACTGGGTTGCCAGGTCATGTGACCAAGTGGAATGGGCATAGGATCATGTGACCAAGTGGAATGGGCATAGGAACCAACACCTAAGTCCACCACCCACCCTGGTCCTGCCTCCTCCACACCCCCAGAATGCCCCTTTTCGGGGACTTACCTGGCCTTTGGCTCAACTGGCTGAACCCCGACTGTGCCTGGATGTGCACTGAGCTGGAGATGGAGACTTAACACAATTTGAGCCAGGAATTAGCCAACAGAGCCAGAGATCCACTTAGTCTTAATCTGCCCATCCTGGTAGTTAATCCTTAGTCTTAATCTTCCCATCCTGGTAGATCTTGCCATAGGCTTTCCCCTTATGGATCTGGAACGTGCTCTCCTAGAGCGCAGGGGTTGAGTTAGACTCAAAGATTGAACTGAGTGAATGAGGGACCAACTAAGTGAATGAGGGCACTTGACCCCCCCCCCCCGGGAAGACTCTATTAGCTCTCAAGAAGAGGGAGAGTTGGAAGGCGCCCAGAGCATTGCTAGGCAATCAGCAGATAAGCAGAGGTCTGAGTCTGTGTCGAGTTGGGGGGAGGCGGGGGTCAGTATCTCAGTCCCCGTTCTAGGCATTTGGATAAAATCAGAAGGCAACGGAAGGGCAAGAGGGGAAAGGCGGGAATCTGGCGTCCTTCCTGCTGTGGAAGGGGCGAAACTTCAGACTGACTAACAAACATAAATGTGAGTAGGCGAGAAGCCATGCTCTGGACGTGTCTTTTTGTAAATAAATATACATAAAATTGCCAGAGAGTCATTACTTCTTATCGGGGCTTGCTTGCCTGCCAGAGATCATTACATTATGAATACTATCAGAACATTAACTATAGGAGACCCCTTCTTTTAGAGTTTGCTAACTCACTCCCCAGGCAGGTCAAATCCACACAGCGCTATTTCTGGTGGAATCAGAGGATGAGAGACCTTCTGAGCAGATGATTCCAGGACTCCTAGTCAGCACAAGAGAGGTTCCAGGAGCTGTGTCTCAAATGCACAGAGCTGGCCACAAGGCTGTGATTCTCTGGGGTTTGGCAAACCCCAGGCACAGTTCCTCCCCCTGCCCTCACTCCTCCGAAGTTTCAAACAATTTGGAAATGTGAACATTTCAGGCAGGCAGAGGGAAATCCCATGCTCGGCAACATTTCACAAACAGAAACAGGGATACGCTTGTGTACCTGTCACACCTCTGCTCCCACACTGAGGATCCATGCCTTGGTAAACACACCCCTTACATACTGATGAAGCTTTCTCTCTCACTCCTGCATGTCGTATTTGTTGACTCTGCAGCAGTCTACCCTTGCAGCGGCTTCTGAAGCAGGGCGTGTAAACTTCAGAAGGTTTTTTAACAGAAGGTTTAATTAGCTCAGGGTGGATCTGGCAGTGCCTATTCTAGAATTGTAGCAGCTCAAAAACAGAGTCTTCCAGGGCCAGGCTAGGATGGGGGAGATACAGGTACAAATTATCCATGGTAGGGAATCGAGGAGAAATTTGATGCATTCAAAACAATACGCCTATTAAAGAACACCCATGAAATCCACACTTCTCTGAGTTTTGCAGTGTCTACGTTGCCTTGGCCATGCCCACAGAATGGAAGATGACATGCTCTATGGGAAGCTGGCTTTGGGCACCAAGCCCATTGGCAGACCAATGCTGCACTACAAAGAAATCTGCAAACATGACATGAGGGCTGGAAACATCAACCTCGCCATGTGGGAATCCCTTGCAGAAGACTGCAGTGCCTGGAGACAGACAGTCAAGTCATGTATCCATAGCAGTGACTAGGGGAGGAATGACCGCTGGGAGAAGCACAGGGAGAAGAAATGCCACGGTGCATCTGATGCCTGCATCTGCCCCAGCTGCAACAAAACATGTCTCTCCCGTATCGGTTTCTACAGCCACAGCAGGCGCTGCAACCCTCCAACAGTTTAACTTCGTCCTCAAAGGCACACTCCTCCATTGTCTCCCGAGACAAATGGATGCCAGCAAAAAGAACTCCAGACGATTAATGTCTCCAATAATGCAAACACCAACTTCCCTAAAAATGGATATGTTAGTGAGAATAACAAACAAAAATGCATTGTATTCGTGGGAAAGGTTTGTAAAATTGCATGAAGCAAATTGCATACAGAAAATGTGTTTATTGGAGAAATTTGCACTAAAATGCTGATGAATCTCCATGGGAATTTACATACACAAATTCGCAGACTGAATTTAGGATTGGAAAAATGAGAAACTGAGAGAAACCAAAATTGACAGATTCTCCCACTCCTATTCATGGGTGACCTTGGACCAGTCACTCTTTCCCAACTTAATCTACCTGACAGGGTGAGGAAAAGATAGGAAGGAGAGAAAAATATATATGTTGCCTTAAGTTCCTTGGGGGGAAAACTGGAACAGAAACATAATAACAATAGCATTTCTCCGAAACGCAGACCTACACAAATAAATTTCTGTAATAATAATAATAATAATAATAATAATAATAATAATAATAATTTATTATTTATACCCCGCCCATCTGGCTGGGCCTCCCCAGCCACTCTGGGCGGCTTCCATAAAAACCAAAAATACAATAAAATATCACACGTTAAAAACTTCCCTGAACAGGGCTGCCTTAAGATGTCTCCTGAATGTCAGGTAGTTGTTTATCGCCTTGACATCTGCTGGAAGGGTGTTCCACAGGGCGGGCGCCACTACCGAGAAGGCCCTCTGCCTGGTTCCCTGTAGCTTTGCTTCTCGCAATGAGGGAACCGCCAGAAGGCCCTCGGCGCTGGACCTCAGCGTCCGGACAGAATGATGGGGGTGGAGACGCTCCTTCAGGTATACTGGACCGAGGCCGTTTAGGGCTTTAAAGGTCAGCACCAACACTTTGAATTGTGCTCGGAAACGTACTGGGAGCCAATGCAGGTCTTTCAAGACCGGTGTTATATGGTCTCGGCGGCCGCTCCCAGTCACCAGTCTAGCTGCCGCATTCTGGATTAGTTGTAGTTTCCGAGTCACCTTCAAAGGTAGCCCCACGTAGAGTGCATTGCAGTAGTCCAAGCGGGAGATAACCAGAGCATGCACCACTCTGGCGAGACAGTCCGCAGGCAGATAGGGTCTCAGCCTACGTACCAGATGGAGCTGGTAAACAGCTGCCCTGGACACAGATTTGACCTGTGCCTCCATGGACAGCTGTGAGTCCAAAATGACTCCCAGGCTGCGCACCTGGTCCTTCAGGGGCACAGTTACCCCATTGAGGACCAGGGAATCCTCCACACCTGCCCGCCTCCTGTCCCCCAAAAACAGTACTTCTGTCTTGTCAGGATTCAACCTCAATCTGTTAGCCGCCATCCATCCTCCAACCGCCTCCAGACACTCACACAGGACCTTCACCGCCTTCACTGGTTCTGATTTAAAAGAGAGGTAGAGCTGGGTATCATCCGCATACTGATGAACACCCAGCCCAAACCTCCTGATGATCTCTCCCAGCGGCCGCATGTAGATGTTGAAAAGCATGGGGGAGAGGACAGAACCCTGAGGCACCCCACAAGTGAGAGCCCAGGGGTCTGAACACTCATCCCCCACCACCACTTTCTGAACACGGCCCAGGAGGAAGGAGCCCCCAGCTCCCAGCCCCTCAAGACGGTCCAGAAGGATGCTATGGTCGAACGCCGCTGAGAGATCCAGCAGAACTAGGAAACAGCTCTCACCTTTGTCCCTAGCCCGCCGGAGATCATCAACCAGTGCGACCAAGGCAGTTTCAGTCCCATGATGAGGCCTGAATCCCGACTGAAAGGGATCCAAATGGTCCGCTTCTTCCAGGCGTGCCTGGAGTTGTTCGGCAACCGCTCGCTCAATCACCTTGCCCAGGAATGGAAGATTTGAGACTGGGCGATAGTTGGCCATCGTGGCCGCATCTAAAGATGGTTTTTTAAGAAGCGGTTTAATAACCGCCTCTTTCAGCGGGTCTGGGAAGGCTCCCTCACGGAGGGAAGCATTCACCACCCCACGAAGCCCATCGCCCAGCCCTTCCCGGCTTGCTTTTATTAGCCAGGATGGGCAAGGATCCAGGAGACAGGTGGTTGGTTTCACTCGTCCAAGCAGCCTGTCCACATCCTCGGAGGTAACAGATTGGAATTGATCCCACTCAACTTGACCAGACAGAACTCTTGCACTCTCCCGCCCCGGCCCTGCTCCCACGGTGGAGTCTACTTCTTCCCGAATCTGAGCGATTTTATCTGCAAAAAACTTTGCAAAATCATTGTAGGAGAACATGTGGCCCGTACTGGGCCCCGATGTTGCAGGTGGTTCCGCTAAATTGTGAACCACCTGAAAAAGTCTCCTGCTGCTGTTTTCTGCAGATGCAATAGAGGCGGTGAAGAAATTCTTCTTCGCCGTCGCTATTGCCACTTGGTAGGCTCGACGCTGAGCTCTAACCTGTGTCCGGTCAGATTCGGAATGAGTTATCCGCCACCGGCGCTCTAGCCGTCTCAACGATTGTTTCATTGCCCTCAGATCCGTGGAAAACCACGGGGCTGTCCAGGCTCCATGCAATCGGAGAGGGCGCTTCGGAGCCAAACAGTCAATAGCCCTGGTTAACTCCACATTCCAGCGGGCCACCAGGGAATCAGCTGAAAGGCCATCAACATGGGATAAAGCATCCCCTACCACTCTCTGGAAACCATTTGGATCCATTAAGTGGCGGGGGCGGACCATCCGAATTGGTCCCACCTCCCTGCAGAGGGGAAGGGTCGCAGAGAAGTCCAGTTGCACCAGGAAGTGATCTGACCATGGCACGTCTTTCGTTTCGCTTTTACTTAGTGTCAGATCACCAACATCCATAGAGGTAAACACCAGGTCCAAGGCATGTCCACGGCTATGGGTTGGGCCAGACTTATTCAGGGACAGCCCCATGGAGGCCATGCTTTCCACGAAGTCCCGAGCGGCCCCTTGTAAGGTCGTGTCGGCATGGATGTTAAAATCCCCTAGGACGACCAAGCTAGGTGTCTCCAGGAGAACATCTGCCATGACCTGAAGCAGCTCGGGCAGGGAATCCTTGGCGCAGCGGGGAGGTCGGTACACCAAAAGGAATCCTGTACTGCCCCTATTGCCCAACTTCCAGAACATGCACTCAGAAAACTGGGTCTTCCCAATAGGACGCCTGGTGCAAACTAATGACTTCCTAAAAATCACTGCAACCCCCCCTCCCCGCCCACATGACCTGGGTTGCTGTGCGTAAGAGAAACCTGGTGGACAAGCAGCGGCAAGAACAGGCCCATCTGCTTCATCCAACCAAGTCTCTGTTACACAAGCCAGGTCAAATCCTCCATCCGTGATCAAGTCATGGATGGCAGTGGTCTTATGAATCATTGACCTGGCATTGCACAGCAGCACCTTCAGGCTATGTGGGTATCCCTTGCTGATTCTAGTATCCGTCCGGACAGGACCAGACCCGGAGGCAGGGATAGTCCTCAGACAACGACTAAACCTGCCTCCTCTGTAATGACATCCTCTGTAATTACATTGCCAATCAGACTTTACAGTCCACCATATTGTCATTGATGAACGTTCTCAGTTTTGGGGCTGCGGCTGTGAATCTTGCAACTTTTTCTGCCACAAACTTATCGGAGCCAGACGGCAGATATGTGATCTTCACTTGATCATCCACATCAGGCATCTTACACAATAGTTCGCAAATGTACTTAGCTCTCGGTTCAGAATACATAGACGGAGCTTCAAATTTCCATTTTACACTTGGCCTGCCTCTTACTCGGCATGTCTTCTGTTTCCTCCGCCTTGCTTTCTTCATATTCCCCAAGGGATGCATAAAGTGTCTTTCCATCAAAGTCTCCTTCTCTCCCTCTGGCTCTGGGGATCCTGGACTCCAAGAAAGCCCAGGGCCTCCTCATCCCCACCTCTCTCCTCCAGATGCTGAGGCCTGATCTAGCGCAAGGCTGGGAGCCAGGAGGCTGCAGTAGGCCGAGCCGGTGCCTGAGGCTAAGAGGCAGGTGTCTCACATCACCTCTCTGCAGAGACAGCCTGGGTTTGTGCTGACATCTGCACCAGCAGGCGCTCGAGGCAAAAGAAAACATTGGAGCACAGTTTGCAGACAAGGAGTGAGGAGGCGAGTCAACGGGCAGCTTGAATTTTATAACACGTCTTGGACTCGGTGCTCCAGTTTTGAGGGGGGCAAAGACAGCCGGTGGGAGGGAGGATCCTATAAAGTAGAGGGGGCTGGCCTTCTTCAGCTCAAGCGCTGCATTCCCTTCTTCTAGAAGGGACCACATGCTATTGGTGGTTGTGGAGGGGCAGAAGCACAAGCTGGCAGAGCAATGAAAGCGAATTTTGCCTTTCGGAAGTAGGCTAGTTTCCACACACACTCACGCATACCCAGGGATAGCTCAGTTGGTATAGCGTGAGACTCTTAATCTCAGGTGTTATGTACTGAGTTGAATAGGATCCAAAATGCAGCAGTCTGATTGGTCCTAGAACAATAGGATCCAAAATGTAGCAGTCTGATTGGTCCTAGAACAATAGGATTCAGAATGCAGCAGTTTGATTGGTCCTAGAACAATGCAGCAGTATGATTGGTCCGCAGGAGCCACCCAATCCAGCTCCAGGTAGAAGTGAATCCACAACCTGATTGGCCTACAGTAGAATTCCAGAATTAGCCAATCATGTGCAGCCCATTGTGTAAATAATGTATATAAAGCAAATATGGTGGGGGAGCTTCCATTCCTCCTCACCGCTATGAGCTGAATAAAGAGCATGAAATCCACACTCGACTCTGAGTATATTTCATCAGGGTTGTAGGATCGAGCCCCACGTTGGGCAAAAACATTCCTGCATTGGGGGTTGGGCTAGATGACACTTGCGGTCCCTTCCGATTCTGGTTTTGAGCCCTCTGTAGCCTTCATGCATGCACACAAGCAAGAAGCATTTTCAGAGCTCAAGGACACATTCCAGCCAGGCAAAAACTCTCGAAGTGGGTGCAAAACAGCGTTGGTGTCATGGACTGGCTGGATGCCGAGGACTAGTGGGAAGCACCAGCTGGGGATCCCCAAGACAAGAAGGCTCAGAGCCTGGGGATTGGTTGTGGGATGATGAGGAGTGGTCAGAGGGAGAAGAGGGAGCAGACTGGAAGGAAGAGGTGTCAGAAGCTGAAGAAGCAACAGGGTTTAGTGAGCAGGAAGAGGCTGGGGCAGAGAGCAGTTCAGAATCAGAATCAGAAGTGGAGGCTGGAGAAGAGGGGGCCCAAGAGGCAACAGCAGAAGCCTGGCTAGAAAGCTTAAAGCCTGCTGCCGCTGCACGGGAGACAGATTGAAGAAAAGAAAATACAAATTGGCCCTGCCCCATAGCTTAACTAATCATGGCTAGGAGCGGCTAGAAGCTAGGTGGAGTCAGGGATCTTTTAAAAAAGGGGGGTAGACTCACACACGCTGGCCAGCTTCACTTGAAATGTTTGTTTGGGGCTTCTCTTTTTTTCATAATTTTTTTTATTAATTTACAACAAAAAAACACATACATAAAATTTTTCACATCCAATTTTCACAAATTGCTTCTTTTCTGGACTTCCTTCAGCTTCTCCGTAAATCATCCATAGTCATTATTTTAAATACGCATTTCGTAATTTATATTGTCATTATTTATACCCTTAGTTTCCTTTCTCTTTAAACAATTCTTCTTAGTTTTTCACAGTGCTTTTTTAAACCCCTCTAGCGTTATCTGTCCCTCACTTATACTTTCCAGATATTCCACAAATTTCCCCCAGCCCTCGATGAACTTTTGGTCTCTTAGGTATCTAATTTTCCCAGTCAATTTATCCAACTCAGCATAGTCTAACAGTTTCATTCTCCATTCTTCCACTGTCAGTATTTCCTGTTGGTTCCATTTCTGAGCCAGTAACACTCTTGCTGCAGTCACTGCATATTGGAAAAATTTACAGTCCTTTCTCTTGATCTCATTTCCTAGTATTCCTAACAAAAAGGCTTCAGGTTTCTTTGTAAATGTATATTTTAGAATCTTCTTCAATTCATTATATATCCTTTCCCAGAAGCCTTTCACTTTCTTACATTCCCACCACATATGATAAAAAGAGCCTTCTTTATCTTTACATTTCCAACACATATTACATGTCTTATACATTTTTGCTAATTTCACCGGTGTTATATACCATCTATAAAACATTTTCATAACATTCTCTTTTAACGTCATACATGCTGTAAATTTTAGATTTTCTTTCCATAGTTTTTCCCAATCCTCAAATTGTATATTATATCCAACATCTCTGGCCCAGTGTATCATTACCGACTTAACTTCCTCAGTTTGTGTTTGGGGCTTCTCATGGGACGCGGGTGGTGCTGTGGGTTAAACCACAGAGCCTAGGACTTGCCGATCAGAAGGTCGATGGTTCGAATCCCTGCGACGGGGTGAGCTCCCATTGCTCAGTCCCTGCTCCTGCCAACCTAGCAGTTCGAAAGCACGAAGTGCAAGTAGATAAATAGGTACCGCTCTGGCAGGAAGGTAAACGGCGTTTCCGTGCACTGCTCTGGTTCACCAGAAGCGGCTTAGTCATGCTGGCCACATGACCCGGAAGCTGTATGCCGGCTCCCTCGGCCAATAAAGCGAGATGAGCGCCGCAACCCCAGAGTCGGCCACAAATGGACCTAATGGTCAGAGGTCCCTTTACCTTTACCTTGGGGCTTCTCAGAAGTAAGCAAAGGCAAGAAAGAAGCAGGGGGGGCACCGGCTCACAGTGACACCCACCTGAGAGGTGCCGGAACTGCGCTCCAGCACTAAACACAACCATTAATACCACTTCAGATTCCTCAAAGCAACACAGTGGATTTCCTTAGCCTTTAGGCTGTTTCCAGTCTAGGTAGCCTCACAGCTCTCCTGCAATTTGTCTGTATTCAGATTGAGGCTGCCTCCAGCTATTTCTCTAGTCTAGCTCCAAATCCCATTGAGTGTCACACTGCCAAGGCTGGAGAGAGTGATTCCAGACCATTAAGGACCGTTACAGCTCTTTGCTGATGTCCTAAGCATCCGTCAAGCTGCTGAGGCCCATTCATACACTGACTGAGACAGCCCAACCTGCACTGCAACCTCCGGTAAGCATTGCAAATTTCAGACAGGAGATGACTGACAGAGAACTCTATTTCATATGGTACACAACATAGCCATTTGCCTTGAAACCTCAAGATAAGGTGAGATGCAGACCTGCTTGGCTATTCATCCTTTCTTTGCAGATTTATAGGCAATATGATTCTCAGGATCCATGGTAGGCGGCGTTAAACACTGTAACTAGAAACCGCGCTGTAACCGCACAGCAGAACTGAGAACCAATGGGCGGGAAACAGCTTTCCTGAAGATATTATTGGTCTCCAAACTCTTCATATACAGTGGTACAGTGGTAGTCACGTAATCTGGGAAACCGGGTTCGCGTCTCCGCTCCTCCACATGCAGCTGCTGGGTGACCTTGGGCCAGTCACACTTCTGTGAAGTCTCTCAGCCCCACTCACCTCACAGAGTGTTTGTTGTGGGGGAGGAAGGGAAAGGAGAATGTTAGCCGCTTTGAGACTCCTGAAGGGGAGTGAAAGGCGGGATATCAAATCCAAACTCTTCTTCTTCTTCTTCTTCTACCTCGGGTTAAGAACTTAATTCGTTCCGGAGGTCCGTTCTTAACCTGAAACTGTTCTTAACCTGAAGCACCTCTTTAGCTAATGAGGCCACACACTGCTGCCGCGCCGGCAGAGCACAGTTTCTGTTCTCATCCTGAAGCAAAGTTCTTAACCCGAAGTAATATTTCTGGGTTAGCGGAGTCTGTAACCTGAAGCGTTTGTAACCTGAAGCATATGTAACCCGAGGTACCACTGTATATTGCATACAATATCATGGTGGAGTCGCTGCAGATACATTTGTGTGTAGACCAGGGATAGAGATCTGGTGACACTCGTAGGACTACATCCCCCATTATCTCTGAACATTGGCTGTGCAATCTGGGGCTGACGGGAGTTGAAGCCCAACCACATAAGGAGGATGCATCCCTGAGGCAAGTCACGCTCAGCTATGAAATTCTCAAGAAGGACAAAGCCATCCATATTCACCTTGGTTCTGAGGCACGCACAGGCCTCTCAGGAAGCCATGGTTGAGTGTGTGCTGCCTACTGGGAAAGGTCTGTGAGGTAGCGTCTGGGTCAGTAGCTTTGTCTGGCCTTGGTACAGCTGAATTATTTTGACCTTAAAACCGCCTCGGGGCCTCTCCTGTTCTTCTGCTCAGTCCAGAAGAAGAGAAAATGCAGCCAGAATTTGAGGTATGGGTGAGGAAGGGAAGGGAAGGGGGGAAGTCAGAGAGAGCGAGAGAGAGAGGAAAAGAACTGGTATTAGCAGACTCGAGGGAACTAAGGCAGGGGTGGAACTATGGGGAGAGTGGTGGGCTGAGATTTTGGGACATCCACCAGCATAATAAGAACAATAATCTTATCATTTATATCCCACCCATTGAATGGGTTGCCCCAGCCACTCTGGGCAGCTTCCAACATATATTAAAACATAATAAAACATTTCACATTAAAAGGCTTCCCTATACAGGGCTGCCGTCAGATGTCTTCTGAATGATGAGGAATGCAGTGAACCATTAACAATTGGGGAACCAGGGGCCAGGAGGCACCTTGCCCCTGGCCCCAGAAGGTTCCTTCTTAATCCTTTAAGGAGACAGGGTGTGGATACAGAGGCTGCTTCCAGACCAGTGGCGTAGCAAGGGGCGGGTGACCACAGGGGCACAGAATTGTTAGGGGCGCAATATTTTGACATCCAGTGCTGCCTCGATACTGTTGTGCCTGGGTTCCACTGAAAATGGCTTCTCCATGTGAACCAGGAAGTGACCTCTCCAGACAACGAAATGGCTCTTCTTTTCTTATCTCTGTGGCTGCAATTTCCGAGGTGATGCCGACACTGTAATGCAGTTTAATGTGCATGCCTACTTTGTCCATTTCCCTCCCCGCCCCCAGTGTGGCCTCGGGTGCTGGCAACCCACGGTAGGCCACTGTTCCAGTCTATTTGCATCCCAACTTGTTTGCACAAAGTTTGCGGGGTGGCTAGAGGACGGCACATCGAGAAAAATGTCGCCCCACACTTTCTGCGGCATTTTCCTTGTTGCAGGGGTGGGGGTGGGGAGTGGGGAAGTAGGTTTGTTGTAAAAAAGCTTCAAATCTGTGATTGATGTGATTGGATCTCACCTGAAAATAGGCTGCGTACTTACCAGACATTTGAAGCACCTCAGCTCTACCCTAAGAATCCTGGGAGCTGTAGTTTGTTAAGGGTGCTGGGAACAGTAGCTTTGTGAGGGGTAAACTACGGTTTCTTGGGATTCCTTGGAGATGTGTGCTTTAAATATGCAGCGTTGGTCCAGAGGTACCCTTAGTAGAATAAAAGAACTAATTAAAGACTAGCATTCCATATGAGGGGGACGCGGGTGGCGCAGTGGGTTAAACCACAGAGCCTAGGACTGGCCGATCAGAAGGTCGGCGGTTCGAATCCCCCTGACGGGGTGAGCTCCCGTTGCTCGGTCCCTGCTCCTGCCAACCTACCAGTTCAAAAGTAGGTCAAAGTGCTAGTAGATAAATAGGTACCGCTCCGGCGGGAAGGTAAACGGCGTTTCCGTGCACTGCTCTGGTTCGCCAGAAGCGGCTTAGTCATGCTGGCCACATGACCCAGAAGCTGTACGCCGGCTCCCTCGGCCAGTAAAGCGAGATGAGCGCCGCAACCCCAGAGTCGGTCACAACTGGACCTAATGGTCAGGGGTCCCTTTACCTTTTTACCTATTCCATAAGAGGAACTGAGTGGTATTAGCAAACTCATGGGAAATAAGGCAGGGGAGAGTGATGGGCTGGGATTAGCGGAATAAAGGAACTCCTTACATCAGGACTGAGGAATGGAGCCCTCTGACCCTCTCTCCTCTCTCTGGGCCAGGGGTAGGCAACCTAAGGCCCGGGGGCCGGATCCGGCCCAATCACCTTCTAATCCGGCCCACGGGCGGTCCGGGAATCAGCGTGTTTTTGCAAGAGTAGAATGTGTCCTTTTATTTAAAATGCATCTCTGGGTTATTTGTGGGGCATAGGAATTCGTTCATTTCTCCCCCCAAAAATATAGTCTGGCCCACCACATGGTCTGAGGGATGGTAGACTAGCCCACGGCTGAAAAAGGTTGCTGATCCCTGCTCTGGGCCATGCTCCATGCTCCATGCCCTCCTCGAGTCTCAAGCGCTTTTGTCGGGCTGGAATGCATCCTTGAACTGTGGCCATGCCTTTTGTTTGCGTAGCTGGAGGGTGGAAAAGTGTCATGTGTCATGCACAAAGGTGAGAGTCGCATCTAGATCTCAGTGTCTGGGCTGACCGATGTGGGTGGAGACGCTCCTTCAGGCTCCCTGTATACCTGAATGAGCCTCTCCTCTCCATCGTTCAGCCCAGACACTGAGGTCCAGCTCCAAGGGCCTTCTGGCGGTTCTCTCACTGTGAGAAATGAAGTTACAGAGGACCAGTCAGAGGGCTTTCTCCCGTCAGATGTCAAGGAAATAAACATGTTGTGGTTATGATTTGCTAGATAGAAGATAGGGTGCAGCGGAAGGAGATAAACTCCATGGAAAAGGGGGTGGGAAGTTGGGGGAAATATAAGAGAAAAGACAAAGTTGTGTTTTGACTGTGTGTGTTCAAAATGTTGAAACTTAATGGAATATTTTTTTTAAAAAAAATAAACATATATAAGGAAATAAAGAGTTATCTGATTGTTATCTGAAGGCAGCCATGTATAGGGAAGTTTTTAATATTTTATGCTTTACTGTAGTTTATAATTTGTTGGAAGCTGTCCAGAGTGGCTGGGGCAACTCAGTCACATGGGTGGAATAATAATAATAATAATAATAATAATAATAATAATAATAATAATAATACCTTACCACTTTTTTACTCTTGTCCCACCTACCCCAGAAGGTCATTCACAAGGGAATGTGGTCATCAGGCGGGGGAAAAGGTGCTGCGTCTGTCTATTGCGTCCCATATTTTAAGATCTGGTGACGATGCTGGGTTCAAGACTGGAATCCTAAACACGGTTTATTTGTATGTACTTTGCTCTGCTCTTTCTAAGCACACCCCTGGGCTTACCAAGTCTGTGTCCAAATGGGGTGTTGTTTTTGTCCTGGTGCATTCCCTGAGGAAACCTGAATTTTACAGCTGAATCTGAGCAAACAGCAATCCATGCAAAACCCGACTGCGGGTTGATCCAATTCAGTAGACAAAAACACACACACCTGCTCAGACCTGGAAAGCCCAGACCTGTGCCTAGAAATTTGGTACTAAAGGAGGTTTGAGTGAGTTGCTTCTAGATAAATGTGCATAGGGGTTTCATCCTTGGTTATGGTGAGCTATGGTAAGCTCTCTTTGGCATGGAACAGAGGACAGTGGGAAGCATGAACTGAAACTGGGACTACAGTGGTACCTCGGGTTAAGAACTTAATTCGTTCTGGAGGTCAGGTCTTAACCTGAAACTGTTCTTAACCTGAGGTACCACTTTAAGCTAATGGGGCCTCCCGCTGCCGTTGCTGCCACAGCACAATTTCTGTTCTCATCCTGAGTTAAAGATCTTAACCTGAGGTACTACTTCCAGATTAGCGGAGTCTGTAACCTGAAGTATCTGTAACCTGAAGCGTCTGTAACCCGAGGTACCACTGTATAGGTTATAACTGAGGCACATTTCTCAAATTCCTGGAATAAGGAGTAGTGGGGATCAAACATGGCTGCAATGGAGCCCTAAACAGGCATGGAAAAAGGTTTGGGCTTGCTTAGCAAAGGCAGGAGAGCACTCTGGACAAAGATGTTCCCTTCATGCTCATTTGGTTGCAGGTTTGATCCCTGTATGGGAAAGCTGCATATTCCTGCATCGCAGGGGGCTGGACTAGATTGATCCTCAGGGTCCCTTCCAACTCTACAATTCTAGGAGAGGAGGGCAACCAAAATGGTCAAAGGCCTGGAAACGATGCCTTATGAGGAACGGCTAAGGGAGCTGGGCATGTTTAGCCTGGAGAAGAGGAGGTTAAGGGGTGACATGATAGCCATGTTCAAATATATAAAAGGATGTCACATAGAGGAGGGAGAAAGGTTGTTTTCTGCTGCTCCAGAGAAGCGGACACGGAGCAATGGATCCAAACTACAAGAAAGAAGATTCCACCTAAACATTAGGAAGAACTTCCTGACAGTAAGAGCTGTTCGACAGTGGAATTTGCTGCCAAGGAGTGTGGTGGAGTCTCCTACTTTGGAGGTCTTTAAGCAGAAGCTTGACAACCATATGTCAGGAGTGCTCTGATGGTGTTTCCTGCTTGGCAGGGGGTTGGACTCGATGGCCCTTGTGGTCTCTTCCAACTCTATAATTCTATGATTCTATGATTCTATTTATTGTCACAGGTGCCCGAGCCCAGGCCTAAAGCAAATGGATTTCAGGACTATATAGCCAGATGAGTTCTCCCTCAATTTAAGGCTTACAGAGGTGGGGAGGCACTGAGTGCACCCCCATAACTAGCTCTCTGGGAACCAGCTATTCTCTCTCTCTCTCTCTCTCTCTCTTACACACACACTTTTCTTCTTACACTGCTTTGGCAGAGGCTTCTTTATGAATTCACCCCCCCTTCTCCCATCTCCTCACTCACTCACTCTCCCCCCCCTCCTGCCACCGCTGCACTGTTGCTGCCACCTGGAGCCTGCGGAGTTGCTATGGCAACTGGGAATCCGCAGCGCTGGCGGAGTCGCCATGGCAACAAGGGATCCACAGTGCGGCTGCAAAGTTTCCATAGCGACCAGGTTTCAAGAGAGCCAACTGGGACTGGCACCAGGCTGGGGAGGGGGGGGGCGGGTTGGAGAGAGAGGAGAAGCGAGAATCAGTCAAGGTATTTCCATAATCTCAGGGTTACCCCTGCTTCCGCCACCCCACCCTCCACCAAACCTCAAGGTTCAGTTCAGGGTTCTCCATTTCAGAAAAGGGAGGAGTAGTTTGGATGCGCCAAGCCTGACTCAAGTGAATAAGGAGTCGAAGACCGATGCACCCCCCCCAAAAAAAAACACCAACTGTGGCCACATACAGTGCCCATAGGACGATTCACAATGGAGTAGGTGCGTGGCACTCTCATTTTGTTTCATATTTTTTAAAAAAGAAGCAAGTATCTAGGCCTCATGGTGCAAAGTTTGGAAACCTGATCATTATGGTCAGCAAACACTCTGAGGCTTCCCCTTTCTCGCCCTGCTGCTGTTTTCCTGCCCCACTACAGTGGTGCCCCACAAGACGAATGCCTCACAAGACGGAAAACTCGCTAGACGAAAGAGTTTTCCGTTTTGGAGGTGCTTCGCAAAACGAATCTCCTATGGGCTTGCTTCGCAAGACGAAAATGTCTTGTGAGTTCCTGCGGGTTTTTTCCCCTCCCCCCCTTTTTCTAAGCCGCTAAGCCGCTTATCAGCTGATCCAATAAGCCGATAAGCCGCTAAAAGCCGCTAATAGCGCTAATCTGCTAATCCGTCAATGGGCTTGCTTCGCAAGACGAAAAAACCGCTAGACGAAGAGAATCACAGAACGGATTCTTTTCGTCTTGTGAGGCACCACTGTACCTTACCTGCTCAATATCCACCTTATATATATATCCCTATATATTTGGTACTGTCATGCTAGGAGAAGAAGAAGAGGAGGAGGAGGAGGAGGAGGAGGAGGAGGAGGAGGAGGAGGAGTAGTAGTAGTAGTAGTAGTTTGGACTCAATATCCCACCTTTCACTCCCCTTAAGGAGTCTCAAAGCGGCTAACAATCTCCTTTTCCCTTCCTCCCCCACAACAAACACTCTGTGAGGTGAGTGGGGCTGAGAGACTTCAGAGAAGTGTGAGTAGCCCAAGGTCACCCAGCAGCTGCATGTGGAGGAGCGGGGAATCGAACCCGGTTCACCAGATTATGAGTCCACCGCTCTTAACCACTACACCACACTGGAGGACTTGGCTGATTCTTCTGACACATATTCCTTTCACCCGCACCCTTCCCTTGGTGAAAACCAGTAAGTGTCCAGAGAAATCCATTTCACGGATGTGCTGGTTTCTTTCACTTTGCTCTCATCTGAAACCACGGAAAAGCCTTTCCCACTTAGATGCTCATTTCATTCACCGTCTCCCCTCTTCTGCGACCACTACAAGGCTGGAAGAAACTTCACTGACCTCTGCTTTCCTCTGCCTCCACCACTGCTTCTGCTCAGAGGAAGGGGGGGGGTGGTTCGAGATTTTTGTTTGCTCTTCCTTTATAAAGGATCTCCTATAATTTACAGATAGCTCAGTCGGTAGAGCACGAGACTCTCAATCTAAAGGTTGTGAGTTCAAGCCCCCTGTTGGGCAAAAGATTGATGACCTGTGTCTCGTCCAACTCTATGATTCCATGAATGTCAGCTATCTGTACCGTACAACGCTAAATGCTATTGCGCTTCAGCTATCCGATACTGTCAAATATCAATGGTCAAATAAGAAATAATGAAGTCAAAGGTTGTTGTGTGCCAAAGGCAGACATTCAGCACAGCCATCTAAGGAGCTATGAGACCTACCTGAAGGTGGTGCCCCTCCAGGAATTACATTTCTCTGATGACTTTCTTTGAAGAACTTTCTTGTTTTGTTCTCAGACCAGGTAACACCACAGCCTTTACCAAAGGTGTCATGGGCTTTGAAGACGCTCAAACTCAGAATGCAAGGGAGAAACGTACTAAGAAGAAGGCACACTTGGCAAATCCACACCATGATCAACTCCTGCCTGGAAACCTATGTTCCCACTGTGGAAGGACATGTGGATCCAGAATTGGCCTCCACAATCACTTACAGACCCACTGTTAAAACCACAATCTTACTCGGCTACGAGTGATCACCAAAGAAGAAGAAGAAGACAGTTGCTCCATTTTGTGTCTTGCTGTTTTGACCCAGGGCTGGCCCAAGATATTTTGCTGCCTGAGGCAAAGGACAAGATGGCTGCTCTCCCCCTTCCCACACTTCTGTTTACAAAAGCCTGTCAGACTGGCAGCTGAATCTTAGGCTATGTTTGCATTTAAAGAAATCTCCAGCTGCTTTAAAGTCATGGCTTCCCTCAAAGTATCCTGGGAAGTGTCATTTGTTAAGGGGGGGGGAGAGAGAGAGAGAGAGAGAGAGAGAGAGAGATTTTCATTCTTAAGATGTCCAAATAAGGATATAAGATGAACAAACCACCATGGAATAACTCTAACAGAAAAAAGGGGTTAGGGTGAAGATGAGAAAATGTAGATGCCTTTTTTATGACTGCTCTGCAGATAAACCACATGCGGGAATCTAGGGTCATAAAAACACCAGACAAACATTGTTCATGCTTTGCAATGGACAGATGAAAAACAAAGTTTTACAAGGGATGTTAGCAGGAGCAGGGAACGCACAGCTACTTGTGTAAGCAGAGGCCGTATGAGTGAAAATTTTCCAACAAGCCAAATTGCACGACAGCAACCACTAGTCAAGATTCATCTGGCAGCACATGCACACACAAAAACAATGCTTTCAGTTGGCTCATTGATTGTGTGTGGTACTGAATTCATTGTTTTGGCATTTAGCATTTTAAAAATCTTTGTCTTTGTGCTGTGTGTTTATAGTGCCCCTGACAAAAGATAACTGCCGAAACGCATTTGGGCTCGTCACATATTATAGTAATTTTTTATTCCTGAGCATTAGCCCTAGGCTTTGTCTTCCCTTTTTGTTTTGTTTTTGTGTTGCAGGAAGGGCACTCAAATGAAACAGATTGACGGTAAGTTCTTTTAGGACCGCTAAATTACAACGTGCAGGATAAAGCTCACAGGCAGGAGCCAGGTGGGTTTGTGGCACAGATACCTCCAGGCTGTTGCTGGTGGGAGACGTTTAGTCCTTTGCTAGGGATTTTGTGGGGTTTCTATGTCTCATGGGGCCAAGCAAGATTTCAGGAGGGAAGGCGACAGTAGGTCCTTTAAATGGGCTGGCCAGCTCTGCCACCAGCCTTCTTGGAGCTAGGGTCAAAATATAAGAGGAACCCTTACAAGAGGTCTTGAGAAGATGCACCTATTGCATGGCGAGTTCCCGACACCCCCCCCAGGTGGAAATAATGACACATGACACAGTTATTAAGGTTAATGGGCTAAAAAAGGCCACAACTTTATTGGTTACTGGTGATGAGCGGTATTGGGTTAGGCATTGGTCCCAACTGACTATATCTGACTCCTGCCCATCTGCGCTGAGTCCGTGAAGGGTTAACCACCAGTAGGGGGAGTCCTGCTGATGCATATCAACTAGGAGCTCCCCCCAGGGCCACCGATAGAGGGCGTGCCTTAGGCCCTAACCTCCTTAGGCTTCGGACAGGGCCATGCCCCCCAGAATCCTTTAACGGACTACCCTTCAAAATGCGGGGCAGGTGATGGCGCTACCTCCCCTTTATCCAACTTCAGAGCTGTTCCAATGCCTAGCTGCCAATACACAGAAGGTTGTGACAATTTGCCAAGAGGTAGGCGAAAACCAAGTGGTTGGTGCCAATTTGCCAAGTGGAAAAATTCCTACCAGGCCCCTCAACGGTGACCAACCGAGGTCCATAGCAAGGTCAAAGAATGAAAGCCTTATAGGGTGGGAGGGTAGGAAAAACAGGAACAGCTGGCGGGCGGCAAAGAGGGAGATCCACAGCTGTGTCTTGCCTTTATAGGGCAGGCCACGCCCCCTGAACCAGCTGATTGGCCGGCTGGAGGGGTGACACGGCCGGGAAACCCCCCAATCGTGCGGGGCTGGCCACCACCCACGTCGAGAGTAGAGGGGCCATAAAGCCCGCAACCCCACCTCCTCCTAAGGCGGAAGTGGCTGCCCTATCCTGAGCTCAGGTGGGCTGGGCAGGGCAAAGCACCACTCGTCTCAGGTTACCAGCTGGATTTCAGCCGCATGACATCCACCATGCTGGGTCCTTCTATGCTAGCTTACTCCCATGACAGGTGTGTTTCCGACTTTGGGTTGAAAGCCTTGGGGACTAACAGATCCTGACACAATGCCATGCCAACACCATCTACCATACTGTAACCAATAAAAGTTGTGGCCACATTTTGTTGTTGTTGTTTAGTCATTTAGTTGTGTCTGACTCTTCGTGAGCCCATGGACCAGAGCACGCCAGTCACTCCTGTCTTCCACTGCCTCCTGCAGTTTGATCAAACTCATGCTGGTAGCTTCGAGAACACTGGCCAACCATCTCGTCCTCTGTCGTCCCCTTCTCCTTGTGCTCTCCATCTTTCCCAACATCAGGGTCTTTTCCAGGGAGTCTTCTCTTCTCGTGAAGTGACCAAAGTACTGGGGCCTCAGCTTCAGGATCTGTCCTTCCAGTGAGCACATAGAATCATATAATTGTAGAGTTGAGAGGGACCCCAAGAAATGCGGGAATCTCGACTAGATGGTCCGAGACACATGGCCATCCAACCTCTGCTTGAAAACCTCCAAGGAAGGAGAGTCCACCACCTCCTGAGGGAGACCATTCCACTGCCAAACAGATCTTGCTGTCAGAAAGTTCTTCCTGATGTTGAGTTGGAATCTCCTTTCTTGTAACTTGAATCCCTTGGTTTGGGTCCTACCCACCGGAGCAGGAGGAAGCAAGCTTTCTCCATCTTCCATGTGACAGCCCTTTAGATGTTTGGAGATGGCTATCAAATCTCCTCTTAGCCTCTTCTTTACCAGGCTAAACATACCCGACTCCCTCAACTGTTCCTAATAAGGCATGGTTACCAGACCCTTTATCATCTTGGTCACCCTCCTTTGCATGCGTTCCAGCTTGTCAATATCCTTCTTCAATTGTGGCATCCAGAACTGGACACGGGTCTCCAGGAGTGGTCTGATCAAGGCAGAATAGAGTGGAACTATTACTTTCCTTGATCGGGACACTATATTTTTGTTGATGCAGCCTAGAAAAGCATTAGCTTTGCTTAGCTTTTCTTTTTTTTTTTTACTGCTGTATCACCCTGTTGACTCATGTTAAGTTTGTGGTCTACTAAAACACCTAGATTCTTTTCACATGTACCACTGGCAATACAGGTGTCTCTCATCTTTTTCAGTTGGTTCTTCTTGCCTAAGTGAAATTCATTTTGTTAGTTTGGGCCCAGTTTTCCAATCTGTTAAGGTCATCTTGAATCCTGATTCCGTCTTCAGCGGCATTGGCTACCTCTCCTCTTTTAACCCACATCCATGTTCTGAATTTTCTTTTCCACACCCCCAACACATGACTTGGTCTAGGAGGAGAAACCAATAACCAATGAACTTCACTGCCAGAAGGTGTGGTTAATTTTGTGTGTGTGTGTGTTTTTTTAAGGAACAGACAGATCTGTGGAAAGTTGGTGTTGTTGCTGTAAAGTGGTACCTCGGGTTACATACGCTTCAGGTTACAGACTTCACTAACTCAGAAATATTACCTCGGGTTAAGAACTTTGCTTCAGGATGAGAACAGAAATTGTGCTCCAGTGGCACAGCAGCAGCAGGAGGCCCCATTAGCTAAAGTGGTGCTTCAGGTTAAGAACAGTTTCAGGTTAAGAACAGACCTCTGGAACGAGTTAAGTTCTTAACCCGAGGTACCACTGTACTACTGTTGCTGTACTAATGAAGAACTGTAACAGAAAAGCAAATAAAAATAATAATATAACATAAAAAAGAAAGTTGGTGTTTGTCACCAATTATGAGCTTTAAATAACAAATTAAGCCTCCATATGCAGGGACAGTATACCTTAGAATATCAGGTGATGCTGGGGGCAAACCGCAAGTGTAGATTGTCGTCTTCCTCTCCTGTGATTAAACTTCCAAAGACATGAGGCTGACAACAGCTGGAGCTTAATATACAGTATATGCCTGTTTCCACCTTTGATCTACTCCATTTTTATGTACACTGCTTAGAAGCTTTTGTTAGACCTATATAAATCTTCTTAAATATATAAAATAAGCTGCAGGCTGAGGACCAAACCAGACATGATGCAAAGTGCGTCGCTCTGAAGTGGGTCACGTTTTTAAAACTAATAATAATAATAGCTGTTGGGCAAAGGGGGCAATTTTCACTGGGATCCTAGCATAGCAGTGTCAGGGACTGGGCAAAGGAGGAATGGTAGAGGCTGCCTCCCCAGTCTGACCCTCCTAGAGAAGAAGAAGACGGTTCAGAATTACAACATGGGTTTGAGGGAGCTCACAGCTCAGAGGCAGATGAGGGGGAAAGCTGGGAAATAATGGGAGAGGAGGAAGAAGCAGCATGGGGGGATAGACGGGTGGCAGTTGATGGACACAGTGTCTTTAGAAAGCATTCCAGACCCACCCCTCTCTCCCAGAACCCGGCAAGCATTGAAAGTAGGAGAGCAGAGAGCTCAGAGGCAGAGGGCACATCACATCCCAGCACCCTGTAGTGAGAGGGAGAGGGTGGAGACTCACTCAGGGCAATGCCATTATTCCAAGAGGCTGCATTTCCAAGCCTCTCTGTGAATATTGAATAAAAAGCAGTTGGTAAGAACTTTTCCCTGCCTTATCCGTTCCTGTCGACCTGTCGCAGGGGTTGGATCCACTGCCGTCTGAC
The DNA here is from genome assembly GCF_965113315.1 of Podarcis vaucheri. NCBI lineage: Eukaryota > Metazoa > Chordata > Lepidosauria > Squamata > Lacertidae > Podarcis > Podarcis vaucheri. The sequence goes on along the minus strand of NC_138751.1, from coordinate 39,585,640 downwards.
AGGCAGGGATGATCTCAGTGAAAAGTCACCCTCCTGGTACTAAAAGCGACAATGGAAGCTTTTTTTTTTGGGGGGGGAGTAACTAATAGCAGAATAGGGATGACTTTCAGCAGGGCAACTGATAAGTTGCTCTCACCTCCATGCCTGTTCTATTTTTAAAAATCAATAATAATAATAATAATAATAATAATAATAATAATAATAATAAAAGCTGTGCTTCAGATTGGTGTTTTTAACATCTCACTAGCTTGGTTCTGAGCCTGGTTGCTTCTAGGCTAGAGCCCTTTAGCACTGCTAGGGCTCCGCATCTCCATAATAATTAGCTGGAATTAAAGCTGGGGTTTTTTATAGTGCTATCTCATCCAGCAGTGCTTTTCCCCGGGGCCAAGAACCTTCTGTAAGGTTTGCTCCCACTTAAGTCCTGTTCAGCAAAGGTACTTTCCAACGTTAATGAAAACTTTCCTCTTTGTAGGTCCTGCCCTTTGATCATGGCTTGGCGGGTCGGGGAATATTCGTTAATGGTTGCCCCTCTTGGATAACAACCTCTGACACTGCAATCCTATACATGTCTACTCAGAAGTAGACTCCAGTGGGTTCAGCAGCATTTCTCTCAGAGATAGGATTGCAGCCTTCACTGCCCCAGGGTTTATTTCAGTTCACGCAACAAGATTTACTTAGTAGGAGGGAGCGAAGGGCAGGATGCAAGTTTGCCCTCTTGGTGGTGCAGCCATAAAATTGCTAGCACGTTTGCAAAGCTCAACAGGGTCTGACCCTGTCTATCTGAAGGAGCATCTCCCCACTCCACATCGTTCAGCCCGGACACTGAGATCCAGCTCCAAGGGCCTTCAGGCAGGTCCCTCATAGAATCATAGAGTTGGAAGAGACCACAAGGGCCATCGAGTCCAACCCCCTGCCAAGCAGGAAACACCATCAGAGCACTCCTGACATATGGTTGTCAAGCCTCTGCTTAAAGACCTCCAAAGTAGGAGACTCCACCACACTCCTTGGCAGCAAATTCCACTGTCGAACAGCTCTTACTGTCAGGAAGTTCTTTCTAATGTTTAGGTGGAATCTTCTTTTTTGTAGTTTGGATCCATTGCTCCGTGTCTGCTTCTCTGGAGCAGCAGAAAGCAACCTTTCTCCCTCCTCTATATGACATCCTTTTATATATTTGAACATGGCTATCATATCACCCCTTAACCTCCTCTTCTCCAGGCTAAACATGCCCAGCTCCCTTAGCCCAGTGTTTCCCAACCTTTTTTGGGCAAAGGCACACTTGTTTCATGAAAAAAATCTCGAGGCACACCACCATTACAGCCCCGTGACGTCAGCGCGCAGCGTCACGCCGGGAGGGACATGAATTGCTAGCAAATTACATAATCACCTCCTTGAGGGCTGGCTCATCTTCTCCGAAGGCAGAACCCCATTAATTAACAGCACAGACTCACACCATAGCCAAGACAAGGGGGGAAAACCTCAGTCATGCACAGTCATGCACATGTGGGGGCTAAATGAGGACGAAGACCGGGCAGAGAGCAGGGTTCAAATCACCCCACCTGGCCAGGACAATCCCTGGGTGCTCCCTTGGGCCACTCGCCTGACCCACCTCGCAGGGCTGTTGTTGCGAGGATAACACGGGGAGAACCACGCGCGCCCCCGGGAGCTCCTTGGAGGAGAAAGTGGGCGATGAATGCAATGCACGAAATATATGAGAGGCGACCAGGTTTTGCAGGTGAGGGGCCCCCGCCAGCCTCCGCTTCCAACACCCGGCGCAACGACGCCGAAGTTTCCCCCCGGGCTCGGCTCGGGGAGCAGCGCTGCTCCCCCCCGGCTCCCCTTCACCCTCCCGGCTCTCTCTGCCGCCCACTGGGGACCCCCCTCACCTGCCAAGTCCGGAGCGCCGGTGGAAGTTGAATGCATGCATGCAGGGCGCCGCGTTGCCATTGCATTGCACTGCACTCCATGCAACGCCTGCACGCATGCATTGCCTTGCATGCCCGCCAAGGGGTCTCCCTGCGGTCCGATGCGTCCCCTCCGGCGCGGATGCAGCATTGCAAAAATAAAATAAACCCCCCCCCCGACGCAGCCCTACCTGGGGGGCAGCCTCCGCCTCCGCCGCTCCGCCTCCGCAGGGATCCCCGGGCTCCATCCTGCCGCCCGATCTCCGCGGAAGAGCCCCTGCCCGCCCGGCCGCCGCCGCCGCGCTCATTCCATGGCCGGGAGAAGAGCGCTTCAAACAAAACGCCCGGCCCGACAGGCCACGCTGGGAAATGTAGTTCGCGCACCCCGTGCAGGCGCAGAGCCCAAGGGCGAGGGGACTACGGATCCCGGCAGCCCCCGCGCCGGGGACGAAGGGGGAGAGGCCGGGTGCAGGGATGGAGGGACGGGTGGGCGAGCGAGTGAGTGAGTGGCAGCCGCCAAGCCTTGGCCGAGAGCCAGGAAGGGCCTCCGAGGAGGAGGAGGAGGAGGAGGAGGAGGAGGGAGGCGCAGAGCGGGAGGGAGGGAACCCCAGGGGTCATCTAGTGACGGCGCCCCAATCGAAAATCTTTCGAATTTTTTAATTTTTCCCGCGGCACACCAGGCAACATCTCGCGGCACACTAGTGTGCCGCGGAACAGTGGTTGGGAAACACTGCCTTAGCCGTTCCTCATAAGGCATCGTTTCCAGGCCTTTGACCATTTTGGTTGCCCTCCTCTGGACACGTTCCAGTTTGTCAGTGTCCTTCTTGAACTGTGGTGCCCAGAGCTGCGTTCCCTTCATCTACCAGGCTTGTAATTCTGTCAAAAGTGAAGTTACAGGGAGCCAGGAAGAGGGCCTTCTCGGTGGTGGTGCCTGCCTTGTGGAACACCCTCTCATCAGAAGTCAAGGACATAAACATCTATCTGACTTTTAGAAGACATCTGAAGGCAGCCCTGAATAGGGAAGCTTCTAATGTTTGATGGTTGGCTGTGTTTGATGTTTTAATTCGTTGGAAGCCGCCCAGAGTGGCTGGGGCAACCAAGTCATATACATTTATGATGGTGGTGTCTCAAACTGTATGGGGGATGTTGTGCTGAGATTCCTGCATTGCGGGGGTTGGAATTGATGATCCTTGGGATCCCTTCCAACTCCACAATTATATGGTTCTGTGAAAATCAACCAATACAGTGGTGCCTTGCAAGACGAAAAGAATCCATTCTGTGATTCTCTTCGTCTAGCGGTTTTTTCATCTTGCGAAGCAAGCCCATTGACGGATTAGCGGATTAGCGCTATTAGCGGCTTTTAGCGGCTTATCTGCTGGTCGGATCAGCTGATAAGCGGCTTAGCGGCTTAGAAAAGGGGGGAAGGGGGGAAAAACCCGCAGGAACTCGCAAGACATTGTCGTCTTGCGAAGCAAGCCCATAGGAAATTCGTTTTGCGAAGCACCTCCAAAACGGAAAACTCTTTCGTCTAGCGAGTTTTCCGTCTTGCGAGGCATTCGTCTTGCGGGGCACCACTGTAAATAAAAACAAAGAATTGTTCTCACCAGTCTCTCAGTGTCTGCCAGTCTTCATGAACTCTCTCCAAGCCTCCAGACACAACATGACCTCTCACTCCTGACCCTTCCTGCCACATGTTGCTGTGATCTTCTATCACCACCTGCCACTCCTCTATGCAGAAAAGGGGATGCAGAGGTGAGGTGCTAGAGGCAGATGCAGGGAGAGGATTCTCCATAGCAACCGAGCTCGCCATAGTAATGGTGCACTGCTGCTTCCTGGTGACAATATACATATTATAGTGGAGGCAAGAGCATCGCTAAGGGGGATCAGCAGCAGCATTTGCACCCTGGAAGGAGGGATCCAAGACATAACAATAGCGGGCGTTGTGGGCGAGTGCCAGAGACGGAGACAGATTGACGGATCAGATTATACATCTGCGGAGTGTTTACCTGCGTGAAACGGAACAGTCCCAGTGCATTTGTTTCTGTGGCTTGGGTATATTGGAAGAGTCTCGTCGTCTGTTTGCAGCCACTCCTTCTGTCGAGTTCACCTTTCTCCAGCGTGAGAAAAGGCAATGCACACCCACTTAGCCGGGATGCCGGCGCATGCAGCATTACGACAATGATGTTCTTCAAGACAAGCACACCCGCTCACAGGTGGCGTGGAAGGTTACAACGCGGACATAAAAACCCCTGCCTTCGCGGCCTTCGGCTGAATGGAAAGCTGTGTCCTCCTTTGAGCTGCCTGTCCATTTTGCATTTATATATATGGTATTTTTCGCTCCATAAGACACACTTTTTTCTTCCTAAAAAGTAAGGGGAAATGTCTGTGCGTTTTATGGAGCGAATGTGTGGTCACTGGAGCCAAATTGCCCAGGGGCGAAAAGCAGATCATGCTTTTTATTTTTTGAAAGAGGGAAGTGGGTGTTGAAACAAAGCCACTGATCACAAGCGATCACAAGCGAGATAAGGGACGCTAGCAATAAAGGAGGCTGCCTGGGAGTGGGGAGGTAAAGACAGCAAACTTGCAAGGAGAGGAAACAGGAAGACTAAATCAATGAGGAGAGAAATTAGAAGAAAAGGAGGAGCAAAAAACTGCTCCAGCTAAGGAAAAGACACTAAGGCAAACAAGAGGGAAGGGAGTGTTGAAAGGAAGCAGATGATCGGTGGGATCGGGAGAGTGATAAGGGATGCTAGCGATAAAGGAGGCTGCCTGGGAGGGGGGAGGTAAAAGCCCATGGATCCTCAGGATTTTTACATTGGGTCACCCCAAATTCACCATCAGATCACATAGCATGTCCGTGGCTACAGCCTGCACCAAAAAAATTATGCACCCACTGTTGCGTGGGGCCACAATGGTGCAAAAACATGGTTACAAAGCAGGGATCCACATGGATTTTTGCATTGGGTCACCCCAAATTCACCGTCAAATCACATGTTTGTGGCCACAGCATGAACCATACATCCACCAAAAATCATACATCCACTGTTTTGTTCAGAATTTTTTTTTTTTTCCTCCTCTAAAAACTAGGTGTGTCTTATGGTCAGGTGCATCTTATGGAAATAAACCACACACACACATATATATACACAAACAGTCCTGCCACCATGGACAGCAGCCCCACTGCAAAAAAATAAAAAATAAAGCAGGAATGGGTGGGTGTCAAAGGCATTTTTGTGCATGTGAAGCCCAGCTAGTGACTTCCCTGCCAAGGTCTTTTTGAAACGCAGGCCACAATCTCCAATCTGTCAGTGGTGTTGCTGCCTGTTCCTTGCTCCGCTTTCCCCTGTCTGCGGATGTTGGTACCAGCTGTGGCTCATCCAGGCCCTTGCTGACTTTCAGTGTCGGGAGGCGTCAGTTTGATAGGATTGTCCCTAATCGCTTTAATGTTGCCCTCAGGGAGCCACCAAGCCCAGAAATGGAAGACATGCGTGTTGGGAGGGATGGGGGAAGGAGAGAAGGAAATGGGGAAGGAGGGACAAGACGGGGGAGATACGTATCTCTGTGGTGGTGTGGGGAGTCACTGATGCCAACCTCCCCTGCAGAGACGACTTTCTCTCACATGTGCCTTCTACAAACAGGAAGACCCGCCTCTTATTAAAAGTGGGCCTGCAAACCGTGCATTTGTTCCAAGAACAGGAGTCAAGAGTTGGTCCCTCCACTGTCCCCACCATTGCCACAAGAGCAATGATTATTTATTTTTTGGTTGCTATTTTGTTAATTCTGTTTCATAGATTATAAATGCCGTATTGATTTGTTACTCATATAAGAGGGCTTTTGCTTTCATTGTGACACTGAGCTTATTCTTTAGTTGTTGCTTTGTCAACTGTGCTTTATAGATTTGTAATTGATTCGCAGAGGATTTGTTAATTATTCTGTGTGTTTTGAGCCGTATTGGTGATGCTCTGTTCTGTTCTATCATGTTATTGTTAGTTATTGTTTGTAAGCCACTTTAGGATTCATTTCGATGAAAAGTGGCATAGGAATATAATACTGCTAATCAAATAAATCAAAGCAAATACCAGACATTTAAAGCACATGTCTTCTCCCCCCCCCAAAAAAAAAGAAGAATATTGGGAACTGTAATTTATCCCCTCACAAAGCTACCATTCTCAGTCACCTTAGGACAGGAGTCAGCAAACGTTTTCAGCAGGGGGCCGGTCCACTGTCCCTCAGACCTTGTGGGGGGCCAGACTGTATTTTGGAAGAGGGAAAAAGAGAACAAATTCCTATGCCCCCACAGATAACCCAGAGATGCATTTTAAATAAAAGCACACATTCTACTCATGTAAAAATACCAAGCAGGCCCCACAAATAACCCAGAGATGCATTTTAAATAAAAGGGCACATTCTATTCATGTAAAAACATGCTGATTCCCGGACCGTCCACGGGCCGGATTTAGAAGGCAATTGGACCGGATCCGGCCCCCGGGCCTTAGTTTGCCTACCCATGCCTTAAGACATGCTAGTTCCTAGGGTGCTTTGTAGGGAAGGTATGTGCTTCAAATGTGCTTTAAATGTGTTGGTGTGCATTTGACCTTCGTTTAGAACAAAGGTACACATCTCAAATAACACTGAGGGCCACTTCTATGTTTTTAGTCATTCAAGAAGGCCGCATCACCACACAAACAGCACTTGCTGTTGTTATTAATGTGCTTTCGTCTTAACCCCAATCCTCAGAGCTACCCTGAGGTAATTTTAGTTGCGATTCTGGTCTTAGTGGGCTCCCGGGGCCTCTTCAGATGGCCATGTGTAGGACTTCAATTACTTCCAAATGTGGTGAGCCAGAGTCCTGCTTCACAGAGGGCAAAGTTTGGCTTCCTCAACTTCTGCAAGAGTTTCTTTGCCCTAAAGTCCTGCCCTGATGGTGACACCGCTTTCTCGGACAGCTCTCCTTTCTTCACTGCACCCCCCACAGTCATTTTGCAGCGCTACATATCTGCACCCCCATAAGCACACAAACGCACACACCTTTTTATCAGGCTCCACACAGAAGTATCTTCCTCCAGTGGGTGTTAATTTCTCTGCTGCACAGCATGCTCCACTTTTAATATCAATTGTGATTAATTACGTTTTAAAACCACCCTTCCTCCAAGAAGTGCAAGGGAGTATGTAAGCCATATTCCACACTCCCTCCCCCCCCCATAACGCTGAGGAGGAAACTGAAGGAATGACAGGCCGAAGGTCAGTCCTGGTTCTGCTGGCTCTCAGCTGGTGCATCTGTCCATTTCGATTTCTCTCAGGTACCTAGTATTATATTCAGCCCTCTACATTTCTGCATCAGCTGCTATCTGTTGGATTTTCAAAGCCCTCCCCAGAATTGATCAGGGATTTTCGTACAAATTTCTCTCTCTCCCCGCCCCCAAATCTCTCATTTTTGGGTATGCAACTCTGCCACATTTTTGCAGACCATTTCCCATAGCGTAATGTTTATTGCTTTCCTTTTATGGATCAGTGGTCTCGTTAGATAGTAAAATTCATGTTAAATTGCTGTTTTAGGGGTTGTTTTTAAAAGTCTGGAACGGATTAATCCGTTTTGCATTACTTTCTATGGGAAAGTGCACCTTGGTTTTGGAACGCTTTGGTTTTGGAATGGACTTTGGTTTTGGAAGGATTAAGTTTGAGAACCAAGGTACCACTGTATCCATTTAAACATTTTATAGTATCTAAGTCTAAGGGGTTGGTTTTTTGTTTTGCTTTTAAAGACTTAAAACGTTGTTCCCCGACCGATGGAGTGGGAAGTAGTTTTGTGATTGACATGAGAGCCAGCCAATCAACATTCTGCACAGCCAACCACACTAAAGGGTGCGATAGCATTGTGTGGATGGGGTATGAACAATTCACTCAAGCATGCCATTGTAACCATTTTTCCCCTCTCTGGTTTTTTACCAAGTCATATTTTGGAAAATGTGTACTTAACCTTTGACAATTTCACCACCATTATTTGAGTGCTTCAAATGATGTTAAAAGGTAGACGCAAAAGTAATAAGCCCTTCCAAATACATAAATGCAGCAATGAAATATGCAAGCCACTAGGCAGCATGTATTTTAAAAATATTTTTCTGTTGTGAAGTGCCCTGGGATCTTTGGATGAAAAGTGGTATACAAATTTAATTTAATAATAATAATAATAATAATAATAATAATAATAATAATAATAATAATAATTTTTCTAAAGTACAAAAACGCTTTTCCAGTTAGGTGCTGTATTTTAATTTAGAAAAATATCATTGGATTTCTTTTTTAAAAAAAGTCTTAAAAACCTATCTAAAATTACGCTCATAGGATATAGATATGAAGATGATGTCCCAAACATCACCACACATGTCGAAAGCATGCCTCTTTAAAAAGATGGAAGAATTAAAGCAGTCTATGCTTTTGGAGAGTGTCGTATTGTTCTGTTCCCTCCAGCCCCCGCTGCAAGAGAGAGAAAGAGAGAGATTCTGCAATCTGAAAAGATGGAAGAACCATAAAGAACAAACAGGGGGCTTGTGATTTGAGGATGACATCCTGCTGATTGCCTATAAAAGGGGAGTGAACCTAGCATGGCAATTCCACAGTAAATAGCCAGTTAGGGCGTCTCAATGTCCTATTTCATCAAACAGCTCCTGCTATTTCCAGCACTGCCTGAGTTGGTGACCTCTTTCCTTATTCATCTTTTAAAATTCCAGGGAACCGGATATTCAGCAAAATGGGCTCCAAGGTAGCTGCTGGAAGGTGCGAATCCTCCGTTTTATTCTTATTTTATTTATTTATTTCCTCCCTTCCCTACTTGGAGCAGCTGCCTTGCAGTCAAAAATGACACAAAATGAAGCCTTAAACCTTGCAATTGGTAAAGCACTGACATCCTCCTGTCTCTGTTTGCAGGCACATTGCATGGGGAGAGAACGGCTGCCCACATGGCATTACCCGTAATGGCAAGCAGCCCCTTTTTAATTTCCCATACAGCATCCCGGGGCCGGGGGGGGGGGAGAAAAGGCATCCCTTCAATCCCGGTGAAGGATCCATGGCTTCCCTTTGTGGCAGCAAGTCAGGAGTTTGCCCATTTATTGAGCTAGAATGTCAAATAAAACGGCCATCGCCCTCTATCCAATCGCCATCACCTCTCAAAGTAAGACCTCCCTACCTCAATGGGAATTGTGTGCTCCCCATTTATATTGAATTGTATTAGAGGGGTCGACAATGATTGAAGAACAGGGGTAATTATTAAGGGAAGGGAAATAGATTTTGAGCCGGGTTCATCTCCATGGGAAATTAACTGGAGACAAATTAATGTAAGATCAACCAACTGATTGGGGGATAGGATGCAAATAAACTGAAAGCAAATATTTGGAATGATTTGGATGGGAAACGATCTGGCTAGCCTGGGAAATTTAAATTCTGGCAATTGTTTTTACATCTGCACCTGCATGCATAAATTAGCACATGCAAATTTGTCTCCTTCTCAGTGGTGCAGTCCTTCATCTTGGCCACACGCAGCCAGCCTTCATCTTCTAGTGCAGAAGCACTGCAAATTCTCCATGCATTCACAAGCAGCAGGAGAGGAGCAGTAGCCGGGTAAAACTTTTGTTGCCATCTTCCTGCATTGCTTTGGTACTGCTCTCCCCTGAAGGGAGAGGAGAGTTGCTGGACCATTCCTGGAGGACAATGGACTCACCTAACTCTGATTTGTAACAGCTGGCCTTGAGACTTCTCAGTGGGGAGGTTAAATAGGGGAAATTATGAGTTCAGTGTGAACGATTTTTGGATTAGAGGGAGGTTGAGGTTCTGTCAATTTGCTAATTAATGGGTTAGAGCAGGGGTCAGCAAACTTTTTCAGCAGGGGGCCGGTCCACTGTCCCTCAGACCTTGTGGGGGGGGCGGACTATATTTTTTGGAGGGAAATGAACGAATTCCTATGCCCCACAAATAACCCAGAGTTGCATTTTAAATAAAAGCACACATTCTATTCATGTTAAAACACGCTGATTCCCGGACCATCCGCAGGCCAGATTGAGAAGGCAATAGGGCCGGATCTGGCCCCCGGGCCTTAGTTTGCCTACCCATGGGTTGGAGTATTGCTTTGTTTATTATTTGAGAATTGTGAATGTTGTTCACTACTATTTATACGCCTGGCATGGAGTTTTTCGGTTTTTCCATGGATGTTATGTTGTATGGAATATTAATGTATTACTTATTACCAGGAAGAATGGCAAGAACCAAAATCAAAGATTGGACTTCAGCAAACTCTGGAAGGTAAACTCGAACCAATGCCTTCAAGCTCAAAGAAAGGACATTCCGACAAAACACCAGGAAAAAGCTTTCTGACAGTAAGAGATCTTCAACAGTATCCCTCGGGAGGTTGTGGACTCTCCTGCCTTGGAGGTTTTTAAGCAGAGGTTCGGTGGCCATCTGTCATAGATGCTTTAGCCGAGATTCCTACACTGCAGAGGGTTGGACTAGATGACCCTTGGGGTCCCTTCCGACTCTACGATTCTATGAAACTTAATTAGATTGGTCTGTCATTGAGTGGGGAGGAGCTGGGATTTTGTCTTTGTTTTTTGTGTTTTTTTGCAATTGTTATATATAGGAAATTAATAAAACTATACTATTACGTATCGTATATTTTTCTTTGCTCTAAGTCACTTGGAGACCTTTGGGTGGCAGGCGACTAATAAATTTAATAAACAATAATAATCAAAAATGTCACCATTCCCAGAAGTCTGCCATGAAAGGCTGTAAGAACCCCACCCTGTTAGTAAGTGCAACTGGTCAGTCAAAGGCTGTTTTAGGGGCAGGTGAATTTAGGGGCACATCAAATGATCTTTCGAATGAACCAAAAACAAAAACATGTGTCTCACACGCTGTATACACTGCCCTTTCCCCCATTTACTCAGCATCCAGTGTGCTCCCACTGCTGAATTCAGAAACGGTTTGTGCACATTAACCAAAATTCCTAACTATCCTGGTGTTTCTGAGGAAATAAAGTGGTACCTCGGGTTAAGAACTTAATTCATTCCACAGGTCCGTTTTTAACCTGAAACTGTTCTCAACCTGAGGTACCATTTTAGCTAATGGGGTCTCCTGATGCCGCCGTGCCACAATTTCTGTTCTCATCCTGAAGCAAAGTTCTTAACCCGAGGTACTATTTCTGGGTTAGTGGAGTCTGTAACCTGAAGCATCTGTAACCTGAAGCGCCTGTAACCTGAGGTACCAACTGTACGGTGTTTTGATGCATTCCCCCTGCAAACCAGTAATGTCTATACAACCTTACTGTGCTTGGGGGGGGGGGGAGAGAGTCACTAAGCAGCATTGTTCATTGATGTTAATCTGCTAAATTCATGGTTGCTGTTTTCCTCCTCGCCTTGCCACCACCTCTGTTTTTCAGGCAGAGAGGTGGCTGCTCAATAACTTGCAATAAGCAACGGTCGCTGCGGCTTTCCTGTCAACACAACCAGCAGAGGTCGGAGAGGGATCCACCCCGAATGCCTGCGCTCAAGGTCAGGCGACGAGCCACATGCCAATGAAGCAAATAAGAGTGGAAAGGTCTCTCTGTGCACGCCGACTTCTGGAACCGAGTAGGAAAACAGCACCGCTGCACACACACACACACACAAGAGCCTGCCAACCCCTGACAATACAGAAGAGGAGCATTTTCCTCTTAGTTCTCACAGCTATGCCTGGGCTTTACCGCTTCGTGCTGCAGGTTGCAGGAGGGGCTCACATTATTGAATACTTTCCCAGACCCTCCAAGTGTCCCTATTTTCCAGGGACAGTCACAGTTTCTGATTACATCCCAGAATTCCTTGCTTTTCCTGAAAGGTAAAGGTACCCCTGACCAATAGGTCCAGTTGCGGATGACTCTGGGGTTGCGGCGCTCTTCTTGCTTTACTGGCCAAGGGAGCCAACGTTTGTCTGCAGACAGTTTTTCCGGGTCATGTGGCCAGCACGACTAAGCCGCTTTCTGGTGAACCAGAGCAGCGCACGGAAACGCCGTTTACCTTCCCGCCGGAGCATTTACGTCCCTTTGCTTTTCCTTAGAATGACCCTATTTTCAGTGGAGAAAAGTTGGAGGGTATGGTGTTATGCGACCCCCGAGCCAAGAATTAACTATACAACCTTTAGAAGACATCTGAAGGCAGCTCTGGATAGGGAAGTTTTTTTAATGTTTACAATTTAATTTAATATTATGTTTCTATATCTATTGGAAGCCGTCCAGAGTGGCTGGGGCAACCCAGCCAGACGGGCGAGGTATTGTTGTTGTTGAATAGGACATCCCTATTTTCATCGGAGAAATGTTGGAGGGTATGTTTTTCCATAAACAGGATTATGTATAGAAAACTAGGGGAAATGCTTCTAGCTTAGCCATTTCCCTACTAAGCTGGTTTCTTTCTGCAGGGTATGTTCCACTTGACGTGATCAGAAGAAATGCCTGTCATATAATCAGAGGAAATCCAGACAATATATTTTAAAATATTGGGGTATTATAAAGTATTCTTGGGGATTACAGGCCTAACAAAAAAGCGGTGATAAAATTGTTGGCACCCATCTGTCTTGAGAGACAACGGAAGGCACCTCGGGGGGGGGGGGAGCTAAACTCTTACATTAGCAGCACCGAATTGACCCCCCCTCCAGGTACAAGCCTGGACAGTGTACAGTGGTGCCCCGCAAGACGAATGCCTCGCAAGACGGAAAACTCGCTAGACGAAAGAGTTTTCCGTTTTGGAGGTGCTTCGCAAAACGAATTTCCTATGGGCTTGCTTTGCAAGACGACAATGTCTTGCGAGTTCCTGCTGGTTTTCCCCCCTCCCCCCTTTTTCTAAGCCGCTAAGCTGCTTATCAGCTGATCTGATCAGCAGATAAGCCGCTAAAAGCCGCTAATAGCGCTAATCCGCTAATCCGTCATTGGGCTTGCTTCGCAAGACGAAAAAACCGCTAGACGAAGAGAATCACAGAACGGATTCTTTTCGTCTGCGAGGCACCACGGTATATGGGAGTCCTGGGCTGCCGAGACAAGACCCTCCCCATCTCGACCTCGCTGACGTGGTCCCAAGGAAAGCAGAGCAAAACGTTTGGCACCAGCTTGGTGGCAGAAGTTGCCGGAAGGAGGCGTATATGGCACCATGCAACTGCCTTATGGACTCCACTCTGGATTTGTGTAGGGTAGGGGTCAGCAAACTTTTTCAGCAGGGGGCCGGGCCGCCACTGTCCCTCAGACCTTGTGAGGGGCTGGACTATATTTTGGAAAGAAAAAAAATGAACGAATTCCTATGCCCCACAAATAACCCAGAGATGCATTTCAAATAAAAGCACACATTCTACTCATGTAAAAACATGCTGATTTCTGGACCATCCTCGGGCTGCATTTAGAAGGCGATTGGGCCAGATCTGGCCCCCGGGCCTTAGTTTGCCTACCCATAGTGTAGGGTTTACTCCTCAGCCTTTTGTTCTCCTGAAGATATCCCCCAAGGCAACAGAGGTTAAGGATCGGAGTTTTCCTTCTCCCAGATGGGCCACCTTCCCAACCTGACGAGCCCGATACTTACACTATTAACTTTCAGGTATGTAAATACACAGGTCCAATGAGGACTGAGCATGTTTGGTAGCTATACAACGTTGAGAGTCAGCTGGAAAAGGAAAACAGACAAGTGAGTGGGGGAATGGCTGGTTGGAACTCTAAACAGGAACTTTATCAATGTGGGGAGGATCTACTGCAACATTTTGTTGCAGATCCCACTGATAACGTTTCTACTGTCAACATCTTTCTGGAATGTTGGTGGCACCCATAACGGAACACAGTGTGCCAAGTGAGGTCTTAAGCTCTGTGATTTCCCAGGGCTTGGAAACAAAGCTGCAGTTGATACGACCTGAAATTCCACTGGCTCATAGGGTCACATTGTTAACTCATATTCAGTTCATGGCAACTTTTGGCTCCCGTGCTGCCCCTAAGCAAGTTATTTCCCATCTTGTATTCATATCTGGCTCTCTGTCTTTTCCCCCCTTCTTTTTTAAAAAACTCATACAAAACAGTCTACACATGAAGAACAATTGAAATAGCAACATACACAAATTGAATTGCCTTTTTCTGTTTGGCTAGTCTACTCCATACATCCTGGATTGACCAACATCTATAGAAAGCAGCCCAAATCGTGCAAAAGGTATGCAATCGTTCCGCCACCACTTGATCACTTGTGATCTCCAATGAGCACAGCCGGGATTTCCATTTGGGAGATGCGGTAGATCTTGTGGTTCTTAGCACTGGAGGCTGTGGAAAGTAGACCGGTGCAAATGATATCATACATTGGTGTCACTTCAAGCCAAATTGCTCATCACATGGAAGATCCACAATCAAATTGCCCTACATCAGCCTTCTCCCACCTGGTTCCATCCAGATGTTGCTGGACTACAACTCCCATCAACCCAAGCCACCAAGGTTAATGGTTGGGGATGATGGGAATTTTCTAATGTTTAAGAGCAGCCACGACTGGGCTTGGAATGACTTAGAGCAACAGCATTGTCAGAAGGATGTTTAACCTTACGTACTCTTCCTGATTGAAATCACCCTCCCTATAACTCTATAGGAAGAGGGGGAACAAACCAAAATGGGGGGAAGGATTTTGAGTGGGGGAAATGGGGCAGACAGACTGGCCCCACTGCCTTGGGAACTTAGCTATACAGCTGCAAATGTAACGTTTTAAGTGTGTTTTAAGTGCATTATATAAATGTGACACTAGATGGCCGTGGTGAGCTTATGGCAAATTCAATATATTTTTAAAACCTTTTTTAAAAAAGCATTTTCACAGCAGTTTTTTATATTTGTCTAGATTCCACCTTGTACAGTGGTACCTCGGGCTAAGTACTTAATTTGTTCCGGAGGTCCATTCTTAACCTGAAACTGTTCTTAACCTGAAGCACCACTTTAGCTAATGGGGCCTCCTGCTGCTGCCATGCCGCCGGAGCACGATTTCTGTTCTCATCCTGAAGCAAAGTTCTTCACCCAAGATACTATTTCTGGGTTAGCAGAGTCTGTAACCTGAAGTGTATGTAACCCGAGGTACCACTGTACTAATTTGGGGTCGCCTGGTTGCTGCAGCTGCTTTTAAGATTATTATTTTTAAAAACGATACCAGGATGTCCAATCATGTTTCTTAAGTGTCACATCTATTCTGGCCCTTAAAATTTTGGTGCACCTTGTCACCCACAAAAACTCTTATTTCCTGGAACCATCCCCTATCCCAGGGGTATGGAACCTGTGCTGCTTTTGGTCATGCTGGCTGATGGTAGATGTGTCCTAGAACACTTGAAGGTCCATAGATTCCCCACCCTTGAAATAACCCCACCACAAATCTCTGGAGTGCGTTCTGGTACTTCAGTATCAACAGGAACCATCCAGAGCAGCTGAAAAATAAAAGTAACCCTGAAAAGGTGGTGGGACAGGAAGAGGTGAATTTTTTTCCATCTAGTGGGTGTGTAAAACCATTTCCAGTGGAGATTTCTGCCTTCCTGCGTTCAAGTCCGTGCAGGTCCAAATCCTCATTGCACATGTGTGTTTTGAAAGAAAAGCATGTTCCAGGCGCATGTGCCCATAGGATCAAAGCTGCATCAAGTCCCCCTTTGGGAAACATACTTCAAAGCAATATAAATCCCACTGGGGAATAACGATGCGTTTATGCCCTCAAATGTAATGCTGAGAGGGCATGGGAAATACTTTGCACCTTTCATTTTCCAGCTAATGCATTTCAGCTGATGTACCCACTTGCATTTTACTCCCAGCCTCCCCAATAAAGTCACTGATAATATTCATAGGACAGTCTCGGCGGATCGTCCACTGAATAGGAAACAGCTTGGATCCACTAAAAATAATAGTCACGTCATCTTCTAGCCAATAGCTCAATTGGATATTCCAGGCGTTTTTTTGGTGAAAGGGACTAGTATGCTGGGAGCACAATCTGAGAATGTCTGAAAGCTCTTTTCAAGTTACAGGTAGGTAGCCGTGTTGGTCTGCCGTAGTCGAAACAAAATAAGAAAAATCCATCCAGTAGCACCTTAGAGACCAACTAAGTTTGTTATTGGTATGAGCTTTCGTGTGCATGCACACTTCTTCAGTGAGCCAGTGTGATGTGTGAGCCAGTGTGGCGTAGTTAAGAGCGGTAGTCTCATAATCTTGTAAACCGGGTTCGCTTCCCCACTCCTCCACATGCAGCTGCTGGGTGACTTTGGGCTAGTCACACTTCTTTGAAGTCTCTCAGCCCCACTCACCTCACAGAGTATTTGTTGTGGGGGAGGAAGGGAAAGGAGAATGTTAGCTGCTTTGAGACTCCTTGGGGTAGTGATAAAGCGGGTTATCAAATCCAAACTCCTCCTCCTCCTCCTCTTCTTCTTCTTCAGATAGTTATCTGAAGAAGTGTGCATGCACACAAAAGCTCATACCAATAACAAACTTAGTTGGCCTCTAAGGTGCTACTGAAAGCTCTTTTCAAGAATCTCTCAGGTTACAGGAAATTAAATCTCCATTTGTTTCCGACAAACCAAGGTCGTAAACTGCAGCATTTTCCTGTGTACATGCTCAGCCTGATGCACTAGACCCGTCCCTTCAAGAAACGCTTGTTGTATCTCACATACAAAAGTGTGCGCATGGTCAAATCATGGCGCACATCCTCCACACTCCTCAGCCCTCGCCGCTGGTGGGCGGCCCTGTGCCAGATTTCGGGGGGGGGGGGCTAGCCTGGCTTGGTTGGAGATAAGGCATTGGGTAGGGGGTTTTAAGCCTCTTTGTTCACTTTGCATTTTCATACAGCCCTACCCAATTCACCCTTCCTGAACCAACAGATGAGCTGAAACACAGCTGCCCTTCAAAATATTGTGATGCATGCCCAAACGGGCACGATGAGAACTACACTTCTCAAGATTGCTTTCAAAAGCCTTTCCCGCCAGCTCTTCTAAATCATTGTTATCGTTCATTATTAAATCCAGTTTTGTTTTTAAGCATATATAGAGGGAGGGGCAGAATTGTGGGGTCGGAAAAACTTTATGGCATCACTCGAAGGAACCTACAGAAGCAGTTGTTTTGGGGTGGGTGGAGGTGTGTCTCGCTCCAGTGAAGTAACAATTGGGAACCCGCTTTCAGCTCCCGATTTTCCCTTTGATGTTCTGCCGTTACCCACCCCACACCCGACGTCATGTGTATATGATGTCAAGTATAGGGCATCTGGTCACAGCTTCCTCCAAACGACCAAGATTGGCTCATGAGCTGGAAATTCCCCACTCCAGGTATAGATGAAGCCGAATTAGATGGACTAATAGCTCTGACTCAGTCTAAGTCTGCGGTCCTTGTACAGCAAAAAGTAAAGGACTCCTGGATGGTTAAGTCCTGTCAAAGGTGACTATGGGATTGCAGCGCTCATCTCGCTTTCAGGCCGAGGGAGCTGGCGTTTGTCCGCAGACAGCTTTCCGGGTCATGTGGCCAGCAGGACTAAACCGCTTCTGTCACAATGGAACATTATGATGGAAACCAGAGCACACAGAAACGCTGTTTACCTTCCCGCCACAGCGGTACCTGTTTATCTACTTGCAATGGTGTCTGCTAGGTTGGCAGCAGCTGGGACAGAGCAACAGGAGCTCACCCCATTGCAGGGATTCGAATTGCCGACCTTCCGATTGACTAGCCCAAGAGGCTCAGTGATTTAGACCACAGCGGCACCTGCGTCTCTGTACATTTAGAAGTAGGGAACTTCCCCTCTAGCTTTCACCTCCAGCACAAATCAATGGCAGGGCCACACAGAGAAACAAATAATTTAGCAGGAATGAGGAACTTGGGCCCTTCCCAATGTTGTCGGACTCCCGTCAGCCCCAGCCAGGATAGTCAATGGTCAGGGATGGGTGGAAGGATCCATCAGGTCTCTCAGTTTCTCGGCCACTCTTACCTTCCCGCTGCAGCGGTACCTATTTATCTACTTGCACCAGTGTGCTTTTGAACTGCTAGGTTGGCAGGAGCTGGGACCAAGCAACGGAAGCTCACCCCATTGCGGGGATTCGAACTGCCGACCTTCCTATCAGCAAGCCCAAGAGGCTCAGTGGTTTAGACCACAGCACCACCCACGTCCCTACAAATAATAACAGCACCATACTCATCAATGGTGCTATATAAATTAGCAAACAACAGAACCACATGCTAGGGTTTTTTTTTAAAAAAAATAATAATAGCAGGCTCCGTTCTTGGGATTCCATGTAAAAAAAAGGAGATTCATCAGCAGAGGCCACATTTCACTCCCTATGGAGCAACGATATCAGTGCCAACTCCTAGACTGCCCTGTCCAAGGTATGAGTTCCAGCCATGTATACAGTTTATGGTACAGCCACAGGGGTGTTCTTTGCGAGATAATGCATGTTGCAGCCTGCGTGCACATACCTCGCTGACGTCATTGCCATGGCGATCCCTCAAGAAACCTGGCGCACGTGAGACTCCGTTGGCCCTGAGCCACAGCGGCCTCACGACGCAAGCGGCACACTCATTTGCCCCCATCCCAAAAGAAGCACCCTAGGGAGGGTTGGAAACATCTTTATGGATTTTATTAAAATAGGAAACTCAGACCAGACCCCAAAATGCCAAGGGAATCGACAGGCCTTGATTTTTTTGTGTGTGGCCGGAAGTGCAGCCCCCCACCAAACCCCTCATTCCCACCCCCAGATTATTACAAATTAAAAAATACCTCCACGCCCCTGTGTCTCTGGGGGGCACACCGGCCATGCCTGCCATCCCATAGTAATAATACTAGTCATAAAAAATTCCCCCCGAACCCTGTGCGCCTGGCATCCCCGCGTGCTCCAAAGGTGGGGGGGGACCCTGGCACCACCATGACCTTTCGTCTCTTTACTTAATTTATTTCGTTTGTATATCCCATTTGGATGAAAATAGAATTTTGACGGAAAGCGGATCAAAATAAGATTTCTTTCTTCTTTTTCATCATCATCATCTTCTTCTTCTTCTTCCCTCTCCTGTTTCCCTTGGGTTTTATTTTCCTTTCCTAAAGTTTATTCCCATGACGTCAAAAAGGAAAACAAATCGGATAGCGATCTTTCCTTATTTTGTTGTTGTTTGTTTTCTTCCTTCCTCTTTTTTTTTAAAAAAAATTATTAAAGTAATACAGCAGGTAGTTGGATACAGAAACAGCCCCATCTGTATAAAAAGAAAGAAAAAGAAGAAGTCTCCAATGCAGAGGGAGATCGGTAGAAAAAAGAAGAAAAGTGAGGTGGGGGGGTGGAGAAAGGAAAGGGGGGGGAAATGGTCAGACCGAGGGCGAGCGTAGAACCTTGTTCTGCAAAAGGAAAATAAGAGAACTGAAAAGGCTAAAGTGGTGAGAATCAAAGGTGTCCACTCGGGCGAGGGCTCAGCATCCAAGATCTGCCACGGTGGTGGAAAGATCTGCTGATGTTTGTTTGTTTGTTTGTTTGTGGGGGGGAGGGCACGGAGGAGCCATTCCTCAACTTCCCCCCCACCGCATGTACGAATCCACTTGCACCCTCCCACCACACAAGAACTCCCCGCTGCCTGGGTCTGTTGGCCGTCATATCTGTGTCTCTTGGACATTCTCTTTTGAGCTGCTCTTGAACAAGAGAGGTTCGTGGATGGAATTGAGCATGGGGTTCTTGGAGCCGCAGGTGAGGGGTCCGCCGCCGCTGTTGTTGTTGTAGTGGGCCTTGAAAGCGGCGTAGTGGTTGAGGTGGTCGTGCTCGATGGCGGGCAGAGCCAGGTGGCTGTCGCCGGGCGCCCCGGCCGAGGCGGGCAGCTCGTCCTCGACGTTGATGATCTCGATGGTGCGCGTGGGGCCGTGGTGCTTGTGAAGCTGGTGCTGCTTGCGGAGCTTGTAGAAGACGATGAGCATCACAGCAGCCATGAAGGTGATGGCCACGAAGCAACCGATGATGATCTTGGTGGTCTTCATGACGTCGTCCAGGTCCTTCATGCCGCTCTCGGTGACGTCGGTGATGGGGATGGTGAATGGCTTCTCCGTGCTGCGGGTGCTGCGAGGGGTCAGCGAGGTGGTGGAATAAGTCATGCCCCAGCCCTGAGACGGCGTCGGCCCAGGTTCCTTCTTCGTGGGGACAGATTCTTCTTGGCCTGAGTCCATGGTCTCCACAGTCACCGTTGTGAAGTAGGTGTAACCTGTGGTGGCTGGGTCCACCGCTGAGACGTTGAGTGTGGCCGAAGCCGTGGTGTTGCCCGCCGAATTAGTCACCATGCAGGTGTACTGCCCTGTATCCTGGACGGTCACATTGGTGAAGTTGAGCGTGCCATCGTGGAGGACTGAGATGCGCACCCGGTAGGAACCATGTGTCATCAGCGTGCCATTGGGCGTCAACCAGTTGACCGACGTCATGGAGGTCCCCGTCCGGCATTTCAGCTCAGCCGCCATCCCCTCAGTCACATTAAGGTCAGTGGGAGGCTCCACTATAACTGGGGCGTAGCAGGTGAAATGGCTTTGATCCAGCTCTCCGATGTAGCGCCCTTTGAGGTTGGGTGGGGCGTGGCACCGGGCACAGCAGGTGGTGTTGTTGGGCACCGTCTCCTTGAGCCACCAGCTGAGCCACAACACGTCGCAGTTGCAGTGCCAAGGGTTGTGGTTGAGGTGGACGCGCTCCAGGCGGTGCAAGGGGGTGAAGAGATCGTGCGGCAACGACATCAAGTTATTGTGGGAGAGGTTGAGCTCCTCCAAGGACTTGAGGTCATCGAAGGCGTTGCGTTCGATGGTAGCTACCTGGGCGTGCATCAACCACAATTTGCGGAGGCTGGTCAGCCCCTGGAAGGAGCCTGGCCGGATCATGTCCAAGCGATTCCCAGAGAGTTCCAGTTCCTCCAGCCGCACTAAGGCTGTCAAGTTAGGGATGTCCTTGAGATTGCACATGCCCAGGTTCAGGTAGCGCAGGTTGACCAAGCCTTCAAAAGCTGCCTCTGAGATGTACTCCAGCTTCTTGAGCTCTCCGAGGTCCAGTCGGCGCAAGGAAGGGACTCGGTTGAAGGCATAGGAAGGGATGCTTTCGATGGGGTTGTTCCTCAGCCACAGCTCCCGCAACTTGGAGAGGTACTCAAAGGCTTGTGTGGGGACAGTGGTCAGCCGGTTGTCAAAAAGCTCCAGCGTGTTGAGGTTGGGCAAGCCATTGAAGGCTCCCACCTCAATCTTGCGGATGAGGTTCTTGCTGAGCTGCAAAATCTCGAGGTGACGGAGGTGCTTGAAAGTGTCCGTCTTTATGACCTGGATGTTGTTCTCCTGCAGGTTGAGGTACCGCGTGTTGATGGAGATGCTCTCGGGCACCTCCACCAGCTCCCGGCGCGTACAGATGACCCGGCTGGCCTGGTTGCTGCAAGAACAAGCGGCCGGGCAGGAGGTGGGGGAGGCTCCGCCCCAAACGAGCGATGGCAGCCAGAGGAAGAAGAGGACCAGGTGCTTCCAAACCATCCTAGAGACTCCAGGCACCAGCGAAGGCTTCCGAGTGCAGCGGCGGGTGGCCATGTCCAATGTTCATGCTTCAGTGAAGAGCAGGGTGGGTGCTCAGGTCTTTAGAAACTGGAGGTGAGAAACAAGAGAAAGAGAAATCAGCCAGGAATCTGATTACTGGGGTTTGGGGAGCACAATAGCAATCAGAAGAAACAGTAATACTGGCCCCAGTAAAATGCATTTGCTGTTGGTTTAAGATAGGCGTAGGGAAGTTCTCCTTTGCACAATGTATTGTGGACACATGTAAATCACTAGCACAAGGACTGGTGACGGCTGCATACTTGTAATAATAATAATAATAATAATAATAATAATAATAATAATAATAATAATAAATTAATTATACCCCACCCATCTGGGCAGCTCCCATCATCATCATCATCATCATCATCATCATCATCAAGCGATAGAACATCAAACATTAAAAACTTCCCTAAACAGGGCTGCCTTCAGATGTCTTCTAAA
Organism: Podarcis vaucheri; assembly: GCF_965113315.1. Classification (NCBI taxonomy): domain Eukaryota; kingdom Metazoa; phylum Chordata; class Lepidosauria; order Squamata; family Lacertidae; genus Podarcis; species Podarcis vaucheri. The sequence continues at coordinate 39,563,745 of NC_138751.1, read as the reverse complement.
AGACAGAGAGTTGTTTATTTCCTTGACATCTGATAGGAGGGAGTTCATACTCCTCCTGCTCTGTCTCTACATTCTCTCTCAGGGAGAACTATTTCAGGTGAGAGAGAGGCATGGAAATATCTGCTCAAGTGAATCTAGTCAAAACAGAGGCATTCCAGAATTTGAGCTGCCAGAGGTTAAAGAGCGGTGTCTGTAAGTGATGGTGTTGGTTGTTGGGTTTCAGAAAAAGTTGCCTTGGCTTCCATGCTATCAGTAATGGTCAAGTCTCTCTCTCTGGTCAAGTTGTTAGAGGCCTGAGATTTTACCACCCACGCCTATTATTATTATTATTATTATCATCATCATCGTCGTCGTCGTCATCAACACCACCACCATCATCTATGCTACCATTCATCTGAGAATCACAAGACTGTACTGCTGCAGAATACAGAGGGAGGGTTGTACAAAGCCACTTCCGACCATGGGAGGAGGTGGTGTTGCGGGCATCACGCCCCAACACGCACACGGAGGCTGGCTTCCAGCCCGGCACGATCTGGGAAATCCTCGGCCACGTCATCCCTGGGCCAGCCAATCGGCTGGCCCAGGGGGTGTGGCTTGCCTCATTTAAGGCAAGCGCGGCTGGGAATCCTCCTCTTTGGCCGCTCAGCTCAACCCACCCACCCTTCAAGGTTCCTCTTTTGACCTTGCTATGGCCACTTGGCAAATTGGCACCAGCCATTTGGTTTTTCGCCTACCTCGTAGCAAATCGTCACAACTTTCTCGGCTTTGGCAGTTAGGCATTGGTATGGGTATTGTTATGTAGATGTGGGGGGGGGGAGCGCCATCACCTCCCCCAAATATTGAAGGGTAGTCCGGTAAAGGATTCCAAGGGGCATGGCCTCGTCCGAAGCCTATGGAGGTCAGGGCCTAAAGCACGCCCCCGAGCGGTGACCCCGGGGGAGTCCCTAGTTGATGTGCAACCCTGCTGGTGTTAACCCTTCCCGGTCTTCAAGCAATCAGGCTGAAGCCGGATAGTCGATAGGACCAATGCCTAAGCCAATACCGCTCATCACCTGTAACCAATAAAGTTGTGGCCTAATTTTAGCCCATTAACCTAAATTACTGTGTCCTGTGTCTTTATTTTTACTGGTGGGAGGCGGGATCTCGCCACACAAATGAATAGTTGTATGACTCCCTGCAGAATAAAAGCTAGCATGTTAGATGTCAAAGCTAATTTTCATGCTAGTTTTCTATGTTGAAGGATCTGAACACACGTGTTTGTGTGTTTCATATAATGGAAAAGTAAAGTCGCAGTCCCTCCTCTTCAGTTCTAAAGCACCACCATCCCAAGAATGCTGTGCTATGTGATTTATTTCTGGTGTTCTACACAAAAGCTGGTGCATGGCATAGAATTTGTGTTCATCTTTTTATCTTTGTACGGTTTTGAAAGCTTTCTCCTGTGATACTTTGCAAAAGCTTCATTCCTAAGGCTTAGTTTTCAAGACGTAAGTCCCATTGAACTCAGTGGAGCTTATTTCTAAGTAAACATGTTTCACATCAGGAAGAAAAACAGGGTAACATCACCTTCTGAAATGCAGCGTACTTTATAATTCCTTGCACACTGCAGGAAAGCATTGCCTCCCCAAACACAACCACGTTTGGATTGACATTGCCCTCAAGCAGTGGGGGGAAAAATGGATGCTCAGATTCTTATTTCATTTAACACCAACAACTTGGCTAGTTGTCAGCTGTGGAAGAAAAATAATAACAGGCATCTATGTTTATGTCAATTTATTTCTACTCACTCTAGCGAAAGAGTGGCATAGGAACCAGATTAGTAGATTATCTGTACTCTACTGGCTATGCCCAGGTACCAAGGGAATAGCCAGCCACATTGGCAAAGCTGTAAAGTGGACATTATGGCATCAGATACTGCAGCCCCAGACATAATTTCTTTCTCAGTTAACTCTGCAAGCTGCAATTTTTATTGGCTACGACTGATGCATTAAAGCAATGTTGTGTCATTCCGCAGCCTAGTTTCTGTGGGAGTTCTGGCCATATTTCCAACCTGAGTGAGAGTTAGGCTGTTTAGAGCATCTTAAACCACCACCTGGAGCAGTGGCTTAAATGGTCAGGGAACCCTCAGACACCTCCTCTATAAAGCCTAATAATAATAATAATAATAATAATAATAATAATAATAATAATAATTAATTTATTTATACCCCGCCCATCTGGATGGGCTTCCCCAGCCACTCTGGGTGGCTTCCAAGCAAATATTAAAATATTCCTGCTTTTCCTTGGCACATCCCTATTTTCATCGGAAAAATGTCGGAGGGTATGGAGTTTCGTGACTCCCGAGCCAAGGAGATAAGTAACTAGACAACCTTTAGGAGACATCTGAAGGCAGACCTGTATTGGAAAGTTTTTTTAATGTTTGATATTTTATTATGTTTTTACATCTGTTGGAAGCCGCCCAGAAAGGCTAGAGCAGCCCAGACAGATGGGCAGGGTACAAATAATTAAATTATTGTTATTATGGAGTAGGACGTCCGTATTTTCATTGGAGAAATGTTGGAGGGTATGGTCCCCGTTTCCAAAAGTGCAGGAAAAAGCTGGATCAAAGACTTCAGCCTAGCATTGCTTTAGACACCAAATAAAACCCCCATGATTTCACTAGGTTTTAAAAGGGTTTTAATGTGATTTGTGCTATTTTAATCTGCTGGCTGCTTTGGCTATATTTTATTGGTGATTGCTTTGTTTTATGGCAATGGATCCCACTATGTCATACTCCGAGTAGACTCAGTGAAATCAATAGACTTATGTTAGTCATGCCCATTAATTTACTGGATACAAACCTGTGTTACTCACACTCAGTTCCCATTGTAATCAAGTCACTGCTAACTAGATTTTCAATGGGACCTTAGCTCAATCAACTTAACCGTCTGTATCCAGGCTGTTGCTCACTTTGTGAAGAGGCTGGATATAAATATTTTTAAACCGTTGAAAAACAAAGCTGACCGCCTGCCTTTTGATTGATTGATTAATCAAGTAAATGTAAACACATGTGTATTAACAAAAACCCAGAACGGGCATCGTTCTGAAACACCGAAAGAAGTGTGAGATAAATGAAATGAGATGAAAATTATTTCAGTAATTTATAGCCCCCTTCTCCCATTTTCGATGAAAATGTGCAAGCTGGCCTGCAATTAAAAAGAAAGAAAGACTAAAACATCAAATTAAAATGTGACAGCTCAATGCAGAGCAAAATTCAAAAGCAACACGCTGCAGCAAAAATATTAAAATACTTAGGATGGCTAGCAGCCCATCCTATATATAAGATGTACTTAGAAGATTACATCAAAATCACACATGCACAGACAATAAATAAAGATATTGACCTTGTACCTAGAACTTAGCAAACAGGATGCCACACAGACCCCTTGCCACACCCCAGAAAGAGTGCTCCATCGATGGAACTGCACCTCTGACAATCCTCTTTCCCTAGTTACTTCTTCCCCCACCTCACTTCCTGCATTGCAGATGACCAACTCCACCCCCATCGTTCTGCCCGGACACTGAGGTTCAACGTCGAGGGCTTTCTAGCGGTTCCCTTACTGCAAGAAGCCAAGTTACAGAGAACCAGGCAGAGGGCCTTCTCGGTGGTGGTGCCCGCCCTGTGGAACGCCCTCCCATCAGATCTCAAGGAAATAAACAACTATCTGACTTTTAAAAGACATCTGAAGGCAACCCTGTTTAGGGAAGTTTTTAGTGACTGGTGTTTTAATGTATTTTTTATACTTTGTTGGAAGCCGCCCAGAGTGGCAGGGGAAACCCATCCAGATAAGAGGGGTATAAATAAATTATTATTATTATTATTATTATTATTATTATTATTATTATTATTATTATTATACAATCGTATGATTCTACCTCTGAAGGTGAGTCTCAGAAAAGGCCTCTGAAGAAGATGCTAGCACTTGGGCATATTCTCATAGAAGAATCATACCCTCCAAATGTCCCCGATTTCCCAGGGACAGCCCCAGAATTAACAAAATCCATCCCGGCTTCTGATTTGATCCTGGAATGTCCCTATTTCCCCTGCCAGAAGAAGCCCAGCAGGGCTGAGGTTAGTGGAGCCCAGGACAGTGAAACAAGGCTAATATTCCGGAAATCCTTGTCTTAGACTCTGTGAAAGGATTCCGTGGAACTGCAACAACCTTTTGTGTGGATTGTTGGACTCTATGAACAGAATCCCAAGCCGGAATTAAGATTGCCGGAAGAAATATCAACAACCTCAGATATGCAGATGACACAACCTTGATGGCAGAAAGTGAAGAGGAATTAAAGAACCTTTTAATGAGGGTGAAAGAGGAGAGCGCAAAATATGGTCTGAAGCTCAACATCAAAAAAACGAAGATCATGGCCACTGGGCCCATCACCTCCTGGCAAATAGATGGGGAAGAAATGGAGGCAGTGAGAGATTTTACTTTCTTGGGCTCCATGATCACTGCAGATGGTGACAGCAGTTACGAAATTAAAAGACGCCTGCTCCTTGGGAGAAAGGCGATGGCAAACCTAGACAACATCTTAAAAAGCAGAGACATCACCTTGCCAACAAAGGTCCGTATAGTAAAAGCCATGGTTTTCCCAGTAGTGATGTATGGAAGTGAGAGCTGGACCATAAAGAAGGCTGATCGCCGAAGAATTGATGCTTTTGAATTATGGTGCTGGAGGAGACTCTTGAGAGTCCCATGGACTGCAAGAAGATCAAACCTATCCATTCTGAAGGAAATCAGCCCTGAGTGCTCACTGGAAGGACAGATCGTGAAGCTGAGGCTCGAATACTTTGGCCACCTCATGAGAAGAGAGGACTCCCTGGAAAAGACCCTGATGTTGGGAAAGATGGAGGGCACAAGGGGAAGGGGACGACAGAGAATGAGATGGTTGGATGGTGTTCTTGAAGCTACTAGCATGAGTTTGATCAAACTGCGGGAGGCAGTGGAGGACAGAAGTGCCTGGCGTGCTCTGGTCCATGGGGTCACGAAGAGTCGGACACGACTAAACGACTAAACAACAACAATGAACAGACAAGCGAAATAGACCTTATGCATAAACTGATTGGAGAATGAACTGATCCACTGGGTCTTCCACTTTTTTCGTTGAACTTTATGAGCTACCGCATTTTTCGCCCTATAGGACGCACCGGCCCATAGGATGCACCTAGATTTGGGGGGGGGGGAATAAAGGGGAAAAATATTTTCCCCCCCCCCGGCACGAGGCTGGGGCGGGGGAAGCTCGGGCTTCCCCCGACGCCAGCCCCCAGAATAGGACTCAGAGCGATGCCGAAGCTGCGTGCAGCTTTGGCATCGCTCTGGGAGCTTGCGGGGCTGGAGGAGGGGGAAGCCCTCCGCCAGCCTTCTAACCAAGTCGGGGGACAGCGGGAAAGGTGCGCTGCGCCTCCCCGCTGTCCCCCGACCTTGTGGGGCTGGCGGTGGGGCTCTCCTGAAGCCTGGAGAGCGAGAGGGGTCAGTGCGCACCGACCCCTCTCACTCTCCAGGCTTCAGCGAAAGCCTGCATTCGCCCCATAGGACACACACACATTTCCCCTTCATTTTTGGAGGGGGGAAAGTGCGTCCTATAGGGCGAAAAATACGGTACTTCTGTTGAAATCTACCATTCTGTACAATGAATAGTATATATTATTTTTTCAAACGTACAGCCGGTTACGTCTTGTGTGTTTGTTGAATATGTTTCATGTAACCAGAGGTTTGTTGTTGTTTTGTGCATCAGTTAGCAAGCATAAGTCGCCACTTGTTCTTGGAATAATTGTAGGTGTGCGGAATATGTAAAAAAAGAAAGAAGCCAAATTAGGTAATAAAACTAGTGGTAGCAGTACAACCTGCCTCCCCACTGCCCAATAAAGCTATGCCCTATCTTGAAAGGGTAAAAGGTTATCTGAAATTTTCAGTGTTAGAATGTAAGACACCTTTTCTATTTTTTGCTACCCGCTGGAACCGCGATACCCTGAAACACATTTTTTTTAATGTGTTCCTTTCACTTTCAGCCCCATACTTTTTTAAAAAATGACCTCCCACCAGTTAATCAACTCAGCTTCAGTTGATTCATCTACTGTCCAAAGCTTGCAGCTTTAGCTAACAGGGCTCTTGAGCAATAATTGCAATGAATAGCCATTCATCCATTAGACGTCGCCTGGAAAGGACATTAAAACTGGCTGGAGTGGGAGAAGAATTGGAGGGGGGTGGGTCGAGTGGGGTGAAAATGAGGTTGTGCTGTCAGCCTCAATAAGGCTACTCTGCAGTCCGGCAGTCCGGACAAGCAATTACATTCCTGGACACTGCTGGGCATTGGAGAAAAGGAAGGAGAGGGCAAAGTTGAAACATTCAAGAGCAGAGAATACATCTTTTGTTAATGAGACCTGGAGCAAGTACAGGAAGCCGAGGTTAGGTCAGGATCTGCAGAAAAAAGCAAGAGGGGGGTGTTTTGGGATGAATAAACAAGGAGGGAGGGAACAAGGGAGGGAGGGTGGCAAGCAATTATGTTCCTTTGGACGCGATGACTGGAATACTGGTGACCACTTTCTGTAAAGGCCATTGGAATGCAGGAGAAGGGATTATACCAGAGTGTTTAAGTAAGCCTCAGAGTTCGCTGAGGCCCCTGATAAAGTATAATTAGCTAAAAATAGTGCTGAACCTAACTTGCTCCCAAACGCTTCTCCTCTATGGGTTTTGATGCAGCAGATCCTCCAGATCTTCTCCTGTCAACTAAGCGCTGACCTTGCTCTGATACCCAACCAGTATTTGATTCCAATCTTTGATATTTGATACATCTAAGTTCAAGACAGGATGCCTTGACAGCTGATATTTGACAGTAGTTGGCCACCGGCACGAAACAGCATTTAGCGATTCGCGGCACTCTATAATGAACGTTGGGCGATGCTCAGCACTTTATCTTTGACACACAATGGTAATTCCGCATTTGACTGCTGGAAGCTTTCCCCGATTTCAAATTTGCCATCTGTGCAAACCAAGGATGCCAGCAAGTCGAAAGGCTTCAACCCAATATGCACATACCTGGGAGTAACCCCACTGAACTCAGAAGGGTTTCCTCCTGGGTAGACACACACACAAAGAACTGCACTGTTAAAACACTTAAATTTGAGAGGAAACCTCGCAGTCGGATTTGGAACTCTGAATTTCAATTTTGAAACGGCTCTTGTAGAACTGGCCTGACCTACGAAGAAGACAGGTTTATTTATTTGACTTGCAAATGATTGCAAGAAGGTCACGCTAAAGGTCACAACCATTGCTTAAGCACTGGCTAAAATGCAATTAAACCATGTTAACAGCCATGCGCTTGATTATCATTTGGCTCAACGGGGATCTGACAACGTTCCTTTTTTTATGAAACCTTGATCTGTGTGGATGGCAGATTATCTTTTTTAAGATTATGGCAGTACCCTGTTTATGCTGGTTATTATCGATATTGCACCATCAATGTGCATTGCTCCTTAACAAACAGCACAGCATCCTGCCTTAAGGAATGTGCTATCTAAAATGAATTCATCGCAGGGGAGACGAAAGAGAAAAGAGGTGGAGGCTGAAGAAAACAGGAGGAAAATAAGGATTTTAGCATGGGTGGGGAACTGTGAACAACTGGAAGCTTTTTAACTCCCATCTGCCCCAGCTAGCATGTAGTTCAGCAACAATTACAAGACCATAGGTTCACTGTCCCTGAATTTCAGCCTATGGCTGGAAAGAAATGAACTCTGATGATGATGGTGATGGTGATGATGACAAGAACAGGAGAAAAGGCACATCTAGTCCAGTCTACTGTTGTCAAAGTGGCCAACTAGATGCCTAACACAAGTTCCAGAGAAGGATAATGAGGATAAATCTTTAAAACCAACTTTTGTTCAAAACTTGGAATGGCAAAACTGGAAACCCTACTCCATACCCTCCAACATTTCTCCTATGAAAATAGGGACTTGACTGAACCTTTCCAAGTATTTGTTTTAGCCTTTTCTTTGAGTTTCTCCACGGGGCAAACCATTGGGAACGTTGCAGCATATTCACAGATAGCCCCCCCCCCCCAAGTGTCCCTATTTTCCAGGGACAGTCCCGGATTTACAGAAGCCGTCCCAGTTTCTGATCTGGTCTTGGAATGTTCGGCTTTTCCTTAGGACATCCCTATTTTCACTGGAGAAATGTTGGAAGGTATGGAGTTATGTGATCCCCAAGACAAGGAGATAAGTAACTAGACAACCTTTAGAAGATGCCTGAAGGCAGCCCTGTATAGGGAAGTTTTTAAAAAGTTTTAAAATGTTTGGTGTTGCATTATATGAAGATATCATAAAACATGTTTTCAACATATGTTTCTGTAATAGGTATGAGTTACTCGTGCGTAAACTGGTGCCTTTCTCGGTTAATTTGCCTTGTTAAACCTTTCTGACTATTTTGATCAAAACCTGAATAAAGGAACAAAAATTGATGTGGTCTGGGATGCAAGTAAAGCAGTACTCAGAGGCTTCCTGATCCAACAGAATAAATATAGAAAGAACTTGAGAGAGGCTAAAAAGGATGAAATAGTTAAACAACTAAAAGAAGTAGAGAGAAAACTAATAAAAAATCCTGGAGATGAGAAGACTAAACAACTCGGTAAATTATTACAAACCCAATACTCAACATTGATAAACCAAGAAATAGAATGGGGAATAAAAATGATGAAACAGAAATATTTCGAGTCGGCAAATAAAACAGGTAAATTATTAGCGTGGCAACTGAGGAAAAGGAAAAAACAGAGAGTGATTAATAAAATTAAATTGGAAACCCAAACAATAGAAGACCCTAATGAGATAAAGGAAAAGTTCCTCCAGTATTACGAAACCCTGTATAAAAAGAAGGAAGATGAGGATATAAATGAGATAGGAAGGTATTTGGAAAGTAGTGGAGGCGAACAACTATTAGAAGAAGAAAAGGCACTCTTAAACGAACCAATAACGGTGGAAGAGGTCAGGAATACAATTAAGAAAATGAAACCGGGGAGGGCTCCAGGCCCGGATGGCCTGTCTCAAAAATACTATAAAACTCTAGAGGAACATCTGGCCCCGGTCTTGTGCAATGTAATGAACAACATTCTACAGGGGGGGGAAATACCTGATTCATGGAGAGAGGCATATATTACGGTAATTCCGAAAGCAGACTCGGATGCGCTCGATATAAAGAACTATAGACCAATATCACTGCTCAATGATGACTATAAGATTTTTGCAGGAATAATGGCGAGCAGATTAAAGAAATACTTGAACAGAGCGATCCATAGAGACCAAGCCGGATTCCTGCCCGGCAGGCAGATTAAGGATAATGTAAGGCATATAATTAATATAATCGAATACTTGGATCTCAGAATCGACATCCCCGCTGCCTTAGTCTTTATAGACGCCGAGAAGGCCTTCGATAATGTATCTTGGCACTTCCTCATAAAGTGCATGGAGAAGGTAGGAATAAGAGGGCCATTTCTAAGAGGTATAAAGTCGATTTACTCAGATCAGAGAGCGAAATTAATTATTAATAGTAACCTGACTAACTCATTTAAGATCACCAAAGGTACAAGACAGGGGTGCCCTTTATCACCCCTGTTATTCATCTTGGTTTTGGAAGTTATACTAAACAGGATAAGAGAAACATCGGAAATAAGAGGGATTAGAATAGGCACAAAAGAGTACAAAGTTAAGGCCTATGCCGACGACTTAGTAGTCTCAAAAGAAGATCCCGCAAAAGGGATTAACACAGTGATTGAGTTAATGGAAGCGTTTGGTAGACTATCTGGTTTTAAATTGAACAAAACTAAAACGAAGATGCTGATAAAAAACGTAGATGAACAATTAAAAAATAAAATCGAGTTGGAATCCGGGATAATGGTATCGAAAAAGGTTAAATACCTGGGTATCTGGATCACCCCAAAAAATATAAATCTGGTGGAAGATAACTACAATAGAACTTGGAGAGAGTGTAAAAGAGACCTGGAAAGCTGGAGTAGATTAAAACTTTCTTGGGAGGGGAGAATGGCTGCCATCAAAATGAGTATCCTTCCAAAAATGATATTCCTATTCCAAAATATCCCAGTAGTCAGGGGCACAACAATGTTCAAAGACTGGCAGAGGGCCCTTTCCAGATTTATCTGGCAGGGTAAAAGGGCCAGAATTAAGTATAAGTTGCTCACTGACAGGAGGGACAGAGGAGGGTTTGCTGTTCCTAACCTGCAACTATACTACGAGGCCTCGTGCCTCTGCTGGACCAAGGAATGGATAGTTCTGGACAATACCGACTTATTGGATTTGGAGGGTTTTGATGCTAGACATGGGTGGCATGCGTACCTGTGGCAGGATAAGGGGAAAGTACACAAAGGATTTTCCAACCACATTATAAGAGGAGCGCTGTTGGAGGTGTGGAATAGGTGCAAAAGATTAGTAGAAAAAGATACCCCTTGGTGGCTGTCACCCGTTGACATTCTAGTAACTAAGAAACTAAACATGGAAGGTAAAAGGTGGACATATGCTGACCTCCTAAGAAGATCAGATAAAGGATGGGAAATTAGACCCTACGAAGAATTAAAAGATAAATTAACGGGATGGATACAATACCACCAAATTAATGCTGTCTGGAGGGAACATAAAAAAGCCGGAATGAGAAAGAATAAATCTAAATTCCAACTAGAAATAATAGAAGGAAAGTCTAAACTCCTAACTAAAATGTACAACCAGCTATTAGATTGGGATACAATGGATGAGGAAATCAAAGACGTTATGATTAAGTGGGCCATAGATTTAGGACACCCCCTAGAATATGAAAGATGGACAAAACTTTGGACTAAAGACATGAAATTTTCAGCCTGCGTCAGAATCCGAGAAAATATGGGAAAGATGATGTACAGGTGGTACATCACCCCAATAAAATTAGCCAAAATGTACAAAACCGGGGGAAAGACGTGCTGGAAGTGTAAGAAGAAAGAGGGAGACTTCTTTCATATGTGGTGGTCCTGTGAAGAAGTAAAAAGGTTTTGGGGGCTGGTCTATGATGAGTTAAAAAAGGTCCTAAAGTACACATTCCCTAAAAAGCCCGAGGCATTCCTTTTAGGAATGGTGGGAGAAGAAATTAAAAAAGACGACCAAACCTTTTTCCAATACGCAACAGTATCCGCAAGGATACTGTTAGCACAGAGTTGGAAAACATCTAATATCCCAACGATTAGCGATTGGCAGAATAAATTAATTGAATACATGGATATAGCAATGATGACTCAGAAGATCAGGCAACAAAGAAATAATAAATTTATTAATGATTGGAATAAATTTCTCTCATACATGGAATCGATTTTAGGAAATGTTAAAATCACAGTCGGTATGATATAAAAACCGCGAGGTAGGAACAACGATTAGATGAAGACACTGCTGAATATATTATTAAGTTATGGCTCTCGACGTGGTGGTGGGAAGTCAAATAATGTAATGGATCTGTATAAGGTTTGCGTATCTAAGCAGCAAGGAACTCAAATTTGGTTTTGTATATTCTTATTTTTTCTTTTTGTCTTTGTTTTTATGGAGGATGTATATATGTTTTTTAACTGTTGGAATATAATAAAGGTTTTTTAAATTAAAAAATAATAATAATTTGCCTTGTTAAACCTTTCTGACTGCACAGCCCCTTCTCATGGTGGCTGCCTCAGTCACTGGCAGAATCCGTCAGTGGGCGTTTCTTGAACCTCTTCCAACATAAAAGTTGTTTGACACCCAGTCTCCTCCTCCTCTCACTGCGCGGGAGTCTTCTGCGCAGGGAAGGCGTGGGTAGCGGAGGACCTGGGCTCTCCTCACTGATGTCCAGTGAAGAGTCCTGGAGCCCTCTCTCCAATTCCCCCGTCTGCCCCCCTTCATCCCTGGTGTTGCGCTGATTGGCTTCCCCCTCTACTGAGCTGTTTCTCCCCCTGCTGCTGGGTCCTTCGCCAGCATCATCTGGGAGCCTCCCCTTCGCCTCTCGCTCCGATGTCAGTTCCCTGACAGTTTCCAACAAAAATGCTGGAAGCCGCCCAGAGCAATGTCAGATGGGATGGGTATAAATAACAACATTGTTGTTGTTGTTATTGAACCGGATGTCCGTTTTCATCAGAGTAATGTTGGAGGCTATATATTCAGGGCCTGCCTAAAGGTGCTGGTGCAGGGTGCTGAACCAACTTCCACTGTATCAAAAGCCACGCAGTGTCTGCCTTAATGCCACAAAACACCAAACTTCTGCCTGTTGCCCATTACAATCTGGAGCAAGTGTGAACAGATTTCAGGCTTGTAGATTTGTCATCATTATGCATCAGGTTTCTGGGGAATAGCTCAAAGGCCTGCTAGTGTGCAGCCTGGCAAAACAACCGACTGCATCTGTGGAAACTGGAACCACTGACCTCCAAGTGGGGCCTGGATACTTACTGTACACGTGCCCCGAACATCAGGGCACTCCTATATCCATGGCTAACATCCACTGTGGTTAGAGTGTCTGACCTGGGAGATGTTGATGATGATGATGATAATTTATTTATAGGGACGTGGGTGGCGCTGTGGGTTAAACCACAGAGCCTAGGGCTTGCCGACCAGAAGGTCGGCAGTTCGAATCCCCACAACAGGGTGAGCTCCCGTTGCTCGGTCCCTGCTCCTGCCAACCTAGCAAGGTAAACAGCATTTCTGTGCGCTGCTCTGGTTCGCCAGAAGCGGCTTAGTCATGCTGACCACATGACCCGGAAGCTGTACGCCGGCTCCCTCAGCCAACAAAGCGAGATGAGCGCCGCAACCCCAGAGTTGTCCGCAACTGGACCTAATGGTCAGGGGCCCCTTTACCTTTACCTAATTTATTTATACCCCGCCCATCTGGCTGGGTTTCCCCAGCTACTCTGGGTGGCTCTCAACAGAATATTCAAAACACAATAAAAATCATACATTAAAAACTTCCCTAGACAGGGCTGCCTTCAGATGTCTTCTAAAAGTCAGATAGTTGCTTATCTCCTTGACATCTGGTGAGAGGGCGCCACTAACGAGAAGGCCCTCTGCCTGGTTCCCTGTAACCTCACTTCTAGCAGGGAGGGAACTGCCAAAAGGCCCTCGGAGCTGGACCTCAGTGTCCGGGCTGAATGATGGGGGTGGAGACGCTCCTTCAGGTATACTGGGCTGAGACCGTTTAGGGCTTGAAAGGTCAGCACCAACACTTTGAATTGTGCTCGGAAGCGTACTGGGAGCCAGGGCTCAAATCCCCAGTCAGCCCTGAAGCCCACCTCTCAGGGCTATTAGTGGGGGTTAAACAGGGAGGGGGAGAACAATGTACGCCACTTTAAGCCCCTTGTGGGAAAAGGCAAGGTATGAATGCAATAAATAACAAGTAACTTCAACAAGTAACATTGAGGGCCTGTCCACAATGTCACTCTGTCGATGCTCACCTGGTAACTTCACTCCTGCAGGGCTGGCTACAACAGCTCAGTCAGGGCTTATCAACGCTTCCCTTTGATTTCTCCAGGGAAACGAGCTCTTTAGCACTCTATCAGAACATTTGGGTTTTCTCCAGATTGCTGTTTGCTCTGATTTAAAGTCAAAGAGCGAGCTTTCCCTGGAATGGAGCAAGGGAGAAACCGCTCACACCCTTGCCTGACTTTTAATAGTTTTAAAAGTTGTGTGTCCTTGTTTCTCAATTTGACCCTTTTACATGGTTTTGCATGTTTCGTGGTATTTTATGCATTGCGATTCCTTGTTATTGAGATTGGCAATTGGGGTTGATAAGTGTAAACTGTTTAATTATTATTTGCTGATGTTTAATTTTACTGTTGACTATTAGATTCAGGTGGATTGTTGAACGTTGCTTTGTTTGATATAAGTTGTTTATTTTATAAAGTCACCATGATTCTTTATATTGGGTCAGATTGCTACTATTAACGTCTGGTGTTTTTATGTGTTGGAAGCCACCCAGAGCGGCTGGGGCAACCTAGCCAGATGGGCAGGGTATAAAAAAAATATCATTATCCTTGCCTAGAAAGCATGGGTCAAGCAGAAAACCACTACAGCAGCAAGACTGCTGTTAGCTAAAAATTGGAAGTCTCAAGAAATCCCAACGGTGGAAGAATGGCAGATGAAGATGTTGGACTTTGTGGAGCTAGCCGACCTGACTGGAAGAATCTGCGACCAGAAAGAAGAGGAATATCAAGAAGATTGGAAGAAATTTAAGGACTATCCGAATAAATATTGTAATATAAAGAATTAGAAGTCACTTGAAAGTACCAAATAGGCCTAGGAATAAGTTGGGATTTAATTAAATAAATGGGATTTAGAACAGTAAGAAAAGTGAATAAGATAGATAATAATTGGAAATATTTTGTTTAAGAATGATATTGGAAAGCTGTTACATGCAGATACAATGAAATTCAGAAGGGAGGAATTTGAGGAAGTCACAATGTAAACAAAATTGGGTTTTCAAGGGATATGGGATTAAGATTACTTTTTTATTGTTGTGGTTTTGGTTCTTTTTCTTGTTGTTGTTTTTAGTATTGTATTTTTTTATATGGTATGTTTTTCTGTTTTTGTTTTTCCTTTTGTTATGTTCTATTTGTTATAATTGTGAAAAACTTAATTTAATTTTTTTTTTGAGAAGAGAAAACCACTCGTACCCATGGTTTCCAGACACGACGCAAATGGAAATATGGAAGAGCCCTCAGTTGCATCCCAGGACCTGACCTGCAGCTCAGCCTTAAGCCAGTGAGAAATGAGCGGTCCTCCTTTCAGAGATGCCAGGAGTTGAGCCAGAAACCCCATCACAGGCTGAAAATGGAATTCCAGCCTAGAGAGGCAGAAAGGGGAATAAGCGACCTCAACCGGTCCCTATAACTGGCCAGCGGTATGATGTCCCTGGATTGACCAGGCCTAACTACTGAGACTCAGCACAGGACCTTTTAGCTTTAGCTTGTCAACAGAAGTTGTGTTCGTCTACATTGTGTGCTGGGGGCTGCAAAGAACAAGCTTGCATTTTAAAGGAAAGGAATAGCAACACATTGTTGTACGGATTGTGGCACATCATAACGGCCCAAAAACAAAAGACAAAAAAACCTCATACTAAAAGACATCCTGAACAAGAAAACAAATGATTGCATTTGAAAGATGCTGAAGTTCCGACCTTGGCAGATGACTAGGAGGAGAATGTTCCATAGCTCATAAGAACTATATTTTATATGCCTATACAAAACTCCTCAATGTGTGAGCTTGTTAAGGGGAAGATTAAAACATATAACAGTGGACAGTGAAACCTTGGTTCCCAAACAGCTTAGCTGTCGAACAAATCGGCTCCTGAACACCGCAAACCTGGAAGTGAGTGTTCCAGTTTGCGAACGTTTTTCGGAAGCTGAACATCCCATGCGGTTTCTGATTGAGTGCAGTAAGCTCCTGCAGCCAATTGGAAGCCGTGCCTTGGATTTCGAACCATTCCAGGAGCACAATTCAAAGTGTTGGTGCTGACCTTTAAAGCCCTAAATGGCCTCGGTCCAGTATACCTGAAGGAGCGTCTCCACCCACATCGTTCTGCCCGGACACTGAGGTCCAGCTCCGAGGGCCTTCTGGCGGTTCCCTCCCTGCGAGAAGTGAGGTTAGAGGGAACCAGGCAGAGGGCCTTCTCAGTAGTGGCACCCGCCCTGTGGAACGCTCTCCCACCAGATGTCAAAGAGAAAAACAACTACCAGACTTTTAGAAGACATCTGAAGGCAGCCCTGTTTAGGGTAGCTTTTAATGTTTAATAGGTTATTGTATTTTCATATTCTGTTGGAAGCCGCCCAGAGTGGCTGGGGAAACCCAGCCAGATGGGTGGGGTATAAATAAATTATTATTATTATTATTATTATTATTATTATTATTATTATTATTATAGAACCAAGGTACCACTGTACTTGGATGGAGTGGGTACTTAAGCAGAAACGTACCATCCTTTTTTTTTTCTTTCAAGGAGGGGGGAGTTCCCCCACAATACCAAGTTCTAGAAACTTGATCTTTTTAAAAAACAGAAACAAAACAAAAACCTGAATGGGAAGGTCCTAAGAAGGGGGGGGGGCACATTTTTCACAGATCACATTCATGAAAAATGCCCAGCCCCTGGATTCCGAGCCACCTAACAATCACAGTCCTTGCATGAGATGGGATACAACTCAATGCAGATCTGGGAAGCCTAGAGTGTGGCCAGGGGAAGGAGAGGGTAAAGAATGGAAGATGATTTCCCTCTGCAGGACTGATAGGATTAGAATGATCAAAATAGGATTAAAAAAAATTATATCTGTTGAGTGTCCAGGCACTTAACCGGGATGAGCCAGGCAACTGAGATTATGGATTAGTGGTAAAAGGAGGCGGGGGGAGGGAGAGGGATAGAGAAATGCAATAGAGTGGACTTCACTTATAACTGTGTTTCATGAGTATTTGCACTTTATATTTGTATCAGTATATGTCTGGCTGCTGGTCCCATCACCTCCTGGCAAATAGAAGGGGAAGAAATGGAGGCAGTGAGAGATTTTACTTTCTTGGGCTCCATGATCACTGCAGATGGTGACAGCAGCCACGAAATTAAAAGACGCCTGCTTCTTGGGAGAAAAGCAATGACAAACCTAGACAGCATCTTAAAAAGCAGAGACATCACTTTGCCAACAAAGGTCCGTATAGTTAAAGCTATGGTTTTCCCAGTAGTGATGTATGAAAGTGAGAGCTGGACCATAAAGAAGGCTGATCGCCGAAGAATTGATGCTTATGAATTATGGTGCTGGAGGAGACTCTTGAGAGTCCCATGGACTGCAAGAAGATCAAACCGATCCATTCTGAAGGAAATCAGCCCTGAGTGCTCACTGGAAGGACAAATCCTGAAGCTGAGGCTCCAATACTTTGGCCACCTCATGAGAAGAGAAGACTCCCTGGAAAAGACCTTGATGTTGGGAAAGATGGAGGGCACAAGGAGAAGGGGACGATAGAGGACGAGATGGTTGGACAGTGTCCTCGAAGCTACCAGCATGAGTTTGACCAAACAGCGGGAGGCAGTGGAAGACAGGAGTGCCTGGTGTGCTCTGGTCCAGGGGGTCACGAAGCGTTGGACACGACTAAACGACTAAACAACAACAAAATGTCTGGCTGCTAGTGAAATGCACACACACACATACAGACGCTGAAAAGCAGAGATCATCAAGAGCTGGGCTAGCAGAAGGCTGCATGGAGGCAGATAAGGGTGCCAGGGTCCAAATCACACAGCTCAGGTGAAAGGGGGTAGATGGGAGAGGAATGGTGACACAGGCATTTGTGTGTTAGAGCAGAGTGTCCATGTGCCCTGTTTTACAGAGGGCAGCCCTCTTTTGAAGAGCTGTCAGGGGACAGTCTCCCATTTGGAGAAGTCCTCTGTGTGAGGTGCTGTCAAGTTCAAATAGCATAAATAAAACCTGGGAGAAGAGAAAGCAGAGGCCACAAAGTTGTCCATCAGCAGTTAAAACTTGGGGGAGTAGGCTGAGCATCCATAGAAGTCACCTGTTCACACAGAACTCCCTACTCATGTAAGATGCATTGTATTCCTTTTTAAATTACGGTGATACTTTGGTTCCCAAACACTTTGGTACTCAAACAACTTGGAACCTGAACATTGCAAACCCAGAAATAAGTGTTCCAGTTTGCGAACATTTTTCAGAAGCCGAACATGCTCTGGTTTGAGTGTTACGCTTCCGTTTTGAATGCCACACTTCCGTTTTGAGTGTTACGCTGAGGTCTGTCTGTTTTTGCCGTTTATTTTGCATTTTTGTGGCTCTTTTGTTTTGTTTTTGTGTGGAACCCAGTTCAGCTACTGATTGATTGATTGTGTGACTGTGGTACATTGTTTATTGCTTTCATTTTATGGATCAATGGTCTCGTTAGATAGTAAAATTCATGTTACATTGCTGTTTTAGGGGTTGTTTTTAAAAGCCTGGAACAGATTAATCCATTTTGCATTGCTTTCTATGGCAAAGCGTGCCGTGGTTTTGGAACGCTTTGGTTTTGGAACGGTCTTCTGGAACGGAATAAGTTTGAGAACCAAGGTACCACTGTATAGCAATTTTGCATTGTTTTGCATCTATACATATGAATCAGCATGTGCACATTGGCAGCCTTTTTCTGTCTTTCGGTGCTCTGTGAGGGCCCACCCTGCAGCGGAGACAGGGAGAAAGGGAAAGCAGGAGATGGAAAGCAGGAAACGTAAGGAAAGAAAAAGCAAGATGGAGGCAGGCTTTCAGCTTTCCAGCCAGGCCCCTACCTTTGCACACACACGTTTGTGTCCAAGGACCCTTCTAAGCTGCCTTGCCATCTGCCTGAATCCAAGAGAACAAGGGACGCAGGGGCACATATGCAGTGGTAAAGGTAAAGGTAAAGGTACCCCTGCCCGGGCGGGCCAGTCTTGACAGACTCTGGGGTTTGTGCGCCCATCTCACATCTATAGGCCGGGGGCCAGCGCTGTCCGGAGACACTTCCGGGTCACGTGTCCAGCGTGACAAAGCTGCATCTGGCGAGCCAGCGCAGCACACGGAACGCCGTTTACCTTCCCGCTGGTAAGCGGTACCTATTTATCTACTTGCCCCCGGGGGTGCTTTCGAACTGCTAGGTTGGCAGGCGCTGGGACCGAGCAGCGGGAGCGCACCCCGCCGCGGGGATTCGAACCGCCGACCTTTCGATCGGCAAGCCCTAGGCGCTGAGGCTTTTACCCACAGCGCCACCCGCGTCCCTATGCAGTGGTACCTCAGGTTAAGTACTTAATTCGTTCTGGAGGTCCGTTCTTAACCTGAAACTGTTCTTAACCTGAAGCACCACTTTAGCTAATGGGGCCTCCTGCTGCCGCCACGCCACCAGAGCACGATTTCTGTTCTTATCCTGAAGCAAAGTTCTTAACCTGAAGCTATTTCTGGGTTAGCGTGGTCTGTAACCTGAAGCGTATGTAACCTGAGGTACCACTGTATTTGATCTGCACCAGGACCAGGGGCAACCCCAAAACCAACTAGGGAGACAGATTGCCGTAGTTTTTAGCACCTCCACAGGCAGCGAATGCAGCTGTTGTCAAACTGGCATCTGTTCTGGGCTGCCCCAGGTCGCCTGGTGACTTACTGAGATGACTTCATGGGGAGTTCTGGCACCACTTTTTCCTTGGGGAAAAAAACATGGAGGGCAACTAACGGCAATTTGGGTTTCCTGGGGGGGGGGAGGAACCCTGTCCATAGCCCAACAGGTGCTTGTTCTGTTCTCGTGTACATTCTAAGAAGCTGTTACGGAAATTAAATGTTACAAACATTATGCATAAATGTATCCTTTCGACTTGACAGCTCAGGGAAGTTAAAAAGGTAAAGGGACCCCTAACCATTAGGTCCAGTCGTGGCCGACTCTGGGGTTGCGGCGCTCATCGCGCATTATTGGCCGAGGGAGTCGGCATACAGATTCTGGGTCATGTGGCCAGCATGACTAAGCCGCTTCTGGCAAACCAGAGCAGCGCACGGAAACGCGTTTACCTTCCCGCCGGAGCGGTACCTATTTATCTACTTGCATTCTAACGTGCTTTCATACTGCTAGGTTGGCAGGAGCAGGGACCAAGCAACAGGAGCTCACCCCGTTGCGGGGATTCGAATCGCCGACCTTCTGATCGGCAAGTCCCAGGCTCTGTGGTTTAAACCACAACTTTAAAAATCAACTCCTTTGCCAGTTTCCTTTATTCCAGCACCAATTTGCTTCATTGGCCAAGGACTTGGAAACCACTTGGTCTCAAGCGGGAGGTCATGTATTCACAAGAAGGTACTCATAGGTGTCAATCACTGGGCAAAGGCACTCCTCTGGACTTGCCCAGGTGCCAGACTATGCAAACCAAAGTTCTATTGTCCTCTTGTAGTAGGTGCTTAGAACGTACTTCCCAACACATATTCTGTACCCACCTGTTGCCCCAACACATTCTTCCTATGTTAATCATGTATAACCCTCCCCTTTTCTGATGTAGCAATGACATAGCAATGATGTAGTGATGATGCTTAATGAACTTTATGCTGGGATAAGATAAAAACTTTTAAAAGTCCTTGTCACCCCATCCTCGGGGTTCAAAATTCCTCTTTGAACCTGTTGCGCAATAAACTTTGGTCTACAGCTATTTGCTCCGATTGGTGACTTGACTCCTTCCTTTATTCCACAGGGACCTATTTATCTACTTGCACTTTGACGTGCTTTCGAACTGCTAGGTTGGCAGGAGCAGGGACCGAGCAATGGGAGCTCACCCCATCGCGGGGATTCGAACTGCCGACCTTCACACAGCTGGGTGACTGAGCAGCCTTGCACCTAGATTTTTCCGTAACAAAGCGAAGAAGGGAAGGTCAGTCGTGGAATGTGGAAAATGATGGAAGATGTTGTGAGTGAAAAGGAAAGTTATCCTTCCTAGCAAAAAAAAAAAAATATAAAACCGTTGCACTACACGCATAAGAGAGATAGGAAGATCTGTGTGCTGCAAAGGAGCCCAGAGGCCAATCAGACAAGGCTTGGGAGGGGTTGTTGGCTCAATGGGGGTGCCATACTGAGAGGTGAGGAGGGATAAATTTCAAATATAGCTGCAAACTACCCAGACAGATCATGGGCTTCAATATCTAGTGCGTGTTTTTTTATTTATGTATTCATTTTTATTTATTGCCCTGCATACTACCAAGCCTTCAGAGAAGGTTAACAGCACTATACATTAAAGAAAGAGACAATGTCCCCATCAGGAATCTAAATTAGACACCAGGCTGTTAGAATTATGTAGGGAGAGAAGGAAAGGGGGTGGGGGTTGGAAAAACACAAGTTAATTCTCTTTTAAAATTCGTCAACAGGCCTCTGGTACTCTGCTTCTCTCTTGGGACGACGTGCTTATTCCTTTCTCATACAAACCATCTTCACAGCATGGTTCATAATTAATCGTTAGTCAGTTTGATAGTATATTTAGAATGGTAATGTTCAGAAGAAAATGAAGAAGAGAAATAATATAGGGCTTCGCATTCATGATCGAACAACCGCCCTGCGAGGTCAGTCGGTCAGCTTTGTTATCTTTATATTGCAGATGGAAGGGGGAGGTTGTGTGATAATGGCTTAACTTAGGACATTCGGTGATTTCACGGCAAATCAGAGAGTCTAACCTTGAAAAGGAAGAGAAGCTTTAACAGAGAGCAGTGCAACCCCATACATGTCTACTCAGAAGTAAGCCCCCCATTGAGTTCAATGGGGCTTCCGGGAAAGCAAGCAAGGGGTTTTTGCAGGCACAAAACATACTTGTAAGAGTTGGAAGGGACCTCAAGGGTCATCTAGTCCAGCCCCCTGCAATGCAGGAATCTTTTGCCCAATGTGGGGCTCGAACTCACAACCCTGAGATTTAGAGTCTCATGCTCTACCTAGTGAGCGGCACAGCCTTGTTCTCTTGGTCACTATATAAAAGCATGAGAAGAAACTGCACAATTAGGCCAGTGGAGCATCTAGACCAGCATTCTGTTCTCATAGTGGCCAACCAGATGACTATGAGAAGCAACAAACCAGGATCTGAACACAGCACCCCTCTCTCCTCCTGTGATTCCCAGCAACTGGCGTTCAACACTGGAGGGAAAACACAGCCATTGGGGCTTATAGCCTGCCAAGTTGGTGGCCCCCATGACAGTTTAACTATGACCTGTGCAAAGTACTTTCTTTTGTCTGTCCTGAACCATTTAACTATGCTCCATTCCATTCTATTCCACTACACTGACTCTTATATTCTCCGAACAGCCCATATGCTAGGCTAGTAGTAATCTGATCTCGCAGGTAAGGGACTGAGGCTGGGGGTAATGGTTTATAAGGAAGGCACCATCACCCCACGCCTCTGATTACGATGGCAACACTTCTTAGCCCAGAAGCATGCTTGTTTGATCCTAGATTTGGTGCTTTTCATAGCTCTCTGCAGAAGTGTCCTTCACCTGTTCAGTGAATGCAGGGAGGAGGGATGGAGGCTGCGTCTGCTCTCACACACACACACACCTCCACAAATGTTAAGTTGTGGGTGAACATATATCAGACAACACAGATATTCTTCAAACAGCTCTTGTTTATTCACAGGCCAGAACAGAACTGAACTGAAGGGTTCAGCCAGCCTGCTTATATAGAGCTCCACTAGAATGCAACAGTAACCATTTTCTGTAACTATCCAATCACTGAATGTCACTTTCGATCCCTTATTTGCATATGTGGACCTGAACTATCTACATTATGCCCCTGCTGGCCCAGGGTGAGAACTTCAGTACATAACAACAAAAGTCAGTATCCTCACTGGTTCAAGCCCCTGATCTCTGCACATCCAGTAGAAAGTTGTGGATCTTTAGATTTCATTAAACTGCCCCCAACTAATTAAAAAACTGTCAAGTCTGTTGGAATGAAATAGTCTAGCTCAGAACTGCCTGCAGTGACTGGCAGCAGCTGCCTAAGGTTTCAGTCTGTGTCCCTCCACCCCCATCGTTCAGCCTGGACACTGAGGTCCACCTCCGACAGCCTTCTAGTGGTTCTCTCACTG
The DNA here is from genome assembly GCF_965113315.1 of Podarcis vaucheri. Taxonomy (NCBI): domain Eukaryota; kingdom Metazoa; phylum Chordata; class Lepidosauria; order Squamata; family Lacertidae; genus Podarcis; species Podarcis vaucheri. The sequence continues at coordinate 39,541,156 of NC_138751.1, read as the reverse complement.
CGAGAAGTGAAGTCACAGGGGACCAGGCAGAGGGCCTTATTGGTAGTGGCCCCCGCTCTGTGGAGCGCCATCCCATCAAGGAGATAAAGAACTACAGTCGTACCTTGGATCTTGAATGCCTTGGCTCCCAAACAGATCAGTTCCTGAATGATTGAAACCCGGTTTTCCAATGTTCTTTTGGAAGCCAAATGTCCAACAGGGCTCCCACGGCTTCCGATTGGCTGCAGGAGCTTCCTGCAGCTAATCGGAAGCCGCTCTTTGGCTTCGGAAGTAGAACGGATTTCCGGAACGTATTCCATTCGACTACCAAGGTACGACTGTACACAACTTTTACAAGACATCTGAAGGCAGCCCTATACAGGGGAGTTTTTAATGTTTGATGTTTTACTGTGGTTTTTTAAATTGTTGGAAGTGCAGAGTGGCTGGGCAACCAAGCCAGATAGGCAGAATATAAATAATAAAATTATTATTATTATTATTATTATTATTATTATTATTATTATTATTATTATTATTCCCTGGGAGATGCCAGGGGCTGAACCTTTGATCTTTTGCATGCAAACCACACACTCTACCACTGAGCTGTGACTGAGCTGTAGACATTCAGCTTTTGGCTAAAGTCTTACTAAACATTTTTTGTGGGGGTTTTTTAGTCCTACTAAAACCAAAAACATAATTACCATACAATAGATTACCAGCAGTTCAAACTACACCTTAGCAGTTGCAGTGTGTGAAATGGCTGTAAGTGCAACGCACGTGGTGTCTTAAGTGTTCGTTTCTGTGCATTTATAGGCACCTGAGACATTCGTTTCCTGCTCAGAGATTTCAAGTTCTAGAGAACCTGGGGAGGGAGCTAAACCCTAAAGAACGACAGCAGCTCCAGCAAGCGAGACACAGAGAAGACACACACACACACCCAGGGAAAAACAGGGACAGCAATGCACCACAGCAGGTACCAGAAAATACGGAAGTATACGGGAACAGTTGAAGCATACCCAATTCAAGAAAGAAAAGTCAATGTGAAAGTAAGTGTCTATCTTGTTGGTGCACAATGCAAGGGAAACAAGAAAAGTCTAGCAGGTGCAATAGAGCACAGGAGCTTGTAGCATCACTCAACTGAAGCTCAGGAAGAGAGAATAGGTTTCACTTGTTATCTCTAGGAAGCCTGGGAAACTTCAGTTCCAGGGGCCACACAAAGCCCTCTAGGCCTCTCTGTACTTCGACTGTGACAATGGCTCTTGTGTGCCTGGATGAATGATGGAGGGGTTTGTGCGTGTCACGTCAATCTCTTGAGTGACATGTGCGACTGGAATGTGGTCTACTGTACAGAGGTGAAAGTCTCACCCATTCTTCCATCCACTTTTGGCTCCATCACTGGCAAGTGGCCCCTGCCAAATTCCTCCATGAGTCTGGGGAATAAGTCTGGGGAAGGTGCTTCACCTTTGAGGTGCCACCAGAGACAAGGCCCCACCCGCCGCTACTACCTGCTCTCCAACACACAGGGTCAGGGTTGGGGAAGCTGTGTCAGCCCCAGTCAGCATGGCCAATGGGCCGGGGTGATGGGAGGTGCAGTCCATCAACACTTGCAGGGCCATAGGTCCCCTGTCTCTGTGCTAGACCAGGGCCATGTCTACACACACAGCTCATTGAGGTTGCAGCAAACTGAGCAGGTAGAATGGACTTTACCACTACAGCTTGTTAGTAGGAAATAGCTTTAAAAATAATAATTAAAAAACACTACTTTGCTATCATACTCTTTCTCCGATGAAAATTGGGATGTTGTATTCCATCATCAACATCATCATCATAGGGTTGGGGGGGGGAGAAGAACCATATGGAGTGTAGGGTGTCGTAGCGTGGCATTATGGATTTCTTTATGTTTGACTGGTGGCACTCTTGCCAAAAAGGCTGGCCACAAATGCCTTCATAGCATAAACCAGCTGTTCTCAAACGTTTTCTTCATCACACCACTTGACAAATGCGCCGACGTCGTCATCAAAACAATGCCATATTACGAAAACCACAGGCCCGAGGCCAGGCCACCGCAAAGGGCCCCTTTTAAGTAGTAAGATTCAATGGAAAACTAGTAAACTGCAGCAGTTTTGTTAAGCCTTAGTCAAAACAGCTTTAGCTTCCACTGTCAGGAAAAAAAATCAGATGCAAGGTCAACTACAAATATTCGTCTTTATTATTCTGCTGCATACCACATGAATGCAGTTTGTGTAACACAAATGTTTGACAAACCGTAGTTTGGCACAAACATTGGTTTTTACTTTATTTTTATTTTATTTTGCTCCCCAATAACCCCTACAAGGTAGATTAGTTTGGTGCTGACTTGCCTAGTGAGCTTTGTAGCTAAGCAGGGTTTTGAACCTCGATTCTCCACCTCTAAACACCCGCTGCTACGTCACGCTGGCTGGCTGTTCTTAAGAGACTGGCAATGTCTTTTCCCTGAGGAGGTGCTATCTGTTAGTGATTTTTTAAATCAAGGAACTTAACAGTTGCATTCATAATGGGTTCACAGCATGCATTATGCTGTGATGTCCCGTCCCCCCTGCCACACACACACACACGATAATAGCGACACAAGCGCTTGCCACTTGAGACGACTGCACCCCTCTGAGGGCTTTCCAGCCCTGCAGGCCGCCATGAGAGATGTTGTACAGCGTTTATAGTATTATTTCTCTGAACACGCTGGGGAAGTGAAAGAGCTCTTCCTCAGATGCAACCTAAATAATCCTTTCTGTTAAAATGAATTTTTTAAAAAAACAACAACCCGTGTTTGCTTCTTCCTTTATCCTAAGTGGTTATACGCTGAATATCTTGCTCGGTGGTTGTTATCACACCAACCCTCCCCGAGCGAGCCTTTCTTCAGGCTAAACCTGCCCGGGTCTTTCAACCTCTCTGCCGATTTTGCTCCCTAATCTTATTGTTCATCCTAAATTAATTCCCTTTCATTTCCTTTCTCGGCTCTCCACGCTGCACAAGGGGGCTCTCAAACTTCGTCAGTCATCTGAGGAGAGAAGGAGGAACAAGGTCTGAGCCTCTCCAAGCATCACAAGCGGAGTATCCATACACAACATGGGGGTTTTAATCAGTTTTTAGCACTAACTGACACAACTTCTCCTGAGGGGGCCTGGGAGCTGCAGCTTTTGGAGCACATGAATTCTGTTATCGTCAACCGCCGCTTCTAGATTCCTGAATGGGGTTGCCAGTTGGAACTTAGGAAAATAAGGAGCTCCTTTGTATACAAGGGGAGATCGTTTGCCCATCTAACACAATACAGTGGTACCTCGGGTTAAGTACCGTATTTTTTGCTCTATAAGACTCACTTTTTCCCTCCTAAAAAGTAAGGGGAAATGTGTGTGCATCTTATGCAGCAAATGCAGGCTGCACAGCTATCCCAGAAGCCAGAACAGCAAGAGGGATCGCTGCTTTCGCTGCACAGCGATCCCTCTTGTTGTTCTGGCTTCTGAGATTCAGAGTATATTTTTTCTTGTTTTCCTCCTCCAAAAACTAGGTGTGTCTTATGGTCTGGTGCGTCTTATAAAGCGAAAAATACAGTACTTAATTCGTTCCGGAGGTCCGTTCTTAACCTGAAACTGTTCTTAACCTGAAGCACCACTTTAGCTAATGGGGCCTCCTGCTGCTGCTGCACCACCGGAGCACAATTTCTGTTCTCATCCTGAAGCAAAGTTCTTAATCCGAGGTAATATTTCTGGGTTAGCAGAGTCTGTAACCTGAAGCGTATGTAACCAGAGGTACCACTGTATTGTCTACTCCACAGACGAGGGACTTGTGATCCTACAGATGTTGCTGGAATACAACTCCCATTATCCCAGCCATGCTGTCAGGGACTGGTGAGAACGAGTCCCACAATGTCCGGTAGCCCACAGGTTCCCCATCCCTGGTTGTCATGGGCTGGCTGGATGCAGGGGAGTGGGGGGCAGGAACCAGCTGGGGAACCCCCCCAAGGGAACCCCCAGGGGAAGAAAGCTCAGAGTCAGAGGACTGGTGGTGGGACGATGGTGAGTGGTCAGATTGAGAAGACTGGGAAACGGAGGTGTTGGAAACTGAAGAGGCAGCAAAGTTTAGTGAGCAGGAAGAGGCTGGGACAGAGAGCAGTCCAGAATCAGAGGCAGGAGAGGAGTGGGGCCAGGAGGCAGAGGTGGGGCAGGCTGCTGGAGAAGCCAGGGAGTCTCACCCTCCTGATGTGACCAGCTCTCCTCCTTGCTGGCACCCCAGAACCAGAAGAGGAATGAAGAGGGAAGAGCAAAGAGAGACGAGACGACTGAGCCTTGGGCTGCTGGGGAAAGAACCAGGTGAACAGCCCTGGGCTGGATCTAGACGCATCAAAGAAGCATTCCAGGAAAACGCATTGTAAACTACGTATGGGAACTCGCGTTGGCAAAAATGGAACTCCACAGTGCCACCTGGTGTCACAGTGTTATAATGCATATACAGCGCATATAAAACACTTTTTCTTTACCAATCTGGCTGGGTCTGTAGAGAGCGATGGGATGGCAGGGAACTTCAGTCATCACAACTGCCTCATTGGGCAAGACCTACTGGGGCTGGGATGGTATGCAAAGGCCTCAGCTTTGCTTTCTCAAAGAGGTGGCAACAGACCCGTTTAAGAAAGGATAGCAACGATGATTCAGAAGGCAGACCCTCCAAGTGTCCCTTTTTTCCAGGGACAGTCCAAAATTTACAAAAGCCATCCCAGTTTCTGATTTGATCCTGAAATTTCCCGCTTCTCCTTAGGATGTCCCTATTTTCGTCAGAGAAATGTATAGTAGGACATCCCTATTTTCATCGGACAAATGTGGAGGGTCAGATGGACAGGGTATAAATAGTAAAATTGTTGTTGTTGTTGTTGTTGGGTATTGAATAGGATAACCCTATTTTCACCAGAGAAATGTTGGACGGTATGAGAAGGCATTCTCATCCCCATTCTATAAAGGGTTATTGGTTTTGCTTCTTGAGCTTACAAAGTAGGGACAGACAGGTGAGAAAATGATAGATATACCTCTGAATTCCCATTGACATCTCTTGTTAAATGCCATTTCCCTGACATTGAGAAATGTTGACAGGCGTAAGCCATGGCTCAGACCAAGCCCAGAGTAACTGGAGTTGGTTAAAACTACAAGTCTGGGCAAATTCCACACAGAGACAGCAGTAAAGGCAGGCATGTCTTGCCCCTGCCCTCTACAGATTCACACATTCACACAGAGGCACACGTTAACACAAAGGCAGAAGTGCATCACTGCTGAGAATGTGTGTGTGTGTGTGTCCATTAAGCAATGCCAGCAACAAGGTTGTGGTGGGAATATTCCTTGGCGATACACGATCCCTCTACAGCAGTTTCTAATACACTAGAGCATTTCAGTTCTTAGAGCTAACATGCTATTAGCTAACTTTAGCACATTAATTCTAATCGCCAAATTAAATGCCAGAGCACTGGATTGCTGTAACACTTTTTTACCTCTTGACTCATTCTCGGAGAAAGAGCTTTCCTCCCTCTCCGGCCCCTGAGAAGAAGAAAACATGAATTGAATGTAGTTTGGAACCTTAAGACAGACAGACAGACAGACAGACAGACAGACAGACAGACAGAGGAGAGACACAGTCCCCGCAATCAGGCGCAGGCAGGAGAATCTCCTTCCTCATGTGGCAGAAACTAGAGTTGCCATATTGCTGCCCGAGATGAGGGACAAGATGGCGCCTCACCCCATTCCTTGTTCGAAAGCTTGGCAGTTGAATCTTAAGTTGATACAGACAGATCCTCCACTGTCTCTGAGGGCAGAAGACAAGCTTTGAGGGAACAGGACAAGCCACATGGCACACACAGCTCTGTTCATTCCCTGGCCTAAGGTAGCTGCCTCACCACGCCTCATGGTTGGGCTGTTCCTTGGTCACATATCTCAAAGGCTGATAGGGATCTTCCTGAGAAAGGTCCCAAGAAAGGCCCTTGTGTTGCCACCTCTACATACCCTCCCACATTTCTTTGATAAAAATAGGGACATGTTGTTGTGTTGCTGTTGTTGTTGTTGTCATCGTCGTCGTACCCCGTCCATCTGACTGGGTTGCCCCAGCCACTCTGGGAGGCTTCCAACATATCTAAAAACATATATAAAACATGAAACAATTTTTAAAAACTTCCCTATACAAGATTGACTTCAGAGGTCTTCTAAGATTGTACAGTTATCTATCTCCTTGGCTCGAAGGCTGCATAACTCCATACCCTCCAATATTTCTCAGGTGAAAATAGGGATGTTCTACCATATTCTCCAACACTTCTCCAATGAAAATAGGGACGTCCTAAGAAAAAGCGGGGCATTCCAGGATCAAATCAGAAACTGGGATGGCTTCTGTAAACCATAAATGTCAACGTTTCCCTTTTTAAAAGAGAAATTCCCTTATTCCGAATAGGATTCCTCGCAAGAAAAGGGAAAAGTTGACAGCTATTCTGTAAACCCGAGACTGTCCCTGGAAAATAGGGAAACTTGGAGGGTCTGCAGGCTTCTAAATGCCATGCACTACATACCATGCATATGCCTCGCTTAAATCCTGTTCAAAAATACTATGTCTGTATACAGAATGGTGCATAAATGTGTTCTTTATCAGTGATGTGGTTATTATTCTGCTTTCCGTTGTAGAGTTGGAAAAGTAGAGTTAGGCCACAAGTGGATCCCAAAAGGTCGTGATGCTGCGCACAACAACCTAAGAGTAAGACCCACTGAGGTAAATAAGATTTACATCTAAGATGACATGTATAGAATTGCAGAAGTAAGGCCCTACCTGGGACTTACTCCTAGGTAGGCCTATAGGATCAGCAAACCAATCCAACACATGTTTACTCAGTAGCTTAGAATCTCACTGTATTCTAAGGGCTTCCTCCGTAGTGAATGAGTGCAGGATCACAGCCCAACGGTTGCGGTCCTAGATTTTATAAATACATATATAGATATATATAAATACATATATACCATATTGACCTGAATATAAGCCTCATTTCTTTCCAACTTCCGACCACAAAAAGTTAAAGTGCGGCTTAAATTCGCAACCTTACAGAAATTGGCTTTTAAGATATCACACTGCTGAAACAAACGTACCGTAAAATGGAACGGGTGTGAGTGCCTCAGAATTTTAAGGAAGCAGCTTATATTCGGGTATTGTCTTTTTTTCTCTCCCCCCCCCTTGAATTTTAAAGGTGCAGCTTATATTCAGGCCAATACGGAGTGCGTGTGGGTGTGTGATGGTTTTCTAATGTCCTAGCTTGAGTATCCTCCAGAAACCATTGCAAGATCTTTTTGCTTTGGCCTGGCAATTGTTGACGGATGGTAGCAATTCATTATTTAAATGAATGCATTTTATATCTCTATAGTTTAAGCACATAATCCATCAGGAAGGGTTTCCTTCTTGTGCCCTCGCACTGCTCCCATTCATCTCAAAGGGTCTCACAGGCAGAGAAAGACCTTCCCGCCGCACGGCACTCAATATCTTTTATTTTAAATGATTCGAGCCTTGGAACAGGCTGTCTTCAAGACCCAAATGAAGTGTTCAACCCCTGTCAGGCAATTAAGTGGTTCTAGGAAAACATATTCAAGCGCCATTCCTGGCACTGCACAATGCCAGGTTCCCAGAGAAAGAAAGAAAGAAAGGAAAAAACTCCTCATATGTTTACTTAATGCCCCAGTAAAGAATTAATATTTCAAACACCATGAAAAATTAATTCCCTTTTTATTATTGGCAGGGAGACGAAGGAGGCTGCACTCCCAGGCACACATATTTGCAAGCAGGTCCCAGTGATCACGCTTCTGGCAGAAGATGTATAAGCCGGGGTTCCAAATGTTGCTGCCTTAGCAGTTTGAGAGGCTGATAAAATGTGAAATGTTACGGCCATGGAAAAAATAGTTCCCCCAAATGCCCATCTCGGAGCAACCTTCCCTGCCCTGAAATGGAAGCCCTCCAGCAAAGGAACCCAAGTTCTTGTCTATAGAGTTTTTGAATATTAATACAGCTTTTGCATTCAACTTGCCCTAGGCGAGTAAGGCAAGTGGCTGGGGTGTCAGAGGCGTGCCAGACCATAAACACACAAGAGACCTGCTGGATCCGACCCAATGCCCATCTAGTCCAGCACTCATTGCGCACAGTGGCTAACCAGATGCCTTATGGGAAACCTGAGTTCTGTAGTTCCCAGGAACAGGTACAGTGGTACCTCTGGTTGCAAACGGGATCCATTCCGGAGCCCCATTCACAACATGAGCAGAACGCAACCCATGTCTGCGCATGTGTGGGTCGTGATTCACCGCTTCTGCGCATGCACGTGATGTCATTTTGAGCGACGAAACCCGGAAGTAACCCTTTTCGGTACTTCCGGGTCACCGCAGGACGCAACCTGAAAACACTCAACCTGAAGCAAACGTAACGTGAGGTATGACTGTATTCCCCAAGGGGCATTTCAGTGTGGTTCAAAGAGGTAAAGCAGACCCACCCATTGTCCCTATTTTCCAGGGACAGTCTCAGACTTACAGAAGCTGTCCCGGTTTCTAATCTGATCCCGGAATGTCCTGTTTTCCCTTAGGATGTCCCCATTTTCATCGGAGAAATGTTGGAGGGCATGGAGTGATGCGATCCCCGAGCCAAGGAGAAAAGTAACTATACAGTCGTATCTTGGAAGTCAAACGGAATCCGTTCCAGAAGTCCATTTGACTTCCAAAACGTTCAAAAACCCAAGCACGGCTTCTGATTGGCTGCAGGAAGCTCCTGCAGCTAATCGGAAGCCACAGAAGCCCCGTCGGATGTTCGGCTTCCGAAAATAGTTCACAAACCGGAACAGTCACTTCAGGGTTTGCAACATTCAGGGGCCAAAACGTTCGGGAACTTAGCTGCTTGACTTCCAAGGTATGATTGTACAATCTTTAGAAGACATTTGAAGGCAGCTCCGTATAGGGAAGCTTTTCAATGTTTTATTGTGCTTTTAATATCATTATGGAATAGGACATGCCTGTTTTTATCGGAGAAAAACTGGAAGGAATGGAAAGCTCTTGGCTCCTACTCCTTCCAGTCCTCCTCTCTTGGCTCATTGACTCCTTCACCCACTGCTGTGAACTAACAGTTGGGTCTCATTCAACATCAAGCGAGCCTTAGTTTATTGGGAAATAATTTCCTAGCATTTAAAAAAAAAAAAAAAACACTTATATTTTCTTTCTTTTCCTGAGCTCCTCCTGAACTGTTAGAATTTGAGTCAATTCCTGGAGAATATCCAGCGAAATGTTTCCTCCTCCCCATTTTGCCACCTGCAAGTAGCACCGAGAATTTTAGGAGTCCTTTTTTCATTCACTCCTACTCACAACAATCCTGCGAGGGAGGTGAGCCTGAGAGATAATGCCACCCACTGAGGCTGAGTGGGGAGCGGAACCTGGATCGACATAGTCCATTAGAAGATTCTACACAGGTGATATGAAATGTTGGGGCCAGTGGCGTAGCGTGGGTTGTCAGCACCCGGGGTAAGGCAAGTAATTTGCGCCTGCTAACCCGGGGCAAGGCAAGTAATTTGCGCTCCCTAACCCCTAACCTGCTGCCGCTGCCAGCTTCTTCTTGCTGCTGCCTGGGCTGCTCTGGTGTGGTTCTCTCCCGTGCTCAGCGCTACGTTGGGCGGTCACTGCACTGTCCCTCCCCCAGATAGTCCCTCGCTCTCTCTCCGCACCGCAGGCCTGGCACCCCCCCTCCACAGTGGGCGGCGACCCGGCGGCTTGGATCAGATTCGCACAGCCAGCACTGCAGTGAGAGAGAGTGAGTGAGCCAGGTAGGGGCAGAGAGCTGCGAGTGCGAGCGCGCCCCCCCAGATGTTGCGCCCGGTGCGGCCGGCCCCCCCTGCACCCCCCACACTACGCCACTGGGTGGGGCTTTGGTGAGAGCTAATGTTCCTTGCTAAAGAGCTTTTTTAAAAAAATCAATGCCCGACATGCAGTCAATGTGAAGAAGAAGAAGAAGAAGAAGAGTTTGGATTTGATATCCCGCCTTTCACTCCCCTTCAGGAGTCTCAAAGCGGCTCACATTCTCCTTTCCCTTCCTCCCCCACAACAAACACTCTGTGAGGTGAGTGGGGCTGAGAGACTTCAGAGAAGTGTGACTGGCCCAAGGTCACCCAGCAGCTGCATGTGGAGGAGTGGAGACGCGAACCCGGTTTCCCAGATTACGTGACTACCGCTCTTAACCACTACACCACACTGGCTCTCGTGCCACAAATCTTCTATATTTGCCTCCTCTACTGCATTTTCTCCCTGAGGTTTCTATCCCTTAGGAATGACGATGGTATGGAAAACGGTGCTTCTTCCATTAAATTGGACTGCATTTAATTTAGGGAGCATCCAGAGAGGTGAAGAATGAAGCTCACGGATGAGAAAATGACTGCATGATCTCTCCAGCCCTACCCTGTGCAAGTTGAATGCAGGCAACGTACTGTATGGTAGGGCTGGCATATGTTTGAAATTCCCTGGCATTTGTCCATTGAAAATAGCGTCCAGGAGGAATTTCCAAAAATCGGTAAAAATGTCTGGAGAAACCTGGAAGTATGGCAACCCCTGTCGGAAGTGGGGTTTTTTGTTGTTGTTTTTTGGCGGATTTCCTTAAAAATAGCTCTAAAACTTCAATCCCCGCCTCCCGCAACTTTTGTGTCCAGATTTTCACTTTTTGAAATATGGCAACCCTAACATACGGTGGCCCACAAAAGGTTTAGTAGCCAACCTGGGTTTGCTACCCGTCTGTGGCTACAACAGGAATAAAAGCAAAGGGTCAGCGACCTTGCAGGCCGCAGCACACAGCTCTGGGGCTGCCTTACGGCTTTGCAGGCCACACGTTGCAAAGGTCCACGTTAATCAAAATGGGTTCAGAGGAGGGCAGTGCAAATAAAACAGCCAGGGGTACAGAAAACAAGACCTACAAGGAAAGGTTGAAGGAACTCTGCATGCTTAGCTTGGAAAAGAGAAGACATAGTGGTGGGGTGTGGCGAGACATGATGGGGCTCAAGATACCTAAGGACTTGCCCCACACAAGGGAACAAAGGCTTGCTCTCTTGCTGCCCCAGACGGCTGGGCTAGATCTAGTGGGCTTAAGTTACATGACTGAAGATCTTGGATGAACAGTGTTTCCCATGCTTCAGCCTCCATTTGTTTTTGGACTGCAGTGTCCATCATCCCTGACCACTGGATCCTGCTAGCTGGGGATGATGGGAGTTGTAGTCCAAAAACAGCTGGAGACCCAAGTTTCAGAAACATTGAGCTAAAGGTGCTGGAGGTCTTCAAGCAGAGACTGAACAGCCATCTTTAGAGGATGTTCCAGCTATGACTTACTTAGAGCAGAGCGTTGGGCAAGGCCAAAATCACCAAATGACCAAGGGGGTGGAGAAACTCCCCTATGAGGAATGGGCGCAGTATCTGGGGCCTTTAGATTTAAAGAAAAGGCAAGGAGGAGGTGATAAGGTACAAGGTCATACAATTTTGGATGTCATGGAGAACATGGATGGAGAGAGAAAAATTCTCCTTTTCTCATAACACTTGTCAGGGGCTCAGGAGCAGAGGCACAGGGGAGAGAGGAGATGGAGAGCGAAGGGGAAGGATCTGAGGGCAGCGTAGGGGAGTATGGCAGTGACCCGAGAGATTCCATGAGCTTCTCAAGCGAATCAGATGATTCCCAGAAGGAGGCGCCGATGGTCAGGGCAAGGGGGGTCCCAGGGAGGACACACCAAGAACGGGGGGCCAGCGGGGACTCCCAAAGCAGCAGCTGGAAATCAGGACCAGCTTCCCCACCAGAGCGTAGTGGGGGGGAAGAGTATCAGGTGTCAGGGGCAGCATCCCCTCCAGCAGGAAGAGAAGATGAGTCGGAACTGGCCACGCCTCTGTCGGAGGGGAGGTCAGGTTCAGCTAGCCTCCCTGAAGGGGGAAGCAGTGACAGGAGCAGTGAAACGGTCAAGCGGAAGGTTGGCGGCTGGGCGCGCGCGCCAAGTTCAAATGTACAGGCGCGCGGGAAAGCAGAAAGCCTGGATCGGGAACCAGGTCCCAAAGCCCGCCGGAGGCAGGGGGAAGACTCAGGGGATTCAGCGTCAGAAGAGTCTAGGAAGGGAGAAACCCCAGCTGACAGGCGGACCCAGCGGAGGAAAGAGCAAAGGAAGAGGTGGAGCAAGGCTAGGGTCTTAAACTGGTGTCTGGGGGGCGGAGACTCAGACGGAGCTTCAGCGGTCTAGAGTTTCAGACGTAGAGCTGCACGCTGCTGATGTGAAAGACAAACTGAACTTCAATAAAGACTTTTGTATACAACAACGAAGTGGCGTTGGTCCTTTGTGAGCTGGGACCTAGGGCAGTTCTGACAACACTAGACATCTAATGAAGCTGAATGTTGGAGGGTTCAGGACAGAGAAAACAAAGTTCTTCACAGAGCACATAGTTCAGCTATGGAACCTGGTCTCATGGGGGCAGTGACGGCCACAGCTTTAAAAGACAATTGGATAAATTTCAGAAGTCTATCGCTAGCTGGCAGACATGATGGCTCGACTCTGCCTCTATAGTTGGAGGCAGTAATCTTCTAAATATGGATGCTGGAAACCACGAGCATCTGCTTGGTCACTGTGAGAGTAGGATGCAGGACTAGATGGGACATCAGCCTGATCCAACAGGCCCTTCTTATGTCTGTAAGGCCCACTCCAAGGCTGTGGCTCTATGAAAAGTAAAGGTAAAGGGACCCCTGACCATTAGGTCCAGTCATGGCCGACTCTGGGGTTGCGGCGCTCATCTCGCTTTATTGGCCGAGGGAGCCGGCATACAGCTTCCAGGTCAAGTGGCCAGCATGACTAAGCCGCTTCTGGCGAACCAGAGCAGTGCACGGAAACGGCGTTTACCTTCCCGCCAAATTGGTACCTATTTATCTACTTGCACTTTGACGTGCTTTCGAACTGCTAGGTTGGCAGGAGCAGGGACCGAGCAACAGGAGCTCACCCTGTCGTGGGGATTCGAACCACCGACCTTCTGATCGGCAAGTCCTAGGCTCTGTGGTTTAGACCACAGCACCACCTGTCTCCCCTATGAAAAAGTACTGCTCCCTAAAAAGGAACAACTGAACCCCCTCAGTGTACCACTTACAAACAAGTTTTCGGTATATCGTGGATGGAGAACCTGTTGCCTTTCCAATGTTGTTGGACTCCAACTCCCATCAGTGCTGCCTGGGGCTTGTTGGAGCTGAGAGGGCCATGGGTTCCCCATCATTGGTCAAGGTTCACCATGAAGGAAACCCCCATTCACGCTCCTTAGATCCGACAGAAACTTTAACTCTCCCCTCCCACCCACCCCCTTCCTCTCACATCCTCACATTTTTGCAATTTCCTGCACATTTTTTAAGCGTGTCAGAAATCTGGGATGGAGAAGGAGGTTGACAAGTTGAGCAGTATTCAGCAGAGAGCCACAAAATATGAGAGCCTAAAAGACAAATCCTGTGAGGAAAGGCTAAAGCAATTGGATATGTAGAGAAAAGAAGATTAAGTGGGGATATCCTGACAGTTTTCAAATATTTAAAAGCATCTCAGAGAGGAGAGGAGGAGGGGCAGGAACAATTAATCATCCTATCCACCGCGGAGAGGGCAAGAGGAAATGGCTGAGAATTTTACAGAGGCAGATCCGTGTTGAACATTATGAAGTTGACCAATGGAGCAAGTTTGTTGGGAAAGTTACAAGAACACTGTCCTTGGGGGCCTTCTAGAGAATGTTTGGCAAACATCTGAAGTTGGGCTTGCAGCCTGAGTCGTTCCTATGGCATAGTTTATTTCCTGTCTTACAGTACGCCATTAACAAATGATTAATTACACAGGGGTGTGTGAGGTGTTAGGGGAGGAGGAGTACCTCTGGTGGGGGGCACACCATGCTCCTTCTGGGGTGGGGTGTCCACTTTTTGGCTCCCACCCTGCACTCAGCTCTCACCTGTGGCTCCCAAGGCTGTCAGCATGAGACAGCGGTCACACCTTTGGAAGGGCTTCAACTAACCAGCTAAATTAGGTGAGGGTAGACGCGGGTGGCGCTGTGATCTAAACCACTGAGCCTCTTGGGCTTGTCAACCAGAAGGTCGGCGGTTCGAATCCCCGTGACGGGGTGAGCTCCCGTTGTTCGGTCCCAGCTCCTGCCCACCTAGCAATTCAAAAGCACATCGGTGCAAGTAGATAAATAGGTACCGCTCCGGCGGGAAGGTAAATGGACTTTCCGTGTGCAGTTCTGGTTCGCCAGAAGCAGTTTAGTCATGCTGGCCACATGACCCAGAAGCTGTACGCCGGCTCCCTCGGCCAGTTAAGCGAGATGAGCATGCAACTCCCGAGTCATCCGTGACTGAACCTAACGGTCAGGGGTACCTTTACCTTTAGCCATTTGGTCTCAAAAGCTCAGTGAGTCAAGGACTTCCCCTGCATATGAAGACAGGCTCTGGCAGACTCAAGACCAAGAGTGGATTCAATGGTCCAGAAGGCAGTTTCTGCATGTCCTGTAGAGGGAAGTGAGGGGCAAGTGTGGCTCATCGACTGTGCTGGGCCCGGGGGTAACCCGTGAAACGCAGTCGAGGACTGGTCCAGAATCTGAAGGTTCCGCTAGGAGTCAGTCCGAAATGGCCAAGGCAGGACATGAGGCAGGAAACCAGGCAAGGACAGGTACAGGATCTCAGGCAGGATCTGGCATACAGCAATGTTGTTCCCTGGGCAGGGTCCAACAGCCTTTTATCTTTGTCAGGGTAATGGCTGGTCCTGATCCCCTGGCAACTCACCTCCCTATTTCACCCGAAGGCAAGCACTCCTCCTGCGAGTACTCAGGTCTCTCCTTCTCTCAGACCTTAGTCTCTGCAGCTCAGGAGATGTCGGTGGGTTACTAGACCCAGGGGCCGCCTCAGCCTCCCCTGACCCAACCGGTAGTGGAGCAGCTGTAAGTGATGGCCCAGCTGAAGGCAACGAGGTAATCCCTGCATCTGGAGCCAGGGCAGGCTCAGACCCCTGACTCGGCCCAGCTGGTGTTTGTTGCAGGGGAACCTGTGCAGACTGGGACTCTTTGGGATCAGGCCCCAGACTTGGTTCAGATGATGCCTGAGGCAAAGGATCCGGTGTGGACTGAGTCTCCTCTGGTTCTGAGTCCGAGCCTGAGTCCCAGGCCATCACATCGACCTGGGAAGGCAGCCCATCTAGGAAAAAGGAAAGCTCTGGTCCTAAACCTCCGCTGTCTTGCAGGATACCTTTGAGAGAAGAAAAGGCTAAGGAGGAAACCATACACAAATCCACAGTGGAGTGGCAAAGATGGTTGGGTGGTGTCTTGTAATCCTCCTTCCAGGAACTCCTGCAGCTGGTAACAAACATCTTGCTCTGCTTTCCTTCGGACCACGCCAGTCTTGTCGTCTGGGCAGCCCAGTACCTCCATCCATACTGCCCAGGCTTGCACTGCCCTGGGGAGGTCACTTTGGTGTTGCTAACGCAGCAGTTTGACTTCACCCCGAGAGGCGCACTCCATTGTTTCTCGAGACAGATGGATACCAACAGCAAAATCAATGACAGAGTAAGTTACTGCAGGCTGGTTCAGACCATTGGTTCACTTAGCCCTATAGTGTCAACTCGGACATGGAAGTAGGGTATCCAGGGTCTCAGGAAGGGGGTCCTTCCCTTCACCTGTTACCTGATTCTTTTAAATGGAGACGCACAGGACTGAAATTGGGCCTTTCTGCATGGCAAACCATAGGCTTGACCACCGAGTAGCATTTCTTCCCTTAAGTCCACTTTACCAGCCACTATCCAAGAGTGCCCTTCTGTGGTATTGTATTGGGAGATGGAGGACACCACGGAAAGAATGCTAAAACCTGGTGGTTGTATTTTGTGAGTAGACACATGAGGACATCGTGTCCGCTTTGGCTCGTTTTTGGCTTGTTAAACCGAGACAGTTTAGAGGCTCTGCTAGTAGCTGGCAAGAAGCCCGCAATCTCTGGGGTTTAGCTCCATGTGTACCCCTTTGATTTGAACAGACTGGGCAGCTGAATGCACAAACACTGAACATGTGTTTACAGGTGGGTTGGAGCCTGATGAGAGGCAAGTATTGGTTCCAATATGCATCCAAGCTCCAAAGTGAATTCCTCCTGAGTGCATCTTTTGTCTGTCCTGGCATGTTCAAACAACAAGAAGTCAAAACAAAACAAACTGTTTTTGTTTCCCGTAGCAGTGAAATTGATTGAACCAGAAGCTGACTGCAGTCTGGTGTAGTCAATTCCAACAGTCTGGAAGCAGCTGCAATTTGGAGGTCGAGGAATAGGAAAACAGAGCAAGGAGGTTTTCCCTCCAGACCCTACTATGTCCATGCAGCTTTGAAGCTACTGTATCAAAGGTAGGGTCACATGGCCAAAAAGCCATGGGGATCCTACAGCCCTCTAGATGTTGTTGGACTCCAGGACCCATCAGCCCCAGACAGCATGGGATGATGGGAGCTGGAGTCCCAAACTAACAAAATGAATTTCAGTAGGGACAAATTTAAGGTTCTGAAGTTAGGCAGGAAGAACCAGCGGCACAAATATAAAATTGGGGGCACCTGGCTTGCCAGCAGTACGTGTGAAAAGGGTCTAGGGGGTTAACCAGTTTAACATGATTCAACAATGTGATGTGGCAGCAAAAAAAACCCCAAATGCTATTCTAGGCTGCATCAAGAGAAATATAGTGTCCTGATCAAGTAATAGCCCCACTCTGTTCTGCCTTGGTTACACCTCACCTGGAATACTGTGTCCAGTTCTGGCACCATAATTTAAGGAATAACTTGACAAGTTGGAACGTGTGCAGAGGAGGGCAGCCAAGATGATCAAGGGTCTGGAAACCAAGCCTTATGAGGAACGGTTGAAGGAGCTGGGTATGCTTAGCCTATGAGAAAGAGAAGACTGAGAAGAGATATGGTAGCCATCTGGGTGACCTTGGGCCAGTCACACTTCTTTGAAGTCTCTCAGCCCCACTCACCTCACAGAGTGTTTGTTGTGGGGGAGGAAGGGAAAGGAGAATGTTAGCCGCTTTGAGACTCCTTAAAGGGGGTGAAAGGCGGGATATCAAATCCAAACTCTTCTTCTTCTTCTTCTTCTTCTTCAAATATCTAAAAGACTGTCCTTTAGATATCTGAGGAAGCTTGTTTCCTCCTGCCCTGGAGGGAAGGACCCAGACCAAGGGATTCAAGTTACAAGGAAGGTGATTCTGACTAAACATCACAAAGGACGGTAAGAGCTGTTTGACAGTGGAATGGATTCCCTCGGGAGATTGTAGACTCTCCTTCCTTGAAGGTTTTTAAGCAGATGTTGGATGGCCACCTGTCATGGATGCTTTAGCTGAGATTCCAGCAATTCCAGGGGTTGGAGTAGATGACTCTTGGGGTCCCTTCCAACTCTACAATTCAATAATAATAATAATAATAATAATAATAATAATAATAATAATAATAATAATTTATTTATACCCCACCCATCTGGCTGGGTTTCCCCAGCCACTCTGGGTGGCTTCCAACCAAATATTAAAAACAATACAGCATCAGACATCTGAAGGGCCATAGTTCCCTACCCTGGCTGAAAATCCAAGGGGATAAATCATTCCCCCGGCAACCCAGAAGTCATTATCACCAGTAATCTGGCCATGAAGGCAGGGAGCTGTTGTGCAGAGAGAAGCTAACTTACCCTTCACACTGTTAATATGATGTCATGGTGCACAAAAATAAAGCTCTCGCCCCATCTTCGGATGGTACTTTGTGGCCTAAACTACCGCAAGCCTAATTTAAATGGGGCCAGGAGAATTTTGGAGCCGACAGCCGCAAAGATGCGCAAGCTGGAAATGGGACAGAAACTGATTTCCTTCTCTTCAACCCCCTGCTGGCAAACCTCAAATCCTTCCCAAAGATCTTGCTTGCCAGGTTAAAGTACCTCTCTAATCTGATGTGGCCCGAATCATTTCTTTTCTTCTCTGGATTTCTCCACTGGGGAAACGTGATAAGAAAGAAGAACGGAACACAGACAAGAGAACAGAAAGGAAAAATGGGCACGGGGGGGGGGGGAGGGGAGGAGAGAGAAATGAAGAAGCTGGCAACTTGCAAGCTGCAATTCCAGAGAGAGTTAAGTGTATTTACACCCACTGATTGTGGCATGAGATAGTTTTAGATAAGCCGCCACTCTCTCAGCTTTCCCTCTTTAGCATTTCTGGATTATAATATTGGACTTCCTTATAGTAAAGGTAAAGGGACCCCTGACCATTGGGTCCAGTCTTGACCGACTCTGGGGTTGCGGCGCTCATCTCGCTTTATTGGCCGAGGGAGCCGACGTACAGCTTCTGGGTCATGTGGCCAGCATGACTAAGCCGCTTCTGGCGAACCAGAGCAGCGCACGGAAACACCGTTTACCTTCCCGCTGGAGCGGTACCTATTTATCTACTTGCACTTTGACGTGCTTTCGAACTGCTGGGTTGGCAGGAGCAGGGACCGAGCAACGGGAGCTCACCCCGTCGCGGGGATTTGAACCACCGACCTTCTGACTGGCAAGTCCTAGGCTCTGTGGTTTAACCCACAGCGCCACGTGTGTTCCTTATAGGACTGTTGTAATAAAAACTCAAGGTGCTTTAAGCACTTAGGGCTGATAACACGCTATATGTCTAAAGTACATTTCCCATCTACCCCAAAGGATCATGGAAGCTGTAGTTTATTAAGAGTGCTGGAAATTGTAGCTCTGTGAGGGGTAAACTACATCTCCCAGGATTCTGAAGTGCTTTAAATATACGTTGCATAGAAAACAGGTTATAAAAGAGGAGCGAGAGATCTATGGGGAAATAAAGGAGCAGGGAGGGGGAAACATAATACAGAAGAGGAAGAGAAAATCATGAAAAGTAGTTGAAAATAATGCAGGCGTAATAGCTCTACCCAAAAAATTTGGAGGGAAATAATGTGGAAAAGGAGAAAAAAATAAAGGAGAAAATGGGGGGTGAAAGCTGAAAAGGTACAAAATGATTAAAAAGAGAGAAAACTACAAACATTTGAAAATCTAGATAAAATATTAATGCAAAGTCTGTTTGGTTTTTAAAAGAGAAATGACTATTTAAAAAAGCAATGGAAATAGGAAGGACTGGGAGAGCGCAGCGTATCTTGCCTTGATTGTTAAACAGCGTAATTCCAGAAAGACACGCAGAAATCTTCTGAATGCACAATAACTTTGGCAAATGTCGCAGCCTGGTGGGAAACATGCCAGCCAACTGACACTGGGTGGACACGCCAGGGAGGGCAATCTGGCGGACACTGTATGGACAGAAGCAGATCCTTACAGAGTGTGGGAATGATTTGGGAGGGAGAGGAATAGGCAAGGACAAAGGGACATCTGTAGAGCCATTTCCACAAGCTCTCTGATTTGTGGCCGAGGATACAGGGCTGACACAGAGAGCCTGGATGGAGCCAATGCAGACTCTGCCTAGGGTTGCCTGTATGAAAAGAGACATTGACTCGCATAGCACCCAACATGGTGAGGCATTCCTGAGTCTACAAGAGCTAAAGCGTTTGTTGCTCTCTTCGCCAGCAGAGTGCAAGACTCAGGGGCTTGCAAGATCTACTTTGCTTTTTACTAGAATGCCGAGATCAGGTGCAAAAGACACCCAGTTAGAATGAAAGAAGAGCACATTCTGAGCTTTCTTTTCAGCTGCAGAAGCGAACAGAGCTCATAGCCCTTTCACACACAAAAGCCCAGTCCTGCTTAGCTTTATAATAATAATAATTTATTATTTATACCCCACCCAACTGGCTGGGTTTCCCCAGCTACTCTGGGCGGCTTTCAACAGAAATTTCAGCCTAATTTCAGACCCTGCCAGTGTGGGGCAGTTCCAGATTTACAGAAGCCGTCCCGGTTTTTGATCTGATCCCAGAAGGTCCCACTTTTCCTTTGGACGTCCCTGTTTGCACTGGAGAAATATTGGAGGGTATGGTAGGACGTCCCTATTTCCATCAAAGAAATGTTGGAGGGTATGGAGTTATCTGACCACCAAACTGTCTGAAGACAGCCCTGTATATTTTGATTTTATATATTTTGAAAGCTGCCCAGAAAGGCTGGGGCAAACCAGGCAGATGGGCAGGATATAAATTATTATTATTATTATTGTTGTTGTTGTTGTTGTTGTTGTTGTTGTTGTTGAATAGGATGTCCATATTTTCATTAGGGGAATGTTGGAGGGTATGTTTAGGTCAGTCATTTTGTTCTTGCTAGTATTAAAACAATACAGAGTCAGAAACACTTGTTGATCTCAGACCTTCCAAGTGTTCCTGTTTTCCAGGGACAGTCTCGGATTTGCAGAAGCTGCCCTGGTTTCTGATTTGATCCTGGAATGTCCCACCTTTCCTTGTTGTTGTTTAGTCATATCCAACTCTTCATGACCCCATGGACCAGAGCACGCCAGGCACTCCTATCTTCCACTGCCTCCCGCAGTTTGGTCAAACTCATGCTGCTGGCTTCAAGAACACTATCCAACCATCTCGTCCTCTGCCGTCCCCTTCTCCTTGTGCCCTCCATCTTTCCCAACATCAGGGTCTTTTCCAGGGAGTCTTCTCTTCTCATGAAGTGGCCAAAGTATTGGAGCCTCAGCTTCAGGATCTGTCCTTCCAGTGAGCACTCAGGGCTGATTTCCTTCAGAATGGAGAGGTTTGATCTTCTTGCAGTCCATGGGACTCTCAAGAGTCTCCTCCAGCACCATGTTATGGAATAGGACACCCCTATTTTCATCGGAGAAATGTTGGAGGGTATGTGATCTATTGCAGATCACCCAGAGATCTATCAGCAATTCCCAAATTGCCTTCCGCCCACTTCTACCCTACATCCACAAACTTAAAACGATGGGTCTTGTAGCAACATGATGGCTATGGTTTGGTCCAAGAAATCTTTGGTGTTATAACTTGCTGAGGGGGTTGAGAATTCTGTTAGAATTCCTGATTTATTTAGTTAAGTAACAAATATTATATACTGCTTGATTGTAATGAAACCTCTGAGCAGCTTACGAGAAACAGTAAAATTATCAATAAAAACAGTTACAAACCAGTAATTAAAGACATTTAAAAGATAATTAAAATAAATGGTAAAATAGTAAAACAAATCCCTAGCGCCCCCACCCTGAATCCTTATGGGATGATCCAGCCCTAGGATACTCTTAGAGAATCATCATAAAACCAGTTTAAAGTTTGCAGTGTGGATGTGCCCTCAGAGGAATCATTCCAGCCCATATCAGTGGGCAATTCACAATAAAAATGGGGTATTACATGTGGGACTGGCAACAAAAGGATGTGGTCTGTCTTCACCCACCAAACCTGCTTAGGGTTCCAACCAGCAACATTCTCCTACAGAATATTACATATGACATATGAGGCTCAGACAAGCCAATCTACTCCACCTCCAGTTATGTTTTCCAACGGTCACTCAACATTCGCTGGCTTCTGGAAGCCACTGAACATGCTTAGACCTCACTGGGCAGTTTTTAGGGCAGGGGTGTTTTTAAAATAACGTTTTGTACTTTTGTATCCCTTGAGATTTATCTGAAGCTGTTGCTAGAACCTCCCTCCGGTCAATGGCGGAGCTTCATGCTCCAGCACGGGGGGGGGGCAGAGAGCAGGCGGGGGTGGGGCTGACGCGCGCCCTGAGGGTGTGACACGCTGCCTGTGGGGGCATGGCACCCAGCGCAGGCCGGGGGGGCAGCCGCGATGGCACCCCACCAGGATCGCGCCGCCGGAAGCAGTGCACTCCCCCTGCACTCCTCTTTCTCCGTCAGGGCCTCTGGTTTCTCAGTGGTTCCCTCTTTTGCTTTGATCCTGCCAAGCCTCTGATCATACTCCCCAACATTTCTCCAATGACAATAGGGATGTCCTAATTATTATTGTTATTATTATTATTATACCCCACCCATCTCACTCTTGGCAGCTTCCAACATAATACAGTGGTGCCTCACAAGACGAAATTAATCCGTTCCGCGAGCCTCTTCGTCTAGCGGTTTTTTCGTCTTGCGAAGCAACCCTATTAGCGGCTTAGCGCTATTTAGCGGTTTAGCGGCTATTAAAGGCTTAGTGGCTATTAAAGGCTTAGCGGATTAGCAGCTAAAAGGCTATTAGCGGCTATTAAAGGCTTAGCGGATTAGCGGCTAAAAGGCTATTAGCGGCTTAGCGGCTTAGAAAAAGGGGGGGAGCGGGAAAAAATCGGAACACTCGCAAGACGTTTTCGTCTTGCAAAGCAAGCCCATAGGGAAAATCGTCTTGCGAAGCAGCTCAAAAATGGAAAACCCTTTCGTCTAGCGGGTTTTCCGTCTTGTGAGGCATTCGTCTTGTGGGGCACCACTGCAAAACATTAAACATTAAAAAACTTCCCTATACAGGACTACCTTCAGATGTCTTCTAAAAATTGTATAGCTACAGTACAGTCATACCTCAGGTAACAGATGCTTCAGGTTGCATTTTTTCGGGTTACGGACCGCTGAAACCCAGAAGTACCGGAACAGGTTACTTCCGGGTTTTGGTGGTTGCGCATGCGTGGAAGCGCTAAATCACGCTTTGCGCATGCGCAGAAGCGCCGTATCACAACCTGCACGTAAGCAGATGCGCCGCTGCAGGTTGCAAACGTGCATCCCGCATGGATCACATTCGCAACCCAAGCATCCACTGTACTTATCTCCTTGGCTTGGGGGTCACATAACTTCATACCCTCCGATAAAAACAGGGACATCCTACCATACCCTCCATCATTTAACAAGAGATGCCGTTTAACAAGAGATGCCAATGAGAATTCAGAGATATATCTATCATTTTCTCACCTGTCTGTCCCTACTCTGTAAGCTCAAAAAGCAAAACCAATAACCATTTATAGAGCAGGATGAGAATGTCTTCTCATAGCCTCCAAAATTTATCTGGTGAAAATAGGGTTATCCTATTCAATAGCCAACAACAACAACAATTTTACTATTTGTACCCTGTCCATCTGACCCTCCACATTTGTCCGATGAAAATAGGGATGTCCTACCATACATTTCTCTGATGAAAATAGGGCCACCCTAAGGAGAAGCAGGACATTCCAGGATCAAATAAAAAAATGGAATGGCTTCTGTGAGCGCGGGACTGTCCCCGGAAAATAGGGATACTTGGAGGGTCTGAAACCCATCTTTCCTCTGTGGAGCTTGGGGTGTCAAGTGTGGAATTGCCAAGCACTGACCAGACCCAGATCTGTTTAGCTTCAGCAAAGTTGTGCATCTTGTACCTTCAGGTCATCTTCTATTATCCCATTACTCTCCACAGAGTGGAAGAATTATAAAGAGCTACCTCTGTCGGTGACTCGTACTTTTAAACCCTGCAAACCGCAAAACTGCAGAAAACCCGAATTGCTGTCTGTTTCACTTCAGCATTAAAGAGCGAGATTTCGCACGGAAAGCTCTGGAGCAACAACAACAAGAAAGTGATTGGAAGATGGAGCTTTAAAGCGTGGGCTGTACCTGGAAAGCACAGGGCAGAAGCTAAGGGTGGATAAGCCCTGAGTAAACTTGGAACAGGGCTGCGTCAGCAATAGAGGCGAAATTCAGGGCTGCAACTTTTAGCCAAGTAGTGGGTTAAAGGAATCCATAGAACATGTTGATGGGCTACAAAAAGGTGCCCCCAATTAACTGGCTGTCAAGTTCTAATTATTATTTTTTTAAAAAATAGATTTAATGTAAGTATGTACTTATAAAAACCATTGATGTCAAGCACCATCTTAGAGGAAAACGTTTTTTTAAGGATGTGTCTTAAGAAAAATGTTTCCCTCCTCGTATGCACATTAATACACAATTAATTAGTTGTTAAATCAAGTTAAATATGATTAATCAGCTAATATTAAGTCAGGAGGCAGCCCTGTTAAACAAGAAACGATGCAACACACAAAGTGTATGATGAATCCAGAGGTAAGCACTTTTTTCTCAGCCTGGTGCTAACCATGAATGCGATTCAACCCTCCCAGTGTAGGGAAACAGAATACCTCTCTTTGCGCTTGTGTGGTTCAAGGAGATACAGTGCCAAGTGTCCAGTCATTATCTGCAGTGGGAGACTTGTATGAATCACCCTGCCATATATGGACAGGAAATTCCCTCCCTATATTTCCTTCACCCTGGAATTATCTGAATGCTACCTGACTCCGCATGATGGTTGTTCACATACAATATTTCTGTTTTTCTAGTTCAAAACAAGTCTGTTTCGCTATCGGTTGGAAATTTCACTCGAAGCATTAAGGCGCACTTCACCAACAATGTAGGGTGGTTCCAGGGTTAGGCGTTGCTGCAAATGTACACAAAATGTTTGTTATTAATGTCCCAGGGTCACAAGCAGCTGCATGCAAACTACAGTGGTACCTCAGGTTACAAACACCTCGGGTTAGAAAGACTTCGGGTTACAAACACTTCGGGTTTCAGACTCCGCTAACCCGGAGGTAGTACCTCAGGTTAAGAACTTTGCCCCAGTGTCTCACAATCATGATCGTTTGATTAGATTTAAATGATGCTTAAACAATCACACGAACTGAAGCTCATCGGCATCCTATTTCGATTTCTTCTTGTAACTTTGCACTGCTTTGTTAGTGATCTTAAATGTGGTGCGTTGATCTCTGGCCACTTCTTATTCATCTGCTAGGCGTGGTCCTTCAGCTTGTATAAATTAGTCCATTCAGAAGGCAGCAATTGTACACTGGTACTCCAGGGACGCGGGTGGTGCTGTGGGTTAAACCACAGACTTGCCGATCAGAAGGTCGGCAGTTCGAATCCCCGTGACGGGGTGAGCTCCCATTGCTCGGTCCCTGCTCCTGCCAACTCAGCAGTTCGAAAGCACGTCAAAGTGCAAGTAGATAAATAGGGATCGCTCCGGAGGGAAGGTAAATGGCATTTCCGTGTGCTGCTCTGGTTCACCAGAAGCGGCTTAGTCATGCTGGCCACATGATCCGGAAGCTGTCTGTGGACAAACGCCGGCTCCCTCGGCTTATAGAGCGAGATGAGCGCGCAACCCCAGAGTTGGTCACGACTGGACCTAACGGTCAGGGGTCCCTTTACTTTTACCTTTTTGTTGTTGTTTAGTTGTTTAGTCGTGTCCGACTCTTTGTGACCCCATGGACCAGAGCATGCCAGGCACTTCTCTCTTCCACTACCTCCAGGGCAAAATGTGTGCTCTCTTACATCCGTCCATCAGGGACTACGCTCTTGGGGTCACATGTAGGGTGTCTGAAGATTTAATAAGTTCTGGCCTAGTGCTTTCTCAAAGACAGTACAGTGGTACCTCTGGTTACGAACTTAATTTGTTCTGGAGGTCCGTTCTTAACCTGAAACTGTTCTTAACCTGAGGTACCACATTAACTAATGGGGCCTCCCGCTGCTGCCGCGCGATTTCTGTTCTCATCCTGGGGCAAAGAACACAGCTCTTGCCTAGGAATAATGCAGAATGCTTGGAGCTGCCAGCAATATGACATCACATTTGGCTGCTGAAGAAAGCTGAGCAACTGATCTGCCACCTGCAGAAAACAAGCAGCACAGGGGACAGGTTTGCCAAGCGACTTTTAACCCAGCCTCACCCTTTGAAGTGACAGATCTGCTGTTAACCCCATTCAGGGGTCAAGGCTCTGGAAGATTTAAATGGGGAAGTGATGCAAACTTCCCCTTGTATGCTCATTTTACAACTTTTTAAATCTCAGCTTCCCTCTAAGACAGGGGTCAGCAAACTTTTTCAGCAGGAGCCGGTCCACTGTCCCTTAGATCTTGTGGGGCGCCAGACTACCGTATTTTTCGCCCTATAGGACGCACTTTTCCCCCTCCAAAAATGAAGGGGAAATGTGTGTGCATCCTATGGGGCGAATGCAGGCTTTCGCTGAAGCCTGGAGAGTGAGAGGGATCGGTGCGGGCTCCCAAGGCTTGCGGACAGCAGCCTGCAGCCTGAAACCCAGGGAGCACAGCGGAGCGCGCCCCGGGCTTCGGGCATCTCTCTGCAAGTCTTGGGAGCCCGGCGCAACTTCCCGCCGGCCTCCCAAGGCTTGCGGACAGCAGCCTGTTCTGGGGGCTGGGGTCGGGAGAAGCTCGGGCTTCGCCTGCCCCAGCCCCGCACTTGGGGGGGGGAAATTTTTTTTTTCTTTATTCCCCCCACCCCCAAACTAGGTGCGCCCTATGGGCCGGTGCGCCCTATAGGGCAAAAAATACGGTATGTTTTTTGGAAGGGGAAAATGAACGAATTCCTATGCCCCACAAATAACCCAGAGATCCATTTTAAATAAAAGCACACCTTCTACTCATGTAAAAACATGCTGATTCCAGGAATGTCCGCGGGCCAGATTTAGAAGGCGATTGGGCCCCCAGGCCTTAGTTTGCCTACCCAGGTTCTAAGAAGCTCAGGCCAGCACTCAGGGACACATCTCCTGTTTCTTCTTCACAACAATCCTGTGAGTTAGATTAGGCTGGGAGGGAGGGACTGGCCCACAGACACCCAGTGAGTTTCATGGTTGGTTTCAGGATCTGAGCTTGGGACCCTCTCACCTTAGTTCTGCACTTGAACCCAGCTATCCCCATCCTGCTGCCCTAGTGATGTTGTCAGACTATGACTCCCATCATGGCTGCCCTACACTGTGGTCCCAGTCCAGATTGAGAACCAGCAACCGCAACTGACATTTTGAAAAAGCCATGTTCACCACTGATAATTCTGGGAGTGGCCACCGAGACCATATAACACCAGTCCTGAAATACCTACATCGGCTCCCAGTACGTTTCCAAGCACAGTTCAAAGTGTTGGTGCTGACCTTTAAAGCCCTAAACGACATCGGCCCAGTATACCTGAAGGAGCGTCTCCACCCTCGTCGCTCAGCCCAGACACTGAGGTCCAGCTCCGAGGGCCTTCTGGCGGTTTCCTCATTGCAAGAAGTGAGGTCACAGGGAACCAGGCAGAGGGGCCTTCTCGGTAGTGGAACGCCATCCCATTAGATGACAAGGAAATAAACAACTATCTGACTTTTGGAAGGAATCTGAAGGCAGCCCTGAATAGGGAAGCTTCTAACGTTTGAAGTTTTATTCTGGTTTTAGTGTTCTATTGGGAGCCGTCCAGAGTGGCTGGGGAAACCCAGCCAGATGGGCGGGGTATAAATAAGAAAATGATGATGATGATGATGATGATGATGATGATGAATGCCATCTCCTCCAGTTTGGCTGTGAGGTAAGGGAAGCAAGAAAATGGCACATACAAACCCTTCAACATTTCTCTAATGAAAATAGCAACATCCTATTCTATTATTATTATTATTATTATTATTATTATTATTATTATTATTATTTTACCAATTATACCCCACCCTCTGACTGGGTTGCCCCAGCCTCTCTGGGTAGCTTCCAACATATATAAAAACGTAATAAAACATTAAACATTTTTTTAAAAAAAAAAAAACCACCTTCCCATAGAGGGCTGCCTTCAGGTGGCTCTGGGGTCACATAACTCCATACCCTCCAACATTTATCTGATAAAAATAGGGACGTCCTAAGGAAAAGCAGGACATTCCGAGATCAAATCAGAAACCAGGATGGCTTTTGTAAATCTTCTGGCAAAGGGGGATACTTGGAGGGTCTGCACATATATGGGGGGAAAGGATTTGCAGAGGTATGTGATCATAGAATGAGGTTTGTGCGCAAGCAGTGAAAGTGAGCATGGGTTGAGAGAGAGAGAGAGACTGGAGAGAGGAGCTTGTGTGAGAGAGATATGAACTGCGTGTCTGAATTTGTAAGTGGGGTGACGGCTCAGGGAGATTCTAATGGGCTGGCATTTATGCAGAACCTCATTCACGGGCTTGTGAAGAGCTGATGAAAATTCCTTGGCGTGGACGTACCCAGAGGTGTTCGTGCTGGGCAGATGAGCCGGGGAGGTCAAATGTGCAATTTGCCAGCAGCCTTTGCAGTGACAAGATATTGACGGTGAGAACAGGCCGCTCATTCAGCACCGCAAGCTGTATGATATTTGGGAGGGTACGGTTGAACCGAATGTCTTAAGTCGCACATCATTAATCGGCCTTCCATTTTCATTTCTGTGAGAATATGCCAGACAATCAGCACCGGTGTCGGCAGAAGGCATCCTTGCCTGGAACCCATATATATGACACACTAAGCAGCGCCTTGGCTACCGTGAGTTTCCCACAATGCATCTGTAGCATTGTGGGAAATTTAAAGGATGGTCCCCACAACCTGTTGCTCCTCAGAAGACTGTTACCTACTGGTGCGTCCCACTGCCAAGACACACTGGTTGTCAGGGACTGGCTGGATAATAATAATATAATAATAATTTTTTATTTATAACCCGACCTTCCCGGTTCAAAAACCGGGCTCAGGGCGGCTAACAACAAATTTAAAACACTTAATTGATGCAACAAAAAACAGCATAAAATACGGTATAAAACGTGAATAATTCAAAAATCAATTTGGGGGGAAATCCATCCAATAAACATTAGATGATCACCAGGGCTACTTGGCTAAATTAGTCCTATTTGGGCCAGCGAGGAGACCAGGGGAGAATTAGCTGTGGGATCCCAGAGCGGGCAATCTTCATAAAAAGGGGAGGGGGGAAGGAAGGGGAATAAAAGATCAGGCTAAGTTCAAGTTGAAAGCCAGGCAAAATAACTCTGTCTTACAGGCCCTGCGGAAGGAAGTTAAATCCTGCAGGGCCCTGGTCTCATGGGACAGAACATTCCACCAGGTCAGAGCCACCACTGAGAAGGCCCTGGCCCTGTTGGAGGATAATCTTAACTTCCTTAGGATGAGGAAGAGTGGTGGACACCGACTGCCCTAGAGCCCCCCGGGAAGGACACAGAAGATGACTTATAGCCCAAATCGTGGTGATGGGACACTGGGCAGCAGTCTGGGGAAGGGACCAGCTGGGAGGTGCTAGGAGAAGGTGGTTTGAGCGATCAAGCGGGGATTGGAAGAAGGAGGCCCTTCCAGGACATAGTGTCAGCACAGAATCAGATGGGAGAGGATTCAGAGATTGCACCTGCTACCCAGCAATTGATTAGTCCCAGTCCTGATGGCTCCCTTCCTCCTCTGACTCCCGGCTCAAGGAGAGTCCTGCACATTGCTGAGCAACGGTCCAGACAGGCCCAGAGGAGGAGCCCACCCCCATTGATGCAACCTTCTTCTGCTTGGGAGGGATCCAGAGTTAGAGGCTAGAGGGGGAAAGCGGGGCCAGTGATCAGTTTCAGCAATGTGTCCGGCTAGATGATGATGATGATTTAGTTATACCCCTACGGGACCCCTACAGGACCGCCTCCCCTGGTTTGTCCCACGGAGGACCTTACGGTCTTCAAATAAAAACATCTTGGAGGTCCCAGGCCACAGGGAGGTTAGGCTGGCCTCAACTAGAGCCAGGGCTTTTTCGGCCGTGGCCCCGATCTGGTGGAACGCTCTGTCACAAGAGACTAGGGCCCTGCGGGACTTGACATCTTTCTGCTGGGCCTGCAAGACAGAGCTGTTCCACCAGGCCTTTGGCCAGGGCACAGTCTGACTCCCTCCTTCTGTAATCCTCATAGAACTCTAGCCCAATGGTTGCCATTAATTTGACTCTGAATTGATTTTAGAATGAATTGATTTTGGAATGCATTTCAGTTAATTGATTGTGATTTTGTGTAAACTGTGTTATTTTTACTGTTGTTAGCCGCTCTGAGCCCGGCTTCAGCTGGGGAGGGCGGAATATAAATATGTTGTTGTTGTTGTTGTTGTTGTTGTTGTTGTTGTTGTTGTTGTTATTGCCCCACCCATATGGCTGGGTTTCCCCAGCCACTCTGGGCAGCTCTCCGCAGAATATTAGTAATAATAAAAAAGCGATCAAACATCAAACATTAAAAACTTCCCTAACACAGGGCTGCCTTCAAATGTCTTCTAAAAGTCTCTGAGACGAGCCAGAGGAACTCTGCTGTGCTGTTGTTCTCTGTGAATAAAAGCAGGTTGCATTTCGTGTCTCACGTTCTTTCCAGCCCTACGGATGACCTGCGCTCACCTGAAAGCTCTCTGATACTGGTTGAGGATGAGACCCACTTTGCCAAAGACATTGACCTCAGAGCTAGAGCCAGTCCGGCAAATGATAGCTGGAGAGCACGTCTGGTACTGATTCCACAATGGCTGCCTTGACAAACCCTGACATGTGGTTTTGAAATTGAGAAATTTCAAAAGAATGCGTTTGCCAGCTACCTCGTCACAGAACCGACTGAAGTTCCGCTAGGAAGTCCCTAAAGAGAATGCAGTATGTAACCTTCAGGTTACAGACTCCGCTAACCCAGAAATAGTGCTTCAGGTTAAGCACTTTGCTTCAGGATGGGCTCTGGCAGTGTGGCGGCAGCAGGAGGCCCCATTAGCTAAAGTGGTGCTTCAGGTTAAGAACAGTTTCAGGTTAAGAACGGACCTCCAGAACGAATTAAGTACTTAACCCGAGGTACCACTGTACACAGAACTGTGGCTGACGCACCACCCAAGGATATCTGACAGAGGTTTGAAGGACACGAAATCTGGACTCCGGAGTTAAACACAATGGTGGCAGCCGCCCATTGGGGACTGGTAGGGTGGAGATCAACAGTGGGTGGAGCCAGAACTAATGACAGGCAGAGTCAGAGCCAATGACAGGTTGGCTAATTCTAGTTTGGTCCTCCTCCTCCTCCCTGCTGAGTTCCACAAGGACAACACTGGGACCGAGGAAGAGGAAACAGACAGCGTCATGCCCTGGGCTGGCTTTAAGAAAGAAGGCCAAACAGATGTTCTCCAGGTGCCCAACTCTCAAGAGATTCAGGCAGCATGGCCAGTGGTAAGGAAAGATGGGAGCTGTAGCCCAAAACATCTGAAAAAATGCCCCTTGAACTATAGAAATTAAGAGAACCAGTGTATTGGGTCCATCCTAGGGAAACAGGTTCAGATCTCCAGTCAGCCACAAAACTTTACTAGGTGACCTTGGTCCAGACACTCTCTCTTTCTCTCTCTCCTCCTCCTTCCCTCTCAAACCTACTTCACAGGCTTGTTGTGAGGATAAATGGCAGGAACCCCACACGTCGCTCCTTGATGGAAAGGCAGAGGTACAATGTAAAGGTGACGATATTCAGCTCCATGCCACAAAAAGCTCCACCCAACTGTGTTATGTACTGAAGTTCTCACCCTGGGCCAGCAGGGGGATACTGTAGATAGTTATGCAAATAAGGGATCGAAAGTGACTTTCAGTGATTGGATAGTTTTAGAAAATTGTTACAGTTACGTTGTACTGGAGCTCTATATAAGCAGGCTGACTGAACCCTTCAGTTCAGTTCTGTTCTGGCCTGTGAATAAACAAGAGCTGTTTGAAGAATTGCTGTGTCGTCTGATATGTTCACCCACAACTTAACAAACTGAATACTGTTGTCCCGTTTGCTGATCTCCACATATTGCGGCCTCTGTACACACAGACATATGCATGTACAGCATACATAAACACAAGCTCTGCATGTGTTATCTGAGCTCTCTACCCCCCCCTCAAAAAGAAGATGGGTGCACCATGCGAAGTGCTCTTACATGCTGATAAGTTTTGAACACAGGTGGCTTAATGATATTAAAAACGTTAAAAGGTTGTCTATTCCCATTATACTGGCCATTTGAATATGAAAGATCAATCCTTGGCAAATTTGTCCATCAATCGTCTTCCTTCTTCACATCTTGCACAGCTTCTGAGCTTCACAGCTGAAACAGTACCCAGCGTCCTCTTAAACCAATATAGCGTGACAATTTCCGAACGGCAATAATAATACTAATAATGTCAACCATCGCAATCAGATTAACCACATATTTGAAAGCCGCCATGTCTCCTGCGCTATGCTGGTTTAAGAGCACACCTCCTCAGCCTCCTTGGCAGTGAGGGAAAGAATGGCTGCAGCATCTGCTAAAGACCATTTCTTATAAATGATGTTTTTGGTACAATTATGTTACAGTGGAACAGTGGGCTTCCTAAAGGCCTAATTTAGAGACTGAAGGGGTGAGATGATACCTCAGGAGTCTCTGAACATTTTCTAGCACTGAGAAATGGCTGCTGTCAGAAATTATGTGGAAGCATGTGAAATGTAACCGATATGCCTTTGTGCCTAATTGAACCATTACGTGTAGTGCTGTATATAAGGAAACCATTACGATTGTAACTTAACGCCTTATCTCGGTGGGGAGGGGTGTTATGTACTGAAGTTCTCACCCTGGGCCAGCAGGGGGAGACTGTAGATAGTTATGCAAATAAGGAATCGAAAGTGACATTCAGTGATTGGATAGTTTTAGAAAGTTGTTACAGTAACGTTGTACTGGAGCTCTATATAAGCAGGCTGACTGAGCTCTTCAGTTCAGTTCTGTCCTGGCCTGTGAATAAACAAGAGCGGTTTGAAGAATCATTGTGTCGTCTGATATGTTCACCCACAACTTAACACTTATAATAACAATTTACTAATATTAATATGCTGCC
Source organism: Podarcis vaucheri (assembly GCF_965113315.1). Classification (NCBI taxonomy): domain Eukaryota; kingdom Metazoa; phylum Chordata; class Lepidosauria; order Squamata; family Lacertidae; genus Podarcis; species Podarcis vaucheri. Next base: position 39,508,646 of record NC_138751.1, on the reverse strand, counting down.
CATCTGACTGGGTTGCCTCAGCTATTCCGGGAAGCTTCCAACAAATTATAAAACCACAGTAAAACATCAAACATTTAAAACTTCCCTATATATGGCTGCCTTCAGGTGTCTTCTAAAAGTCAGATAGTCACTTCTTTCCTTGATAGCTGATGGGAGGGTGTTCCACAGGGGGGCGACTGACTGCCGACTAGACTCTCAACTAAGCCTGATGTGAAAAAATAATTATTTTTCCTTTAAAAACCGTATACATTCACACACAGATTGCCTGAACACTGCCCTGTGCCTCTGCTATCTGCTTATCTACATATTGGCGGATTTCAGACATAATAACCACGGTTTATCATGACAGAAATGAGAATGTCTTCCCCTGCATGCTACGACCACAAGCAGGTATTTTGAAAACATTTACTTTCTCCCCCCCCCCAACCACAGGTCCCAAAACAACAAATTATGGGTAATCTTATTCCAAGCAAAGTAACTACAAACCATAGGTTATAAAGCTGGCTTGTTTAAACAAGCCATGGTTTGATTTTACATTTATAGCCAACCTTTTCTCCAAGAAGGGTACATGTGGCTCTGACTCGCCCCATTCTATCCTCACAACAACCCTGAGAGGCGGTGACTGGCCCAAGGTCACCCAATGAGTTTCATGGCTTAATGGGGATCTGAACCTAGGTTTCCCAAGTCCTAGTCCGACGCTCTAACCACTACACAACAGTGACACTCGAGAAATTAGGCACAATTAAGATTAAGCACAGTTTAGGGTTTGGACATTGCACTAAAATGTGCCTACCATGTGCTGATTTTGCTGTGGGATGCGGGGAAGACTAAGGAGTCACAGTCATTTTATTCAAGCGCCTCTCTTGTCTTTTGAGATGTCAGACTATCTTACACTCACGCATATACCGTATTTTTCGCTTTATAAGATGCACCAGACCACAAGACGCACCTAGTTTTTGGAGGAGGAAAACAAGGAAAAAAATATTCTGAATCTCAGAAGCCAGAACAGCAAGAGGGATCGCTGCGCAGCCTGCATTCGCTCCATAAGACGCACACACATTTCCCCTTACTTTTTAGGAGGGAAAAAATGAGTCTTCTAGAGCAAAAAATACGGTATTTGCAAATCATGAGGTCCAGAAATGTCCGAAACAATTAAAATCAAGCTCCTCAGAATCCTAAAATTGTGTATCCAGGGCCATAATATTTTGCCCCTTATCTGCATTTTCACAAGAGCGCTGAACAGCTCTGAGGAATCAGAATTCTGCATGCACAAGCTCTCAAGATTCACGGGTCTGAATCCCTGGAAAACTTCTGCCAGTCGGTGCAGACAGCAACAAGCTTGATGGGCAAATGTCAGCGTGGCATGACGTACTTATACCACAGGGGACAAAGGTCTCTCGGGGCAAATCCTCCAAACAAAATGTGCACGCTGAGCCCTGTGGTCTGTGCACGTTAACCAAGGAGCCTTTTGCTCACGGCCCACATTGTGTCCATGTTCCGTATGGTGTCAGCACACGCGTGCAAACTGCAGCCTATATATGCATAACCCTTCAACATTTTTCTGATGAAAATAATTAAAACAGAGATCGAGGATATGCAGCATAATGAGGAGTAATTGGGAAGCCATGGAAGGATGGGGTGGGAAGTCCAGGGGTATTAAGACAGATAGAGGTAATTAAAATATTTTATGTATTAAAATTTTGGAACACTCCTAAATAAAAAAGAAGAAAAGAAAATATGGATGTCCTATTATTATCATCATCATCATCATCATCATCATCATCATCATCTCACCCATCTGACTGGGTGGCTACTCTGAGTGGCTTCCAACATTTATAAAAACATAAGAAAACATTAAACATTTTAAATAAAGACCTTCCTTATACAGATGTCTGCTAAAGTAGTAGTAGTAATAATAATAATAATAATAATAATAATAATAATAATAATAATAATAATAATAATTTATGCCTTCCCCCAGCCACTCTGGATGGCTCCCAACAGAACTCCAAAAACACGATAAAACATCAGACATTACAAACTTCCCTAAGCAGGGCTGTCTGTATAGTTACTTATCTCCTTGGCTTGGAGATCACCTAACTCCATACCCTTCGACTTTCTCCAATGGAAATAAGGGTGTCCTACCATACCCTCCAACATTTCTCTGGTGAAAATAGGGACATCCTAAGGGAAAGTGTGACATTCTGGGACCAAATCAGAAACCAGGGCGGCTTCTATAAATCCGGGACTGTCCCTGGAAAAGAGGGACACTTGGAGGGTCTGTATATTGTTCAGCTCATAAACTCATTGCATTGCTCCGTCGACTTGCTTGCAAGCGGAAAGTTGACGAGCTGAAGAGCTTTCAAAAGAAAAAGAGGCCTTCCAGCCAGGCGTATCCGGCCCGAGCGTGCCGTAATCGGATTTATAACCTTGTTGCTGTATCAGTTTTTAATCTCAACCAATGCTGGCAAAAGCGACGCGAGTCCCCTCCCCGCTACTAAAGGGATTGTGCCGACACACAGCTTTCTGACGGTTTAACTAAATCAGATTAAAGTTAAACCAAGGTAGTTGTGGGTGTCCGCGAGGCATCATCTGCTTCTAATGCTGCTCATTCAAAGTCTAGCCGTCCGTCTGCCTCACTCCCCACCACCCGGCCCTGCCTTCGCGAGTGCCGTTCCAGCACCAAAATGGGGAAACACACTGAGCTGGAAGCCAAACAGACAAAGAGCAGGGGCCTCGTCACAAGGAGCAATTCAGAGGCAAGCAGTACATTTCCGAGCACAATTCAAAGTGTTGGTGCTGACCTTTAAAGCCCTAAATGGTCTCGGTCCAGTATACCTGAAGGAGCGTCTCCACCCCCATCGTTCTACCCGGACACTGAGGTCCAGCTTCGAGGGCCTTCTGGCAGTTCCCTCATTGCGAGAAGTGAAGCTACAGGGAACCAGGCAGAGGGCCTTCTCGGTAGTGGCGCCCGCCCTGTGGAACGCCCTCCCATCAGATGTCAAGGAAATAAGCAGCTATCTTATTTTTAAAAGACATCTGAAGGCAGCCCTGTTTAGGGAAGCTTTTAATGTTTGAGGTATTACAGTGTTTTAATATTTTGTTGGAAGCCATCCACAGTGGCTGGGGAAGCCCAGCCAGATGGGCAGGGTATAAATAATAAATTATTATTATTATTATTAGCAGCTGAGTGTGAGATGGGCCAGTCGCTACCGAGGAAGCCTTCGCGAGTGTGGGAATTCTTCTTATTTGAGGGATATATAGCTCGGCAGTCAAGCTTGTGAAGAAGATTCGTCTGCTTAAAAAAAGACCTCTAACAGAGTCGTAGAATTGTAGAGTTGGACCGGGGGCCCCAAGAGTCATTTAGCGCAACCCCCTGTCACACAAGAATCGCAACTAAAGCAACCCTGACAGATGGCCCTCTGACCTCTGATGTTATAAACCTCCAACGGTTTGGCCTGGCACCTAAAGATATGTGATGAAGGCGCCCAGCGAGCCTCCCTGGGGAGAGCATTCCTCAAATGGGGAGCCACTGCAGAAAAGGCCTGTTCTCATGTTGCCACCCCCTCCAGACCTTTCATGGACACACGAAGAAGGGCCTTCAATGATGTTCACAGGGTCTGGGTCGGTTCCTATGAGGAGAGGCGGTCCTTGAGGTATGGCAGTCCTGAGCTGTTTATGGCTTTATAGGTCAAAACCAGCACTTTGAATCGGGCCCAGAAACTAATCGGCAGCCAGTGAAGTCAGGCCAGGATTACAGCACAGTGGAATCTTGGTTTTCGAAGGTAATCTGTTCCAGAAGACTCTTCAACTTACGAAACGATCGAAAACCAAAAACTGATAGCAGAAGCCTCAATACAATAGGGAAACTCAAAACAGAAGCCACGTGGCATGTTTGGCTTCCGAAAAATGTTCAGAAACCGAAGCAGTTACTTCCAGGTTTTTGGCGTTTGAAAGCTGAAACATTCGTCAACTGAGACGTTCAAAGACTGAAGTTCCACTGTAATAAGTTCAAACTGTCTTGCCCCAGTGAGTAACCGAGCTGCCAAATTCAGTACCACTTGACAGTTCTTAACCATCTTCAGAGGCAGCCCTATGTTTAACAGGTTGTAGTAACTGAACCTTAAAAAGGTAAAGGTAAAGGACCCCTGACAGTTAAGTCCAGTTGTGAACGACTCTGGGGTTGAGGCGCTCATCTTGCTTTACTGGCCGAGGGAGCCGAAATTTGTCTGCAGTTTTTCCAGGTCATGTGGCCAGCGAGACTAAGCCGCTACTGACGAAACCAGAGCAGCGCATGGAAACACCCTTTACCTTCCCGCCGAAGTGGTACCTATTTATCTACTTGCACTTTGATGTGCTTTCAAACTGCTAGGTTGGCAGGAGCAAGGACCGAGCAATGGGAGCTCACCCTGTCGCAGGGATTCGAACCACCGACCTTCCAATTGGCAAACCCAAGGCTCAGTGGTTTACACCACAGCACCACCCGTGTCCCTAGAGATTACCAAAGCATAGGCAAAAGAAGAACAGGTTCTCCCTGTTCAGACAGGGGCGCAGCTGGGCCACCAGCCAAAGCCAATGGAAGGCATTCAACACCACTGAGGTCACCTGAGCCTCAAGCAACAGCAATGGCTCTACAAGGACACCCTAGCTGCATTCCTACTCCTTCAGAGGAAGCTGTGACCGCATCCAGAGAAGGCAACCTCCCATCCATCTCACCTAGGGAACCACCCCCAAAAAGGCCCCGCCCACTGAGAGTGCCAATAAACGTACACTGAGAGTGGCCATTTCTAATTCCTGCTCCAGCCATGATCGTTGGGCCGGACACCCAATCTTAGCCTAACCTCCTTTGCAAGGCTGTTGTGGAAGATAAAATGGTGGAAACTCAATGAGCTCCTTGGGAGGCAGAGAAAAGATGTCAAAGTCAAAAAGCTGCCTTATGGAAAGAAGGGTTGGCTATAATTCTTTCCTCTTTGGATACTCTATAACAACCACAATCACATCATCAACACAGGTCAATGGTAAATGGATTTGTAACTCTGGCCAGCGACGAAAATAAACAGTTCCTCAGCATCTACTACCAACAAACTGGTAAGAGATCTATGGGCGCTCCTGAGGAATAATCACCTATGATCTATCTCAGTGGTTCCCCAAACTTTTTCTCCTCCTGGACCACTTGAAAATTGCTGAGGGTCTTGGTGAACTACTTAATGACCTCTCCTAGCTTCTTCCTCCTCTTTCTTGCGGCTTCCATCATTCCCAAAAGGAGAGGTTGAAACTGAACTTGTATACATGCATTGCACACACTAAATGGCATCCCTGCTTTGCCAGGTGTGAAATCCCCCTGAGGCATTCAAAAGCTTGGTGGAATTATTATTATTATTATTATTATTATTATTATTATTATTATTGTTGTTGTTGTTGTTGTTGTTGTTATTATTATTATTATTATTATTTATTTATACCCCGCCCATCTGGCTGGGTTTCCCCAGCCACTCTGGGCAGTTTCCAACAAAACACTAAAATACAATAATCTATTAAAAGCTTCCCTAAACAGGGCTGCCTTTAGATGTCTTCTAAAAGTTATTTTTCTCTTTGACATCTGGTGGGAGGGCATTCCACAGGGCAGGTGCCACTACCGAGAAGGCCCTCTGCCTGGTTCCCTGTAACTTGGCTTCTCGCAGCAAGGGAACCGCCAGAAGGCCCTCGGCGCTGGACCTCAGCGTCCAGGCAGAACGATGGGGGTGGAGACGCTCCTTCAGGTATACTGGACCGAGACCGTTTAGGGCTTTAAAGGTCAGCACCAACACTTTGAATGGTACTCAGAAACGTACTGGGAGCCAGTGTAGGTCTTTCAAGACCGGTGTTATATGGTCTCTGCGGCCGCTTCCTGTCACCAGTCTAGCTGCTGCATTTTGGATTAGTTGTAGTTTCCAGGTCACCTTCAAAGGTAGCCCCACATAGAGCGCATTGCAGTAGTCCAAGTGAGAGATAACCAGAGCATGTACCACTATGGCAAGACAGTCCGCGGGCAGGTATGGTCTCAGCCTGCGTACCAGATGGAGCTGATAAACAGCTGCCCTGGACACAGAATTGACCTGTGCCTCCATGGACAGCTGCGAGTCTGAAATTTTCTAATGGCAAGCTGGGTTCTCATTTGTAGAAGGGTTTAAGCAAAGGCTGTGTGGCTGTGTGTGGTGTATACTGCAGTCCCATCCCGCATTGCAGTTCATGCACTGAGCAGGGGGTGCAATGGATGACCCCCAAACCCCTTCAAACTCTACGATGCTACAAAACAAGAGAGTCCGATGGGAGATTGGCAAGATCACATTTGCTCCCGGATGCATAGAATGTGGGAAATGACAAAACAACAACCCCAAGAGTTCCCTGGGGAGAGGGGCTGATTGTTAAACCAGCCTGGGAATTGTAGATCTTGTGAGGGGAACAGGGGTCTGCTAGTAAACCCCAGCACCCTTAATGAACTACAGTTCCCAGGATTCTTTGCGAGGAGGGAAGCAATACAATGGTACCTCAGGTTAAGAACTTAATTCGTTCTGGAGGTCCGTTCTTAACCTGAAACTGTTCTTAACCTGAGATACCACTTTAGCTAATGGGGCCTCCTGCTGCCACTGTACCACCGCCGTGCAATTTCTGTTCTCATCCTGAAGCAAAGTTCTTAACCCGAGGTACAGTGGTGCCCCGCAAGACGAATGCCTCGCAAGACAGAAAACTCGCTAGACGAAAGAGTTTTCCGTTTTGGAGGTGCTTCGCAAAACGAATCTCCGATGGGCTTGCTTCGCAAGACGAAAATGTCTTGCGAGTTCCTGTGGGCTTTTTTTCCTTCCCCCCCTTTTTCTAAGCCGCTAAGCCGCTTATCAGCTGATCCGATAAGCTGATAAGCCGCTAAAAGCCGCTAAAAGCCGATAATAGCGCTAATAGCGCTAATCCGTCAATGGGCTTGCTTCGCAAGACGAAAAAACCTCTAGACGAAGAGAATCACAGAACGGATTCTTGCGAGGCACCACTGTACTATTTCTGAGTTAGTGGAGTCTGTAACCTGAAGCATCTGTAACGTGAAGCATTTCTAACCCAAGGTACCACTGTACACGTTTGAAGTGGTACGATACTGCTTTCCATGTACAGTAGTACCTCAGGTTAAGTACTTAATTCGTTCCAGAGGTCTGTTCTTAACCTGAAACTGTTCTTAACCTGAAGCACCACTTTAGCTAATGGGGCCTCCTGCTGCTGCTGCGCTGCTGGAGCACGATTTCTGTTCTCATCCTGAAGCAAAGTTCTTAACCTGAAGCACTGTTTCTGGGTTAGCGGAGTCTGTAACCTGAAGCGTATGTAACCCGAGGTACCACTGTATGGTATGGATATGTATGGCCTGTGTGTGCTTTCCTACCCTACACATTTTTGGGGGATGCTTTTAATCATTCGCTTGTTAGCTCAGTTGGTAAGAACATGGTGTTGATAACGCCAAGGTTGCAGGTTCGATCCCCGTCTGAGACAGCTGCATATTCCTGCACTGCAGGGGCGATGGTCCTCAGGGTACCTTTCGACTCTTAAAATTCTTCAGTTCTATGATTCCCATAAGGCCTTGCACAGCAGAAGGTGCTCAGCATAATTCTGAGAATTGTCCAAGAGAAACACAAGGCAAAGGATGGTCCTTTTCCTATGAAGACCCCCCCCCCCACAGTACAAAATGAAGTATCAGTTCCTTCGCCTTGGGGCTGCCTAGAAAAATGCTAAATCATTTATGCTGCAAAAAGGAGGGAAATGCCCATTTTCTCTCTCTCTCTCTCTCTCAAATATCCCAAGATCATGAAATGCTTTCATTATTTTTTTCCAAAGTCCTTTCAACCCTCCCACAGGTATTTATATAGATATATAAAATAGGTTTAATTATATTCCTCATTCAGAGCAGACATGCTCCCTCCCTCCGCCAAGCCAACTGGATTCTTAATATTGTATTTTAGGCTCCATGCGGCTCCAGGGCTTACCAAGACTACAAGCGTGTATCTATTTATTAGCAAACTCAAATAACGCTTTCACCAAGTCAATGGATGGCTTTTGGGAAAACGTGACAACATTTAACCTCTAATACTCGTACAAGTGATTGTAGACTAGGACTGCGTAATGATTGTCGGCTGACCTGCGTGATGATTGTTCAATGTCTGTGATGCCTTAATTGGTGCTAATGTTTTTAAGGGTTGTTATTTTTATCTGCAATGAAGGATCTAAATGTTGCTCAGCTTCTTAAGGTTAGGGCTCACAGCCAATACAAAATAAACTCTGTTGAGTTGAATTAAAACTGTTTTATACCACTATAATATACACTCCAAAGAATCCTGGGATTTCTGATCAGGTATTATCACAGGCTCATAGCTTAGGACTCTCCAAGGTTAGCCTTCCCCAACCTGATGACCTCTTGGACTACAAATCCTATCACCCTAGCCCATGGGCATATAGGCTGAGGCTGATGGGACTCAGAATCCATCATAATCTGGAGGAATTCAGGTTGGGGACAATGCTAAAAACTCAGATATATAAGCTAATCACCAAATGGTACCTTAAATCTAGGTTGCAGTCACCACAACAGAATGTCTAGACGCCTTTTTTACAGTGGAGTTTGATTGCTGTTGCTGTCGTTAATTTCATTTCTATACCTCTTTAAATTTTAAAGGGAAAAAATCTCAAAGCAGTTTACTACGAATTAAAACATCCAGTCAAATAATCCAGAATAAAACAAATTCAAGCTTCAGATCCTTCTCTAAGTGACATTTTGCTTTCGCCATATTCACTGTATTTACCTACTTAATTTATAGAGCTGCCCCACAGCAGAAGTACTCTAGGAAGGCAGTGTGGTGTAGTGGTTAGAGTGGCAGACTAGGACCTGGGAGGTCAGGGTTCAAATCCCTACTGAGCCATGAAGCTCACAGGGTGGCCTTGGAGTCAGTCACAGCCTCTTAGCCTATCTCACAGGGTCACTGTAGGGATTAGCAGGGTTGTGGGGGGAGGCTGTGAACCATGTACATATTCCCTGGAGAAAAAGATGGGCTGTAAATGCAGCAATAAGCTCTTCTGCTTACCTGCTTAAGAAAGCCGGAGGGGCCAGCCAGATGGAGATGTCAGGCACCAATCTGGCATCCAGGGATCCCCACGTGGTCACAATTGGACCCGTGCTAGTCGCAAAATGCGCCTGGCGCCTGGCTAATTTCTAACACTAGTTGGGGAAGTATCAATGCAGCACTTCCCATTCAGAAGAGGCAATATGCTGGGTCAGGCCAAAAGCTCAAGAAGCGGCCTCATCCTGAGTCAGATGACTGGTCCATCTAGCTCAGTGTTGTCTACACTGACTGATGGTGGCTCTCCAGGGTTTCCGGCAGAAGGGAATCAAACGTAGGATGTTCTCCATGCAAAGTATATGCTCTAGCACTGAGCTATGGCCTTCCTCTATCTAGGCCAGCATCCCGCCTCCCACAGTATCAAAGCAGATGTTTGTCACTGCAGCTTTTCCCAAGCAGCTACAGTGAAGGGGGAAAGTATTTGATCCCCTGCTAAATTTGCCCGTTTGCCCTCTGACGAAGAAACACACGGCCAAGGTAACAAAGGAGTGGCTCAAGAAGAAACACATTAAGGTCCTGGAGTGGCCTAGCCAGTCTCCAGACCTTAATCCCATCAAAAATCTGTGAAGGTTCGAGTAGCTACACATCAGCCTCGAAATCTTACTGACTTGGAGAGGTTCTCCAAAGAGGTGTGGGACAAAATACCTCCCGAGGTGTGTGCAAACCTGGTGGCCCCCTACAAGAAACGTCTGACCTCTGTAATTGCCAACAAGGGTTTTGCCACCAAGTACTAAGTCATCTTTTGCAAAGGGATCAAATACTTATTTTGCTCATTATAATGCATATCAATCTCTGACTTTTGTCTTCTGGGCTCCTGGGGGTTTTCCTGTTGTTATTTTGTCTCTCACAGCTACAGTAAACCTACCATTAAAATTATGGACTGGTCATTTCTTCGTCAGAGGGCAAACGGGCAAATTTAGCAGGGGGATCAAATACTTTTTCCCTTCACTGTAGTATTGGAGAGCTAGTATTGACCTTAGAAGAGGGATGGGTAATGTGTGGCCCTCCAGGTGTTGCCAGACTACAACTCCCATCATCCTTTGGCCTTCTCAAGGCTGTAGCTCTCAACCAAAGGTGTAGCAGCAGTGTTCAAAAGCAGCCAGGTGCCAGGCAAATTTTGCACCTGGCTATCGGCCACTTGCAACCAAGTGAAGATGCCTGGGAGCCAAGATGGTGCCCAACATCTCCACCACCTGGAAGTGCATGCCTGGGGATCATCAGATCTGGACTGTTTTCACATGCCAATACCCCATCCTGTAGAATTCCATCAGTTATATTTTATCTGCACAATTGGATTGAATCTTAAGAACCAAAATGCTTTTTCTGTGCAGCCTGAGCAGGAGCAGTGAACAACGTTACAGCTAATTCTTGTTGCTTGTCTTCACTTACCCCACCCCACTGCCCGGCTCACAGTTGTGAAGAATAGCCCTACCTTATGAATGGTCCGTGTCACCATTAAGAAAAAGAGATAGGAATAGGCCAATATATATGTGGACTGTCCCTGGGTCAAGTGACGTTTCTTCTTTAACTTCTCAAAGTTCTTAACCTAGTTCAAGGTTGTCGTCTAAACTAGCCAGATCTTTAACTGACAATCCAGTCACAGTCAGTCCATCATTTGAAAAACAAGACTTTAGAGCCGTCTTGCCCCAAAATGGCAACTAGACATTCCATTTTGGCAGCTGTAGCCTTGGTTTAAGGAGCCATTTGACACCTGGCTTATATACCTGAGTTTCTAGCACTGTGTAGCAACTGGGTACCTGAGAAGCGACTTTCCCTTTTCACCCCTGAGGGCATCAGGATGGATGGTCCTTGAAGACCTCTTTGGATCATCCTGTTACATTGATAAGGAACTTGTGGCCCTACAGATGTTGACGGAACGCAGCATCCATCAACCCCAGCCGGCAGGTCCAATGGGGAGAGATGATGAGAGCCATAGCCCAACGCCATCTGCAGGGAAACAGATTTACCATCCTTTTGGGTAAGGACATGGGCTCCATTCTTTCAAGACGAGCTCTTGCAGTACTCTACTTTCCCGGAAAGCGTGGAGTAAGGTGCTGGGAGTCCCCTTATTTTGCAGCCGCTATATACTTTTCTATATACTGCTAACATGCTGAAAGAGCTTCTAAGCAGTTCAAAAGTTTGAAATCAATTATAAAATCCATACATAATTAAAACACACAATAAAACAATTCCATCAAGTCATTAAAAGCATCCACAATTAAAACATTTTAAGTATTCCTATTTTTTCAGGGGGGGAAATGATTTACATGGATTACTTGCTCCCCCAGAACCCCTGAATAATTAGAATGAGTGGGTGGTGAAAGCACCCTTAACTCTTCCAAGTTATGTAAGCTTTTTTTTAAAAAAAAAAATTTCATTGTTCAATTTCCCAGCCCCTAAGTGTGGGGGATGGAGGGTTGGAAAGTACATCTAATCTTCTAGCTTGTGGAATCTTTCTGTTAGCCATCCTGGGCTGCTGACATTCATCGTTTTGTTTACTGTTGCATTTTATCGCCTATTCTTGTTTTAATATGTTGTTCATACTTTGGGAGCTTTGACCATTGGTCATGCTGGCTGCGGCTGATGGGAGCTGGAGCTCAACAACAACTGCAGGGGCCACAGGTTCCCCATCTATTGACCTACATATTTCAAACAGCCAACGTGACTAGTAGCCTGACCCTCCCAATAACTTGCCTAATTGTATTTAAAATCCATCCAAGCTAGCGTCTATCGCTACATCTTCTGGCAACCAATTCTATAAATCAATTACGAGTTGTGTGAAGAAGTGTTTCCTTTGTCTGCTCTCTGCATCTCCTGCCAATCAATTGTGTTGGATGACCCCTGGATGGCTCAGTTGGTTAGAGCATGGAGCAGCTTTGATCCCCGTTTGGGACATCTGCATATTCCTATAATTATATGACCCCAAATTCTAGTATTATTATGAGAGGTAGGGCCGAGGGCACTTATCACTATGCTCTTTTTTCCACATTCTGACTTATTTTACAAACTTCATCCCTTGCCTGTGAACTACGGTCACAGCTGCAAATTCAAATGGTTGTTGAGGAGGACAATCCCAGGGAATGGGACCTAGGACAGAGCGCATCATGCTCACACATTGCTATGGTAAAGCAGGTCACAGTCCAGATAGGATACGACCGGGCAACCTCTTGTTCCACCACTGTGCGCAGGAAATATGTGTGATAAATAAACCAGTTCTGCTCCAGCTCCGGAGTTACTCTGGCCTGGCGTTCATGCCCGAATACACCCCTTGTCGCTTTTATCAAGGACTGGGTGTTGTAACCTGAGTTCCATTCCTTCACCACTGATACCTCCATCCAAGGGTGACCAGAGAGGAGTTTCCTCCAGCTCTTTTCAACATAGGAAGTTCCAACTATTTGTCCACCTGAAGCCAGTGATGTCCACTCTGGCTGGCAGCAGAACTCTCCAGCTGAACTGTTCCCCAGACCTGCTCCCTGACCTTTTGTAGCTGGAGTCTGAGCCCAGGAACTTCTCCACTGAACTACACTTCGAAGACAGATATGGGACCCAATGTTGAAGGTGTGTGTGTGTGTGTGATGGCCTGGGACTCGGAACCAGAGGAGTCTCATTCCACACCAGATCCTTTGCCTCAGGCGGCATCTGAACCAAGTCTGGGGCCTGATTCTGAAGAGCCCCAGTCTGCACAGGTTCCCCTGCAACAAGCACCAGCTGGGCCGAGTCAGGGGCCTGAGCCTGCCCTGCCTCCAGATGCAGGGATTACCTCGTTGCCTTCAGTTGGGCCATCACTTACAGCTGCTCCACTACCGGTTGGGTCAGGGGAGGCTGAGGCGGCCCCTGGGTCTAGTAACCCACCGACATCTCCCGAGCTGCAGAGACTAAAGTCTGAGAGAAGGAGAGACCTGAGTACTCGCAGGAAGAGTGCTTGCCTTCGGGCGAAACAGGGAGGTGAGTCGCCAGGGGATCAGGACCGGCCGCTACCCCAACAAAGATAAAAGGCTGTCGGACCCCGCCCCAGGTTGCAGGAGCAACAATGGTGTATGCTAGATCCTGCCTGAGATCCTGTACCTGTCCTTGCCTGGTTTCCTGCCTCGTGTCCTGTCTTGGCCCTGTCGGACTGACTCCTAGCGGAACCTTCAGATTCTGGACCGGTCCTGGACCGTGTTTCACGGGTTACCCCCAGGCCCAGCACAGTGTGTGTATACAAGAGACGTCAAAAACTGAAGGCATGGCAAAGGGCCCCAAAGGCAGAATAAGCTGAGAGTATCATAGAATCAGAGTTGGAAGAGACTCTGAGAACCATCTAATCCAACCCCCTGAAATGCAGGACTAGGCAGATGTCCCATACAGGGATCGAACCTGCAGCCTTGGCGTTATCAGCACAACGCTCTAACCAGCTGAGCTATCCGGGCGAATAGCTTTGTAAAAGTTACTTGCCCTGTAGTCACCAATCTGCTGCAGGCTGGCAGAAGAAGGGCAGAGAGCGCCATCCTTATCACAGCAGCCTGATGTGTTTCTATGGTGGGTGCAGATTCTCTTCTCTTGAAGCCGGCTTTTGGCTTCCAGGCCTAGGTGGGACACAGCAATCTGCCCCTCCTCCACCTGCCTGCTTGCTCACTTGCCTGCATGCAAGTCCTTGTCCCCTACAGAGACCAGGCGAGTGCTTATTTACAAGGCTGAGATCAGAGACTGGGAAAGAGGGAGAACTGGGAGGTGTGCTGCAAAGATGGTCTGGGGAGATGGACAGGGAAACTGGGGTGGTCCCTCATATCCTTTGTTACTGTTGCTACTAATCATAAAATTGTAGAGTCAGAAAGCACCCCAGGGGTCATCTAGTCCAACCCCCTGCAGTGCAGGAATAATAACAACAATTTGTAGCCTATCTTTCCTCTGAAGGAGCTCAAGGTGGCGTACACAGTTCCCCACTCTATTTTCACACAGCAAGTTTCATGGCCAAGTAGGGATTCGAACTCTGGACTCCCAGGCACTAGGCCAGTGCTATAGCCACTACACCACTGGCTCCCCATAGAGTCAGGAGAGGCCCAAAGGCCACTTAGAGCAACGTCCACCCACCAGGCAACAGACCCATCCATTCACCAGTCAAAACCAGACCACTACGGACAAACAGAAAGGATTTGCACTGCAGAGGATGGGGAGCAGGAGACACAGAATCATGGAATTGCAGAGTTGGAAGGGACCTCAAGAGGCATCTAGTCCAATCCCCCGCAATGCAGGAATCCCCGGGTGGGCTCGAACCACCAAACTTCTGGTTAACAGCAAGATACACTGGCCCATTGTGCCACTGGGCTGTACATCTCATCAAGGTAACTCATGCCACACTACATTTTCTTAGTGCTCAGTTTGCCACGCCATCGGATCATTTCGATGCATGCAATATATCACTCTAGTAAGCAAGCCAAGCCATATTCACAATGCCTTCCACTCCATCCTGTGTCACAAGTCAGTGGGATGGGAAAATGAGAGGGGGGCCGGCAGGGAGAGGCAGGATTCCTTTCGAAGCCCATAGGTCTCCATTCTGCCAGGACCAGAATAGCAACCCAACTGAACCACTGAATTTCACTAATGGAAATGTTTCCGAGGAGTGGGCTGGTTAGATGCAAAAGAGGGCAGAAGGCGGAGGAGGACCACAGGGTCTAGGACCCACCCCCTTAAGGATTTGGAGGAAGCAGGGTGAAGGAGGCAGAGGGGACTGAGAGGCAAGTAGGCCCGATGTGTGTGGAGGGAAGAGGGGCTTGGCCGACTGAGGAGAGGGCATAATAAGGTGGGACGTGAGAGGGTTGGAGGGGAGGGGGAGCTGCAGATATCCACCAGTGTAGGGTTGGGGGTTCAAGGGGGTACGCTGGGGAAAGGATGCATGAGGAAGAAGCAAGTAATATACTCCAAACCGTGGCGTGTGTGTGTGTGTGCAATGCTTGGATGGCGATGGAGGAGGCAAGGGGCGAAGAAGGAGGTGAGCCGAGAAGCGAGCCTCGCTGGTTCTGCTGCATCCTCTCCATCCCTGGTCCATCCATTCCTGCATCCCTGGTACCCAACTCTCTCTTCTCTCTCCTCCCCC
Organism: Podarcis vaucheri; assembly: GCF_965113315.1. Taxonomy (NCBI): domain Eukaryota; kingdom Metazoa; phylum Chordata; class Lepidosauria; order Squamata; family Lacertidae; genus Podarcis; species Podarcis vaucheri. The sequence goes on along the minus strand of NC_138751.1, from coordinate 39,493,448 downwards.
CCCCCGCCTCTTCCACCCGCGCCGCATCCCCATGGCAACCGCTCACCATCTCCTCCCTTCGCCTTTCCTCCTTCGCCACGGCTGTCGCGCGCTCTCCACCGCCACCACCCCCCGCTCCGTCTCTTTCGCCGCGGCAGTGCAAAGGGGGAGGCGGGCGGGGGGAGGAATCCGCCTTCGCCCCCTCGACGAGCGGAGCCGAGAGAAAGGGGAAGGGACTCGGCATGCAGGAGCTGCCGCGGATGGATGGATGGAGGCGGGGAGGGAAGGAAGAAGGGAGGGAGGGGGGCAGAGGCGGAAGCACGGCGCATCCTCCCAGCGGCAGCGCGGCCAGGGGAGGGGAGATGGGGATGAAGGGAGGGTGGGCTTCTCTATCCTTCTCCTTCCCCCAAGCCTTTCCGCCGCCTCCCTTTCTCTCCTCCAATTCTCCTTCCGCCTTCCCTCCTTCCTCTCCCCCTTGTATGGCTCGCTTCAGCTTTTCATCCCTCTCCCCCCCCCCCACTCGCCACCTCTATTCCTTCCTTCCTGCCCCTTCTCCAGTTGTTTTCTCCTCGCCCACCCCCTCCATCCGTAAAAAAATCTGCAAGCCCTACAACCGCCACCCCCCACCCCGAATTCCTTCCGAAAATGGGCATCCTTATCTCCCTCTCTCCCCAACCCCACGAATATCCCAGACGGGAAAAACCCTGCAGAAAGCAATTTGCATGTGCGATAATATTCTGGATGCAGGTTTCAGAATTGCCCAGTGCTTACTTGGCAGAGGGACTGAGCTAGGGCCCATGGACCCTCTCCTCCAGCTTCCCGCAGCATGGTATATATGCCTTAAAACCACCCAGGTAACTTCTGGGCCTTCATATTTTACGACTCTTCTATGCACATATGTACATTGCTCTGTGCACCTCCCATTCTGCCTGCCAATCAAAAACCTGCCCTTTCCACAGGGATGCACCTCAATCAGGGGCGTACCTAGGACTTGGATAAATTGGCCCCTGGCAAATTTAAAAATAAAATAAAATAAATAAAAAATAAAAAATAAATTGGCCCCTGGCAAGGGTGCAAGCCCAGGGTGGGGCACAAAAATCTCGCCTCTCCACTCTGTCTCTAGTGACCAGGAGCCCGCCCACCTGCTGTTCTGGCTAAGAGCACAAAGGATCCTTTGTATGCCTCTGAACTTCACCTGCCCTGCCAGTAATGATGTCCACATTCACTTCAAATACAGTGGTACCTTCAGGTTACAGATACTTCAGGTTACAGAAGCTTCAGGTTACAGACTCCGCTAACCCAAAAATAGTACCTCGGGTTAAGAACTTTGCTTCAGGATGAGAACAGAAATTGCGCGGTGGCGGCGCGACGGTAGCAGGAGGCCCCATTAGCTAAAGTGGTACCTCAGTTTCGGATTAAGAATGGACCTCCAGAACGAAATAAGTTCTTAACCCGAGGTACCACTGTAATATTATTATTATTATTATTATTATTATTATTATTATTATTATTATTATTATTACCCTGCCCATCTGGATGGGTTTCCCCAGCCACTTTGGGCAGCTCCCAAAAGGATATTAAAAGCACAATAAAATATCAAACATTCCAACTTCCCAATACAGAGCTGCTTTCAGATGTCTCCTAAAAGTCAGATAGTGGTTTATTTCCTTGACATCTGATGGGAGGGCGTTCCACGGGTGGGCACCACTACCAAGAAGGCCCTCTGCCTGGTTCCCTGTAACCTCGCTTCTCACAGTGAGGGAACCACCAGAAGGCCCTCGGCGCTGGACCTCAGTGTCTGGGCTAAATGATGGAGGTGGAGACGCTCCTTCAGGTATACTGCCCTACCCACCTATCCCCCCCCTCCATACAGGCGTGCCACAGAGGTCCGGCCCATTGCCCCTTGAGCAACCTCCTTATTCCTAGTTTATCTCTCACCCCCCACCATCGTCCTCCTTCACTGCTCTTCTACCCAGTCATCCTTTCTACCCCCCCTCCTCCCCATTTGTCACACCTATTTTTCCTTCATTCTCTGGTCACCTGCCAGAAGAGCAGCTGTTTTAGTCTGTTTTAGCAAATATAACAAAGTGTTCTGGCTGCGAAAGCTAAGAAACCGATATATCTATTGCAGCTTGAGTTTCTGAAGGCAAAAGCCTAGTTTGTCGGATGCACAACGTACTGACTATGTATCTGGCCACCTGATGTCATGAAATGTCTTATCCTCCACCCAAGCAAGTAAAGAATACCAGCTCACTCTTTAACCAACATCCAAAAATTAATTCATATTTGATATCTGTTGAATTTGTATTTAACAGGCTCGTATTTTGATGCATTTTTTCTAACTTTGTAAGATCTTTAAGCGAAGGTAACAAAATAATTTGAGTTAATTTGGGCATGCAAGATCACACTCTTAGCCCACATGAATTAATCCAGAATAATCGCCACCCCGTGCGGTTCTCTTCTTGCAAAAATTACATCCACTCAGTCACATGAAACGAGTTAACACTCAGGGGAAGAGCGTCACCCCATGTTTCTTTAACCGCAAATTATGTTGACAAAGGGGTGGTTTAAATCCACATTTGGAGACGGGGGAAATTACAGTGAGTGTCTGGAAATCATACTACATTCACACACACACACACACACACACACACACACACAGCCTTGCTGTTCTTGGTGAAACGTTTCTCTTAGAACCTAGCAAAACATGTGCCTTCAAAAAAAAAATGTCCCCAGAAATGAAAATTTAAAAATCCAGTGCTCTATCTCTCCAATATATTTCTACAGATGCAGGGTCGTTCAGATCCCACTTTAGGGTTCTCGCTCTCACTTCAGGGCAAATCGATTTTACAAACTTACACTGGTCTCCAACACATTTAACTGGCTTTACCTCAAAGGTTCCTGGAAACCGGAATTTAGTGGAGAAACTGATAGCTCAATAATCAGAGGAGAGGAGATAGAATGGCTGTCAAGTCACCTGTAGAATAGATTTGCAGAAGGGGGACTTGCTACAAAACATTGCAGCCTGGAATGCTCCTGCCGAGAGTGCCAGCCAGCCATGCTTCCTCCCCCCCCCCCCCGCCCGCCCGAATACCATTCCTCCTCACCACCAATTTTTTCTTCCATCCCTCCCAACACTCAGTCAGCATTCTGTGCCCACTGAGCACACTCAGTCCCTCACTGGGATGCTCTGGGGTTTGTTTTTAACCTCTGCAGGTAATGTGGAGCGTAGTGGTGAATCAAGAAAACTGCTACCATATTTGCAAAGCTAAGCAGGGTCTGGTGTGGTTTCTAATTGGATGGGAGACCACTGCATTGCAGGGGGTTGGACTAGATGACCCTTGGGAAGCTGTCCTACAATTCTGTGGTTCTATTCTATAAAACTGGGGGTTCCCCCACCAAGCCTGCTGATACCTCCCCTTTGGTGGATAGGTGGCGCCATTTTGGTAGCAGGAGGCTTGCCGTATGTCAGAAAAATTCCCGATATGCCCTGACTTTCAGGTGTAAAAATGGTGCCAGGGTCACAATGGAGTCACAATGCCCCTGTGACTCTGGACAAATAGAAGCAACAGAGCATGTGCTTCTCCAATGTCTTTATTAGAGAGACATTTGAACTAGCCTCATCTTAAAGGTAAAGGTAAAGGTACCCCTGCCCGAACGGGCCAGTCTTGACAGACTCTGGGGTTTGTGCGCCCATCTCACTCAAGAGGCCGGGGGCCAGCGCTGTCCGGAGACACTTCCGGGTCACATGGCCAGCGTGACAAAGCTGCATCTGGCGAGCCAGCGCAGCACACGGAACGCCGTTTACCTTCCCGCTGGTAAGCGGTACCTATTTATCTACTTGCACCCGGGGGTGCTTTCGAACTGCTAGGTTGGCAGGCGCTGGGACCGAGCAGCGGGAGCGCACCCCGCCGCGGGGATTCGAACCGCCGACCTTTCGATCGGCAAGCCCTAGGCGCTGAGGCTTTAACCCACAGCGCCACCCGCGTCCCATAGCCTCATCTTACCATGAATGTAGAATGTATTTCAATTAATTGATTATGATTTTATGTAAACTGTGTTATTTTTACCATTGTTAGCCGCTCTGAGCCAGGCTTAGGCTGGGGAGGGTGGGGTATAAATAAAATATTATTATTATTATTATTATTATTATTATTATTATTATTATTATTATTACTGCGTAAGTACCCAAGGCACACAGGACAATTCTATACCTCCCTGCTGCTTTCAGATACCAACCCTGCTACAACATGTAATGTTGCCATATTCTGCACAGCAGTGCTCAAAATCCGTCAGATGATGACCAGTGCCACAAACCAGATATAATGAGCACTCGCATTGGTGTGCTCTGTAGGCTGATAGCTACAGTCTTATATATACTAACTTTTTACGAACTTTCACTCTTGTCTAATGTTCCTAACCCTTCTTGTAGACTCGCTTAGCTTCTTTAATATAGACAGATGATGACAGATCGATCGATCGATCGATAGATAAAGATAGAGATAGATAGAGAGATTTTCCATTTTTAACATTCACATAACATCTTATTCCTTTTTACATAACTTTTAGCTCCACAGAACCACTCGACTTCCCTCCGTCTCGTCATCTGGTTTTCACATGCTTACGTCGTATTTCTGCACATTTGTATCATCACAATTCTACATTTATTCCAATATTTTTTAAACTTTAATCAAATGTTTTTAAAAAATTCTTCTAATAAACATTGCAAGATTTATTGCAGTCCTGCTAGTGTTTTTATATGTTTACAATAATTGTCTATATATTGAATGAATTTACTCCAATCTCTCTGGAATGTTGGGCTGCTCTGGTTTCAGATTTCCCCCGTCAGCTTTGCTAATTCTGCATAGCCCATCATCTTCATCTGCCATTCTTCTAGACTCACTTAGCTTCTTTAGGATTCCTATAGACTTATATACTTTCTGTTTTAACTCATTTTAGGTTTTTTTAGAACTTTTTTTTTAGATTTTAAATGATTGTACCCCTCCTTCCTTTTGCTTCTCTATGACCATAATAAAGATTGGGTGGTGTTGTCAGGGGGAGAATTTTGCGGAAGCGGCAAAATGACAGGGAAAACCCGGATGTATGGCAACAGAATGGAAAAAGCAGCAGAAACAGCTCCAAAGGCTTAGAATTACTATTTTGGGGGAGGTTTCCCAAACAACTTGGGTTTGTTCCCAAAGAAAGCTCAACAATTTTGGTGGGTTTCTTAAAATAAATAAATTACCTTTTGAAATATGGCAACCCTAGGCAGCAGGGTGGAAGCCATTTTGGTATGTCTGCTCTTAAGCAGTTGCAAATAACATCTGAAGGAAGCAAAAGAAACCAAGCAACCACCACCATCACCCCCCCCCCAAAAAAAAAACCATGGAAGGTTTCTCCCACCCATCCTCATAATTTGCTTCCTTCAGATATGTGTGGCGGGGGTGAGGAGAGAGATGGTTGTGTGTTGCCCCAGGTGGACAGGAAATATTTCTTCTGAGTCCCTAAGCTGCATGATTTGGGTAGGGTTTGGCTAGCTGCCTCTCCTGTACAAAGTGAGCAGGTTGGGATTTTGGATGGGCGCATGAACACATGTATTTATTACATGAACAGTATACTGTTAATTTAATATGGCTTTTGAAATGTTTCTTATTAATGTCACTGTATCGATTCCTATTTGGCGCATGGTTCTGAGATGCTTTGGAATGCAAAGCAACGAGGGGGCGTTTTCTAAATAAATAAATAAATGTCAGTGGCCCCCGGGCAAAGTTTTCCTCCATCGGCGAGGCCCGGCAGGCTTACCTGACTGGTGAGGCAATGCTTCAAATTCGCACTGGGCACCTGCATCCCAGCCACCTTTTGAGTTTTCCACAATGCAACTGTTGCAGGGAATTCCCCCCCCCCCCAAATCATTCAGTTTGTACAAACACGACACACACACTCACACATGGCATATGTGATGTTTCTGTTATAAATTCATAGTAAATCAACCATACATCGGATTTACACCGGTCCACTTTTATTTTGCTCCATGAAGAAAGGACTATCAAAGGGGATAGGTTTGATACAGGGTGGCCATAATCCCTTGAGCATACCAGCATGTACACAGGAGCCCTGCCCAGTTGTTATGCCAACCCTGATGGTCTTAGACAGAAGACCATCAAGGTCACAAAGAACTTGCATATGGGAGTGGATTCAGTGCGGACTGGAACAAAGGACAATGATCAGCTCTTCCCTCTGGGGGCAGGAAACTGCAAGCTCCCCTTTGTCACCTGGAAAGTACGGTACTCATGAGGAGGGGGAAAGGAGGAACCAGCCAGGTGACAAAATACTCAGGTTACCTCCACAAACCCCTCCCGCAACCAGTGGCGTAGTGTGGAGGGTGCAGGGGGGGGCCGGCCGCACCGGGCGCAACATCTGGAGGTTAGGGTTAGGGGGCGCAAATCCATGGGTTAGGGGGCGCAAATTACTTGCCTTGCCCCAGGTGCTGACAACCCACGCTACGCCACTGCCCGCAACCCCTCTTTTTTGTGATGTATCAGTGATGTAGTCATGATGTAGTTCTAGGGGTGTAGCTTGGGGGATTAGTAACTAATAAAAGTTGGGATCTTCTTTTGTTCTGGGCTTCCATCTTGCTTCATCTTGTTGTGGGTGGGAGTCCTGTCACGACAGTTTCCAATAAAGGCCAAGCCTACAGGCTGCTGTTTTGCTCCAAATTGTCCTGGTTGGTGTCTTTGTTTTTTGCCCAAGGGAGCCCTCGGATTCCTCCGTTAACCCATCAGAGAAACGTTATGCAAGGGGCACTGTGTGAAACAACAATAATATAAAAAGTAGCTGGAGCCAGCTGCCTGGTGCTGCTCAGAGAGCTGGGTCAGGAAAATTTGGGGGGGGGGTTCCGCTGCATCAGCAGGGGGGCCTGCCAGGTGGCTGGGGCCGTGGCAATTCGTTGCCCACAGCTGCCAGGTGCTGACACCAGGGTCTGGGAGCTGCCATGTTGCAAGAGCTGCCATGCTGTTACTGACAAGGTGTGAATATATACACCCATGGTTTAAAGATCTGTTGACCCCAAACACAGCTGGTGATTTAGTCTGCCCAACCAATGCTTACCAGCGTGCATCTATCTTATTAACACTGAATGAGTGCTGTCCTCTCGCTTTCAGGTTGGATTTCACAACCCATCAAAACTTTATGGAGCCAAACCTATCTCTACCCTGGTAACAGCTCTAAAGAGAAACTACGTTGATTGGCTGAAGGACTTAGTCCATGGCTCTGGGGCCATGTGACTTTGCTGTGAAGGGAAGAAAAACCATTATCAGGTGCCTGAATTACGTGGTTAATACCTCTTTGCAGACAGAGCAGAACCATAGCTGTCAATGTTTCCCTTTTTTTAAGGGAAATTCCCGAATAGGATTCCTCGCAAGAAAAGGGAAAAGTTGACAGCTATAAGCAGAACAAGAGCCAAACACAGGAAGAAGCGAGGCCACCAGCTGTTGCCAAGGTGGTGCCCTTGAGATGTTTTGGACCATAGCGAAGGCTAGTCCTCCAGTGGCGGAGGCCTGCTCTAGCAAAACTCGCCAATTTTCACGACAGCAGACCTCATGGCGTCGGCGGGAGAGGAATGTTCAACACCCAGAAAAATGACACAGGAGATAATGATGCAAAGATGTCTAGCTAGCGACTCTCCGCTGGGAACTGATGATGGACAGCAAAGAGGAGAGGGCTGGAAAGAGGTTAATCATCTGAGGTTAAAACCTTCCACTAATTTGTCTATCACTTCCCGTTCCCAAGCCATATAATTTCCTTCTTTGCCAGGATTAAACAAAATATGAGGAAGGGGGAGAGGATAAGGGGCGGGAAGCATTTCTATGATAAATAAAAGCACCCACGTACTTAATTTCTACCCTGTGGGTATTTAGGTCCTCCTAGACTGATTACAGTGTGGCGGGCGGGTGTCTTGCAATGTGTCATTGATGCAGTAATAGTACATTTGTGGTGGATTTCTCCTGGATCATCCACACATCATTTTGCTTTAGTAATTGCCCTGTGATCCTTCCCCAACGTTACTGCCTCACTGGCGGGGCACAACAAACGCAAAACAACAGCAACAAACATTTGTGGTATGAAAACTTGCAGGATTTCAGGAGGAGCTTAAAGGACATGCACTGAAAGGCAACAAAGCACTACATCCACTCAAAAAGTTTCTGCAAGCGCAGGAGTGCCAGCTGGGCCCCGCAACCATGGGTGCCTGGAGCCGTGGGTGCCATTGCAGCATGGACCGAAATTTGTGGGCTCCCAGCCCCTTGGTGGGGAATTTTGTGGGTGCTTGAGCCCCCAGGGTCCCAGGGAGTTGGCACCTATGTGCAGGTGCGAACAGTAATCACAGAGAGATGGCGTATAACCGCCGCAATATCATCATGGGCACCTATCATCATGAATGCACATTGAAAAGGAAGGTTTTATATCACTCACTGGCAGGGCTGTTAACACAGGCCTGCAGCAGGGAGGTTTTCCCCCTTTGTCCCCCCCCCTTAAACAAAGGGAAGACAGGGAGGAGCGGGATGGGGGTTGCATTATGCACAGTGCGCCGTTAATTCACAGCACCGGAACACACTGCAAAGGTATGGCCCTACTACAAACCACAAACGTCATTCTCCTGGCCATTTGTTGCTGCCCTCAGGTTAATGGTTAGTGTCTGAATCAAGCATGAGGACTTGGCCTCTTCCCAAGGTGATGTGAGACCAGGCAACCTCTTACACCTGGAATGAGAGCAAGAGAAGCTGGTGAAAGGGAAAATGCAATGCTCTGGGCTTTATTTGTTTGTTCTGGTACCCATTATGGGGAACTCCTTCCCTTAGGAGACTCATTAGGTTGCCTCCCTCCCAGTTTTTATAAAAGCAGCTTTCATCCCACAGGACATTTGAAGGTGGTTAAAAGCAGTTGTTGGGTTTTCATCTGGTTGGTCTTAAGGCTGCCTAATATTATTACGATTTTGACCTCGTCTGCTGTCTGGTGCTATTTTTGTGTTTTGTTGCCTTTGTCGCTTGCATCACGGAGCCGGTTTTAATCTTGCATGTATTTTATATCTGAACGGTGAACTACCTTGGGAAATCCTTATGGGGGAGGAAAGATGATCCATGGATTTAATTAATAAACATATGAATAATAAAGGAGTGCATCTTTAATTGATATGAAATGGGGCGTGGGGCCAAATTGCACCTCGCGTGCGCAGAATGTGGCTTTTGTGCAGACAAGTGTGGCTTGTGACAATGGGACAAATGAAAATAATTACTAAGCTACCGTAGGGTGCAAAGAGGATTGGCCGGTGAATTGTCAGCCTGTTCCGTGACTGTGGTTAAATATTGCCAAACATTACATGAAGCTAAGAATGCCACTGGGAATGTCCAGATAATTGTATCCTCTTCTTATTGATTTATTTAATTTAACAGGATTTATTCATCAACAAAACCTATAAGAAGATTACATAAAATATTAAAGATACATTAAAATTGCCCATAAAATCTGACAAGCTGACCTAAAAAATGTTTAAGAATATAAATAAAATCAGCAATTAAAAAAAAAATACATTATGAAATAAATTAACATTTTAAAATACATCTCAAATTTGCTTTTGGCTTAATAAGTCAGGATTTGAACAAGCCTTTCACGGAAGCATAGAAGCATAGAATTGAAGGAACCACAAGGGTCATCTAGTATAATTCCCTGCAATGCAAGAATCTTTTGCCCAACATGGGGCTCAAACCCACGACCCATGCGATTAAGAGCCTCACGCTCTGCCAACCAAGCTCCTCTTTCAATCGCTTATGCAGTCCCTTTGATTCTCTCTTCACAGCGGAAGCCAACAACCAAGAGGCCTTCCACTAGATATCGCTTGCAGTTTCGTTTCAACTGGGAAACTGTGGTTAACAGTTTCAAACAGCCTCTCCTGCTCTGGAGAGTAGGACGCGAACCAATGGCAAGTCAGTAATTATGGCATAAGCTTTTGTGGGCTAGAGTCCACTTCAGCAGATGTATCTAATGAAGTAGACTGTAGTCTATGAACATTCATTCCAGAACAAATCCATTTGTCTTCAAGGCGCCTCAAGAGTCTTCATTGTCTATGCCAATGAAATGTTGAAGATAACATCTGGAGGGTCACAGATTCCTAATCCGAAAAAGCAACGTGGCAAGTCCCCACTTGTTCTCTCTCTAATACCAAACTTTAGTGATGCTGTTTGGAAATGAAACGGGACCAAATATATATATATATATATATATATATATATATATATATATATATATATATATATATATATATATGCTTTCGTAGATTTTCACGGGTACAGGAATGCAGGTTTTGGTGTCTTCGGGTGTCTTCCCGTGTAAGAGTCGGGGTGTCTGGGCGACGTTTCGACGAGGTCTCACTCGTCATCTTCAGGCTGGTGCTTTCGGCTTCTTGTTACTGGAACAGAGGTTCAGGAAGCTCCTGCAGCCAATCAGGAGCTGCGGAAGCCCTGTCTGGTGTTTGGCTTCCAAAAAATGTTTGCAAACTGGAACACTCACTTCCGGGTCTGCAGCGTTCAGGAGCTAAAACGTTCGAGTCGCAAGGCATTTAACCTCCGAGGTACAACTGTATTATTATTATTATTATTATTATTATTATTATTATTATTATTATTATTATTCCCTCCAACATTTCGCCATGGTTTCCAATACTGTAGATTCCCATGGATTGGGAACTCCAGATTTTACTGAACTCTGTTTCCCATCAGCCTCAGCCAGCATTTCCAACAATATCTGCAAGACTACAAATTCCCCATCCCTCGATTTGATCTTGCACTGAAAGGATTGGGTGTGGATGATTTTTCTCTGCACACCCTGGCTGTGTGGGGGTGACCTCTGCATCGAGTGATCTCGAGAGCAAGAATCCTGGGTAAAACACAAAGGTCTCTTGCCTCTTGACAGCTAGCCTGAGGTATCGTGGGTGATGAATCCTTCCTAACCACAGAGGCTATAATGATTGTGGTGAAGCTGTAAGTTGATGACACAGGCAAAATCCAAGAATAGGACTATGTAATAGGGCTCGCCAATTGTCTTGATTTTTGTCAAGGCAGTCCAAATAAAAATTCAACGTTCATGGGTTCATTAGTAAGTTCTCTCCTCACCCTATTTCACAACTCAAGGCAATGTCTGGTAGTATTAAGGTCCATACAGAAAAGAAAAACAGACTAGGACTGAACAGCGGATAAAAAGCAATAAAATAAAAAGATTATACACACTGCTTGTGATCTGTTTGCCAGGACCAGCTCAGCAAAAGGCCATCTGATAGGCTTCCCTGGTATCAGCACATCCCTGACATCAGCATCCCCAACAATTTTTGCATCAGACAACTGTGAGGCATTTCCCCACAATGCCCCAGAATAATTTGGCTCCGGCTTGTTGTGATTGGCCACAGCATCCGTAGAGCAGGGGGTGGAAGAGGGACACTTGATGTGGAATATGTCCCTATTTTCATCTGAACCAGCTAGGCTGTGGCCTAGTTGAACCACTAAGCAATGGGCTAACAACAACTTCACGCGGATGCTCTGCTATAAGGGAATAAAAAAAGGATGGCAATTCCAGGGCGTAGGAGCGACCAGTGAGTACCAAAAACTGTGGCAGAATAAGGGGGACACCTCAGGCAGCTGGTTTTAGAGGTCATGAAAGGTCAGCAAAGTGTTGACTTTATTTCACAGAATCACAGAACTGTGGAGTTGGAAGGGACCCCAAAAATAATCTAATCCGGGGTTTCCCAAACTTGGGTCTCCAGCTGTTTTTGGACTACAACTCCCATCATCCCTAGCCAGCAGGACCAATGGTCAGGGACAATAGGACTTGTAGTCCAAAAACAATTGGAGAAACACTGATCCCTGCAACTCAGGAATCTGTTTGCCCAATGTGGGGCTCCAACCCACGATTCTGAGATTAAAAATCTCATGCTGTAGCAACTGAGCTATTTAATTTTATTATTGTTGTGTTTTCATTCCAAAGAAGGAGAGGGGCTTGTGAGATTTTTGTGCTGTAACTTGGCCCCATTAGGTGCTATGCCCCTTGTCTTGGAGTGTGAGGGGGGCACATCTCATCCCAGGCCACAGAGAGGTTAGGCTGGCCTCAACCAGAGCCAGGGCTTTTTCGGCTGCGGCTCCGATCTGGTGGAAAGCTCTGTCACAAGAGACCAGGGCCCTGCGGGACTTGACATCTTTCCGCAGGGCCTGCAAGACAGAGCTGTTCCACCAGGCCTTTGGTCAGGGCGCAGCCTGACTCCCTCCTTTGGCAATCTTCACAGAACTTCAGCTTAATGGTTGCCATCAATTTGATTTTCATTAATTTTTATAATGAAATGTTTTTAGAATGTTGCACTATTTTATTGTTGTTAGCCACCCTGAGCCCGGCTTCGGCTGAGGAGGGCGGGATATAAATAAAATTAATTTTTTTATTTTTTTTTATTTTTTTATTTTTTTTTATTTTTTTTTTTATTTTTTTTTATTTTTTTTTTTATTTTTATTTTTATTTTTATTTTTATTTTTATTTTTATCTTTATTTTATTTTTTTATTTTTATTATCTGCTGTTACCCAACAGGCTGGCCCTGCTCAGCATCACCAGTGAACATAACGTCCCCCCTGCCCAAGCCCCATTTGCTTCTCAATTTTGGGGGGGAACAAATGCAGTTAGGCAAACAGGTGCCACAGAAGACCAGGCTGCCTTTAAAAGCCGTGGTGTCTGTGCCACCCACACAGCCTTCCTAAGCGAATTGTTCCCCAGCTCAACTTCTGCGCATGGAAGTCTCAGGCCATGCATATCGCTGGTTGCCGAGTGAGAAGCAAAGAACTTGGAAGCTGCTTACAAACCCAGAATGTTCCCCAACCGCCACCCCTGCGCTGCAGTCCTCACAACCATCTCCAAGGATATGCAAATCGATCCAGTAACACATCGAGAACTATATTGAGATGCCAGGAATTGGGGCCATATGGAAGTCTGCATTTGAACTCCTCGGCTTGGCACGGCCTTCGTCAGCATGGAGCGATCATGTCAGGAGTTGTAGTTTAAAACATCTGGAAAGCAGCACGTGCCTGGAAGCTGGGTTAGCACGGGCCCAGAGAAGTGGCACGCCAGGTACCTCTTAACTGGAAGTGCTGTGGGGTTTATCGCTTTGTTTGTTTCGTTCCTGTTTTTTATCATGTATTTGCGCTTTTACTTTGCATTTTTATGCATTTTATGAGATCTGCAGGTGAAGGGTGGCGGGGTACAAATTTAATAAATAAATAAATGGAACCGGGACATTCAGTATTCAAAGCACATGTTCTGTATGCAAAGCCCATCCCATTAGGGATGAGGAGGGAGGGAATATCAATTTGGTTCACCTTTAAAGGCAAACCTACCAGATTTGCACTTTCTGAAATGATCTGCAAAACAAGCCGCCCTTCAAATTTTGCACTTCTCCAAAGACTGCATGCAGTTCTCCAGCTAAGTTATGGTAGTGTGTGTAGATGCATATGCTGGAGCAGGCTTAGGCAAACTCGGCCCTCCAGATGTTTTGGGACTACAATTCCCATCATCCCTGACCACTGGTCCTGCTAGCTAAGGATGATGGGAGTTGTAGTCCCAAAACATCTGGAGTTTGCCTATGCCTGTGCTAGAGTAAAGTGTGCATAGAAACTGTTAGTGAAAGGAACTTTTAAAAAACAAAAACAAAACCATTATATTAGGAGGAATTGCTTTGAAGAAATGTGCGCTCTAGACCAGAGTTGCATACAAAAAAATGTGTATATTGGGAGAAATTTGCCCTAAAATGCCAAAGGATTTTAAATAGGAGGTTGTGGTTTTTTTGCGGGGAGAATTCACAAACAGATGTGGAAATGTGTTGAACTGAAGACTGGAAAAATGAGAAATGGGGGAACCGAAATCAACTAGATTTGCCCCTCCCTATCTACAGAGAGCCTAGGACTTTCTGATCAGAAGGTTGGCAGCTCGGTCCCTGCTCCTGCCAACCTAGCAGTTTGAAAGCACGTCAAAGTGCAAGTAGATAAATAGGTGCCGCTCCAGAGGGAAGGTAAACAGCATTTCCATGCGCTGCTCTAGTTCTCCAGAAAGCAGCTTAGTCATGCTGGCCACATGACCCGGAAGCTGTACACCGGCTCCCTCAGCCAATAAAACGACATGAGCGCCACAACCCCAGAGTCGTCCGCGACTGGACCTAATGGTCAGGGGTCCCTTTTCCTTTTATCTACCGCCGAGTGATTTCAGTATCAGGCTGTATTGTTTGCCCCCTGCCCTTTGACCTTTTAGGTTACGTTCAGATCCAACTGCTAAGTTTCCCCCAGCCGTACGAGTGCGCGTTAGACAATTCCTTTCCTTAAAACACACACACACAAGATAATACACATAACCCCAGGAGGTAGGGAATTTGAAAAAAAGAACCTTCTGGGAAACAGAGAATGAAAATTGCGAGTCTGGTTAACGATGAGCAGTGCTTCCTAAGTAACAAGCTTAAGACGGCCGGTTCCTCCCACAAGTCTCTTCTGTACCTTAAAGACGCCTTGTTGGAACAATCAGTAAGTGCAATTATCCCCATGTGAGAGGTAAGGCGGAGTGGGGGGGGGATTGTCATGTTGGCAGAGAGCACTCCTTTCATGTAGGAGGCCCCAGATTCCATCCGCAGCATCTCATGTAAAAAGAAACAACCAACCAACTAAAACAAAAAGCATTTCAGGAAGCTGCTCCTTTGTACCTGAGATGCAAACACAGAATGCACCTGTCATTTATGAGAACAAGTGCTGAAAATCACAGAACGGCCTGACAGAAGCAGGCAACACCCCCCAAGGACCAGCCGATGTTCATTGTCCATGGTACTTAACATGAAACACTGTGTCCAGAGGAAAGAAGCTTTTCTGAGAATCAGAGGGTGGTAAACAAACAAGATGGATGTCCATCACGCACACCCTTCAAAGTGTCTCTGTTTTCCAGGGACAGTTTGGGAATTACAGAAGCCGTCCCAGTTTCTGATTTGATCCCGGAATATCCCTGTTTTTCCTCGCCTCCACATGTCGGAGAAAATTTTAAAGTGGTGGGGTGTGGGGGTGCGAAAACAGAGCCCCTGTTTGTACTGACAATAAAATTTTCCTGCACCGAATGAAGGAAATGGTGAAGCTTCCTATAATTTCGAAGGAAAATGTCACCAATCCACTCTAAATTCTTTCATGCCTCAGCAACCAGCCATTTTTTAAAGACACAGAGGGGGTGTTTACTCCTTTACTGTAAATGGCGCCATACAGAGTCTACTCAGACGTCAGTCCCACTGTATTCAATGAAGTTTACTCCCAGATAACAGGGACTGTGCAGCCTTACACTGCCATCCTAAGCATTTTTACTCAGAACTAAGTCCCGCTGAAGGGATGTGGGTCCCAGAGCAGCACACGGAAACACCATTTACCTTCCCGCCGGAGCAGGATCTACTTATCTACTTGAACTTTGACGTGCTTTCAAACTGCTAGGTTGGCAAGAGCAGGGACCGAGCAACGGGAGCTCTCCCTGTCGCAGGGATTCGAACCGCCGACCTTCTGATCGGCAAGCCCTAGGCTCTGTGGTTTAACCCACAGCGCCACCCATGACCCTAGATTTCCTCTATCTATCTTTTAAAGCTGCCTAGATTGGTGGCCATCACTGCCTCCCATGGGAGCCAGTTCCGTATTTTAAGCAGGAGCTGCGTAAACAACGCCTGCAAAGGATGCGGGAGGACATCCTTGGCGTTTGGTCTCCGAGCGTCACGCTATTCCATACTTCGCAGCCTTGCCTCCTGCCTCCTACAATGTCACAGCAAGAAGCGTAGGCAACGCCTTACACAAGCATGTTCAAGGGATTCACAGCCCGGCTGTGTCCCCCCGAGGCAGAAGGCGTGAGACAGAAATGCTGAAGGACAGTGGGAGCAGGAAAGGAAAGTAAGGCTATGAAACACAGAACTGGCAAACCCCAAAGCTGTAAATATTAAGCGCTGGCAGCTCGGAGTTTGAAATATTATTTTCGAGCTTATGTGGGCAGATGCAAGTGAAACCACAGACGATGTGGGATTGGAGTGGGGGGGGGATCTCATCTCAAAGTGAGTTAATTAGGCAGCAAATTAATTATCCAGCCAATCGGCTCCCGTTGAGAGCTAAATGACCAGGGGGTGATCAGCTGGTGGGTGTGATCGATACTGAGCAAAGAGATGGTTGGGAAGGAGGCCAAGAGAGAGAGAGAACATGGAGAGAGAGAAAGAGGGAGAGAACGAGAGAGAAATGTTGAGAGTAAGGCCCCATTACATGTGGAAGGTGCGCTGTGACCCCCCACTGTGATGCCCCCCCTTTAAGAATCTGCTCAGCTATGCTCAATCAGCATGTGTTCAATTAATCTGTGCGCAGATCAGCCTCCTTGTCAGAATCCCAACTCCAGACGTCAAGTCCCCCCAGATAGTGTGCAATCGAATGTGCATGCTAAAAGGCATATTCATACGCATGCCTCCCCATCCTATATTTAGGAAGGGTAGAGACGAAAACATGCCTGGCAATGGGATTCAGCCTGTGTCCCAATGGCTTAGTCATCACGAGAGCTCGAGACCCTTCCTAGCTGAGGCTGACCTATCTGCAGCATCAGCCAGCCAGTCAGAGAAGCCGGGCTGACGGCCAGCCTCGCGATTGGCCGCTGGTGCCTCTTAGGGGAATGAAATCCTGAGGTGTGGGTTGACACTTCAACAGCCCTGCAAGGCCAAGGAAGCAGTGGAGCATCCCCGGGCTGCTTTTTCTCAGGTCCCGTCGCTCTCGGACGATCTGACATTTCACAGGCAAAACCAGGAGGGCGTGTTTGTAGCACAGCTCTTCTCATGCCAAGCGGCCGTCGCCGGAGTCACGCAGCCAAACGCTCTATTCTGTCTGTTGTAGCGGTGTGTTTATTTACTCTGCAGCAATATGTCACCTGCCAGTTCAAGAGCCAAGACGGTACAAAGCATACCTGAGCACCTGTAGGGTATGAAATGGCAAGCTGTGTGCATCACGTTGCCTTGATGCCCATTAAGAGTCATTGACTTGCCTATGGGCCTTGGAGACAAGGTGGTCCCAGGGTATGGTGTGAAGAACACACGAGGCCACCACATTGCTGAAGATAAGCAGGTCAGGGTCTGGTTAGCTCAGGCATCCCCAAACTCGGCCCTCCAGATGTTTTGAGAGCCAGTGTGGTGTAGTGGTTAAGAGCAGTGGACTCGTAATCTGGGGAACCGGGTTCGCGTCTCCGCTCCTCCACATGCAGCTGCTGGGTGACCTTGGGCCAGTCACACTTCTCTGAAGTCTCTCAGCCCCACTCACCTCACAGAGTGTTTGTTGTGGGGGAGGAAGGGAAAGGAGAATGTTAGCTGCTTTGAGACTCCTTAGGGTAGTGATAAAGCGGGTTATCAAATCCAAACTCTTCTATAATTCCCACCATCCCTGACCACTGTTAGCTAAAAGAGGAGTTTCGTCCTGTTAGCTAGAAGAAGAGTTTGGATTTGATATCCCGCTTTATCACTACCCTAAGGAGTTTCAAAGCGGCTAACAATCTCCTTTCCCTTCCTCAAAGCGGCTAACAATCTCCTTTCCCTTCCTCCAAAATGTTGTCATTTGTGGACCTGAAGGTCCTTCACGGGGCATACCAGGAGAGGCGGTCCTGTAGGTACGAGGGTCCTAGGTCGCATAGGGCTTTAAAGGTCAAAAGCAGCACCTTAAACCTGACCCTGTACTCCACCGGGAGCCAGTGCAGTTGGTAAGGGACTGGATGAACGTGATTCTGCTGAGCAGAAGCTTCCTGGGCTTTAGGAAGGAGGCGCCAGACTTTAATACTCAAATTCACTAGGAACATTTAGGGGACTAGCCTAGTTCCCCCAGTCCACAGATCACATGCCGCTGCTCTATTAGAAAGTGACCTCTATTTGCAGCCTTTCAAGCAGCCAAGTTAAAGGGGCGGGGAATCATAAAGAGAGCGAGAGCAGGAGCATTGAAGTTGCCCATCAAAAGTTGGCATCTCGACAACAGACTGAGCAGGTACAGAGGCTGCTGAGCACTATGGCGAGATGGACTGGATTTCTATTTAAAAACAGATTTGAAATTCACAGCATGTTGTACGCTGAAAGAGAATTATATGAAAACGATGTACCGGCGGTATTTGACTCCTAGTAAGCTAGCAAAAATGTATAAAACAAGTACAAATACCTGCTGGAAATGTAAAGAAAAAGAAGGTACCTTTTATCATATGTGGTGGTCATGTAAGGTAATAAAAGCTTTCTGGGAAATGATATATAATGAATAAAAAAAATGTTTTAAATAACTTTTGTTTAAAAAAAAACCCAGAAGCTTTTTTTATTAGGAATTGTAGGCACCGATATCCCAAAGGAGCAGAAAAAAACTCTCTATGTATGCAACAACAGCCGCACGGATTTTGCTAGCCCAGAGATGGAAAGAAAGCAAGGTCCTGACCGGAGACTAATGGCAAGCCAAGCGGATGGACTATGCTGAAATGGCAAAACTGACTGGCAAAGCTCAGAAACCAAGAAGGCAAAAACTTTAAGAAAAAATGGGGGAAATTGACCATTTATTTAGGTTACCACTGTAAGCAGGTGAAAACAATGGCAGGATTTTAATAACACTTGTAATGTAGCTATTATTATGGACAATATGGACAGATATAAAATATGGAGTACGAAACAATATGCAGTTGAAAACATTGACAATAAGACCCATGGAGGGGATACAGAGATTCAGAGAAATCACTAAATGTGGATGTTGATTTGGTATTGTTATAAATCTACGCTTGTAAAAATCAAATAAAAATTATCCTTGAAAAATTAATTTCTATTTAAAATTATGGGAATTGTTTCTTAAATTTGCATCTATACATATAAGTACATGCAAATGTTATGCAAATCTGTACCTTTTGGGGGGGGTGATGCATCTTCTCTTTTTTGACAATGCATACATGGACACCCTAAGTAAGTGAAGCAGGGCCAGGGCCGGATTGAGGTTTGAGGAGGCCCTAAGCTACTGAAGGTAATGGGGCCCTTTATACGTCCAGCTGTCCTTCGTCAACAACAAATTGTCACTGGCTTTTGCGTTGAATATATGCTATATGGTAATTAATGGACCTATTAGGTATCTAAAGCCATTGGTACATGTTGCTATGCAACCAATCCATGCAGAATGTAGGCTCCCTATATATAGAAAGGAGCAAAGCAGTGATATTGTAGGGAGCAGGTTAGCAGGCAGGGCCCATGACTTACATCAGATGACCCTACACAACACAAAACACTGTTGCTCTGTGTAGGTTTTATTTTATTTGTTTTTTATCTCATAATAATAATAATAATAATAATAATAATAATAATAATAATAATAATTTATTATTTATACCCCGCCCATCTGGCTGGGTTTCCCCAGCCACTCTGGGCGGCTTCCAACAAAATATTAAAATACTGTAATACATCAAACATTAAAAGCTTCCCTAAACAGGGCTGCCTTCAGATGTCTTCTAAAAGTCTGGTAGTTGTTGTTCTCTTTGACATCTGGTGGGAGGGTGTTCCACAGGGAGGGTGCCACTGCCAAGAAGGCTCCCTGTAACTTAGCTTCTCACAGTGAGGGAACCGCCAGAAGGCCCTCAGCGCTGGACCTCAGTGTCCGGGTAGAACGATGGGGGTGGAGACGCTCCTTCAGATATACTGGACCGAGGCCGTTTAGGGCTTTAAAGGTCAGCACCAACACTTTGAATTGTGCTCGGAAACATACTGGGAGCCAATGTAGGTCTTTCAAGACCGGTGTTATATGGTCTCGGCGGCCGCTCCCAGTCACCAGTCTGGCTGCTGCATTCTGGATTAGTTGTAGTTTCTGGGTCACCTTCAAAGGTAGCCCCACGTAGAGCGCATTGCAGTAGTCCAAGCGGGAGATAACCAGAGCATGCACCACTCTGGCGAGGCAGTCCGCATGCAGATAGGGTCTCAGCCTACGTACCAGGTGGAGCTGGTAAACAACTGCCCTGGACACAGATATTATGGAAATGTACATCCAGCTTTTTTCCCTTTAATTTTTTTTTGGGGGCCCCATGAGAGAGGGGCCCTAAGATATAGCTTGTTTAGCTTATACATAAATCTGGCACTGAGAAGGGCACATCATAAAGGGCATGGAGAGCTTAAGATCATGGAGCCCAGATGGGCTAAAATTACCAAACTGCATCACTCCCCCCCCCCCTTAACTAGTCGAGTGCAGGAATAGCTTTGCCACATGACAAGCTGTTTGGTTAGGCTGCCTCGCACTTGCCATAGGATTCCCTCTGCTATTTATTCATCTAGGCAGCCTCTGCATTACTGCCCTCCAGGTCCATGTTTGCTTACCCCTGACCGCTGGTCTCTCAGGACACTGAACTCTGCTTTGGCCATCCTTTCCCCTGGCAACTGGCAAAACCCAGACCACCACCAGAAGATGACCGAATGGACCACTGCAAGCCAACAGTGAAACCAGCCATGGACCCTCGCCTGGGTATAGCTTCTGCCCAAGAGCTAGGCTGCTCTGTAGCTGAATAATCTGGCCAGGAACACGGGTTTTTCAGCAGTTCTGGCTACTGAGGCTTCAAGGATACCCTGCCAATTTTGGAAAGGATCAGATCTGGTTTTAAAATGCCATTATCCTATCCAGAGAAGAAAATCCATCAGGTTTAGTATCTGAGCAAGCAAAACAAAACAAAACGAGAGAGAGCGAGAGAGCGCATTTCCCCAGCGAATCTTATCACTGTGGCAATTCTGTCAAAATCCAACCTTCTAATTGTAGGTGGTGCCCTTCCACCTGTGATTATCCGTAATTACAGTTATCCCTGTTTAAATTTTACTGATGATATTAAACCATGAGTTGCCAGCATCTTCACCACAGGTGGGTTGTGGAAAGCACCCTCCGGCTGCATGTAGCCCCGAGGCAGCTTTCTGCAAACTCCTGTGAGAATCTCAGCTTTCTTTTTTAAGAAGGCTAAGTTTTTAGTCCCTGTTGTTGCTGGGATAAGCTGGAAAATGTATTGGCAAAACGCGCTGAAGGCTTAGATAGCAAGACAGCAAGCAAAAGGAGACATAAATTCAGTTTTATCTCCCCTCAGACTCAGGTTCTCAGAGGCTGTCAGATTCTCTTTTTTTCCTTGTTCTTCATATGTTTGGAGACAGAACAAGAATATTTCCAATTAAGCGTATTTAGTCAACCACCTGTGGCTTGGCATCTAGCAAAAGGCCCAGCATATTCAGGCAACAGAACAGATTTAAGTGCTGCTCAGGGCTATTTGGCTTGCAATGCTAGACTTCAAACCTGGGTGGACAGTTTGCTGGCATGGAGAAGGGAAGAAGCATTATATATATTATATATTATATATATATATAATGCTTCTTCCCTTCTCCATGCCAGCAAACTGTCCACCCAGGTTTGAAGTCTAGCATTGCAAGCCAAATATATATATATATATATATATGATCGTAAAATATTTTTTGAAACTTTTTAAACCCACCTTCCATCTCAGAGCAATTTCAGAGCAGGGTGCAATTAAAATACATTTGAAATTGTACAACATGCGCACTTAAAATGGCAGCGTATTAAAAGCAAGTAACATTATTATTATTATTACTACAGTAGTAGTAGTAGTAGTAGTAGTATATACCACCCTATACCTGGGGGTTTCAGGGCAGTTCACAGAATAAAATCAAATTATAAGATATATCACAATGTTGAAAACCACCGTAGATATCGCCCAGCCCTACTTACAACCATATCAACCAAACCTGGCGCTGAAATTCCAACAAAGGCTTGATGCGAGCAACCTGTCCTTTAACTGGTGTCGGAAATTTAATGGTGCTGGAACCATTTGTATCTCAGGGGGAATTTCCAAGGCTGGGGAGCTACCACCTAGAAGGCTCTCTCACATGTATCGAGCCTCAGGGAATAGCAGCACCCCCAACAGAGCTTCTGCAGCTGATCTTAACATGAGAGCTGGCCTACACAGCAGACAGTCTCTCAAGTAGCCATGTCCCAGGTTGTTTATGGCTGTGTACACCAGTACCAAAACTTGAAATACAAAGATTTGAAATAGCTGCTTTTACTGATAAATTTATTATATATTCTTTCCATAAACCACTTTTTGAAGGTTTCTTTTAAATAATCAAGCTGTATATAAATGCTATGATTGAAAAAAGATGCATTGGGTGGGGGGACAGAAAGGCTGTGGGGTTGAGCAGACATTATACAATGCTAATCTCTGGCGGAAGCCCCCCTGGGTAGGAGTAGATAAACTGCAATATAATGCCACCAAATTCAAACCCACCAAGTCACTTCAGTAGGATTCCATGGCCAATGGAACTGTCGACACTAAAATGCAAAAGTGTGTTCAACTCCTTTAGAAGCTAGGTACTTGCAAAGTGCTTTTTCCTTCCAGCAACACAGTAGCCGAGCATTGAAACTAGTTATCTTGGCCAAAAGGCACCAGTGAGCACCTCACTTTCAAACGAAGGATGGGAACGATTTAAGGCAGAGATAGAGAACATGTGGCCCTCCAGATGTTGCTGGATTTCACCTGACCGCCAGCCTTTGTTAACTGGGGCTGATGGGAGTCAGCATCCAGCAACATCTCAGGGACCACAAATTCCTCATCCCTAGGCCAGGAGTTAAGGAGACGCATAACCTCAACTGGAATAGTAGAGGACAAGGAGACAGATCCTCTCCACAACAGTGGCCAGGCATTTATGACCATCTCTGCCACCACGCTGCGGAATTATGACACTTTAGGAACACCAAGATAATTTGCTCAGCTATATACCAGCTACTCGCCTTCCCTCTTGGCAGATGCAAAGTTCCCAAAGAGGTTCCATTGTAGCGAGCAGGTTGCTCGAGCCTGATTTATAACGCCACCATCCAAATCCCCAAACATGCCAGCTGCACCATTCCTCCCCACTGAATGCCATCTGTACAGCAGGCTCATTAGACATCATCAAAGAGAGGCGTCCTCGGTGTACCAACTGCACTAAATGTGCAGCCCCAGAGGTTTTTATAGGAAGTCACAGGGACAAAGGGGATGTTTCTGTTGGTTCTAGAGAGAATGTCACAGTTGGGTATCTTCTCTCTCTCTACACACACACACCTCCATTCTTCTCCAGAGACAGGATTTAAGGCCTCAAGAGCCTATCGCTGCAGGACCTGCCAAGAGGGGCTGGGACGAAACATTGCAATGCAAACTCGGGCTGGAACTAAACTAAGCAAACACCAAGTTCCCCTGCCTGTGTTTGCCTGGTACAGTAACAGTGTTAGAAATGCAGGTGGACAAGCTAGGCGCCAAATGGCTCCTTAAACCAAGGTTACAGTCACCAAAACAGACTGTCTAGTTGCCATTTTGGGGGGCCAAACGGCTCTGAAATCTTGTTGTGATGGACTAACTGTAATTGATTCCCAGTCAAACATCTGTCTGGTTCAGGCAACAACCCTGAGCTAGGTTAAGAATCATAGAATCATAGAGTTGGAAGAGACCACAAGGGCCATCGAGTCCAACCCCCTGCCAAGCAGGAAACACCATCAGAGCACTCCTGACATATGGTTGTCAAGCCTCTGCTTAAAGACCTCCAAAGTAGGAGACTCCACCACACTCCTTGGCAGCAAATTCCACTGTCGAACAGCTCTTACTGTCAGGAAGTTCTTCCTAATGTTTAGGTGGAATCTTCTTTCTTGTAGTTTGGATCCATTGCTCCGTGTCCGCTTCTCTGGAGCAGCAGAAAACAACCTTTCTCCCTCCTCTATGTGACATCCTTTTATATATTTGAACATGGCTATCATATCACCCCTTAACCTCCTCTTCTCCAGGCTAAACATGCCCAGCTCCCTTAGCCGTTCCTCATAAGGCATCGTTTCCAGGCCTTTGACCATTTTGGTTGCCCTCCTCTGGAGGAGCTTTGGGTGCACCCTTTTCGAGCTTTGCGAACTCGAAAAGTCACTTGATCCAGGACCTCTTTTTTTTAATGGTGACTGCTCCTGTTCAGGCTGCACAGAAAAAAAAAACACAATTTGGTTCCAGAAATTCATTCCGATTGTGCAGATAAAATATAACTGATGTAATTCAATGGGATGTGTTGCTAGTGTGTGAAAACAGTCCAGATTCAATGATCCCCAGGCATACAATTCCAGAGGGTGGAGATGTCAGGCGTCATTCTGGCACCCAGGCATCTGGTGCCCACCCTGTGGAATGCCCTCCCATCAGATGTCAAGGAAGTAAACTACTACAGTGCAGTGGTACCTCGTGTTAAGAATTTAATTCGTTCCGGAGGTCCATTCTTAACCTGAAACTGTTCTTAACCTGAGGTACCACTTTAGCTAATGGGGCCTCCCGCTGCCGCCGCACAATTTCTGTTCTCATCCTGAAGCAAAGTTCTTAACCCGAGGTACTATTTCTGGGTTAGCAGAGTCTGTAACCTGAAGCGTCTGTAATCCGAAGTACCACTGTATCTTACTTTTAGAAGACATCTGAAGGCAGCCCTGTTTAGGGAAGTTTTTAGTGTTTGATGTTTTATTGTATTTTTAATATTTTGTTCAAAGCCACCCAGAGTGGCTGGGGGAACTCAGCCAGAAGGGCAGGGTATAAATAAATCATCATCATCATCATCATCATCATCATCATCATCATTATTATTATTTGGTTGCAAGTGGCCAATAGTCATGTGCAAAATGTGCCATTTGCGTGCTTTGTCCTTTGAGCCCCAATCCACCCCATTGCCTGCATGACTACAGTGGTGCCTCGCAAGACGAAAAGAATCCGTTCTGTGATTCTCTTCGTCTAGCGGTTTTTTCGTCTTGCAAAGCAAGCCCATTGACGGATTAGCGCTATTAGCGGCTTTTAGCTGTTTATCTGCTGATCGGATCAGCTGATAAGCGGCTTAGCGGCTTAGAAAAAGGGGGGGAACCCGCAGGAACTTGCAGGAACTCGCAAGACATTGTCGTCTTGTGAAGCAAGCCCATAGGAAAATCGTCTTGTGAAGCACCTCCAAAACGGAAAACTCTTTCGTCTAGCGAGTTTTCCGTCTTGCGAGGCATTCGTCTTGCGGGGCACCACTGTATTAGTGTGCTAAAAGACTCCAGGGACACCAATTTTAACACCAAATTGCTGTGGGGAGGCTCATTTTCAGAGATGGGGGAGTGTTGCAGCATGCAGGGAGGGCAAGATTCACCTTCCTAGCTGTGACTCCCCTGCTGAATATATCTCTTGCACAGCAATCAGGGTTGGTTGGTTGGTTGGTTGGTTGGTTGGTTGGTTGGTTGTTTTTAAATAAAAATGCCTCCTAATTGCATTGTGGGACAGGGGAGGGGCAGGGCCAGGAGGGGACCCTTTTCTTCCTAATGTAACACTAATGTCTCAATAAATGAAACTGATCTGTAGAAAATGTAACTCGAAAAAAAGAGACATTGCACATACTTTCGTAAATCAAGAAATCTTTAATAAAAAAATATGTTGTTGTTTTTTTTAAAAAAACGGCGCAACAGGAGACCTACAGCCCATCAGGGGGAAATCTGTCTCAGCTAAATTAAAGTTTTCCTCCTCCAATCCCACCACTTTTCCCTTCCTGTCATTGTTTTTCTTTAAAAATATATATATAAGCATCTTAAGAAACTCTTGAAAATGGGTGGATTTTTATGGGCGAAGAGCAGGAACGATATGCTTCAAATAAAATGAATATATAGAATAAAAAAATAAAATATAAAAGATGGGGAGGGCCCTCCCGAAGACTGCATGTAGCCCATGAGCTCGACATTCATATCCGGCCCCTCTACATGTTCACACATCCATCACTTGACGCTGCAATTCATGAGTGACAAACTAGCACCGAGGGACCGGGGCTGGGGTGAGTAACAGAACGCATTGCTGACACAACATCACAATTCAGGGTACAGCACCAACACCGCAAGGTGTGATGTCGCTGATGCCCTGGCAGCAGAACATGTGCGCCTCTCCCAATTTGTGAAAGCCTAAAAGAGAGAAATTTAGACCACGTTAAAGTCCTCACCCCCGCTGCCTGACCCACAAGACTAAAGGGGAACTAGGACAGATGCCATACATACTAACAGCAAACTAAGTGCTGGTTGGTCCTTAGGCCTGGCCACCAACATTTCTTCGATGAAAATAGAGGTAAAGGGACCCCTGACCACTAGGTCCAGGCCTGGCCGACTCTGGGGTTGTGCGCTCATCTCGCTTTATTGGCCAAGGGAGCCGGCGTACATCTTCTGGGTCATGTGGCTAGCATGACTAAGCCGCTTCTGGTAAACCAGAGCAGCGCACGGAAACACCATTTAGCTTCCCAACAGAGCGTGCACTTTGACACGCTTTCCTGCTAGGTTGGCAGGAGCAGGGACCAAACAACGGGAGCTCACCCCGTCGTGGGGATTCGAACCACTGACCTTCTGATCGGCAAGTCCTAGGCTCTGTGGTTTAACCCACAGCGCCACCCGCGTCCTTGAAAATAGGGGTGCCCTGGTTCAAAATAATAACAACAATGATTTTATTATTTATACCCTGCCCATCTGACTAGGTGGCCCCAGCCACTCTGGGCAGCTTCCAACATATATAAAAGCATAACAAAACATTAAACATTTTTTTTTAAAAAAAAAAACACTTCTCAATGCAGGGCTGCCTTCAGATGTCTTCTAAAGGTTGAATAGTTACTTTTCTCTTTGGCTCAGGGGTTCACACAACTAACTCCATAACTTCCAACATTTCTCCGATGAAAATAGGAACTTCCTAAGGAAAAGTGGGGCATTCTGGGATCAAATCAGAAACCGGGACGGCTTCTGTAAATCCGGGATTGTTCCCGGAAAATAGGGACACTTGGAGGTTCTGTTTATGTAGTGAAGATGGTACCATCTGTGCACTAGAGGGTGTCGCCAGTAGGCCTAGGGAGCCCTCAAGGTTTTCCATAGAACAAAAAAATAGAGAAAAGCCTTTTTGGGTGGAATCCCTGAAACAGCCCGGTGAGCGTGCTTAGTGAGCATTGAATGCTGATTGACTATTGGAGGAGAGGAAATGGAAAACCAGTGAGGAGCAGAAATGGAAGTGTCCCAGAAGGGAGTAGGCTGGCTGGAACCCCAAAGAAATGAATTTTGCACCGGAACATTTTGTTCAAGATCCCACTTGTATTTTAACATTTGTATTTATATTGACTACATATATGTTCAGTGCTTAATGTTACTATCTTTACGGCCCAACAGGAAGTCCTTGCCACACTCTGCTTGTAAAAAAAATGGATTTTAAGCATCACCCACTTAACCTGCTGCAAAAGGAGCTAAGCTCTGCCTGTTGTCACATCTGAGATATCCAGCAAATCTGTCTCAGCAAAAAGTGCCTCTTAAATTAACTTTCAGAAGAGCCAGTGTCTTGCACGGGAGCCTGTTTTTGCTGTTTTTGCAAATGAGCCAGCACACAAAACGTTTTGCTCGAACCTAGAACCTAGTTGTCTCTGAACATCTTGCATTCTAAATGGGCAAGAAAGTATTTTCGTGAATCTCGCTCAAAACCAAGGCTGATCTTGAATGCACAGAGTTCCAAGTGAGTTGGAAAACCAGCAGTAGACACACCTGGAATACTGTGTCCAATTCTGGGCACCACAATTTAAGAAGGATGTCGATGAGCTGGAACGTGTGCAGAGGAGGGCAACCAAGATGATCAAGGGTCTGGAAACCATGCCCTATGAGGAGCGGTTGAAGGATTTTGGTATGCTTAGCTTGGAAAAGAGGAGACTGAGAGGAGCTATGATAGCCATCTTCAGATATCTGAAGGGCTGTGACATGGAAGATGGAGCAAGCTTGTTTTCTCCTGCTCTGGAGGGTGGGACTCAAACCAATGCCTTCAGGTTACAAGAAAGGAGATTTCTACTAAACATCATGAAGAACTTTTGGACAGTAAGAGGTGTTTGACAATGGAATGGACTCCCTTGGAAGGTGGTGGACTCTCCTCTGGAGGTTGGATGGCCATCTGTCATGGATGTTTGAGTTGAGATCCCTGCATTGCAGGGGGTTGGACTAGATGACCCTCAGGGTTCCCTTCCAACTATACAATTCTATGATTCTATGAACTATTTGTTCAGTTTAGAAAAATGCTTCAAAAATCAGTGTGGGAACCATCGGTTTGCCATTCTTGGCAAGACAGGGCCTGTGGGCAGACCATATGCGTTTTGTGGTCCAGGTTCCCTGAGGTCACTTTCTGAAGCTGGAATTGCCACCGGTGAAACCTTCTGCTCTATTGACCAGGTGTGGAGAGACAGCTAGGCTCCTAGTTCTGTTTATATCGGGAGTAACCAATCCAAAGGCTTTATGTTGCCTGCCTGTCACAGGAGGTGCCAATCACAGTCTTAATTCTGCCTCCTTATCAAAGGGGCTGTTGTTCCATGCCTTCTGTTCCCAGAGGGGACCGAACATAGACAGTCCAAAAAAACTGACTCAGCAACATCCCACCTTCAGGAAACAAAATTTCCAGTTCGGGCCCTGGCATCTCTGTCAAGGGATGTCTAATGATCTCACAT
Source organism: Podarcis vaucheri (assembly GCF_965113315.1). Lineage (NCBI taxonomy): Eukaryota > Metazoa > Chordata > Lepidosauria > Squamata > Lacertidae > Podarcis > Podarcis vaucheri. The sequence goes on along the minus strand of NC_138751.1, from coordinate 39,464,871 downwards.
GTCCTAAGAATGCCCTTATTAGTAGATACATTGCCCCGTTCCAGGCTGTTATATTGTCCAGCTCTTTGCCTTGGTCCCAGAAACTTGTTCAGTGACCACCACATCACATAATGCTCAGAGTTGTTGTTGTTTAATCATTTAGTCGTGTCCAACTCTTCATGACCTCCATAGACCAGAGCATGCCAGGCACTCCTGTCTTCCACTGCCTCCCGCAGTTTGGTCAGACTCATGTTAGAAGCTTTGAGAACACTGTCCAACCATCTCGTCCTCTGTCATCCCCTTCTCCTTGTGCCCTCCATCTTTCCCAACATCAGGGTATTTTCCAAGGCGTCTTCTCTTCTCATGAGGTGGCCAAAGTATTGGAGCCTCAGCTTCAGGATCTGTCCTTCCAGTGAGCACTCAGGGCTGATTTCCTTCAGAATGGATAGGTACTTTCAGAGTACTTGAAAACAAATGTTAAGTATCATTACTAATGACGTTGTCATGCCCGGCCATCAATCCGAGTGCTTCCTCCCAACTTGCAGAGTGACTGAGTCAGCCGAGGCCATTCTGTGCCCCCTTTGAAGCTCTGGGAAATTGTAAGATACCACAGAACTCCTTTCCGACATGACCCTATTTAGAGACTTAAACTACGCCGCTATGACCTCAAACAGCAATAAAGATGCATCAGAGTATATCAGTTATCAAAGAGGGTGTGACCTCACCACAACCCCACTAGGGGGTCAAAGACTCAGCATTTGTGGAAATATTGGCATCAAGCAAGCTTTGGAACAGATAAAGGGGAGAATGAGTAAAATGGCAAATGTTCAGGGAAGTGAGCAGAAGAGATGGGAAAAGATGATCCACAACTATATCACTTTTCGGGGTGTTTTCAGGTAGGGCGAACACATGCAAAAGAGGGCGCGGCTCCTGCGTCTTTAACAGATGTGGAAAAGTTTTTTGAGGCGATTCTGTCTTGGCTGAAATTGCCTCTCCTTAAAAGATGCCCAGAAGCCCCACCCTCCTTTGAATCTGACATCCTATTTTCTAGGCCATTTGGCCAAATCAGGTTAAATTGTACCTGCACACATAAATACGCCGCTGCGAAAATGTTAATGGCAAGAAACCCACAAAACTAGGATCTCACTCTTGAAAATAAGCCCTAGGCTCTGCAATCTCTGTGGCAACCTGCCAGCAACTGCTTGCCGGCGTTTCGTCCACATATCAAATGGTTAAAAATGCAGGTGGCCGCAGACTTTGAAACTGTCTCTCTCTCACACACACACACGTTTACTCATTCACTCTCAATCCTCGCCCCACTCCCAGAAAAAGTGTAGGCATAAAAATGAGTGCATGTGTGTTCTGCACACCCACGAACTCGCTGGGTAAGTGGAGAGACAGTCATCTGCTTTAGACTTGAGCATAATAAGAACCACAGCTGTATAAGAAAATAGTAAAATGAAATGAAACGCAATGAAAAAGTGCAAGTTTCTAGAATTTGCTGTTGCTGGGAAAATCTACCACCATTTTTACAGTTTAATTAATCTCTGCACAGCGTTGTTTCATAGAATCATAGAACTGTTTAAAGGGGCCGTGAGGGTCATCTAGGTCGGCCCTCTGCAATGTAGGACTCTTTTGCTCCACATGGGGCTCAAACCCATCACCCATGTGATTAAAAGTCTCCTGTTTCACAGCAAGGAAGCAAAAGTCCACCCTATTGCTAATAGTAAAGAGGTAGCCAGGTGACTTGGGAAATTCGCAGAGTATGATGGTGGCAGGCATCCCTTCGAATCTGTTTTGCATTTAGATGTATACTGCCTCTGAACTTGGAGGTTCTATCAAAGCTACTAGACCCCAGTAGTCCTTGTCCTCCATAAAATTGCCTAAGCTTTTAATCTTGCCAGTTAATAATACTAATACTAATACTAATACTAATACTAATACTAATACTACTAATAATAATGGGACGCGGGTGGCGCTGTGGGTAAAACCTCAGCGCCTAGGACTTGCCGATCGCATGGTCGGTGGTTTGAATCCCCGCAGCGGGGTGCCTGCCAACCTAGCAGTTTGAAAGCACCCCCGGGTGCAAGTAGATAAAATAGGGACCGCTTACCAGCGGGAAGGTAAACGGCGTTCCGTGTGCTGCGCTGGCTCGCCAGATGCAGCTTGTCACGCTGGCCACGTGACCCGGAAGTGTCTGCGGACAGCGCTGGCTCCCGGCCTATAGATTGAGATGAGCGCACAACCCTAGAGTCTGGCAAGACTGGCCCCTATGGGCAGGGGTACCTTTACCTTTACTACTACTAATAATAATGTATTTATACCCCGCCCATCTGGCTGGGTTTCCCCAGCCACTCTGGGTGGCTCCCAACAGAATGAAACACCAAACATTAAAAACTTCCCAAAACAGGCCTGCTTTCAGATATCTCCTAAAAGTCAGGTAGTTGTTTATTTCCTTGACATCTGCTGGGAGGGCGTTCCATTGGGCGGGGGCCACTACCAAGAAGGCCCTCTGCCTAGTTCTCTGTTACCTCACTTCTCGCAGTGAGGGAACTGCCAGAATTGTTGTCTCAAAACATCTGGAGGGCCGAGTCTGCCTATGCCTGGTTTCGGGCTTGAAAGGTCAGCACCAACACTTTGAATTGTGCTCAGAAACAATCTGGGAGCCAATGGAGGTCTTTCAGAACCGGTGTTATATGGCCTTGGTGAAGCAGGAGAGGTCAGCGGGAGGAATGCCTCCCTCAACCTGACTGCAAACACTCCGCTGGTTGTAGTGTGGGATACATGCCAGGAGAGGCTTCCTTCGACAAGTGGAAGCTCCCCCTACCCTACCCCACCCCCACCTCACTCGTTCCTGGGTTGCTGGTAGCAGCAAGGACTGCTGCCAACACATTTGCAAAGCTTTCAACCGCTACCATCAGTGCAAGACAGTTGTGCTGTGACATTCGGAGAGGGAGAGAGAAAAAAAAAGGAAGCAAAGCCGAGATTTTTGATTTTGGTAAGATGATTCAAAATCACTGTGCCGTCCTGCGCTTGGAAGATCAGTCTCGTGAAGACTTGCAGTGCTAGCACTCACCACCCAGGTTCCTAGACTGAGATATATCCTTAGCAGGAACGACATATCTAGGTCTGGCGTCAGCACTTGGCAGACCCGCCAAGTGTACCTATTTTCTATGGATAGTCCCGGATTTACAGAAGCTGTTTTGGTTTCTGATTTGATCCCAAAATGTCCCTCCTTTCCTTAAAGGTAAAGGGACCCCTGACCGTTAGGTCTAGTCGTGGCTGACTCTGGGGTTGCGGCGCTCATCTTGCTTTATTGGCCGAGGGAGCCAGCGTACAGCTTCTGGGTCATGTGGCCAGCATGACTAAGCCGCTTCTGGTGAACCAGAGCAGCGCACAGAAACGCCGTTTATCTTCCCACCAGAGTGGTATCTATTTATCTACTTACACTTTGATGTGCTTTCGAACTGCTAGGTTGGCAGGAGCAGGGACCGAGCAACGGGAGCTCACCCCATCGCGGGGATTCGAACCGCCGACCTTCTGATCCGCAAGTCCTAGGCTCTGTGGTTTAACCCACAGCGCCACCCGCGTCCCTTCTCTTTTCCTTAGGACGCCCCTATTTTCATTGGAGAAATGTTGCGAGGGTATGGAGTTAGGAGATAAGTAATGATACAACCTTTAGAAGACATCTGAAGGCAGCCCTGTATAGGAAAGGTTTTTTTATATAAAAAAAGCTTTAATGTTTATTATGTTTTTATATATGTTGTAAGCTGCCCAGAGTGGCTGGGACCACCTAGTCAGATGGGCAGGGTATAAATAATAAAATTATTGTTATTATTGTTTTAGACTGGGGCAACGAGTGGCGGCTAGACTGGTGGCTGGGAGTGGCCGCCGGGACCATATAACACCGGTCCTAAAGGATCTTCACTGGCTCCCAGTACGTTTCTCAGGGTCCCTTCCAACTCTACAATTCTATGATTCTAGGAATCCTATGCGCATTAACTCTGAAGCAAGTCTGGCTGCATTCAGTGGGGTTTACTCACCAGTATGTGAGCATATACTGATATGCCCGCTGCAACAGAGTCCCCTTCTAACCTGGTCCTCCTTTCCACTCCGCGGTCCATGGATTTTAAGACGTCAACAGTCCATTGGGAACCTGAAGTCAGGGGCACTGAATAAATTCCCTCCAGTTATTACCTGATTGATCCCACATGCACACTGTCGCTTTTTCCGAAGGACGACTTGCCTTTCTCTCTCTTTTATAAGATATTTATTAAGATTTTCAAAGTATTACAAAGTAAAAATAAAAAAAATACAAAATACAAAATGGTTAAAAACAACTCCATTACTTATTTTTCATTAGCTTATTTCCCGGACCTCCTCACGCCTCCCTTTTTTGTATTCCAGTTCAGTTTGTTGGTTCAGCAAATCCTTACCCTCTTTGACGACTTGCCTTTCTCAGACGGGGAATCTGCCTGCCTCTCTCAGCCTGACAGTTAATCATCCTTTAACACCCCCAAAAAATTATGCATTATACAAATTGCAAGTTGGCTGGCCTTCAGACCCAGCTGCTGGGTTCTGAAGGTTCTTGTTCTGGAAAGTACAAGGCTTCGGGAAAACAGGCAACAAGAGCGACAAAACCTTCCTAGTGTTGGGCCCCTGAAACCCCCTCAAAAGAAGAGCCCAGCACCCTAAGTTCCATGCAGACGCCTCCGTGAAGCCCAGAACCAGGCAGTGAAGGCAATTGTCCTCTCCTACCGTTGGCCTCTATCAACTGATATTCAGAGATATACTGCCCCTGAACACGTAAGCTCCATGAAGATGTAGGCCACCATCAGGCCTCTTTTCCACAAATTTGCTTGGTTTCCTTTAAAAACCATTTTAGCCCATGGCCAGAATTGCATCTGGTGGCAGGAAGTTTCATAGGCATGTGTTGTGTGAGGAAGCCGGCCCTTTTGCCTGTCTTGAGTCTCCTGCCAATGAGTTTCCTTCCTGGATCTCTGCAGGAATAAATACAGCAGAGTAATGCAGGTGGCGCTGTGGGTTAAACCACAGAGCCTAGGACTTGCCAATCAGAAGGTTGGGGGTTCAAATCCCCACAGTGGAGTGAGCTCCCATTGCTCGGTCCCTGCTCCTGCCAACCTAGCAGTTCGAAAGCACGTCAAAGTGCAAATAGAGAAATAGGTACCGCTGTGGCGGGAAGGTAAACGGCGTTTCCGTGTGCTGCTCTGGTTCGCCAGAAGCGGCTTAGTCATGCTGGCCACATGACCCGGAAGCTGTATGCCGGCTCCCTCGGCCAATAAAGCGAGATGAGCGCCGCAACCCCAAAGTCGGCCACGACTTGACCTAATGGTCAGGGGTCCCTTTACCTTTACTTAACTGCTTACATGTGTAAAATTGCAGCCTCAGGCCTCATCCCCGGGAAAGACCGCTGTTTACTGCTGAGCAGGAACAAATGTCAACTGGGTTTTCTGCAGGCCAATATTTGTTCCGATTCAAAAACAGGTTTTCCTGAGGAAAGTAAAAGGATGCAAAAAGAACCCCTCGAACTCATGACTAGAAATCACAGGATGAATGGGTCAAACAGAGGTGTGGGTGAACCCTCAGCCAATTGCTACATCGCACCAGAACAACAACGGCCGTTTCTGTTTCTTTTTTCCTCTAGGGCCACCACTGAGTACTAGAACACAGTATTCAGAGGCTAGGAAGAACAGACCAAGGCACAAACAGATGGGAGGCCAGCGTTGGGAACTGGGCCCACTGGCTTTCAGCCTTGAAAATGTGAAGCACAGAAAATGTAATTTCGGCCCCGGATTGTTGTCTTTTGGTTCATGCAGCCAACAGGAATCCAGAATGGGACCGGCGCAAGGGTTTTAATATGCATTAAAGTGACACAAGAGGGACATGGCCCAGTACTATCTCCAGGACATGTCACACTTTCTAGAATGTTGGGGTTAAGGGTCCCTCCTGACCGTGGGGTTTGTGCAGGTATATCCTGCAGCAGGTTGTTGGCACAAAACATAATGCAATAGTGATGGGTTTATACCGGGCCATCCACACAGCACTGTGCTTTGTTAGTTGCTCTGTGATGCTTCCCCAGTGTCACTGCAATACTGACATCGGGCAGAGAATGCTTGCACTATAGTGCTATAAGAGAGGGACCAACATGAAGTGTTCGAAATTAGCCAGGCGCCAAGTGCATTTTGTTACTGGCACAGGTCCAATGGCGACCACATGGAGATTTCTGGGCACCAGAATGGCGACCACACTTAGAAAACCTCTGTCTTACTCGATAGTTAATACCATTTCCATTTTCACTGTGGGTGTTACTTCTTGCATTCTGGAACAAGTGAATTGTTGTAAGAGTAAGCTACAGTCAAGCAATGTAGTTGAGATCATTGAATCATAGAACTGTAGCATTGGAGGGCATCCTGAGGGTTTAATAATAATAATAATAATAATAATAATAATAATAATAATAATAATTTATTTATACCCCACCCATCTGGCTAGGTTTCCCAAGCCACTCTGGGTGGCTCCCAACAGATTATTATTATTATTATTAATAATAATAAGTGATAAAACATTAAACATTAAAAACTTCCCTAAACAGGGCTGCCTTCAGATGTCTTCTAAAAGTCAGGTAGTTGTTTATTTCCCTCACATCTGATGGGAGGATGTTCCACAGGGGGGGCGCCAGTACCAAGAAGGCCCTCTGCCTGGTCCCCTGTAACTTCACTTCTGGCAGTGAAGAAACCACCAGAAGGCCCTCAGAGCTGGACCTCAATGTCCGGGCTGAATGATGGGGGTGGAGATGCTCCTTCAGGTATACAGGTATACATCTAGTCCCCCTGGAGAACAGACATCCTGTTGTGGCGACTGCAGCTTAGATTCAAGGTGCCATTTGGTGCCTAACTTATATCAGTGTTTCCCAACCTTTTTTGGGCAACGGCACACCTGTTTAATGAAAAAAAATCTCGCGGCACACCACCATTACAGCCCCGTGACGTCAGCGCGCAGCGTCACGCCGGGAGGGACGCACGAAAGTGAAAGTTTTTTCCCTCCCCCTTGCCGGGGAACCTCCAAGCTTTGGGGGTGGGAGGAGGCAGCAGAGCGAGGGACTGAGGGACGGCGGCAACTGAGGCGGCGGCGGCTGTTGTGATGGTGGCGGCGATAGCGGGCGGAGGAGGGGGCGGCGGCGGGGCTTGAGGAGCCGTCGCCGGGAGTTGCTGCTGCTGTTGTTGCTGCTGCTGCCCGGACATGCTGGCCTCCTCCTCCTCCGCTGTCTCGCGCTCCTCCCTTTTGCACGCGCTGCCCCGCCACTCGGCACCACCACCGCGGAGCCGCCCCCGGCTCGACGCGGATCCTCGCCGCCGCTGCCTCTCACCGCCCGACTCGCCCGCCTCCCTCCCACGGCACACCAGCCAACGTCTCACGGCACAGTAGTGTGCCGCGGAACACTGGTTGGGAAACACTGACTTATATACAGTGGTACCTCGGGTTAAGTACTTAATTTGTTCCTGAGGTCTGTACTTAACCTGAAACTGTTCTTAACCTGAAGCACCACTTTAGCTAATGGGGCCTCCTGCTGCTGCTGCGCCACTGGAGCCCGATTTCTGTTCTTATCCTGAAGCAAAGTTCTTAACCTGAAGCACTATTTCTGGGTTGGCGGAGTGTGTAACCTGAAGCATATATAACCTGAAGTGTATGGAACCCAAGGTACCACTATACCTGAGATTTAACAGTGGAAACTCCCCCCCCCAAAAAAAAAATGTTGCATAAAAGTTGCCAGATTTCTTCAGCAGGGCAATAAGGAACATGCCCTGATTAGAAACAAAACAGTGTGTCCACCCCAAAATGTCTGCAGACACAATCAGCATCCAGAACAGGTTCGTGTATAACCACCGCATTACCATCGCAAGCGCGAATCATCATAAAAGTGCAGTAAAAAGGGCATCTCAAAGGCTTGTTTCCAGACAGGAAGTGGTGCCTAGTAAGGGGGGGGGACAGTGACAACCCTGAACTCCTGAATTATTTTACCAGTCTGGATCACACCCTCGGCCTGTTTGTCTCTCAGTTTCACCACTGTGCTGGACAGAACGGTGCCCTCATTTTTGCTACAGGGGAGTGCAATGATCACCGCAGAGAGTAGGATCAGGGGGTTAAGAGGAGAGGGGATCTTTTTTTCTGCATCCCTCATCACTTGCAGGCAGGAGATTTCGAGAGAGACAGGAAGGGCATTGGGGTGACAGGCCATCGATAGGGGTCGGGGAGAGAAGATGAATCCAGCCCCGGGAATCAATTTCCAATCTCTCCTTCTCGTCAGCACTAATTCCTGCCAGATACACAGCAGCACCTCTGGGAGGAAGGCGCAGAGGAGGAAAGCGGACGTCTTATGCCATGGATAGGGTGCAGAGGCAGAATCAGCATTCGGCAATGTCACTCCTTCCTGAGAGTGCTCCCCGCCATTGTGCTTCTGATCATCCCGCTTTCAAAGAATCCAGGAACCTTGGCACCTGGCAGCATTGGATTGCAAGCTGCGGCTCAGATATAGACACACCGAACGAATTATACATGGGGCTGCCTCTGAAGATGGCGGGGAAACTTCAGCTGGTGCAGAATTTGGCAGCCACTTTGCTCACTGGGGCAAGATGGTTAGAGCATTTAATGCTAATCCTGGCCCAACTACACTGGCTGCCAATCAGTTTCCGGGCCCAACTCAAAGTACTGCCTTAATAATAATAATAATAATTTATTATTTAGGCATTATGGGTTAAACCACGGAGCCTAGGACTTGCCAATCCGAAGGTCGGCGGTTCGAATCCCCGCAACGGGGTGAGCTCCCGTTGCTCAGTCCCAGCTCCTGCCCACCTAGCAGTTCAAAAGCACGTCAAAGTAGATAAATAGGTACCGCTCCTGCAAGAAGGTAAACGGCGTTTCCGTGCGCTGCTCTGGTTCACCAGAAGCAGCTTAGTCATGCTGGCCACATGATCCGGAAGCTGTACGCTGGCTCCCTCGGCCAATAAAGCGAGATGAGCGCCACAACCCCAGAGTCGGCCACGACTGGACCTAATGGTTAGGGATCCCTTTACCTTTACCTTTACCCCGTCCATCTGGCTGGGTTTCCCCAGCCACTCTGGGCGGCTTCCAACAAAATATTAAAATACAGTAGTCTGTTAAACATTAAACACTTCCCTAAACAGGGCTGCCTTCAGATGTCTTCTAAAAGTCTAGTAATTGTTGTTCTCTTTGACATCTGGTAGGAGGGTGTTCCACAGGGTGGGTGCCACTACCGAGAAGGCCCTCTGCCTGGCTTCTTGCAGTGAGGGAACCGCCAGAAGGCCCTCAGTGCTAGACCTCAGTGTCCAGGCAAAATGATGGGGTGGAGACGCTCCTTCAGGTATACTGGACCTTTGACCTATAAAGCCTAAAACGGCTCAGGACCACAATACCCCAAGGACCGCCTCTCCCCATATAAGCCATTCCAGACCTTGCAATAATCATCCCCAGCCCTTCTTTGTGTACCTCCTCCACAAGAGGTCCAGAGGGAGGCAACAGAAGAACGGAAGCTTTTCCGCGGTGGTTCCGTTTCTGAAACACTCTCTGCAGGGAGGTTTGTTTGCTGCCTTCATTACGTATCTTTAGGCGCTGGGCAAAAATATTCCACTTCATGTAGGCCTTTGGCTGACGAAACAATCTATGGCCTTTTAGACTGTGTGAGGGGAGAATGTTTTGTTTGTTATTATGTTATGTATTTTTGTGCTTTTATCCAAAAACCATCCTGTGATTATCAGATGATGTGTTGTGTTTAGATGATGATGATGATGATGATGATGGAATGGCCCCTTGAATCCTGGCTTTCCTCACTTTACACCTTCTTGGTTTCCAGATTCGCACACAAACTGAAGATCCAACTTTTCTCTCCTCCACCAGTCCTGATTCTTATTGTCTCATCGACCCCATCGACCCCACTGCAAAACCATCCATTGGAACCCATTCCTTAGAACGTCCATGTTGATGAGCTATCAACCCCTCCAACTCAACAGACCCCAGTCCATTGACCAAAAACCACAGGGGCCTAGAGGGGGTCCTTGCTTTCCAAATATGAACTTATCTACACATATTGCAGAAAGAAGTAGCAGCGATGTCCCATTAAAAACACACGAAACCCATCCCTGTAGCGAATCAACACATTAGACAGAATGGTTTGGTATGGCAGTCCTCTCCCTGATCGGCTAATTCATGTGGGGCCACATTGAAAAGTATGAGCCACCACCTGCCCTTAGAAGTGGTTCAATCTGTAACTCTGCCACCTCATTCTCAATAAAGCAGTGGTTCTCAAACCATTTTCCTCTGGGCCACACTCTCGGAATAAGAATTTGCTCGCGCGGCACTGAATTTTTTTTTTTATTGATAAGAAATCCATCAGGAAACAGAAACAACTCCTATCAAGTGCTTGGTTTATAACACAGAACACAACTAATTTATAATATGATCATGGGACATCCAGAAAATATAAAACAAGGCAGCCACATAGGAACAGGAATCATTCCCAAAATATAATTATAAAACAAGCCCCTTACATGTATACCTCCATGAGAGGTCTGAGCTTGCTTTTGCCAGGCAATCTCATTTCTATTAGGTCTAATTTGAGACAAAAAAAACCTCTCAACTCCTCATCCACACAAAGAAGCCTTTCTCTTTCCTCATCTTTCATACACATCAGAGTTGAAAATCCCAGTTTGCCAATACGTCGTGGAGAACTGTAGAATAATAGCTAATGCTCTTGAAGAGAGGCATGGGTACTGTTTCTCTCTGTCTCTCTCTTTCTCTCTCTCTGTGTGTGTATCTGAAATATTTAAATTTTTCATTGTCCTCCAATCTTCCTGCTACGCTTGCCACCACAGAATCATAGAACTGTAGAGTTGGAAGGGACGGCAAGAGTCATCTAGCAGTCCCCCTCCCGGCTGCAATGCAGGAATCTTTTCCCCAATATTGGGCTCATACTCACAACCCTGAGATTAAGAGTCTCATGCTCTACTTGGCTAAATTATCGTCATTTTGCACTCGTGATTATTTGTGCACACGAGTGTATTGGAGCCATTGTACACGATCTGTTTCAATACCTTTTGTACCTGCAAAAGTTTGAGGCTGGGCAAACAGCTTTGTTTCAAACCAGTGCCTGTCCTGCAGCTTCCTTCTGAAACCCTGTAGTTTTCTTGTACCACGAAAGCGTGAGGGTGGGGTAGGTTTGAGACAAGGGTGTTGTCCTCCTTTTCTTGTATTTATATCACATGAGTGCCACTTCAGACAGCAATAACTCAGTAACAATAGAGAAGTATCATAGAACAGCCGATAAAGTGGAATGATATCAGGACAGCTGGACAGTCCAGTGTAAATCCACCACTGGTGCACTCTTATTGTGTCCATGACATGTTGCAGGCTATGTTGACAGAAGGGTGTTGACAAGCTGGAAGGTGCGCAGGGGAGGGCAACCAAGATGATCAGGGGTCTGGAAACCAAGCCTGATGAGGAGCTGGGTGTGTTTAGCCTGGAAAAGAGGAGACTGAGAGGAGATATGATAGCCATCTTCAAAGGCTGACAAATGGAGGATGGAGAAAGCTTGTTTTCTCCTGCTCTGGAGGGCAGGACTCAAACCCATGGCTTCAAGTTTACAAGAATGGAGATTCCGACTAAACTTCAGGAAGAACTTTCTGGCAGTAAGAACTGTTCGACAGTGGAATGGACTCCCTCAGGAGCTTGTGGACTCTCCTTCCATGGAGGTTTTTAAGCAGAGGTTGGATGGCTACCTGTCTTGTAGGATCGATCTAGTTGGCGACCTGTCATGGATGCTTTAGCTGAGATTTCTGAATTGCAGGCAGTTGGACTAAATGGTCCTTGAGGTCCGTTCCAACTCTATACAGTGGTACCTCTGGTTAAGAACTTAATTCGTTCTGGAGGTCCATTCTTACCCTGAAACTGTTCTTAACCTGAGGTACCATTTTAGCTAATCGGGCCTCCTACTGTCGCCGTGCCGCCGCCATGCAATTTCTGTTCTCATCCTGAAGCAAAGTTCTCAACCCGAGGTACTATTTCTGGGTTAGTGGAGTCTGTAACCTGAAGCTTCTGTAACCTGAGGTACCACTGTAATTCTATTATTCTATACCAGCAGGAAGAGAGGAGGAAGTCAGGAGGGGCCCTCTGTCCTAGCAAGCCTTGCTTTGAACTCCATCTTGTCTCATGCACCAATATGACCTCATCCTGTGAAGAAACCTAGGATCCAGTTCTCCTCCTTCCCTCCACAATCTCTCCCTAGAGATTCCTGTCCTCCAAGCTCTGTTCTACCAGATCTCTAATGCCTTGGAGCTGATTTCTTACAAAGCCAGAGATGCCAGGGCTGACGTTTGCCTGCAAGTCACACTCTTTGACCTTGAAGCCCTCCTTTCCAATCAAGTGGTGCAAGTTAGACCATTTTAGATGCTGGACTCTTCCTTGGCGTTGGGGGGGGGACCACTTTAGATGACAGAAAGTGCGCCCCCTCCCTTCCTTCAAAATGTACCAGCCCTGCTGCTTTGCGGAGCCTATCCCCCCACACATCTTGCTATGCAGAGCCCTGGGGTATTTGCCCCCAAAATGCTTCCCCGACATTGCCAATGCTTCTAATCCCAGATGCTTGGGGAAGAACTCCGCACCTGCTCAGAGACATGCCCATTTCCCTTCAATACTCCACACCAGGCATCCCAGGGTCGATTCCTCAAAAAAACTCTTTCCTAGAAAGCTCAGCAAGAGTCTTGCTAAATTCTCCTCCAGGTAACCCGGCTGAGGCGGGGTGGGGGCTGCGACCCTACACCCCACCCCCTTTATTCAGCCCCTGCTGTTGTGCTGACACACACCCCTCCTACCCCAGCTTCAATCCTTACTGCCTGCCTCAATGTCAGTGGCTGGAGGCTTCTGAAGGCTGCTGGCTGGGCAGGGCAAGCCGAGATATGTGAGGCGCATGGCAATGAACTGATGCAAAAGGAGGAGCCCACCGCAGAGGTCTGCCCAGTCCCCTCCAACTGTGCAGAGAAAGAGAGAGAGGGAGGGAGGCTGGTAGCAACTGGAGGGGGCCGTCGCTGCCAGCCAGAAAACATTTCCCAATGCTGATATTCTCCCCACGTTCCTTTGCCCCCGCACAGAAAGAGAGAGAGATTTCAGGATGGTGGCAAGGGACTGCGCCTCTCCCCTAACATATGGGAGCGTTGGGACAAGGACACCAGAACCACCTGACCCTGGGGCTCAGGAATTTGGGGGGGGGGTAATAAACCCCCGAGAACAATATTTTCAGGCTGCACAGTGTGTGCATGCACACACGCGTGTAAAAGGAAGACAGGGGATTGGAGGGTTGATACATTGCTCCCTTTTGGGTCCCACCATCCATTGTAATATGTGGCCACATCCCTCCCTGCTTCAAGCTGAACTTCTTCCTTTCTTTGCTGGGTCCTTTCCTGAAAAGAGTAGACATCTTTAAAGGCTCCGAATGGAGCATTTAATTAGACGCCTGCAGCAGCTGCCGCCTCCCCTCTTTGGCACGCTGGCTCCCCTTGCCTTCAAAATCAGCTTCCTCCACAAGTCCTTGCCTAGACCACTAAAAATCATTTCTTCCTGCTCTCTCTCTCTCATAGACACACACACGTACCCAACCCCCAGTGCTCCCTTATCCTCACTTATTTATCAAGCCCTGTTTCGCCAATTAATTCCTCCTCGGTCCCTTCCAAAGGTCGGTTCGCACAACCAATGCATGGGTGAAGCTGCAACCCAGGACGAAAATTAATCCTCAGATTGCATTGCCTGCAATCTCTCTCAGTTAGGAACCGGGAATTCCTCCCTCGGCCTCCCCACCGCCTCCCCTAATTTTTTTTGCTCCAGTTTAAACGAGGTTGTTTCAGAATATTTCGGAAACCCTGGCTCACAGACTGTCATTTTTATCTAAAGCGACTTTTCTTGGCGACTGGTGGCCTGCTGGAAAGGGTGCCGTTCTCTCAAGACGTGGTGACCAACTCCCTTGGCGCTGGGAGCGCATTCCCATGGGAGTCTGATCTTGGCAACCAGAGGAGTGAGACGCAATCATACCAGGGAAAGGTAGATGAAGGAGTTTGCAATGTACAGAGAGACATCCGTGGACCTCAGGGATGCGAGGCACTGCCAGGGGGTCCCTCCAGTCCCTGAAATTAAAAACTGCTCAGGTATGTCATACCCTCCAATATGTCTCCGATGAAAACAGGGACACCCTATTCCATGGTGATGCTTTTATTATGATGGTGACGCTTTTATTATTTCTACCCCAGTCATCTGACTGGGTTGGTGGCTTCCAATATACATAAAAACATTATAAAATATTAAACATTTTTTAAAAGCTTCCCTATATATGGCTACCTTCAGTTGTCTCCTTAGGTTGTATAGCTAACTATCTCCTTGGCTCGGGGGCGGTGTCACATAACTCCATACCCTCCAACATTTCTCCAATGAAAACAGGGATGTCCTAAGGAAATGCAGGGCATTCCACGATCAACTCAGAAACCGGGACGGATTCTGTAAATCCGGAACAGCCCCGGGAAAATAGGGACACTTGGAGGGTCTGTAATGCCGATCGTCATCACTTTGCACACCTCCTGCAATGGGGGGCCAGCGTATTGGGGTCAGCGTGGCTTCCCAAAAGACTTGCATGGTGGCGTAATGCTTCAAAACCAGCAAAGAAGATTTCTAAGAGGTGTGGATCCAAAAGATACATGAAACAGAAGCTGTGCTAAAGCTAAGCAAGTCTAGATCTGGTGACTGCTTAGATGAAAAATGGTCTGGGAACCCTAGATCCATCTACACAAGCTCCAGAGCAGGAGGATGGAGCTATACACATAATAAAAACTACAAGGACTGCAGGAATATATAACCCAAAACGTCCTCCCTGGTTCAGTTCCTGCTCTTGCCTCTTTTTGAAAATGATCTCCAGGAACAAGACAGGACCCAAAACTTTGGAGAGTGGGTTGCCCTGGCCTTCATAAATTTATTTATTTTTGGGTGGGAGGAACATTTATGCAATTAATCAGCCCAATGATATGACTCTGGGAACATAATAAGCTGGTTTATAACATCGTTATGGGTGCACCAGTCTCAGCATTCTCTTCCAAAGACTGGCAGCAGCCAAGTTCTGTTTGGAGATGCCAGGGACTGAATCAGAGACCTTCTGCCTGCTCTGCCACTCGGCTATGGTTCCAAACCACCATGGAGAGGTCTGGTCCAAGGAATTTTGCAACCCACCCGTTGCTTGTAAGATCGCAGGGAATGCAGGGCCATGGCTGCATGTGGCTGCATCCAAGCACCCTCTGCATCGCTGCAACAGATGCAGAGGCATGCCTCTCAGCTCGCATGCTGCTCTGCAGACGTCTTTAAAACCATGCGCCTCTTTGGCCCCGAACAGCTGCTTTCCTGACCTCGCAGCTTCTGTTTTTCTTAGCCATCTTCCCCGATCTAAATCTATCTCCGTGGCATTTAGAACACAATTCTCATCCTGCTTTCCTCGGTGGAGATGAACCCTCCTCTAGCTGCCCAGCTCCTCTAGCTTTTAAATATCACAAGTCCCTTAGTCTTCTTTTTCTGCAGGCTAAATCAGGGGTCTTTGACCATAGCTCACTGGTTAAAGCGCACGGTTAGCATACAAAAGGTCACAGGTTCGGTTCCCCAGCATCTCCAGTTATATACAATCAAACAGCGGGGGGTGGAAGAGGAGAGCTTGGCTGCCAGTCAAGGCAGCAGACCACCTGGTCTGACTCAGTGTTAAGGCAGCTCCCCATGTCCCTAACTCGTGGTTTGGGCTAAAAACAAATGCCCTCTCTGACTTGGTCACCCGATTCGTAGGATTAAAACTCAGGGAGGGCTCTGGTAATTTGAGGCACAGGAGTATGAAACAGGGATCACTTCCAGATGACCTGTTTATTGAACATTCGTTCTAATTTGCTCTCAGGGAGGTGAGGCTACACTGACTATTTACTGAGCATTTATTTTTCTTTCTTTTTTGCTGTTGTTTACAGGGAGGTTAGGCAGAATTGCATCAAGCAACCATTATTCCGCCCTTTCCGGTGCATTTTTCTATCACCCCAACTAAAGGCACTGCCTGAATTCAATTTCTGTTTGAATCCAAGGCTGCTCTGCCTCATTCCCAGCAGGAAACGCAAATTCTGGGTGAGTGCCTGGGACCTCTGAAATCTTGCACAGCTCAGAGATTGGGGTGGCATGCCACAATATGCTTTAAATGCATGTTGGATGTGCTTTCAATGTACCTTCCTCCTTGAACTATTCCACCCTTCTTCCCAAGTCTTCCCTAAATCTGGGTGTGTTGGAGTTGTGCCCCCTCCCCCTCCCCTCTTTTCCCCAAAAGCAGGGGGCTGGGGAAATCAGACAAACAGGTTCACAGGCTAGGAAGACTTGCTCACAAATTTATTGACAGCTGCATGTATTGTGATAGCGAGGTAGTGGAAGGGGCAAGCAGAATATAAAATGGAGGAATAGTACAAAAAGGTATGGGGTATAGCTATTAATGATAAATTAACACGTGCCATTAAGGTAAGACGGGGAATATGCAGGAGAAACGATTTCGAGGAGATATGGAAGGTGTTTGTAGAATTACGGAAAGGGGTCAAACCATCGCAAGAAGTGTTGAAATTTTGGGAGGTTGGATAGTTACAATGGAATGTTATTGGTGGTGGGGTGCACATTTTTATTCTTATTTATTATTATTACTTTGCCAAAATAATAATAATAATAATAATAATAATAATAATAATAATAATAATAATAATAGCAGCAGCAGCCCCTTGGATTTACATAAACTTGTAATCTCACAACATTTCAGATTTCAATGTTTCAAATCAATCAGCATGCCGTGATCATGCTTCCCCCCCAGTTCCCAGTGTTTCTCAGGACCTGCAAGAACATAAAAATAGCTCTCTGCTCAGTTGTCCCCATCCTGTCCACCCATCTCACATTTTGGCCAAAGCTGCTGACAAAAACGCTCAAGTTTCAGTTTGGGTTTTGAACCTATGGTGGAGGGCTTCACAGCCTGGAAGCGGCGAGGGAAGAAAGTATGGCATCGTCTTACCAGCAGTGGTGATCAAGCAAACTGAGCGCTGGTGGGTGCCGTTCCCCACCCTCTCCCAACAGGGCACCAAAGCATAAGGTCCCGCCCTCGTGTTGGGGAACAAGACCACCACGACTGCCTACTCCATGAAAACTGACAGTGTGTCTCAAAAGAGGCGAAGGGGGTGCAAACCTTTGTACCCTCCCTGGAACGAACCCCAACTTCTGACCAAATATATATCCACCTCCATCGTTCTGCCCAGACACTGAGGTCCAGTGCCGGGGGCCTTCCAGCGGTTCCCTCACTGCAAGAATGAGCCAGACCCTTCTATATAGTGAGAAGGTGGGGAGGGGTATTACTCAGAAGGGTGGTGGGAATGGGAGATTGGCAGATAGCTGAGATGAGCCTGTTGACGACTCTTAACGACTGTAATAGGTCTTACAGGAAAAGGCAAGGGGTGAGAAGGTGAGAAATGGCTTAGTCATGTATAATGAGATAAGAATCCAATGTCTTAGTTCAGACCAGGTCTCTCCATGGTTTTAAGTTTGGTAATGAGTTGCAATTCAGCAGCTTCTCTTTCCAGTCTATTTCTGAAATTCCTTTGTAGTAAAACAGCTACTTTGAGATCTTGTATAGATCTTATGTTTCAGTGTATCTGAAGAAGTGTGCATGCACACGAAAGCTCGTACCAAGAACTAACTTAGTTGGTCTTTAAGGTGCTACTGGACGGAATTTTTTTATTTTGACTATGGCAGACCAACACGGCTACCTATCTGTAACTGCAAGAATGAGGTTACAGGGAACCAGGCAGAGGGCCTTCTTGGTAGTGGCACCAGCCCTGTGGAACGCCCTCCCAGCTACCAGACTTTTACCAGACTTTTAGAAGACATCTGAAGGCAGCCCTGTTTAGGGAAGCTTTTAATGTTTAATAGGTTATTGTATTTTGGTGTTCTGTTGGAAGCTGCCCAGAGTGGCTGGGGAGGCCCGGCCAGATGGGCAGGGTATAGATAATAAATAATAATAATTATTATTATTGCATACTGCTCAGAACTTCCAGCTCAACTCCAGTTGGGACCCGTAATCAGGTCCTGCCCCGACTTAAAGTGGGTCCTTCCAGCGATATCGCAGCCATTTTCTGTTCATTTGGCTTTCTTTTTAAAGAGAAGGATACTAGGCATGGAGAGAAAAGGGTGACAGATGGAAAAGAGCACAGAGTTCCTGTTTCTTTTTAACATTTGTGTAGGAGAAGATATTTTGGTAGGTGTGTGGTTTTTTTTCCACCCTTGCAGGATAAGATGCACCTGACACATTTTCGCCCCTCTTCTAAGCAACTATTAAAAATATTGAGAGCCCTGCACTCATTTGCGTCTGGTCATCCTGAAGAGAGAAGGGGGGAAGCATACTTGATTAACGAAACAACCTGATTTTATTTAACCAATTTTTTTTATAAAAAAAACCCTAATTGAAAAGCGGTCTCCTGTTGCAGCTAGAGATTAAAAGGTGGGTCCTCCTGGAACTGTAAAGGTTGATGACTGCTAGGCTGGACAATAACCAGGTTCCCCCATCTGTCCTCTCAAGGCTGGGCTTCCCAGCTGCTTGTCATCATTACAGCTCTCCTGCAAATTCATAGGACGCATTTATCATTGTCCAGTTATGGTGAGGTGCAACCTCGATCAGTCACTCGCTTCCAGTGTCCACGCTTGATTTGTCCCGTTCTCTTCTGAACTCGGTCAAGCCGGGCAGAGGAAAGGGAAGTGCCTAGATTTCTGCGCTTCCACGTGTGGGATATTTACAATGCGATCAAGCCAACGACGCATGTTTGCTAGATAGGCACATGCTCGGAGCTGATGATCAGAGTCCTCTATATCCCCTAGAGAGAGTTCTCTCTAGGGACACTCCCACCGTGCCCTGTTGGCGGGAGGGCATAGTTAAAGCTATGGTTTTCCCAGTAGTGATATATGGAAGTGAGAGCCGGACCATAACGAAGGCTGATCGCTGAAGAATTGATGCTTTTGAATTATGGTGCTGGAGGAGACTCTCGAGAGTCCCATGGACTGCAAAAAGATCAAACCTCTCCATTCTTAAGGCAGTCAGCCCTGAGTGCTCACTGGAAGGACAGATCCTGAAGCTGAGGCTGCAATACTTTGGCCACCTCGTGAGAAGCGAAGACTCCCTGGAAAAGACCCTGATGTTGGGAAAGATGGAGGGCACAAGGAGAAGGGGACGATAGAGGACGAGATGGTTGGATAGTGTTCTCGAAGCTACTAGCATGAGTTTGACGAAACTGCGAGAGGCAGTGGAAGACAGGAGTGCCTGGCGTGCTCTGGTCCATGGGGTCACGAAGAGTCGGACACGACTAAACGCCTAAACAACAACAACATATCCAAACATGTAATCTCATCACTTCCTCTTTGCTCTTTCAGCTCATTCTGGCAATGTGGGAATCATCTGCATGTCTGAGCTCCACTGCTTGGACGCCATTTTGAACCAGACCAAAGTATGTGTTTGTAACTGGATTGCCATTTTAGGCCCGCCTGAACAAAGCTGCTGTACCTGTTGCTCCTCGACAAGTGTTCTGAGCGAGCAAATGCTGTTTTCACCTTTTACAAGACTGTTTTTTTTTTGTGGTTATTGTTTTAAAGGGGAGAAAAGACCAGGAGAACTCAGTCTGCCTTCAAGCGCCCTAGGTTGCACACATCACTACACCACAAGCCTTCTGTTGTCTCACTTTGGTCCCCTTGCCTCAGTCCTTTCCTGTTGCCCTCATCACAAGACGCCCCTCCTCAAATCCCTACACTGGCTTCCTGTCCACTCCCAGATCCTTCTTGTCCACAGGGGAAGGGTCGCAACTCAGCGTTGGGGCATCTGAATTCCACACAGAACATCCCAGGTTGAAACTCCTGCACTTCCAAGTCGTGCTGGAATAGACTCCTGCCTAAAATCCAGGAGAACAATTTCTCGACAGTGTGGACCAGTGTTTCCCAAACTTGGGTCTCCGGCTGTTTGTTGGACTACAACTCCCATCATCCCTAGCTCGCAGGACCAGTGGTCAGGGATGATGGGAATTGTAGTCCAAAAACAGCTAGTTTGTGAAACATGGATGTAGAAAATACTGCCATTTACAACTCTGTATAAGGCAACTTTCTGTGTCCCTTCGACACGCTTCACCACAATTTACCTGGATAATTTTACAGCCTGGATTTAATGCTCTTTGAGCAGGGGGTGGGATATTTAGGCGGACAATGTGCATCCTGTCAGTTGGGAAGTACACAGTTAACCTTTATTTTATCCCCACCAATGTTCCAGCACTGTTCTCTCCATCTCCAAGTTATTTTCTTTATTTTAAATATTTATCGCCCGCCCTTCTTTGCTAAAAGCAGGTCAGCTCCCAACAACAGCTCCCAAATTAAAACAATATGAAAGATTTAAAAGGAGAAATAATTAAACAAAAATAATGAGTAATAATAAATAAAATGAGAGTTAAAGCATTACGATTTCAACACGTCAAGGCAGAGCCGATCACATCTAACTCTTCGGGTTTAAAAAGCTTGCTTTAAACAAAAAGGAACCAAGGAGTCTCCTAAAAGGAAGCAAGGGTGAGCAATGACAAGCTTCTGGTGGAAATTTCACAAAACTGGGGCCACCATTATAAAGGCCCTGTAACTTGCTCTGGCAGATGATACTTTGAGTGGTTTTGGCACCAAGAGCAGGACCTACCTTGATTGTCTCGGGGGGGGAGGGGCGTACTCAAAAAAGGAGAAGAATGGATTATGATGCTTCTTCCTCTGGTTAGTCTCTGTAAAAGTGATGGGGATGCAACAAATTGTTGCAGCATATCCCCAGATCATAACAGGAGGGCTCCAGCGTGCCAGGGCCAGGAGCCTGTCTGGGGCTTGCAGGGGAGGAAGGAGGTTTCAGGAGAAGGGATACCTTCTATGAACTGTGGCTCAGCTGCCCTAATCTTTATGCATGCCCTAGGAAGGTGCCCCCTGCAATGCAGAAATCTCAACAACACCACAGGTAGCCATCCAACTTCTGCTTAAAAACCTCCAAGGAAGGAGAGTCCGCAACCTCTCGTGGGTGCCTGTCCCACTGTTGAACAGCTCTTACTGTCAGAAAGTTCTTCCTAATATTTGCTCAGAATCTTATTGTTCCTGGCTTCTTCCGGGCCATTTGAACTCATGCTTTCTTTTTTAATTGTTATTATTTTAATGCACAAACGAACATACTTCTGCCCACCTCTAAGTATGCAGAAACCACTATATATATTTTTGGCCCCATTTCATTTCCAAACAGCATCACCAAAGTTTGGTACAGTCGCACCTTGGAATCCGAACGGAAGCCATTTCGGAAGTCCATTCGACTTCCAAAACGTTCGGAAACCAAGGCGCGGCTTCCAAACGGATGCAGGATGCTCCTTCAGCCAATCGGAAGCCACGGAAGCCGTGCCAGACGTTCGGGTTCCAAAAGAGCGTTCGCAAACTGGAACACTCATTTCGGATTTGCGGCGTTTGGGAGCCAAAATGTTCAAATGCCAAGGCGTTTCGCTTCCAAAGCTACGACTGTATTAGAGTCAGAAGAAGTGAGGACTTGCAACAAGATGTTTCTTTTTCAGATTAGGAAGCTGTGACCCCCTAAAGATGTTGCCCTCAACGTTTCATTGGCTTTATAGTCCATGAAGACTCTTGAGGCGCCTTGAAGACAAATGGATTTGTTCTGGAATGAATGTTCATAGACGACAGTCCACTTCATTAGATACATCTGTTGAAGTGGACTCTAGCCCACAAAAGCTTATGCCATAATTACTGACTTCACTCGCTAAGGTGACACAAGACGCTTTGTTGATTTTGCTGCAACAGACTAACATGGCAACCCATTTGGAAAATGACGATCTTCAGATATGTCCTCCCCCTGTTGTTTGCAAAAAAACCAGCGAACGAAGAGTTTCATGCTGCTTGACTCATGGGGCAGTTCGCTGTCTTAGTTCATTAGTTCCCAATCTGTAAAATGAAATCTTACCTCCCAGAATTGCTGGGAGGACGAACGTGATGAGGGCATAGCGAATTTGGGAGAAGTCACGATGCTACATCTGATGCGACGATTTCGCTAGGCACTAGCAAATAAAATCACAACCAATCACTATTTGGCTAAATGGCTTTGTCACTAAAGGCCACTGAGAGCAAGGACAAGAGAGGGCAATTAAACCAACCAAACAAACAAACAAAACATTTAGTTGTGGCAAGGAGTGCCAAACATTTGCTGGAAGAGGGAGACGTTTTTCGGCGCAATCAAAAACGTTCGCAAAAAAAAAAATGGTGAATATTTTCTGCTGAGTGTCCAGCTTGCAACCAAATGCAATGAGTGAGCGGTAAAACTATACTAACTGTTGTCCATAATGGGACAAATATACAGATTTCCTTAAAAGACATTATGACTAAGAAAAGACCAAATGCAGAATAATAATAATAATAAAATTTACGGGAGGGATGTTAAAAACATAAAACTACACATATGAAAATGCAACCCAATTTCTTACACTCTTGAGAGGGGCAGTTATACAAGTCATTTCCATTCCACTGTGCATTAAAAAGAAGAAGAATTCATCATTGTTTTTCAGTTATTGAATATGGAGTGTGGGAGATCCTACATCTTTGGCTGCAACTAGGGACACTGAGCCAACATGATTCACCTGTTTTCAGGAACATTTTTGACAGTGCGGAAGACACCTCACTGTTTCAGTGGTTTTTCAGCATGCCTAGGAAAAATATATAAATTACTCACTTATTCACTTAAATCGCCATCACTTGCTCTGCTCTCAGTGATGTCTTCCCATGGCTAGATTCTGTTTGGTTGCCATTTTGTTTAGGAATATCGGGCGGGATCAGACAAAGTGCCATTACTTCATCCTACTAACTACGTGATTCCTGGTGGGATAGGAAGACCCATATGACGAACCCAGAGAAAAGCAGTCACTAGGGGAAGCAATGGGGCTGAGAATTGTGAAAGAAAATGGATGAATATCCACCAACCTGCACCTACTTTTTCTAACCCTCTTAAATCACCAGCTTTGACCCCAAAATAAATAAATAAAAATGTCTTATACTGAGACATGGAAATTGTGGTGGTCCAATGGAACCGGGCCAAGGGAAGAAACTTTTACTTAACCTCCCATTTCACACCATCAGATACAGCACAGACTCCCTTCTCTCCTTTGCTCCCCGTATTCAGTTCCTCTCCAAGGCATCTTGATTTCCCACTGATATCCGTTCTTCTCTGCGCCTTTGGAGAAAATCATTACCAGTCACTGCGAGTCACCAAGTGGGAAGAGTCTACTGCATTCCAGCTCTGGGAGATAGCTCAGTCGGTAGAGCATGAGACTCTCATTCTCAGAGTTGTGCGTTCAAGCCCCACTTGGGGAAAATATTCCTGAATTGCAGAGGGTTGGACTAGATGACCCTCGCGATCCCTTCCAACTCTATAATTCTATGTACTGGTTTGTGGGCTTCCCAAGGCATCTGGCTGATCACTGTGTGAACAAGATGGGCCTTTGGCTGGACCTGGAAGTGCTTTTTCTCACGTTCTTAATCCTAGTATATGCCCCAGCTTGTCACTTCCATTGTCACAAATCAGCCGTCACTTCTCCTCTTCACTTGGCTGTGAAAGCCACTCATCTTCCCATTGCTGTGATCACGCGATGTCCCCTCCTTCAAATCCTACGCTGACTTCCTGTCCCTTCCTGGGTCCAGTGCCCAAACTCTGAATCAGGGATCGGCAACCTAAGGCCCATGGGCCACAAGAGGCCCACGGGGGTCATTTAAATGCCCACGAGCCGCCCCCGAACCGAAAACCAGCACAGCGCAGTGCAGGGACTCACTTCCGCGGCGCCAGAAATCGTGTCTACGCATACGCCGGCAATTGCATCTGAACAGACGCAGACGCCGGAAATCGTGGGGGGAGACGATCTGGCTATGGAGGGATCTCTGCTGGAGTGCATTGCCAACCCCTGCAATCCTCAGCTCTTCTTAGTGAATCTCCACACTTGTATACTTCCCTGCTGCCTCTGTGACATTCTCTCCTGCAGCTCCACCACCCTTGGCAACTTAAAGGTCTCTTGATCTCCACACAAAGAGCCCAAACGTCCTCCTTTTTCTGTCCTTTGCATAGGGCGGTCATTCACGCATCTCCCAAAGAGTGGTAAGGCATCATCAGAAAAAGAAAAAGGGGGGGAGTTGGGGGTGTTAAAAGAAGACACAGATTTGCATAAAATTTACAAGTGCTAATTTATATGGAGAGATAACAGATTTAGAAATAATTACTATAATTTAGGCAGAAATTCAGCACGCCTCACCCTAGTGGGGATGAAGACTGAGAAGTTGAGTTGTGTGGGCCCATTCAGACTGCTGTCCAGGTCTAACCATCGATGGGCAGCTCCAAGGTCCCAGAACTTCCTTCGTGTGGTTCCTCCTGTTTAAACCAAACTGGGAAGCCCTTCAAACCCAGGGCTGCTTCAAGCAAAAGCCTGTCCTCTAACTGCCCTTCAAAGAAAGGACTGTCCTCCCCGAAGCGGTTGGGTCACCCTATTAGTAGGGCTGGGCAATGATATCTGGTTTTGAACATTGTGATATATCACCAGCTAAACATCACAATTGAGGGACGCGGGTGGCGCTGTGGGTTAAAGCACAGGGCCTAGGACTTGCTGATCAGAAGGTCAGCTGTTCGAATCCCCGCAACGGGGCAAGCTCCCATTGTTGGGTCCCTGCTCCTGCCAACCTAGCAGTTTGAAAGCACGTCAAAGTGCAAGTAGATAAATAGGTACCACTCCGGCGCGAAGGTAAACAGCGTTTCTGTGCACTGCTCTGGTTCGCCAGAAGCGGCTTAGTCATGCTGGCCACATGACCCGGAAGGTGTACGCCGGATCCCTTGGCCGATAAAGCGAGATGAGTGTCACATCCCCAGAGTCGGTCACAACTGGACCTAATGGTCAGGAGTCCCTTTACCTTTACCTTAAATATCACAATATACTAATATATCATGATTATACAACATACAGTGGTACCTCAGGTTAAGTACTTAATTCGTTCTGGAGGGCCGTTCTTAAGCTGAAACTATTCTTAACCTGAAGCACCACTTTAGCTAATGGGGCCTCCTGCTGCTGCCGCGCCACCACTGCAGGATTTCTGTTCTCATCCTGAAGCAAAGTATTTAACCCGAGGTACTATTTCTGGGTTAGCGGAGTCCGTAACCTGAAGCGTACGTAACCCGAGGTATCACTGTACCTGAAGGAGCATCTCCACCCCCGTTGTTCAGCCCAGACACTGAGGTCCAGCTCCGAGGGCCTTCTGGCAGTTCCCTCCCTGCGAGAAGTGAGGTTACAGGGAACCAGGCAGAGGGCCTTTTCAGTGGTGGTGCCTGCCCTGTGGAACACCCTCCCATCAGATGTCCTAAGATCTGATTTATATATTTTAACTGCTGCTATATCTGTACTGTGCCTGTTATATCGAATTGCTAATGCAAATGTATCCCTATCATGTTTTATGACTTCCCTGATTTTGTATGTGAGCTGGAACTGGTCTGTGACCAAAATAATAAATTCCCATCAGATGTCAAGGAAATAAATAACTACCTGGCTTTTAGAAGATATCTGAAGGCAGTTTAGGGAAGTTTTTAATGTTTGATGTTTTGTCGTGTTTTTAATATTCTGTTGGGAGCTGCCCAGAGTGGCTGAGGAAACCCAACCAGATGGGCGGGGTATAAATAATAAATTATTATTATTATTATTAAAGGATGGTGCTATGCAGAGGCATTGGCTGGCTGCATGGTTTTCTCGCATTGTGATTTTTTTGCATAGCACACACACACACACACCATGATTTGCAATATATTGCCAGGTCAAAATTATGAAACTGATATCGTTATACAGACTTCGAACCAGTTTGGGACAATATATCAATACGTCGCCCAGCTCTACCTACGAGCCCTGGAACTGCCAGCGAGAACACCTGTACAATGCCACTTTTCTCGTTTCTCGAAACACACCTTTTAGCACTCCAGGACTACAACTGATGGGAGTTGTAGTCCAAAACATCAGCATGGGGGAAGGCTGCTTTAGCACAGCTCCTTAGTCCCCATATCCCACTATAATTAAGCCTAAGTCTGTGCAACTGAAATAAATGCACATCCCCGCTCTCTCTCCTTCCTCTGTTGTCTCCCTGGTGTGTTGAATTTCAGACTGCAGGTTCCTTAAAACCTCACTGATGGAGCTAGAGAAATAAATATTGGAAAAACCCAAGCCGTGAAGTTATCACAGTTTGCAAATCATGAGTACCTTTTTGGACATCTTCCACCATGATTACACAATCTATTTGCTGCATATGTTCATTGAGTAGTTGGGGAAAGCCTGCCCTAGCTTTACACAGTTTGCTAATTTGAGGTAGTCTGCCAGAGAAATAGACTTTAGGCAGCAATCCCTTGCCATCCAGGCTGTTGCAAGCTTTGATTTGTATTTCCCAAGTCTTTGTCTATAGCTAGTCTTTTTAATTGTTCGCCGAGCAATTTGAACTTCAGTTATGGATCTGATGATTGCTCTGCTTGGTTAGGGGTTGCTACACCCCTGCAGAGATGTAGATTGCATTTGGGAGCTTTTGGGATAATAGCTACTAATCGAGCTAACTTATATTACCGTGACTAATGCAACTTTTTCAAAGAAATAAAATAGGAGTTATACTTGTCAAGCCGCCCACTTCAAGACAGGGCCTTCATGTGCTATATGCATAGAATCCTAGGGCAGTAAGTTCCACAGGACAAACTTTGCAAACAGAAAAATAAATAAATCCCACAAGTATTTCTAAACCGGCTGCTGTCCTGTTAATCTTCAGAACCGGGCACATTCTAGATGACCTTGCACATCAACCAACACACGGTTCTAGAACCTGCATTGACTCTGGCTTGCTGCAAATGGCCATTTCCCTTTCAAACAGGAAGGTTTCTAGACCTCATGGTCGCAAAGCAAAAAGGCTGGGACAAGTGCAAGATATATCTGTTGGGAGGCTGCAGTCTTGTTGGAGCCTCCACCCACTTCCTCGTCATTCCTCACCTTCCCTGCCAAAGATTTCAGATCCTGCCAAAAACTATCAATCAAAATGCATCATGAGGCTTCCATCATATAAACACACTTCGCTGTGCGTGGTGTTTAGGATAAAGAATCTGATGTTCCTTGGCATCAAATCCCAGCCGAGACTTCCCCAACATTTCCTCTCCTCTCATTACCTTTACCCGGTCTTTATAACTGCCTTTGCCACAGAAACCATCAGAGAGACAGAGAGACTCAGATTTTTCTTCTTGTTCTATTTGCCCTTGCCTGTGTCGTTTTTTGCAGAGCTCTCTCTCGCTATCACCAGGAGAGCGTACGTTTTCAACACCCGCTCCACTCACTCAAATCCATTCCCCATCGTTCCCTGGTCTCCTTCACGGGCGCTACACACCCTGAACCTCTTCCCACAACCGCCTGCTGTCTCTCTTTTTTAGACACTTCCTGCCCCCACCCCAGTTTGGTCTCTTCCGCATTAGCCAGAAGGGGTGGCAAGAGGGGACGGCACAGCCTTTTGATCACTGGGTACGAATCAGATTATCCCTTCCGCCACTCTGGAGCGGTGGGCAGAGCGGCATCGCAACTGCCTCCCTTTCTCGCCAAATTGCCGCTTGTAATTAACACTCTGAAAACCTTAACCTGGCAGTGCAACAGTATCAGCATCTATGGAAATTACTCCCTGATAGAATCTGGTGTTCAGCTAACAATCAAACGTACAGCACACACCCAAGGGATTCCCACCCCATCCCCTCCACCACCTCTTGTTCTTGTTTTAAAATCATGGAAGCTGTGAGTTTTTAGAAAGGCAGTCCACATAGGCCATAGGTGGTCCGAGCCTCATTTTATGCAGCTCCTGGCACTAAGTTGTCCCCTTCTTCCATCCCATCAGAGTTCCTTCCTCCCTGTTCAGTTCCTCCTTATTTTTCATTTTTGTCTACAGAAGCTGCTTTCACATGGCCTGGTGGGATTGTGTGTGTGTGTGTGTGGTTGTACATTCATCTTGGTATGTTCTGCACAAAGTTTCTAGGGAGACGAGATGACAGTAACTGCTTGCTGGGCATTCAATCTGATTTGTTTGTGGAGTGGGGAGGGATACGATAGTTTATATGTATTATTTTGCAACAAGTTAGCTTAATCATAGTTACTATGGACCAAATTTTCTCAACGCATTCAGCTATAGTACAATATATGCTCTCCTGCCCCCCCTGTCAAAAAAAAAATGTAGCTGGTATAATCTTAGCTGCGGTTATAACATTCAACACTATTTCTTGATCATTTTCCGGAGTAACATCTTTTAGAAAGCCAAGCAGAAATATTTCCGGTTCCAAGGGTATATCATGTCCTAACATATCAGATATATTAGCCTGAAGAGGTTTCCACAACGCTTCTTTAGACAGAAATGTGCATTAATTCACTGTCTTCAAAAACTGATAGGCCATCCCTGTTGCATTTGAGCCACTCTTGCTTATTCTGCTGAATAGGGTAACATCCACACCATACACAAAATAATAATAATAATCTCTCATCGATGCTTTAGCTGAGATTCCTGCCTTGCAGGGGGTTGGACTAGAAGACTCTCAGAGCCCTTTCCAACACTACGATTCTATGAATCAGGGTGTCATGGTCTGGTTCACGGGCAATCGAAGTCCGGGCTGGGGACGTCGGGAGCGGGGGCAAGATGGTGGGGTGGGAGCAGGAACGGGAGTCCAGAAGCCAGGAAGTCAAGAGTCCAAGGGTCAGAGAGCTGGGAGTCACAAACTCAAGGGTCCGAGGATCAAGAAGTAAGGAGTCACGAAGTCAAGGGTCCGAGGATCAAGAAGGAAGGGGTCAAGGAGCCAAACGCAGCAAGGCAAGAAATGCTGACCTTATATCCCTTACCGGCTCTTTGCCACCAGGTGCTGAGAGTTACCAACCGCCCTCACCTCTTCAGAACAAACTTAGGAAGTCCTGCAAAGTCCTATTGGTCAAAGGGCCTGGCTCCTGCATGCACTCCTGTCCCAGGGCTTTTTTCCAGCCGGAACTCAGTTCCGGCACCTCTCAGGTGGGCACCATTGCCATTATAAGAAAACAAGGGAGTCGTTCATAGTGAGTTCTGGCACCTCCTTTTTTTCCAGAAAAACAGCACTGACGGTAATCATTTCATTATGTGTAATTAAATCGGTTGCTCCAGCCACGCTGGGCAGCTCCCAACAAAAATGTTAAAAACACAAGAAAACATCAAACATTGAAAACATTAAAAACACAAGGAGCTCTTACGCCACCGACAGTCATGGCTACCTCACCCCACACAGTCCTGGGAACTTTCACTTCTGAAGGGTGCCGGGAACTGTAGTTCATCAAGGGGTCTCCTAACCACCCTCAGTACCCTAACAGATTACAGCCCTGGGCTTATGCCCCAGTATCCTTTCCTAACAGCACTGTGATAAGAATTTTAAGGTATTAGTATATAATAAATGTACCAATCAAGCACGTACATAGATCAGCACAGGAAGACCAACCAGAAACCATTTTTGATTCCCAAACTGTCCCAAACTGACAAAATGTTTTCTCTGCAAGGTCAATGGAAAATGGAAAAGCCTCCCAATTGTCTTTTCCTTCACAAATGCTGTCTTAAGGGTATGTCTGTGTTTGAATAGGGTGAGCCTGTGACCTGGACTCAGGAATTACCTAAGTATTTATCATTACAAAAGACTGGCCAGGCTCCCCAAGCAATCCAATCAAGTGACCATTAAACAGGTAACCTGTCAGACGAGATAAACAAGTCACTCAGATTTCTACTGTAGACCGCCCTTTCTGTGATGTTGGTATGATGTATCGGGGGGGGGGGGTCTTGAGCTACACCCCTTCTGTGATGTATGTATGGTGTTTCTGGGCAATTTCAAAAGTCTATATAAGGGCTTGCACACCATTGTTCTGGGTTCCTCCTCCCTCCTGCGTGTGGTGAGCAAGGACCCTGTTGCAACAGATCAATAAAGATCAGGCTTATGAGCTGCTTTGCTTCTCAGTATTCTCTGGTTGGACTCTGTTATTTTCTCCTACCAATAGGGAACCTATGTAAGGACTCTATATGGGCTCTTGGATACCCCATAAGGGAAAAAGGGCAGATTTTTGTTTACAACAGCACCATTGCCAGGTATCAGCACCATCACTCGCACCCTGAGAGGTTTCTCCTGCCCCAGAAGGGTGTGAGAGACCTCGTTTCATTCCACACTGGGAGACAGAGGCTCGCCAATCCGTATCACACAACCCATCCACGTGCACCCAGGAAAAGAGAGCTTTCTTGCCGGGGCCCTAATCGTGTCAGCCTCGCGGTGGTACGCCTCTCTGGATTTCTTCACTGGCAGCACAAATTGTAGGAGCGTGGATCGGAGTAAATTGGTTCCCCTCTCTTGTGACACTTGAACTCCAGGTCACAAACTGAGGTTTGAGTGGTGGAAGATTCAGGACTGGCAAAAAAGAAGCTCTTTTGTCACACATGCTGAATAACTGATTTATGGAATCGTGCCTCAAGATGATGGCTAGCTTAGATGGCTTTAAAAAGAAAGAAAGGATTAGACGGATCCACAGAAACAGGTTATTGGAATCACAGGCTTGGAAGTCTTAAGGCTTAATGGTCCCAACCTTTCCAACAGTGTCGCAATGCCCTTTCTTGCAATCTGAGCCCATCCACTTGGTTCCTGCCCTCTCAAGCAGCAGATGGAGATTTGCAGTGGCGTAGTGTGGGGGGTGCAGGGGGGGCCGGCCGCACCGGGCGCAACATCTGGGGGTTAGGGTTAGGGGGCGCAAATCCACGGGTTAGGGGGCACAAATCCACGGGTTAGGGGGCACAAATTACTTGCCTTGCCCCGGGTGCTGACAACCCACGCTATGCCACTGGAGATTTGTTCCATCTTCTGTGCAACAGAGCTAAGAGGCGCCTTCATGTCCAGATGTACTCTACCTTTGAACATAGAGATGAGTGGGTTGGGGCAAGGCCACGGCTGTCATGCCCTGCCTGCTTTGCTTCCCAGGGGTATATTATCGGCCACTGCAGGACAGATCCAGCACAAGCAGCGACCACAGCAAAGCAACAATAAAACCGGGGCCGGCAAACTTTAGACAAGTGGAGGCACGCAAAATTGCAATTGGCATTTCTGAACAGAAATTCAGATCAACTCTTCACCATGGAGCGAGGGAAAGGGACAGAACTCAGTAATTTGGGCCTGTGTTTCACATGCAAAAGATGTCAGGATCAAACCCTGGCATCTCCAGGGTCTTTTTTCTAGGATCCAGTAGCAAGTGAGGGGGAAGGTCTCAACCTAGAGAGCCGCTGCCTGCTAGACTTGAAAGACAAACAGTTTGACATGGTGTAAGGTGTTGGTGGGGGACGCGGGTGGCGCTGTGGGTTAAACCACAGAGCCTAGGACTTGCCGATCAGAAGGTCGGCACTTCGAATCCCCGCGACAGGGTGAGCTCCCGTTGCTCGGTCCCTGCTCCTGCCAACCTAGCAGTTCGAGAGCATGTCAAAATGCAAGTAGATAAATAGGTACCACTCCAGCGGGAAGGTAAATGGCATTTCCGTGCGCTGCTCTGGTTCGCCAGAAGCGGCTTAGTCATGCTGGCCACATGACCCGGAAGCTGTATGCCGGCTCCCTCAGGCAATAAAGTGAGATAAGCACCACAACCCCAGAGTCAGCCACGACTGGACCTAATGGTCAGGGGTCCCATTACCCTTAAGGTGTTGGTGGACTACAACTCCTATCATCCTTAACTATTGGCCACACTGGCTGGGGCAGATGGGTGTTGAAGTTCAAGGATATATGAAGGACAACATTGGATTTCCCTAATGCACAAACAGTTGCTGGAGGGTGCTTTTCATCAGAAACATGGCACTGAGGAGAAAAAGTCCTGCCCCCCTCCCCATGATCCCAAGCCAGATCATAGAACTGTAGGGTTCGAAGGGACCGGGAGGGTCATCTAATCCAACCCTCTGCAATGCGGGAACCTTTTGCCCAAAGTGGGATTCAAACCCATGACCCTAAGCTTAAGAGTCTCATGCTCTACCCACCAACCACCAGCAACGCTGGATTTAGGTAGGTGCCCAGGGCACAGAGTGGAGGGGGTGCAAAATAATAATAAATAAGTGAGGAATTATAGTGAAAATAATAAATATTGGTGGGGGGGCACCAAATTTTGTCCATGCTCAGGACACCATATTACCAACAACTGTTATTGTTTTCATGCCTTATTTTAACCTCGTGCACTTAAAATGTTATACTGGGTATAAAAAACTATATATATAAATCTACGAAATCTACGAAAGCATATATATATATATATATATATATATATATATATATATATAGTTATATATACACACACACAAACACACCAAAGCTTGCCCCTGCCATCACCCTCCTATTTTGCAAAAGTTTAAAGAAAGAGCAGGTGCCTTCGGTTATCTCCATTATTTAGTTTGGTCCTCAAACGATGGCTGTGTTTGGTTTCCTTTCTAGCCTGGGCTTTTATTTTGAAATAGTGTTTCAAAATACAATGAGAAGGAAGAACTCACATGCCAACACAACCTCACTAATTAAGGAGGGGGAAGGAAGCTCACTGATAACACTCCTTATTATATCATGAATAAATCTGCAAGGGCAATTAGAGTCAAACAGCCTAAGGCTGAAAATCCTAACCCAGTTTACAAGAGGGGAGGGGAGCCACGCTGAATTCAATAAGATTTACACCTGAGTAGGCATGGGTAGGACTGCGCTGTACGAATACACTGCAGAGATGTTAACTCTGAAACTTAAGACCCAAACTTTTCTTTTAAGAGCCAAGTTACACTGATGAAGGTCCACAGCATTTACACAAGTCCTGTGGTGCCAATCCCTGCTTTCTGTTCTACCCTTCTCTGCCCTGCTAATCTAGGCCTACGACTCTCCTCTCTGCCATTTGGATGCCATAAACCAGACTTGTAAACAGTAAACTGAGGCGAGGAGAGAGGCTAAGAATCAACTTGAGAGTGACTACTACCAGGTACAGGAACTGTGGTAAATGGAAACAAGCATACTCTTTTTCTCCATTTCAGCCTAGAATGACTATGACTGCACACCCACCCCAATCATTTAAAGAACCTTGGGAGCTGTAGTTTGTTAAAGGTGCTGGGAGTTATAATCCTTTGGGTCAAAAAATGTGCTTTACAGCCAAAGACCACGGTCGCATTGTCTTTATATACAGTGGTACCTCTAGATACGAACGGGATCCGTTCCGGAGCCCCGTTCGCATCAAGAGGTAAACGTAACTAGCGGCGGCACGTCTGTGCATGCGCGCGTCGCTTTCCACCGCTTCTGCACATGCGTGTGATGTCATTTTTAGCATCTGCGCATGCGCAAGCGGCAAAACCCATAAGTAACGCGCTCCGTTACTTCCGGGTTGCCGAGGAGCACAACTCGAACGCGCTCAACTCAAAGCATATTTAACCCGAGGTATGACTGTATATATAAAACTTGGGGAAGCAGGCAAACTAATATCAGTGTACTGGAAGAAGCAAATATCACCATTGTTGAAGTAATGAATCTTCAACATCAACTTCATTGGACTCGTCAGGTTGTGCGGATGCCTGATGATCGTCTTCCAAAACAACTACTCTATTCGGAACTTAAAAATGGAGAGGGTAATGCTGGTGGTCAACAAAAGAGGTTTAAAGACTCTCTCAAGGCAAATATTAAAAAATGTAGTATAAACACTGACAATTGGGAAACACTGGCCTTGTGCGAGCACTCCAGTTGGAGAACAGCCTTTACCAAAGGTGTCATGGGCTTGTAGACACTCTAGCTCAGGACGCAAGGGTGAAACATGCTAAGAGGAAGGCACGCTTGGCAAATCCACACCATGATCAACTCCCACCCGGAAACCAAAGTCCCCACTGTGGAAGGACATGTGGATCCAGAATTGGCCTCCACAGTCACTTACGGACTCACTGTTAAAACTGTGTTTATTGAAGACAATCTTACTCGGCTACAAGTGATCGCCAAAGAAGAAGAGATATATATATAATTTTTATTAAATTTTCTGTTTTACAATTTAAAGTACTCATTTTTACAACCTTAAGATATCAATGACTTCCCTTCTTCTCTTTCCATGGTTCATTTTACATATCATAAATCCCCGCTTATTTTACAGAAACTAAACCATTCAGTATTCCATTATTACATCCAACATAACCTATTTACACTGTTGAATTTATCTTAACACTGCCAGCGTTTTCAGCTGTACGCAGTTATTTCCCATATATTCAATAAACCTTTTCCAATCTTCTCTAAATGCGTGTGCTTCTTGTTCTCTTATTCTATATGTTAAGTCTGCAAGCTGCACAGTTTATTCCGTCAGTTTAACCGAACTCATTTGGACTCATTTTTCTGAGTAAATATGCACGGTGTCAGGTTTGATCATAGGTGGGCTCATTAAGAAAATATTGGCTGGGGGGACTTTGCCCCGTAAGACCTCGACTTTCGTTTTTCGCAATCTAACGTCCATTCACATTTGCCATCACACATACACACACATTTTCTTACTCATCCTTTTCTCCAGAAAGGCTGTAGCTAAGGGGTAGATCATCTGCTCTGCACGCAGAAGGACTCAAGTTCATTCTCCCAGCATCAGAATGTCCCCTGTCTAACCCTGGAAAGCCACTGATGCTCTGGGCAGACGATGCTCAGCTAAATGGACCAAATATATTTAAGGCAGCTTCCTCCATTTCTCTTGCCACACCCAGTTTCCTGCAGCATTTCCTCTTTCTTAGTTCTTTCCTCCCCCTTCCTGCCCCCCTCCCCATATTTAACCCTCACACACCTACCTCACCCAAATCCTCTGAAGCCCAAAACACGTTTGAGGAGAAATATCCCCATCCTACTTGCACAAATATGAACTGACGCCTTCCGATTCAAACATATATTTGCAACCATCCGCACTACAGAAGCTGCTGGGATTAGATTGCTTTGTTATTTTTAAGACGGCAAAACACTGACCCTGACCCTCAAACCTGAGTCTCTGAAAATCAATGTGTCCACACACAAACTCCAATATTTCCCCAAAGATTCTGCTGCTGCAAAATTTACTTCTGCCTCTACTTTCTTTTATCATACGCAGCTGGCTTTCAACAACTTGTAAAACATGAGGCAGCCCCCCCTGTTTCTCCCCCCCCAAAAAAAATCTCTACTCCATTTTCTGCTTCATTCAGGGCTACCTGCAAATGGCATTGTCCCCCAGTTCCTTTTTTTTGTCAAATGATATTTATTAGTTTTCCAAATTTTTAAAGAATCAATACTCCATTACATCAAATTTAATTTTCCCCAAAAGTTGACTTCCCACTCTTCATCCTAGATGTGTCCCTACTTTCCCCCATTGCTGCTTGATATTACACATTTATCTCTAATTCACGGTTCATTCCTTATATTCAATTTACAATTTTTAAATTTTAAATTTTCCCCCCTTGCCCCTTATCCACTAGCTACCAATTTATCAATTCCTGCTCATACATTTGCATAACAATATAATATTCCTTTAGAAAGCAAAAGAGCTTTTGCATGGTTTGTCCCCCAGTTCCTCCCCCCCCCTCCACCGTCCCAGATAGCTGTTGCACTTGTTATACAAAAAAAATAAAATAAAAAAATTCAGTGGACTCCAAGATAGAGAGGGATTTGTTTGAGGGCAGTCTATGACATGGCATGAGCTAGGATCTGAATTCAGTTCTGGGCTAAAAATGCCACTCCACAGCTCAGTTCCCCTCTCCAATACATATCCTCCAGTTTCCCTAAAGGTAAAGGTAAAGGTAAAGGGACCCCTGACCATTAGGTCCAGTCGTGGCCGACTCTGGGGTTGCGGCACTCATCTCGCTTTATCGGCCGAGGGAGCCGGCATACAGCTTCCAAGTCATGTGGCCAGCATGACTAAGCCACTTCTGGCGAACCAGAGCAGTGCACGGAAACGCTGTTTACCTTCCTGCCGGAGCGGTACCTATTTATCTACTTGCACTTTGACGTGCTTTCGAACTGCTAGGTTGGCAGGAGCAGAAACCCCGTCGCAGGGATTCGAACCCCCGACCTTCTGATCGGCAAGTCCTAGGCTCTGTGGTTTAACCCACAGCGCCACCTGCTCCCTAGTGCCATTCAATTTCCTGTCCTTTAATCTGTGTCTGGGATGGGTAACCTGTGGCCCTCCAGAATGTTATTGGACAGACTCCAGCTCCATTCAGTCCCAGCCCAGCATGGCCAATGGTCAGGGACAATGGGAGTTGTAGTCCACCATCAACATCTGGAAGTCCACAAGCTTCTCCATCCATCTTCTGCCCTGTCCCTTCTCAACAGCTGTGTGCCACCCTTCCTTCTGCCACCCAGCTCACTATCTTTAACCAAACTTGGGTTTCCAGCTGTTCTTGGACTACAACTCCCATCTTCCATTGCTAGCAGAACCAGTGGTCAGGGGTGATGGGGACTGTAGTCCAAAAATGGTTGGAGACCCACGTTTGGGAAACCCTGCTCTAACCCCTTTCACCACTGGAGCTCTTTCTAAATGCCAAGCAAGTTGCCATGCCAAGGCAATTGCTCAGCGTCCCAGCTACAGCCAACGTATTCCTATGCCATTTGAAAAGGGCCTTTCTATCTCTTGGGACAAAGTGGAAACTCCTAGAACTATTTTCTGGGGAGAGGGAAGGGCCCCCTGATGTCCTCTAAAGGCAACTGTGCAGGATCCAAACAGATCCTAATGATCTGGCTACTTTTGGTTTAATAGTTTGCAATGACCACTTGCAAATCCTGTGACCTCTTGTGGCCACTGAGAAGGAAAGGAGCGTATTCCACTGGCCATGTGGTATCATTCTGTTTACTATGCTTCTTTCAGGGCACTTGCTCAAGGCTCAGGTGGCCTCAGTGGCCCGGAGTGCCTTACATCAGCTTCGGCTGTTGGCCCAGCTATGCCCCTACCTGGACAGGGATAGCCTAACTACAGTGGTACCTTGGGTTACATACGCTTCAGGTTACAGACTCCGCTAACCCAGAAATAGTACCTCGGGTTAAGAACTTTGCTTCAGGATGAGAACAGAAATCGTGCTCCGGCGACGCTGCAGCAGCGGGAGGCCCCATTAGCTAAAGTGGTGCTTCAGGTTAAGAAAGGTTTCAGGTTAAGAACGGACCTCCAGAACGAATTAAGTACTTAACCAGAGGTACCACTGTAATGTTGTCTATGCTCTGGTAACTTCAAGGTTAGATTACTGCAATGCGTTATACATGGGGTTGCCTCTGGAGACGGTTCAGAAACATCAGCTAGTGAAGAATTCAGCAGCCAGGTTGCTCACTGGAACAAGGCGATTTGAGCATATTACACCAATCCTGGTCCGACTGCACTGGCTACCAATTAGTTTCTGGGCCCAATTCAAAGTGCTGGTTTTGAGCTATAAAGCCTTAAACAGCCCAGGACCGCAATACCTCAAGGACCACCTCTCTTCATATGAACCTACCCGGACCCTGAGATCATCTTCTAAGGCCCTTCTTTGTGTGCTTCCTCCTCGAGAGAAGGCAACACAAGAACGGGGCCTTCTCTGCAGTGGCTCCCCGTCTGTGGAATGCTCTCCCCAGGGAAGTTCACCTGGTGCCTTCATTATACACCTTTAGGTGCCAGGCAAAAACCTTCCTTTTTAATCAGGCCTTTGGTTGACCTGATGGACATCCTGTACCCTTTTATAATGTGGCTCTTTTCAGGGGGGGTGTTATTGGGTTGTTGTTTTTATTCTGATTATATATGTTGTGATCTTTTCTGTGAACCACTCTGAGACCTCTGGTTACAGGGCAGTATATAAACTCAAATAATAAAAATAATAGTAATAATGATGATGATGATGATGATGATGCAATGTACGCACATGTACACACACATCCCAAAAAAACCAGTGCTACAAAATGACTAACCCATTAGGAAAATCAAGGGACCCGAATCAGACCCAAATTCCACGTGGTGATCTTGCCATAAAGTTGATCCACAGCTCCCCATCGCAGGAAGGGATGATAATTTATAATGTATTCTAAATTCCTATGGGGTTCTATCCAACCAAGTTCTGCTCAAGGTAGACCCGCTGAACTGTATGACCCCAGTTAGCTACGCCCATTAATTTCAATGGGCCTACTTGTGAGTATGACTAACATTGAATACAACCAGTTACAAATTGCTTAAGTGGCAGTCTTGCTGTGAATAACAATCAGACCTGCGGAAACGTTTCCAATTCCCAGGAGCCAGGTCTGCACGGTCCAAGGAATAAAAAACAGGTCACTTTCGTAGGCAACTGGCGTCCTGATAGCAACCGTTATCATTTCAGTTCAGAACGATTTCCATGATATAATACGCCCTTGCCATGATGGCACAAATGCTACGTACACATCTGGGAAGAACATATAAGAACGTAAGAACAGCCCTGCCAGATCAGGCCAGGAATCATAGTCATAGAATCATAGAGTTGGAAGGGACCCTAAAGGCCATCGAGTCCAACCCCTCGCAAACCAGGAATCTCAGCGAAAGCAACCTCTGCTTAAGAATCTCCAGGGAAGGAGAGTCCTCAACTTCCCAAGGGAAGACTGCTCCACTGTGAAACAGCTCTTACTGTCGGAAAATTTTCCTGTACGTTTAGCCGTAACGCCTTTTCTTGTAACTTGAAGCCATGGGTTTGAGTCCTACCCTCCAAAGCAGCCCTGGGGATATTGGAAGATGGCTACCAGACTCCTCTTTTCCAGGCTAAACCTACCCAGCTCCTTCAACCGCTCTTCATAAGGCTTAATTTCCAGACCCCTGGTCATCACAGCAGCCTGGCATGCAGAAATAAAGGAGGGCAAGCTTT
The DNA here is from genome assembly GCF_965113315.1 of Podarcis vaucheri. NCBI lineage: Eukaryota > Metazoa > Chordata > Lepidosauria > Squamata > Lacertidae > Podarcis > Podarcis vaucheri. The sequence goes on along the minus strand of NC_138751.1, from coordinate 39,425,832 downwards.
TCCAACTGCTTCCAGAAATATAATAATAAATAATAATAATACAGAGACACGGGTGGCGCTGTGGGTTAAACCACAGAGCCTAGGACTTGCCGATCAGAAGGTCGGCGGTTCGAATCCCTGCGACGGGGTGAGCTCCCGTTGCTCGGTCCCTGCTCCTGACAACCTAGCAGTTCGAAAGCACGTCAAAGTGCAAGTAGATAAATAGGTACCGCTCCGACGGGGAGGTAAACGGTGTTTCCGTGCGCTGCTCTGGTTTGCCAGAAGCGGCTTAGTCATGCTGGTCACATGACCCGGAAGCTGTACGCCGGCTCCCTCTGCCAGTAAAGCGAGATGAGTGCCGCAACCCCAGAGTCGGTCACGACTAGACCTAATGGTCAGGGGTCCCTTTACCCTTTACCTTTAATAATAATATAGCCCAACCCAGCCCTCCCTCTTATATTTTCATGTGCTAGGCTGTTGTGAAAGTCACTGTTTGTTTGGCTTTTTAGGACAGTGTTTTTCAACCACTGTTCCGCTGCACACTAGTGTGCCGCGAGATGTTGCCTGGTGTGCCGTGGGAAAAATTGAAAAATTCGAAAGATTTTTTTAAAGAAAAAAGTCAACTTTTCGCCCACTACGCGGGCGCCTGACTGTGTCCACCCTATTTTCCATCCATCCTGGGTGGGGATCAGATCGGATGGGATCGGATGAGAGCGGACAGGCGGTCTGCTCTCATCCGATTCCCCATAGAGAGCAGCGGGGCTCTGACATCTCCCTCTCCGCACACAGTGGTGGTGTGCCTCGTGATTTTTTTCATGAAACAAGTGTGCCTTTGCCCAAAAAAGGTTGAAAAACACTGTTTTAGGACATTGCATATATCCTCCTGCCTTTCCTGCAAGGAGCGCAAGTATGGTGTTCTAACCCCCTTCACTTCATCCTTACAACCCTGAGAGGTAGATAATAATAATAATAATAATAATAATAATAATAATAATAATAATAATAATAATAATTTATTATTTATACCCCGCTCATCTGGCTGGGCTTCCCCAGCCACTCTGGGCGGCTTCCAAAAGAATATTAAAATACTATAATACATCAAACATTAAAAGCTTCCCGAAACAGGGCTGCCTTCAGATGTCTTCTAAAAGCCTGGTAGTTGTTGTTCTCTTTGACATCTGGTATGAGGGTGTTCCACAGGGAAGGCGCCACTACCGAGAAGGCCCTCTGCCTGGTTCCCTGTAACTTGGCTTCTCGCAGTGAGGGAACTGCCAGAAGGCCCTCAGTGCTGGACCTCAGTGTCCGGGTAGAACGATGGGGGTGGAGATGCTCCTTCAGGTTAGGCTGACAGATCACATAGAATCATAGAATCATAGAATCATAGAGTTGGAAGAGACCACAAGGGCCATCGAGTCCAACCCCCTGCCAAGCAGGAAACACCATCAGAGTACTCCTGACATATGGTTGTCAAGCCTCTGCTTAAAGACCTCCAAGGTAGGAGACTCCACCACACTCCTTGGCAGCAAATTCCACTGTCGAACAGCTCTTACTGTCAGGAAGTTCTTCCTAATGTTTAGGTGGAATCTTCTTTCTTGTAGTTTGGTTCCATTGCTCCGTGTCCGCTTCTCTGGAGCAGCAGAAAATAACTTTTCTCCCTCCTCTATGTGACATCCTTTTATATATTTGAACATGGCTATCATGTCACCCCTTAACCTCCTCTTCTCCAGGCTAAACATGCCCAGCTCCCTTAACCGTTCCTCATAAGGCATCGTTTCCAGGCCTTTGACCATTTTGGTTGCCCTCCTCTGGACACGTTCCAGTTTGTCAGTGTCCTTCTTGAATTGTGGTGCCCAGAACTGGACGCAGTACTCCAGGTGAGGTCTGACCAGAGCAGAATACAGTGGCACTATTACTTCCCTTGATCTAGATGCTATACTCCTATTGATGCAGCCCAGAATTGCATTGGCTTTTTTAGCTGCTGCGTCACACTGTTGACTCATGTCAAGTTTGTGGTCAACCAAGACTCCTAGATCCTTTTCACATGTACTGCTCTCAAGCCAGGTGTCACCCATATATGGTTCCTCCCAGACTGTCACTTTTTTCCAGACCCTCCAAGTGGTCCCTATTTTCCAGGGATAAAATTGCGGTGCTCAGAATTGGACACAGTCTATCGTCCTGTCCTCACAGTGTGCAGCTAGGTGCCTGCGGAAAGCCCCAAACAAAGCTCCCAAACACACCAGCACTCTTCCTTCTTGCAGCGTCCAGCAACTGGAGTCAGAAGGATAATAGCCTCTGGCAGCGGAGGCAGAAAGCCATCGGGGTTAGTAGCCACAGCCTCCCACATTCCCTAAGGGGAGATTTGCTTAGCTAGGGGTCTCAGTAACTGCAGGTGGGTGGCTAGTTTCCAAATCCTCACAGTCTACTACAAGTCACACCTTTTGGAGAAGGGGCTCCAGCTTAGTGATAAGAGAGCAAAAACTTAGCATTCTGAAGATCCCAGAATCACTCCCTGCCATTTCCAGTTAAAGAGGATCAGGGAGCAGATGATGGGAAACAGCCTCTGCCTTAGAGAGTGGCTGTCAGTCAATGTGGGCAGTCCTGCCCCCGATGGACATGTGGCCTGACCTACCACAGACCCTCCAAGTGTCCCTGTTTTCCAGGGACAGTCCCAGATTTAGAGAAGCCATCCCAGTTTCCGATTTGATCCCGGAATGTCCCATTTTTCTTTCGGGCGCCCCTATTTACATAGGAGAAATGTTGGAGGGTTATGCGTCCCCCCCGCCCCCGAGCCAAAGACATAAGTAACTATACAACTTTTAGAAGACATCTGAAGGCAGCCATGTATGGGGAAATTTTTTTTAAAAATGTTCGATGTTTTATTATGTTTCTATATGTGGTGGAACAACCTAGGGCAACCCAGTTAGATGGTTGGGGTAGAAATAATAAAATTATTATCATGGAACGGGATGTCCCTATTTTTCATTGGAGAAAGGTTGGAGGGCACCTTCCTGCATTCCTATACGGCTGCCACTCCTTAACACACCACACTTTCTCCCTGTTTCTGCACCGAATAAATACAACATGGTTCCTTCCACTTCCGTCCTTTTTCGCACACACTCACGCAGCGGCAGATTGTTTCCTCTGCACACCTTCTACGAGAAAGAAATTCACATTGCCCTCCCTCTTCCCCTAGTCCCACCACGGAGACTAATGCGAACTGTTTTGTACATCGGAGTAAAATTTTGGGAGGGGGGTGGGCAGCGAAGGCAACACACTTCTGGGGCAGAAACTAAATGGGTTCTCATTCCTTTTCCTTCCATCCCCATTCTCTTCCTTCCCATTGCCATGGTAACAGTTTCTATCAGAGCTTCTTGGCCACCTTTTCTGGCAGCTGTAGCCATGTAGAGTTTATATATGTATATAATTCTTACTCTGAATATATATTATACACACTCACACACACACCAAAGCTGAGGGATCTAATTAAATTTACAAGTACAGGCCTAAGCTCATGGTATAAATTCGCAGTTAACAAGTCAGCTGTTTGCACTACAGATTAATCCCCAAAGCTTCATGATACCTCCCCAACTGCCTGTCCCCAACATTCTCCTGTCAACAATGAACTTACCGGAAATTAAGGAGCAAAAGCAACATCTGCCTAGGCCTCTTTCCCCACCTGTCTTCAGCAGCAACTGATGTGTGCTCTGCACAAATGCACCGCGCTGGCATCCTTCTCAAATGTGACCTTTGCCAAACGGCTTCCTTGATCTTCCATTGCCGTATTTGCACATGCACAAAGGCACAAACACGGAGCTCCCTGTTCCCTTCTGCCGAAGAGGAAGGAGAGTCGCCGTGTGCAATCATGACCCTCTTTTCCCCATCCCCGACCCCCCAGAAATCCCAGGGAACAGGAGTATGGAAGACCTGCCAGTCACATCAGACTGTACTGCGTAAGATACACCACCTGCCTAATTAAGTCCTAGCCTGCTTCTCGTGTCTTTATTTCCCGAAATGTCCCTTGTGTTAACCTCTTTCACAGTCAACTCACACAGAAGCACATACAAAATTTCGCCACACCCCATGCTTGCAAAACATAGCCATCCCCAAGCAATCAATTATGGGATTCCACTTCGGCAGCTTCATTCTTACCTACACCTGTAGGATCCTCTAATCTGTTATCATAATCTCATTGGTACTGCAGTCACTCAAAACCAATCTCAGAGTCCACACTTCAATTAACCCTCCACTGCTTCCGGGTTATTTGTTTGCGGGGACAATTGCACATGGAATGGGCCACGTCGCCAACATGCTAACTGAGCACAGAAGAGAAAAGGGAGGCATCAAAGGAGCATTGTGCTGCCAGAAAGACTCAGAGGGTGTGACGCTTCCCCCAGATGAACCCCTCAAATCCTAGCACCCGCAGCTCCTCACAAACCAGAACAGCACCTCCATATCCGCTCCTCAGTCCAAGCATCTACAGCAACCTTAAAACCTCTGTAGAGGCTCCCCCCACCCACAACGTTAATGGCATCGGTTTGCAATTCCACTATCTCCAGTCCCCTCAAATTCCCTTGCACCAATATCCCACTCGCAGTCTGTAAGGTAACCATGACAACAAACAGCTTGTTCTGAGGCTTCTAGACACTTAGGCCTAGTTCCCACAAACGTGGAGGTAAACCTGTGTCTTGACTGTACCACTTCAGACTGCAGGTACCGGCCCATGTGAGTGGGTGCTCCTCCATACAAATTAGTAAGTCCCTTCATGTAGAAAACTATGGTGTCAGGGTGAAGGGTTCAGGCCTAGCTTTCTCCATTAATTTTACATACAGAAGAACTTGGGTTTATTATTATTATTTTCAGTATGGAGGAGCATTCAGCTCCTACCTGCACTCTGAAGTAGCACAGGTGACCTTCCTCACCTCCTGTTTGTAAGACAGAGGTTTCACTGTGGAAGGGGGTTGGCCACCCATACAACAACACCATGTCTCAGCAAGCTTAAATAGTTTAAGGCGAAAGGTGGATTGGTACAATGTGGGAATGCAACCCAAGAAGGCTAGGACTAGCAGGGACCGGATTGTAGATTGTGGGGTATAGGAACAGAACCATAGGGTTTGCTGATGGGGTGGGAGCAGGGGAAGATTTCAAGGGGGCTGAGGCAGGCCCACAGAACCTAGTTATTTTAAAAGGAGAAGGGCCTACATCATCACGATCTGAGAGGCTCAGTATTTACCCTTTCGTATTTTTTATCTTTCGCTCCTTCGATGAACAGAAAACAACAGAAATGTCTGGAAAATTAACTTGCTTTAAACATTGCTTTAATCAAAAGATTGCATCGCACAGCTGCCATTAAAGAGACTACGGAACCACAGATTATTATTTTTTGCCACATGTCTGTTTGACTTGCCTCGTGGCCTGAGTGCTTAATGCCAAACGGCAGGACACGAGGAGCCACAATCTGACGGAACGTGGTTGAGTGTGAGGGGGGAAGCCTACATTTTTTTCTTGGGTCAGAATCCTACCCACCCCCCACCCCCCGGACAAGAGCAGCAGAAAGCCCACTTGCACTCCTGGAAGAGGGAAGAGGAAGAAGCACAAATAAAGGAATGGGGATAGCTGGGCTTACAAGCCAATATGCTCCCTTCCATTGGGGTACAGAGGGGTGTTGACGGAGCCCTCCGGGGAGAGAGGTTTAGGATCCATGAAATAATTTGCACCCAGATAAGCGCATGAGGTGGGGTGGGAAGGGGTGAGGGGACACAGAAGCCAGTGGGGACCGAGATGGGAGGGGAACCAAATAGCTCAGACTGGCATGATAAGAGTTATGCAAAAGAAGTATTTAAGGGTCATCATTGGAGAGGAGGAGGAAACTCAGCAGGTGTTAAACCCAACAGTGCAGGGAAACCAGGTAGTGTTATAAGAAGGGGAGCTCAGCCCCCCCCCCCCCCGAACAGGGAAGCAGGTAGGCCTCATTTGGGGTATATACTCACTATGTGAGTGAGGTCATGGGTTCAAGATGCTTAAACCTCATGGCAGGATTGGGGAAGGCCTAGTCTGTCAAGGTGGGAGGGCAGGTCATTAGGAATATGTTGGCACAGAATATTCTTGTGGGAATCTGTGGGTCTCGTGAATCTTGGGCGTGGGTAAGTTTAAGGGGGGAACGGAGGACCAGGAATGACTTCAAGTAGTCCCCTGTGACACATAAGGGAAGAGGGGTTTGGCCCTGAAACAGAGGGGGGGTTGCTTCAAGGAGAGAAAAGAAAGGAGTTGGGTCTATTGACAGTAGGGAGGCAATTCCAGAGAAAGCCGGAGGATAAGGTGAGAGGGAACCTGACTGTGGGCAGGCCTGAGGTAATGGAGGCAAGAGCGGAAAGACGCATTTATTGGAACTAGGCCTGGATGGGGATGTATGGGGCTCATCAGCAGAGGAACACACTCACACACCCTGCCCATTGTGGAGGTGTGGCATCGGGCCTGAGTAATAAGCACAGCTTGAGGGGAAAGCAAAGTGTGTTGCTATGGGAGCAGGCAATGAAGGGGAGGGGGCTAAACCTGAGAGGGGGGCTCTTTAGAGGACATAGTAAGTGAAAGCTTGCGAGACGTATTTTTGGCGACGACAACGTTAGATTAACTGGGGGCTAACTGGACCTGGGAGAGCTGGGTACAGTGGGAGGAGGGTTAGGCTACCAGGCCAATGGGGGGGGGGAGATAGCAAAGCAGCATCTTTCTGGCGGCGGGGGGGGGGAGATGGTGCCGTTTCCATAGCAACTTCCATCCATCATCCCCCTTACCTTTGCTCCTGTCCTATCAGTCCCACCTACCTCCCCCCCGCACTGAATCACTGTCCCAATCTCACCCCTTACTCCTCCTAAGAATCAATTGCGCGCCCCTTCCTCCTTCCATATCGTGTATGAACCGCAATGAATCCCTGCCCCAATCTAGCCTTTCCCCATCCTTCGATAGATGAGAGCGCCCTTTCATTCGGGCTGCATACTCCCACCCCACCCCACCACCCAAAAACCCCACCACCACCCAGGCATCCTCATCACCCCTTTATCCACACACTCACCAAAGTGGGGGTCGTCGTGGAGGCAGCATCCCCTGCGCGCTTTTCTCCGGAAACGTTGGCGCAGCTGGTTGTTCTCTCTCCTCCGCGTGCCCAGTTGGGGGGGGCAAAGGCGCGCGGGGGGAGGCTGCAGGCTCTCCCCCAGTCCCCTTAATGTTTGGGCTCCATACAGATCCCGGATCAGACCCAACGGGAGCCCCGCCAAGGCCTTGGGGAGGGGGCGAAGATGGAGCGGCGGCAAGCGAAGACCCACACGCAAAGCGAGCAAGCGCACCCCAGCCCCTCGTCCTGGCTCCGACCCGACGCGGCTGCCAAGGAAGAAGCCGACCCAACCAGCCAGCCAGCCAACCAACGGCGTCGGGAGCGCTGCAGCAAAAGCGCTCCTGCGAGGAGCAGGGACGCGAGTGGAATACTAATAGTGGGAAGGAGGGGTGGGGGGGAGGAAGCGGGGAGGGGGAGGGGAGAGCGAGTGAGACCGGGGGGGGGAGAGAAAAGGAGGGTAACGCGGGGAGCGACTTAGGGAAAGAGCGAAAGCGATGGAGCGAGCAAAAGAGAGAAAGAGAGAGCGTGCGTAAAAAGGGTGATGGTGGCCAAGGCGCAGCGAGGGAGAGCAGACGGTGGCGGAGAACTGGGGCGGGAGGGGGGGCAGGTGGGAGGATTAGGCGTGGTGGGCAGAATATTGATGTGGGGAAGACCCCGGAGCTGGTCCCCGTGTCTTAGAAGCAGGTGGTCTCCCTGCCTGCGCGCCCCTGATTGGTTTTTACCAAAAATGCAGGGGGGAAAGGAATGGCTACGTTGCTTTGGTTGGGCCACTTATTGGAAAGCGAGTTCCTCGCGACGCCACCCCGCGCCTTCGTTCAGATCGACGTAGCGGTCATTCTTCTGGGGAGGAAGACGGATCGGGCCGCCCTGGAGAGGCTTGTGGTTTGGTTTGGCTTGGCTTGGTTTGGCTTGGCTTGTCTGCTCCAGGCCTTCTTCACAGCTCGCTGGCTCTCGCTCTCTTTCACCCCCGCTGCCCAATTATGGAGATTGCAAGTGTGTGTCGGGTTGGTTGGTTGGTTGGGGCCGGGAATCCGCGGGTCAGGAGGATGTCGAGGGAGCGCAGCTCTGGATAGATCCCAGGACCTGCGGCGAAAGGGGCAGTGAGATGGTGCGGGGTGACCAGATAGGAGGAGAAGAGCAGGTCATCCGCCGCCCCTTTCATCGTTGAGCAAACAGAGTCGCATCATCATCATGCCAGTCAAATAATAATAATAAATGCACTCAAGTGTCATTTGCGTTAAGAGATGAATGAACTAGATTAGAAACTGACCTTACACCACAGACAGGGAACCTGTAGCCTGCCAGATTTTTGATTTTTTTTTTTTTATGACAACTCCCATGATCCCTGACCATTGAACACAAGGTCTGGAGGTGATGGGAGTTGGAGTCCAATAAGATCTGGGAAGGTCACAGGTTCCCCATTGGTGGTTCCTAGTTAATCTCACCGCTCTTTGGGCTGTCATTTGGAGTCAGGAAAACAAAAAGCTGACAGGCTTCCTCTTCCTTCCTTAAATCTGAACTCTTACGGTTTCTGTAAGGAAGCTGCAGAGACCCTGTGGCCCTTCAGATGTTGTAGGGCTACATTTCCCATCATCAGTGACCACTGGCCATGGAAGTTGGAGTCCAAGAATAGCCGGAGGGCCACGCAAGGTGTCCACCTCCGCCAGAAAGTCATGTCAGAGTCTGCTTTGGAATGAACAAGGTGCCAGTGCAGTGGGGTGGAGAAGGAGTGAGAGTTTGAGACAAAAGGAGTAAGTATTGTTTACAATAAAAAGATGTACAGTAACCCTGCAACAACTCTTCTTATCTTTGCGGCTACAATCTCCTGGGTGACGCGGACGTCATTGTGCAGTTAAATGCAAATGTACTCCGTCCATTTCCCTCCCCTCTCCATGCAGCCCCGGGCACTGGCAACCCACACTATGCCACTGTGTGGCCTTCCAGATATTGTCGGACTTACTAATTCCCATCAGCCCGAGCCAGTGTGTTCAAGGTGAGGGGTGATGGGAGTTGTAGTCCAGCAACATCTGGAAGGCCATAAATCCCTGTCTCTGGCCTAACCAGTATGGAACTGACAGCCACCCCTCCAAAAGTACCATTCTATGGGTGATATGACTTCTTTGTATCGCTGCTGCTGCAACAACAGCAGCCTACAACCATAATTCCTCCGTGGGCTCAGCTTGTCTTTTCCAATTTCACACTTGATCCTATGTTGATCTCACTTGTGGTCCATTAACAAGTTACTATCAGCCACAAGCCAGGACACCCTCAGCCCCATATGGTTATAACTCAGAATTCCCACTCAGCATCGCTTTCAGCAGAGGAAAAAATAAAATTCATATCTTCCTACCTCAACACCAAGAGGGGATATTAAATCCCACTCTGCAGTTATTTGCTTAACAACATCTTCAAATATCTCAAGGGATATTTGAGGGAACAAGCTTGTTTTCTCCTGCTTTGGTAGGTAGGACTCGAACCCATGGCTTCGAGTTACAAGAAAGGAGATTCCAACTCAACATCTGGAACTTTCTGGTGGTAAGAGCTGTTCAACAGTGGAAAGGTCTCCCTCGGGAGGTTGTGGAGTCTCTTTCCTTGAAGGTTTTTAAGCAGAGGTTGGATGGCCAGCTGCCGTGGATGCTTTAGCTGAGATCCCTGCATTGCAGGGGGTTGGGCTAGATGACCCTCAGGGTTCCCTTCCAACTATACAATTCTATGATTCTATGAACTATTTGTTCAGTTTAGAAAAATGCTTCAAAAATCGGTGTGGGAACCATCAGTTTGCCATTCCTGGCAAGACAGGGCCTGTGGGCAGTCGTAGATAAATGCAGACCATATGCGTTTTGTGATCCAGGTTCCCTGAGGTCACTTTCTGAAATATACTCAGAGTCGAGTGTGTATTTCATGCTCTTTATTCAGCTCATAGTAGTGAGGAATGCAAGTTCCCCCAAAGTGTCTGCTTTATATACATTATTTACACAATGGGCCCCACGTGATTGGCTAATAACAGGATTCTCCTGTAGGCCAGTCAGGCTGCGGATTCACTTCCACTTGGAGCTGGATTGGGTGGCTCCTGCAGACCAATCAGACTGCTGCATTTTGGATCCTATTCAACTCAGTACATAACACTTTCTGAAGCTGGAATTGCCACCGGTGAAACCTTCTGCTCTATTGTCCAGGTGTGGAGAGACAGCTAGGCTCCTAGTTCTGTTTATATCGGGAGTAACCCATCCAAAGGCTTTATGTTGCCTGTCAGTCACAGGAGTTGCCAATCACAGTCTTAATTCTGCCTGTTTATCAAAGGGGCTGTTGTTCCATGTCTTCGGTTCCCAGAGGGGAACGAACATAGACAGTCCAGAAAAACTGACTCAGCAACATCCCACCTTCAGGAAACAAGATTTCCAGTTCAGGCCCTGGCATCTCTGTCAAGGGATATCTAATGATCTCACATGTCTAGGTAAATGTAAAGGGACCCCTGGCCACTAGGTCCAGTCGTGACCGACTCTGGGGTTGCAGCTCTCATCTCGCTTTATTGGCCGAGGGAGCCGGTGTACAGCTTCCAGGTCATGTGGCCAGCATGACTAAGCCGCTTCTGGCGAACCAGAGCAGCACACGGAAACGCCGTTTACCTTCCCGCCGGAGCGGTACCTATTTATCTACTTGCACTTTGACGTGCTTTCGAACTGCTAGGTTGTCAGGAGCAGGGACCGAGCAACGGGAGCTCACCCCGTCGCAGGGATTCGAACCGCCGACCTTCTGATCGGCAAGTCCTAGGCTCTGTGGTTTAACCCACAGCGCCATTCGCACCCCCTCACATGTCCTAAGAATGTCCTTATTAGTAGATACATTGCCCGGTTCCAGGCTCCTATTATATTGTCCAGCTCTTTGCCTCGATCCCAGAAACTTCTTCAGTGACCACCACACCAAGTGCTGGTTTTTCGGGGTCACCCCTCCCCTGGCTGTTCTCGATATAACCACCTCCACACACCAGCTGTAAAACTGGTACCCACGCAGAGCGAGGTGTGAGTGGTAGCTGCTGCTGCTTACGCATGGCATAAATTAGCACCCAGAGCTAAGGCCCGGCAAAAATGGGTCAGAAATCCAAATGACCTGAGGCTCCCCGGTGTTAGTTGTTGCTGACAAAAGATTAAAAATGTTTAAGGCCACCCAAAATTTAAATCCCCCCTTCTCTCTCTGACCCCTACTCACCAGAAGCTACATGCACACATTTTTCCATGCCTCCACGAGAAATCATACATCTCTAAACAGTGCGACACGCTGTTAGGTTGAGAGAAAAAAATGTGTGACATTTGTGGATAAAGGAAAGGCAGTCCTATCGTCAGAAAAGGTGCTGAGCTGCCTTCTGAAAGGTGCTGAAAGGAGCTGCAACAGATTTTGGGAAGCAAGCAAGCGTGTGCAGTTGTGCAATAAGCCAGGAGCCTCGACAAATTATGGACCAGCCACGACAGGTACGATGAGCTCGCTTGGGTGGTATCCCTATCTTCACGAAGTAGCCATATAATCCCATTATGGCACTCTGACATGACAAAATGCGTTCCAAAGAGCTTGTGGCTCCACGGCCTGGATTGATCACCTAGGGGAGGACCATAGCTCAGCAGCCTCATGATTTGCACGACAACAGTCCAGTATCTATCCCTTTCGTCTCCTGGCAGGACTGGGAAAGACCCCCTGGAATCCTGCTGTCGATCGAAAGCAAAGTAAGTGTAGTACACCACTGGGCAGGGAAACCTTTTCATCCCACATTCTGTCATGGATAGCTTTCTGGGGACCACATGTCAGTGGTGATTCGAGCCGAAGGAAGAAGTAAATGGAGCAATGAGTTGTTGTTTACTGAATTTATATACCGCCCTATACCTGGGGGTCTCAGGGCAGTTCACAGAATAAAATCAAGTTATAAAAGCACAAAATACCTGATAAAAATAAAAGCAACAATCCAATAGCCCCCCACACACACAAAAAACACATTTTAAAAGGGCATAGGATGTAAAATCAGATCAACCAAGGTAAAAAGGTAAAGGGACCCCTGACCCCTGGCTGACTCTGGGGTTGTGGTGCTCATCTTGCTTTATTGGCCGAGGGAGCCAGCGTACAGCTTCCGGGTCATGTTGGCCAAGCCGCTTCTGGCGAACCAGAACAGTGCACAGAAATGCCATTTACCTTCCCACCAGAGCAGTACCTATTTATCTACTTGCACTTTGACATGCTTTCGAACTGCTAGGTTGGCAGGAGCAGGGACCAAGCAACGGGAGCTCACCCCGTCGCGGGGATTCGAACTGCCAACCTTCTGATCAGCAAGTCCTAGGCTCTGGTTTAACCCACAGCACCACCCGTGTCCAGATCAACCAAAGGCCTGGTTAAAAAGGAACATTTTTTGCTTGGCACCTAAAGGTGTATAATGAAGGTGCCAGGCAAACTTCCCTGGGGAGAGCATTCAACAGACGGGGAGCCACTGCAGAGAAGGCCCCGTTCTCATGTTGCCACCCTCCGGACCTCTCGAGTTGACTCTGGCCTCTGTGCTGCTGGCTAAATTCCAGCTGCAGATATGTCAGAGATTCACACATACAAACTCGTAACTACAGAGGCATTATCACCACTCAGAAGCACATTCCAGCCTGGCGAAACCATTGCACAGAGCAGAGCTTTCCTGTGGCTTGGAAAGAGTCTTGGGGGCTGGGTATAAGGTTATGGAGGGCCACATTGGATCCCCAGGGGTCCTGAGGTTCCCCACCCCTGGTCAACGCGATAGTAGACACTACTGAGATATATTTTGTTTACTGGCTTGCTCATTTACTCTGTTTATCATTCCCCCCGCAACAGCCAAAGTTCTTGAGTGACGTCCGGATTAAAACACTAAAATCACAGTTTAGAACACTGGTCGATAACAGCACAAAACACCCCATAAAACAGAACAGCCTCCAAATTGTGAGTCATCTTCATTCTCTGTGCAGCAGACAGGTGGAGCAGAGGATCAGAATAAGGTGGACTCTCCCAGCTCCTTGATGTCCATGCATCCTCCCAAGGGTCTAAGTCAGTGTTTCCCAAACACTCCAGCTGTTTTTAGACTACAATTCCCATCATCCCGGACTACTGGTCTTGCTAGCTAGGGATGATGGGAGTTGTACTTCCTAAAACAGCTGGAGAGGAGACCCAAGTTTGGTCTAAGTGGCCCTTATGCACGTCCAAGTTCTATGTGGGAAGGTGGTGGCTTTACATCAAGAAGCCCTGAAAAGAATGTGATTCTCCCATCTACAGTTCAAAATGGTACAATCTGTTCTAGCGCTCTAGGATATTTCCCCCTTATTCCGCTGCACATGTAGGCCAGGCCTTGGTCTAATCCTCTTTCAAGGTCACCTGAGGCCTGATCTTCTCATGCAATGAAATGAGAGGGTAGATGTCTGAGTCATTAGAATGGACTGAACTATTTCAGACTGGCAGGGGAGGGTGATCATATTTCTAAATGCTCCTTATGTAGTAATCAAAATAAAAATCACCATCATCATCCACTGATGATCCACCACATCATCTTCTGGGTCCATCTAACCCACCAACTTTGTTTCCTTGCTCTTTTACATTGCCCCACCTACTTTGGAACCCAGGAAAGCACAGCAACTGAAGTGTGAAGTCAAAATCTGGAAATGTCACATGTGAAATTGCTCATCTTTTAACTCAGATATGTATCATCACCAGAAATCGCCCTTCCCGTTTTTTGAACCAGAGGATTGGAAGATGGCCAATGGAATCGATGTTGGAGAGGGTGCCCAAACGTTTGTGTGCAGTGTCCGACATTTGCCAGGGGCCAGGTGAATTTTGCACCTGGCTTTCAATCACTTTTGACCAAGTGAAGATGCCTAGGCACTAGGATGGCACCTGATATCTCCACCACATTTAGGTGCATGCCTGGAGATCATTGGATCTGAATTGTTTCCATACACGAATACCCCATCCTGTAGAATTCTATCAATTATATTTTATCTGCACAACTGCAATGAATGCAGCCTGAGCAGACGCAGTCACTATTAAGAAAAAGATTCCTTTTTTCCAATGAAAATAGGGATGTCCTAAGGAAAAGTGGGGGACGTGGGTGGCGCTGTGGGTTAAACCACAGAGCCTAGGACTTGAAGATTAGAATGTCAGCGGTTCGAATCCCCGCAACGGGGTGAGCTCCCGTTGCTCGGTCCCTGCTCCTGCCAACCTAGCAGTTCGAAAGCACGTCAAAGTGCAAGTAGATAAATAGGTACCGCTCCGGTGGGAAGGTAAACGGTGTTTCCCTGCGCTGCTCTGGTTCACCAGAAATGGCTTAGTCATGCTGGCCACATGACCTGGAAGTTGTACGCCGGCTCCCTCGGCCAATAAAGCGAGATGAGCGCCACAACCCCAGAGTCGGCCACAATTGGACCTAATGGTCAGGGGTCGCTTTACCTTTACCTTTTAAGGAAAAGCGGACATTCCAGGAACAAATCAGAAACTGGGACGGCTTCTGTAAATCTAGAACTGTCCTTGGAAAATAGGGACACTTGGTGGGTCTGTTGTTGTTTTATAACTGGTGTCACCTGTTTTAATACATACCTGTCTCAACCTGTCCAAATATTCTGATCATTATTGATGTTTTTTATGGGACATTTGTTTCACTTCAGTTGTAGCTCACCTCGTTAACAATTGTTGTAAAGTGGAATATAAGTCTGCCAAATAAACCAACATACAGTACATGAAAGTCTGAGGGACCAGATATCACACGCCGAGTATGGATGTTTCAGTTGCAAAGTTCATGAGCTGCTGAGAATCGAGCATTTCATTGTCGTCACAAAGAGGGGCAAGATCTTGATCAGTATTGTGCTGAAAAAAAGATGAAAATCTTCATTGAATCCTATTTATATTCTCCACAAATGACGGCCCTGCGCTAAAATATTGGGAAGAAGTCATAAAGGTAATCAAAGAGACAGTAAGAGATTTAATTTCCCCAGACCCTCGAATCGTTCTATTAGGGTAGTTAAAAAGAAACAGTGAGAAGACAGGACATGGAATTAATTTCAAATCCATTGACAGCAGCTTGAATTGAAGCTGCTCGCGAATGGAAAAGATCTAAACTGCTATCAGTTGATGAATAGCCGAAAACTCTTGGAATGATAAAGTTAAACATATAGAGTCATGGTTCATGAAGCAAAGTGGGTGATGAATAATTTCTGGGGAAATGGTCATGATTAGGTTTTGGAACATCAAGTGTACACAACATATAAATTTTAATGTTTTCGCAGCAATATGGCTGTTTATTTGGACCTGCCTTGTCTGCAAAATTTGGCTTCATGTAGAACCAAATAGTTCTTCATATATTTTTGGGCTCCAGCACCATTCAGCCCCATACACGGGTGGTGCTGTGGGTTAAACCACAGAGCCTAGGGCTTGACGATCAGAAGGTCGGCGGTTCGAATTCCCACGACGGGGTGAGCTCCCGTTGCTCTGTCCCAGCTCCTGCCAACCTAGAAGTTCAAAAGCATGTCAAAGTGCAAGTAGATAAATAGATACCACTCCGGCAGGAAGGTAAACGGCGTTTCCGTGCACTGCTCTGGTTCGCCAGAAGCGGCTTAGTCATGCTGGCCACATGACCCGGAAGCTGTACGCTGGCTCCCTCCGCCAATAAAGCGAGATGAGCACCGCAACCCCAGAGTCATCCATGACTGGACCTAATGGTCAGGGGTCCCTTTACCTTTACCATTCAGCCCCAGCCAGCATGCCCAATGGTCAGGGAGCTGTATTCTAGCAACATCTGGAGCACCACAGAAACCCATCTCTGGTTCCACATCGTATATTTAAAGCACATTCAACATACATTTAAAGCACCCTACTTCCCCAGGAATCTGTAGTTCACCCCTCACAGCTCATTTGGTGCTGATTCTGGGCAAGATCTCACCAAAATAACGTGAAAATTCTTTTTTTCTTTTTATGGTATTCATATTTTATTGAAAATGTTTCAATTATAAAGAAATAAAGCAATGCAAGGAAAAAGAGAAAAAGAAAAGGCACAAAAATGTGTAGAAGGAAGAAGAAAAGATTTCATATCATGTGCGATTTCAGCGAGATCTCACATGAAATTGGCACCAATACCAACACCACTTCTGTGCTGCCAGTGGAGATGGCAGAGCAGACAGGGTGCTCGTGGCCTGCCTTGGAGGTTTCTACCGCCTGAGGCGCTGGCCTCACCCTGCCAAATGTCTGGGTCAGGCCTGCCCTGCACTTCCCAGTGCATTTCCCTATCACGTTCCACCTCGTGAGGAGTTCAATCCTTTGGGGGAAATGGATTTGTTGGGAAGGGCATCCCAATCAACTATAATAGCGCAGCCTTCATTTGCTTGTGTGTGACTGAATCGCATCTGAAAATAGCCACAGTCTGGGAGCACCCGCGTGATCTCTCAGCCTAACCTACATCACAGGGTGGCTTGTAAGGATGAAATGAAGTGGGTTGGAATGCTGCCTTGCGCTCCTTGCTGGAAAAGCAGGACAATATGTGCAATGTCGTGAAAACCCAAACAAACAATGACTTTCCCAGCAGCGTAAAGGTAAAGGGACCCCTGACCATTAGGTCCAGTCGTGACCGACTCTGGGGTTGCGGTGCTCATCTCACTTTATTGGCCGAGGGAGCCGGCGTACAGCTTCCGGGTCATGTGCCCAGCATGACTAAGCCGCTTCTGGTGCCCCAGAGCAGTGCACGGAAACGCCGTTTACCTTCCCGCCAGAGTGGTACCTATTTATCTACTTGCACTTCGACGTGCTTTCAAACTGCTAGGTGGGCAGGAGCAGGGACCGAGCAACGGGAGCTCATCCCGTCATGGGGATTCGAACCGCCGACCTTCTGATCGGCAAGTCATAGGCTCTGTGGTTTAACCCTCAGTGCCACCCGCGTCCCAGCAGCTTAGCATGTGGAAATATAGGAGGGAAGGGTAGGTGGGCTATATTTCTGGAAGCAGTTGGAGAAGCTTTATTTCTGCACGCCAGGCTGCTGAGAAAGGCACATGACGAAGGCCGAGCAAAGGCAATTTGTTGAGGATCAGCTGGGCAACTCCAGATAAGCCAGGAGAGAGAACAGCCAGGCAAATTAAGGCCCCTGCTGCGGAGCAAATTATCTGGGAGTGTCTCAGTGTAGGGAACTGGCCTCCCCTATTCCACGCACAGAGCTCCTTTGGAAATCCCCAAGCAGTTGGGTATGTGCCGGCTGACGATGATGGCTTTCTCAGCAGCCTGCATGCTCCTCTGCTGCTACGGCAATGTTCACTGCGCCACGGACTTCATGGCCAGCA
Source organism: Podarcis vaucheri (assembly GCF_965113315.1). NCBI lineage: Eukaryota > Metazoa > Chordata > Lepidosauria > Squamata > Lacertidae > Podarcis > Podarcis vaucheri. Next base: position 39,408,441 of record NC_138751.1, on the reverse strand, counting down.
GGAAGGACCTTCTCAGGGATGACGCCAGGAAGCCCAGGTTGCAGGGCAGATTGGTGGGCGCTGGTCCCAGAGAACTGGGTCCGAGAAGGAACTGGGGGGGGGGGTTTGAGTTGGCAGGAATCAGCCGTCAGGCGAACAAGCCCTTCCTGCACAGCCTGGCCTGGCGTTGCTCCGCGGAAACTGACCTGGTTGTTGCCAATTGTCTCTTCCTTTCACAGAAGCTGCTAGGATGAGGCCGGCCAATGGGACTTGGCAGGTTTGGGGAAGGGCCAGCCATGTTGAAAATCCTCCTGCGCCTTGCAGGATCCAAGTTCCACAGGAGGACACTCATCCTCTGGCATGGTTCTCTACCACCACCACCACCAGAGATTTGACTCTCTAGAGGTGGAACAGGGAGGGAGAGAGAGGCGCCTGGCAGCCCTCTTTGACAACCAGCAGAAATGTGATCTCGCTGACAGACCATCAGAAACCGAGCCAAGGGAGAATGCATTGTGTTATTCTAGCTGTTTTCTGAAGCTGGGAATGTTTATCTAGGCTGCGGCATGAGACAGGGATTGGGGACTCTGCCATTTTGGGATGCAGGCAGACGAAGCCGTCGTGGGAGCGGGAGATGAACATGATGAATTCGCATGGGGCAGGGGCTGCCACTACTGTGGCCCTCACAGGGCCGGCCCTCCTATTAGCTTCAGGCAGCAAATGTTGTGTGCCAGTAGCAACAGCAGCCCCTTCAGCTGTTCCTCCTAAGCCCCTGAGTCAGCGTGTGCTGGTTTGCTAGGGCACAGCCCCAATGACCCCAGCTTGCCCCCAGGCAGTTTCACCCTTCTTACAACCAGTCAGTGGTGTAGCATGGGGGGGGGGGCAGGGGGCGGTTGCCCTCGGCACAAAAATTTTAGGAGCACAAAATGTAAACACCCGGTGCTGCCTTAGTAAAGCTGTGCACTTCCGTTGTTTGGCTCCATTGAAAACAGATACACTGGACGTTTCCCTCTTTCCCACCCAACCCTCCGCATGGCTCCGGGCACTGGCAACCCATGCTACACCACTGTAGCCAGTTCAGTGGTTGGCTAAGGCTGTCAGCTTTCTCCTTCTTAGTCCAAGGCATTGCGCTTGCAGAGCTCAGTCGGGAGGAGGAATGGAACACAGCTAGAATTAGTTGCCTCTGGGTGTCATTGGCTCTGGCGCCACCTACTGTTGGCCTCCCTGCCTTCCAGCCAATGGGCACCAGCTGGCACTGCCTCTAACTGTTAGAAATAAACTTGTGCATGCCATGTGGGCTGCCATGCACCTTCTTGCACTACAGGGGCAGTGTCGATGGTGCTATCCTGTCATCAGTGTCAAAGCAAGGTTCAGCTGTCAGTCCAGGCGTTTTCTGAGCATGGACTCGGGTCGGGGTATGCATGCACCATCTTGTATTTGCCTCAGGCAGCACAATGGATCTTGAACCACACCTGGCCTCCCAGCATCCACCGCCTGAGCCTGCCTCCTCCTGCTGCTTAATGGTAGAGCCGGCCCTGCAGGTCATTTTGCACGGACTTGTGTAAAATTGGGAGCATTCAGGGATGCAGGTGGCACTGTGGTCTAAACCACTGAGCCTCTTGGGCTTACCAATCAGAAGGTTGGCGGTTCGAATCCCCGCGATGGGGTGAGCTCCCATTGCTCTGTCCCAGCTTCTGCCAACCTAGCAGTTCAAAAACAGGCCAGTGCAAGTAGATAAATAGGTACCGCTGTGGCGGGAAGGTAAATGGCGTTTCTGTGCGCTCTCGTTTCCATCACGGTGTCCCGTTGTGCCAGAAGCAGTTTAGTCATGCTGGCCACATGACCCAGAAAGCTGTCTGTGGACAAACGCCAGCTCCCTCAGCCTGAAAAGCAAGATGAGTGTCACAATGCCCTAGTTGCCTTTGACTGGACTTAACCATCCAGGGGTCCTTTACCTTTTAAAAAAAAATAATAATAATAATAGGAAGCACTCAGGGGGAGGAGTGCATTGCAGATATGGATGCTCGCCTGTAGGCCTGGAAATGGGTGGGAGTTTGGAAAACACCCACACACCAGCAGAGTGTTTTAAAAAAGGGAAATGCCTCATTTTTGCATCCGCTCTTGCCAGAAAGCTCTATATTTTTGCTGTGAGGCAAGATCAGCGCTTCCTCCGCCCCTGTGATGGCGTGACAGTACAGTACTTTTCAGCAGCATATTAATAAAGTACCAGATCTAGGAGTACCAAGAGTAATGCTGCAATCCAGCGCACCCTTGGGAGCAATCCTAATAAGATGTCATGTAGAGGCTGCTAGACAGTCTTGGAGTGCCTGTGAGATCCTGCGAAGATTCTCTCTGAGGGAGGATCTGTAAATCAGGGGAGTTTCTGCGACACCAGAGCAGGGGCTGTCAATGTGGTGCACTCCAGATGTTGTAGAACTACAACTTCCATTATCCTTGATGGCTGGCCCTGCTGAGTGGGGCTAATGGGAGATGGAGTCCAAAAGCTACAATTTCCCCTGGATTATTCCAAATGTTTCCTAAGTGCTGGGTGTAGCCAAAGCGGGGCGGATGATAGCCGGTTCATGCAAGTTTGGTGTACTCAGGAATCAGCCTTCATTTGCTAGAAGGGTACAGAACAGAGGTGCTGAATTTTCTCAGAAATTGTTGTCACTTCAGGGTGGTCACCAACGATATCCGCATTCTCAGCAAACAATCATTCTTTGGAAGAAGGCAGGACAGTTAAGCTGCTATAAAAGTGGTGCAGGTTTTTAGTACAGATATGTCCGTAGAAGCACAAAACACATGTCGTTTATTGTACCATCTGTTGCTGGAGAAGTCTGTTTGCTTGTTATTTATCTGTAAATGTATTTATATACCACCCTTCTGCAAAACCTTTAAAAGCACTATGGAACAATAGTTAAAATGACTGGCTACCCAGGACAGGTGGCGGAGATACTTTTGCCTTCCAGGTGGCGGAGATACTTTTGCCTTCCAGGTGCTACAACTCCCATCATCCTTTGCAACTGGTCATGATGGCTGCAGCTGATGGGAGTTGTAGTTTGGCAACATCTGAAGGGCCGGCCCAGGAGAAACCCTGCTACAGTGGTGCTCCGCAAGACGAATGCCTCGCAAGACGGAAAACTCACTAGACGAAAGAGATTTCCGTTTTGGATGTGCCCCGCAAAACGAATCTCCTATGGGCTTGCTTCGTAAGACGAAAATGTCTTGCGAGTTCCTGCGGGGTTTTTTCCCTCCCCCCCTTTTTCTAAGACGCTAAGCCGCTTATCAGCTGATCCGATAAACCGATAAGCCACTAAAAGCCGCTAATAGCGCTAATAGCGCTAATCCGCTAATCCTTCAATGGGCTTGCTTCGCAAGACGAAAAAACCGCTAGACGAAGAGAATCACAGAACGGATTCTTTTCGTCTTGCGAGGCACCACTGTACAGGCCTGTGTTAAGAGCCCTTCTGGGCAGTGCTATTTTTCTAGAAAAAGAGGTGCCAGAACTCACAATGAACTCCTGCCTTGTTCTCTTATAATGGCAATGGCAGACAGCTGAGAAGTGCTGGAACTGAGTTCCAGTGAGTTCTGGCTTTTAAAAAGCCCTGCTTCCAGGGGAGCTGAATATAACACCTGTATGGAACCTGAATGCAGCAGAAACAGCCAACACAACTCAAGACAACTGGGGCACTAACCTGCCAGATTTATGCACATTCAGATCCTACGACCAGAAAGCACACACTGACGTTTCTCCCAATGTAAGGTGCTAAACAGGATATGGCTCCTTCTACACTGATAATAAGTGCCTAGAAGGATGAATCATTTTTCGTGCAAACTGCTGAAATGTAAGTAAAGGTCAGTGCTTTTTTCGGGGGGGGGACGCAGGGGTACTCATACCCCTAAACATTTTGTGAATCTTTGTGCTTTTGTCCATTTATTGTATTTATTTTTCCTGATTTGAAGTATAAAATGGTGATTTTGTACCCCTCTCCTCCTCTTCCTCCTTCTTTGGCGATCACTTGTAGCCAAGTAAGATTGTCTTCCATTAACACGGTTTTAACAGTGAGTCCGTAAGTGACTGTGGAGGCCAATTCTGGATCCACACATCTTTCCACAGTGGGGACACCGGTTTCCTGGCAGGAGTTGATCACGGTGTGGATTAGCCAAGCATGCCTTCCTCTTAGCACGTTTCTCCCTTGCGTCCTAAGTTTGAGTGTCTTCAAAGCCTTTGGTAAAGGCTGTTCTCCAATTTGGCTATGGAGTTCAGCACTCATCTGCCGAGGGTCTTTCCAGGTCATGTAGCCAGCATGACTAAACCCCTTCTGGTGCAACGGGACACATGACAGAAGCCAGAGCATACAAAAACCCTATCTACTTTCATGCCACAGCGGTACCTATTTATCTACTTGCACAGGTGTGCTTTCAAACTGTTAGGTTGGCAGGAGCTGGGAAAGAGAAACAGGAGCTCACTTCGTCCTGGGGATTTGAACCACCAACCTTCCAATCGGCAAGCCCAATAGGCTCAGTGGTTTAGCCCACAGCACCACCCGCGTCCTTCCAAATGCTGAAATATACTCTTCTACATCAGCTATAAAAGGTGCACCTCTCACAAGGGGACTCGGAAGTGTTTAACTTTGGCTGCGTCTATGCCCTTGGATAGAATCAAGTGGGAAATGCAAATGTATGTTTGGTCAGCCGTGCAGGCCTGAATGTATTTACTGCTTTGAGATTTGCATGTTATTCATTTTGGATGAATGCGACAGTGGCTAGGAATCATAAGCGAGGAAGGCATTGTAGTGCTCAGATCCTTCTTCTTCCGGGGGCATCTGTGAGAACAGGATGGATCTTCAGGGTTCTTCTTAGGTTTTCAGGTTCTTAAAAGGGTTGTGGAAGGATAGCAGAAATCTGGGAAGTTGCATGAATGAAGACAAACCCTGCTAACAAAGGGTGCAGTTTAAACATCAAACATAGGACCTGAATGTAGAAAATAGGCATTCTCTCTATCTATCTATGAATGAATAAAACTGAATCAATGGCTCTCTAAAGTATAATTTAAAAAAAATATGCTTTTCAGATATATACATTTCACTGATTTTACCATCATTTATTTTTAACATTTTAAAACTTGACTTCCTTCCCCCTCTTTCTGCGGTCCCTTAAATTTATTTTTAATATCTTCTGCATATCTAAATTCAGTTAACTTGCTCATTTATTCATCTTCTTTAAATATATACTCTTATGTAACTGCAGGTTATTACAATAATCCTGCCAGTGTTTTTATCTGTTTACAATTTATCTATAAATATTCAACAAACGATTTCCACTCTTTTATAAAAAGTTTGTTATCTTGATTTCTTATTCTTCCAGTAAGTTTCGCCATTTCTGTGTATTCCATAACTTTTTGTATCCATGCTTCCTTTGCTGGAACTACTTCTTCTTTCCATTTTTGGGCAAGACTGTAGTCGCCTACATAAATAAGTTTCTATACAATTTTGGTACTTCTGTCCCTATAATTACCAAGAGAAAGGCTTCTGGGGTTTTTTACAAACATTATTTTGAACATTTTTTTCATTTCATTGTATATCATTTCCCACAAAGCCTTAACCTTACTGCAAGACCACCACATATGATAAAAGGAACCTTCTTTCTCTTTACATTTCCAACACTTATTTGATTTAGATTTATACATTTTTCCCAGTTTACTCAGTGAACATGGAACCTTCTTAGACAAAAGGAAATACCGCTCAGGCCATAACAGTTAAAGTATGGAAGGAAGACAACACTATCTGTGGCTGCTGACCACAATGGCTGTGCTTTTCTTTCACTGTCAATGGCAGTGCACCAGTGCCAGATTTAGGTTTGATGAGGCCCTAAGCTACTGAAGGTAATGGGGCCCTTTAATGTCCAGCTACCCTTTGTCAACAACAAATTGCTGCTGTTTTTTGTTTTAAATATATGCCATATGGTAATTTATGGACCTTATAGGTATCTAAAGCCATTTGTACATGTTGCCATGCAACCAGTCCATGCAGAATGTAGGAACCCTATATATAGAAAAACCTAGACAGTATCTTAAAAAGCAGACATCACCTTGCCAACAAAGGTCCATATAGTTAAAACTATGGTTTTCCCAGTAGTGATGTATGGAAGTGAGAGCTGGACCATAAAGAAGGCTGATCGCCGAAGAATTGATGCTTTTGATTTATGGTGCTGGAGGAGACTCTTGAGAGTCCCATGGACTGCAAGAAGATCAAACCTATCCATTCTGAAGGAAATCAGCCCTGAGTGCTCACTGGAAGGACAGATCCTGAAGCTGAGGCTCCAATACTTTGGCCACCTCATGAGAAGAGAAGACTCCCTGGAAAAGACCCTGATGTTGGGAAAGATGGAGGGCACAAGGAGAAGGGAAAGACAGAGGACAAGATGGTTGGACAGTGTTCTGGAAGCTACCAGCATGAGTTTGACCAAACTCCGAGAGGCAGTGGAAGACAAGAGTGCCTGGCATGCTCTGGTTCATGGGGTCACGAAGAGTCGGACACGACTAAACAACAACAACTACATATATAGAAAGGAGCAAACCAGTGATATTTTAGGGAGCAAGCTAGTAGGCGGGGCCCATGACTTACATCATAGGAGCCAACACAATACAAAACAAAACACTGTTGTGGTATGTAGGTTTTATTTTATCTGTTTTTTATCTTATATTTTGGAAATGTACATCCAGGTTTTTTTCCCTTTACATTTTTTGGGGCCCTCAAGAGAGTGGGGCCCTAAGCTGTAGCTTGTTTAGCTTATACGTAAATCCGGCACTGCACCACACCTCTGAATGCAGGTTCCTGGGAATCACAAGTGGGAAGAGGGCTGTTGTGCTTGCCTCCTTATTCCGGTCTTCCCATGGGCATCTGGTTGGCCGCTGTGCGAACAGGATGCTGGGCTGGATAAGACCTTTCGCCTGAGTTCTTCTCGCGTTCTTATGATGGGGCAATGCAAAAATTCCTCTTTAGTAAGGTAAAGGTAAAGGGACCCCTGACTGTTAGGTCCAGTCACGACCGACTCTGGGGTTGCGGCGCTCATCTTGCTTTTTTGGCCGAGGGAGCCGGCGTACAGCTTCAGGGTCATGTGGCCAGCATGACTAAGCCGCTTCTGGCGAACCAGAGCAGCACATGGAAATGCCATTTACCTTCCTGCCAGAGTGGTACCTATTTATCTACTTGCACTTTGACGTGCTTTCGAAATGCTAGGATGGCAGGAGCAGTGACCGAGCAACGGGAGCTCACCCCGTCGCGGGGATTTGAACCGCCGACCATCTAATCGGCAAGTCCTAGGCTCTGTGGTTTAACCCACAGCACCACCCGCACCCCCTCTTTAGTAAAAAAAAAAAAAAACAAAAATCACCCTCTTCAATCTCTCCCCTACCCCCCTCTGCTTTTCACTTTACAACACATGAATGAAGAAAATGTTCAGGCTATTTTCTTTGTTCTCTGAAGTGTAACAAGGCAACAAATTGACCCAGGAGGTTCGGGGAGGGTGGAGGGAGGATCACAATTTGTTTCTTCTGCCTTGGTTTCTCCAGCTTCTCTTCTCGCTTCACACACGCAGAAAGCCTGCCTTCTCATTCCTCCAGCTTCTGCGCAAACTAAGATTGGCAGCTGCCACTCAGGAGAGGCAAATGCATCATGCCTTTCACCCTGAGACTGATGTCCCAAGAGCAGCTGCTCTGACTAGGCGTCTGTGAAAGAACGGAGAAAGGGCCATAGCATATTGGCAGAGCATAACACAGGGTCCCTGGACGTTTTACCGTCTATTGATCCCTATGTCACCACTTTATTTCTCGCTGCCGCCACCCAGGCCCTACCTGGTACAATACTGAGTCCAGTCAGGGTTAAATTGGAACATAAACTTCTGTTTATTTATTGCAGTTTAACAAGCGTGTGGTTTCATAAACGGTATCAGTCCATTGCAATCATGGGCTGCCTACCCAGACCTATAACTTCCGCTACCTGCTCTCACTCACTAAACCACCTCTCAGATATTTACTTGTCTTCCTAGCTCCTAACTGTTCCTGACTCAGCTTATTTCGCTACACTAACTCAACCTACCCACAGACTCTATCCCAATTCACTCCCACTCCACCCAACCACTCAACTCCCGACGAACTCCTCCCTTCGCCCCTTCCAGAGCTGGTTTTATAGTCCCTCTGACTCCACCCCCATGGGTTCTGACTGGGCAACCTGTTTAACTATTTCACCTCCAGCACTCTCGTATGTTAACGTCACAGGCATCTATAGGTAGGGGCGGGACTATCCCCTGCATAAAAACCTTAGAGAGCTGCTGCCAGACAGTGTCAGTACTACTAGGGGGACCATTGCTCTGACTCAGTGTGAGGCAGCTCCCTGCACTGCTATGCTCATAGCAGTGTCCGGGCTGAACGATGGGGGTGGAGACGCTCCTTCAGGTATACAGGACCGAGGCCGTTTAGGGCTTTAAAGGTCTGCACCAACACTTTGAATTGTGCTCGGAAACGTACTGGGAGCCAGTGCAGATCTCTCAGGACCGGTGTTATATGGTCCCGGCGGCCACTCCCAGTCACCAGTCTAGCTGCCGCATTCTGGATTAATTGCAGTTTCCGGGTCACCTTCAAAGGTAGCCCCACGTACAGCGCATTGCAGTAGTCCAAGCGGAAGATAACCAGAGCATGCACCACTCCGGCGAGACAGTCACACACAGCCTCCAGAATCCCACTACCTCTGGCTTAGGGCAAGAATGGGGAACTTCACAGGCCAATTAATTGAATTGATTTGTATCCCAAGAGCTCAAGGTGGTATACATGGTTTTCCCCTCCCCATCTTACCCTCAAACAACCCTGTGGTAGGCTAAGAGACAGTGGCAGGCCCAAGGTCACCCAGTGAGAATCATGGCTTGAGTGGGGATTTGAAGTCTAGTCTCCCAGGTCCTAGTCCAACACCTTAACCACACTCCACCACAGTGACCTGCCAGACATCCCTTACTCGGCTTGTGAGACCATTTAGGTCAAACCAGACACCCTCTGATGTTGCGTATGTCACCCAGTGTGTGGCAGATAAAGACACTTTCAGATGAAAAGGTATCAGTTGATCATCAGGACTTACAAGTGCCTAGTTCATAGTTCATGAACTATGCAGAATTGGCAAAAATGACAGAAAGACCAAGAGAAAAAGACAACAGAGACTTTGAAAAAGATTGGGAACCATTCATACTATATTTGCAGAAACAAAGAAAGGCAATGGACTTGATGGCAGGGTTTAAATAAACATCCACATTATTAGCACCAGAAAATGTTTGGAAGGTAGTGAAATAAGATGATGTATTTAATTTTATTTTTATGTTTTTAAGGTTTGATGTTATGTTGTTAATAACTTTTCCTGTTGAGAGATAGCAAAGTGGGTGAAAATATAAACAAACCAGAAACGCAAGTTGGGGGAAGTCTTGGAGGGGAGGGAGGGAGGAATATATAGTAAATGTTAAGAATTTGAGATGTATGTAATGAACGAAAATGAAAAATGAATAAAAAAACTTTTTTTTAAAAGGGACTTACAAGTTCCTTTTCCAGTAAAGTTTGATTTCAAACCATGTCAGTGTGAAATGGGCTGCCTGATGTTACTGCAATGGCAGGTGATTGGCAGGTGGAACTGCTCCGGCCTGCGAGAAACCTTGCTGCAGGTCTGTGTGAAGAGCACTGCAAGGGAGATGTATACAACCCTGTTTGATAAACCCATTATACAGATATTGCCAGCACCTGCCTGGAAGCTCAATGAGTAATCACGATTCAACACAGACGTAAGCTGCCCTGGACTTGGGACCAGTGCCGGTTTTACGTATAGGCTAAACAAGCTATAGCTTAGGACCCCACTCTCTTGGGGGGGGGGGCAAAAATAAAATGGGAAAAAACCTGGATATACATTTCCAAAATATAAGATAAAAAACAACTCCTTCGTAATTGTATTTCAGTTCAACAATTACTTTGATAAAATACAAATTTTGTTATGTGCAAATGGCTTTAGATACCTATTAGGTCCATAAATTACCATATGGCATATATTCAACACAAAAAACAGCGACAATTTGTTGTTGACAAAGGACAGCTGGACATATAAAGGGCCCCATTACCTTCAGTAGCTTAGGGCCTCCTCAAACCTAAATCCAGCCCTGCTTGGGACCCAGCAACGAAATACGGATCACCGGTGAGAAACAGCAGCCACTCAGGGCTTTGAGAAACCTCCATCTGGGCTGCATTCTTCTCTGATAATTTGTAGTGGAAACCTCCTCAGGGAGGAGGAAGCCGTGTGCGTGTCCAAATATTCCCACTTCAGATCGTTGCGGAAGAGATTATCCGCTGTTCCTGTGTTCTTGGGTACCACTTTGGTTGTTTTGCCAGGGCAGGGGAGAACGCATCTTCTCAAATGGGGAGCCTGAAATGGAAACAGGGTTATTCCACTCAAGCCATGGAAAATGTGTGGGAAGTTCTTCCGCAGTGGAGAATTGCTGATTTCTACAGGTACTTGCAGATTCGTCAGTGCTGCAGCTGGGATCCCGTGAGGACTAGGCAAACTGGGACCCAGGTGCGTCATTTTGGAACTTGCCCCTTTCCCTGATCTGGGGCTGGGAAATCCATCTGCCAAGGGTTCCAGGCAGTGCCACCAAGGACCCCTGCAGCGTTTAGCGCACCTGCTCCTCGGCTGCCCTGTTGCTCAGTTGGGGAGCAGCACCACCTTCTGGAAGACTTGTTCCCTGCAGCTGAGATAACAGGACATTTTAAGTACATCAAAGTTCTGCTAGACACCTCTCGCTGCTGCTGCTGCTGCAGCAAGTATGAAATCTATGATGTCAGATGAATTTCTTTTAGAATGTGGGTCAGGAAATGTGAGCAGGCAAAGTATTAATGTTAACGGCTTCTCTGTTTATTATACAGGGTGTATGTGTTGATGCAAAATAAATGGGAAAGTTGATACAAAATTATTATTATTATTATTATTATTATTATTATTATTATTATTATTATTAGTTTTGGTGGCTCTTGTCTGGTTCTTCCAAGGACTTAGGAGATTATTGGATTGTTCTTGTTTTTATTATGCATTTCATTATGTATTTTATGCTTTTATCTTGTGATTTTATTTTGCGAACCGCCCTGTATAGGGTGGTATAGAATAAGAATAAGAATAAGAATAAGAATAATATAATATAGATCTGAAAAAGAGAAAGCACCACCTATTCTAGAAGAGCAAGGGAAAATAAAGGAAGAATGAGCAGATTAACTTGACACGCCCAGAGTTTTTTAACCATTTCCCCAAAAGCATACCCCTCTTAGTCTGTTGCAGCAGAAACAAATATTCTTGTGGCATCTTAAAGACTAAAGAATTATGGAATAAGTTTTCCTGGATTCAGTTCACCAGATGCATGGAGTGTTATGCTACATCAGCTAGTTTCTTTTGTACTGGTTTTTCCTCCACTGGTGTATAAGGCGGGGGAGGGAATACTAGCAGTGAGCTCAGATGGAAAGGAGATACACAAAATACAGACTGTCATGTCTGCATTAAAACTTTAGGCTTCTATCCAGTGTGAGTCACAGAGCAGACCTGTTGAAGTTAATGGTTCTTGTTGTTTAGTCGTTTAGTCATGTCCAACTCTTCGTGACCCCATGGACCAGAGCACGCCAGGCCCTCCTGTCTTCCACTGCCTCCCGCAGTTTGGTCAAACTCATGCTGGTAGCTTCGAGAACACTGTCCAACCATCTCGTCTTCTGTCGTCCCCTTCTCCTTGTGCCCTCCATCTTTTCCAACATCAGGGGCTTTTCCGGGGAGTCTTCTCTTAGATCTTTCTTCTCCACTAGGTTTCAAGAGAAGACCCAAAGTCCAGCTTGGGTTCAACACAGGGCAAGACATGTCTCTGGTTCTGCTGATTCCAGCATCTGCCTCCCGCAGCAACTCTGCAACTCCATCTGCTATTCATATTGGACATTAGAAGTCAGAGCCAAATCTCATTTAAGCATCAGCTAGGTGCTCAGTTACACACAGTGACACTCCACTGAACTTACAGCGTTAATAATAATAATAATAAGTCGCTTTATCTTGCCCAAGACAACCCAAAGCAACTTTCGACCAAACAACCACTTCCATGAAGCACTCTTACACTCTTATCCAGTACTGTCCTTACCATGTCTACTCGGAAGTAAGCCTAATTGAATTCAGTAGGGGTTACGGGAGAAATACAGCCTTTACACGCCCTTTAAAAAAAGAAAAAGATTTTACATGTGATAGGACCATGGGCGTAGCCAAGGGAGGCAGCTGCTGTCCCCTAGATCAAGTAAAACAATAGAAATACTTAATTAACTGACCAATCACGTCAGTTCTGCCCCACCCCGACAGAAATCCTGGCTACGCCCACGCTCCTGCCCCACTGATAACTCTGGCTACTTTTCTTCTGATTTGCACACATTAATAATTTGGTATTAATTTAACATTTTGAGATGTGTATTTTTGTAGCATTTTGTTTAAGCTGTCTATGGTTGCTTCCGGTTTTTTGTACACCTTTTTAATAATATTAAGCGGTAAAGAAATTAAATAACCAAATTGAAACCAGCAGCCATTTCCCTCTGTTGGAGGACTGCATTCTGGTCAGCGCGCAAAATAAATTGATTGATTCATTCATTTGCAGGACAGAGTCCACCAGCTGCCCTCAGGGGTGTTGGGGGACACTGCCCTGTTGGCAGTCTTGAAGTAAGATTTGTCGCTGCCAGTCCCCAGTCGGTTTCTGTGCTGAAAATGGTGGAAGGGCACCATCTTTGCCTCAGGCGGCAAAATGTATTGGGCCGGCCCTGTCACTGAGAAAGGGAAAATGTATTTTTGAGCTAAAATCAGTCCTCCGTTGCCTCAGTTCCTTTATTATTTTTATTTTTATGGGGGGGGGAATGATATAATACAGTCACAGCAAAGAAAAGAACATGGCATTAGGTTTATGACGCCATTTTACATGGGCTTATAACATTGGAAGCCCAGATAGGTTCTCCACAGACAGGTTTGTGAGGCGGGTGGAGGAGCTTTGACTTTCGTTTCTCCTTGCATAAGAAAAAAATAGGGAAACCAGCTTATCAAGGAAAATATCTTTAATGGGCCCTGGTCTCCCTGATTCCTCTTTTCCTCACTCCTCCTCCTCTTTAGTACAGGCATAAGCAAACTCGGCCCTCCAGATGTTTTGGGACTACAAGTCCCATCATCCCTAGCTAGCAGGACCAGTGGTCAGGGATGATGGGAACTGTAGTCTCCAAAAATCTGGAGGGCCGAGTTTGCCTATGCCTGCCTTAGTACCTCTTAGTATCTCAGTTTCATTTATACCAAAGATGGAGAACCCCAGTGTGGCGTTTGCCCTCCTATGTGTGTGACATCATACTGGCTTCATAAGGAAAGGGTTAACTAATTGTAAAATGACTAATCAATGGGAACCCAAGGGGCAGAATTCACTGTGTATAAGGTTTAAGCACAGAGAGAATTTGTTAAGAGGAGTTAGAGTTAGAGTGGTTGAGAAGACAGTCTGGAGTTAGACAAGAGAGGGAAGATAAGTCCATGGGTTGGGCTAGTCTGGTGTGAGAGAGTGAGAGAATTTGTTAAGAGGAGTCAGTCAAACAGTTGAGATAATCAGTCGGAAGGTATTAGGAAGGTATATAAGAAACTAAGGTTAAGAAACTGATAGGAATATTATCTGAGAAACTATAAACTTGTTAATGTTTGTAAAATAAACTTGTTTTTTTTTGTTCACTTTTAACAACTGTGTTTTACCAGAGAGTAACTGGTTGGTGGCAGCGGGGAAGCGAGCACAGTGGTGGCACAGGGATCAATAGACCGTTAACCATCCGGGGACCCTGTGTGATCGCCACACCCAGGCTGTGTCCAGATATGGCCCCTCTATCTGGCCTGTGAGACTCCTCTCAGGCCACATCCTTCTCCTCTGGCCACATCTCTCACCAACTCTACTTTGTGTCCTCCTTGAGTGTGTGTGTGTATGTGTTTGCCGGGTTTCCCTGAACTCTAACCATGCCTCTTCCTTGCCTGAATGGAGGACAGAGAGAGAGAGAGAGAGAGATACATGAGTTTCTGTGTGGAAAGTAACGTACTGTGAACAAAGATAAAATTCACCTCCATTGCTCCACCCACTTTCGTCTCTGGCCCCGCCCACCACACCATGTGGCCCCCTGGCAGTTTGCCCTGGTGGAAATTCGGCCCTCGGCCTGGAAAAGGTCCCTTGCCCCTGTTTTACGCGCTTTGGTTTCACCCATGATAAACATTCCTTCTTGGATAACTCAGCTGGTTGAGCAGGTGACTCTAAACCTCAGGGTTCTGGGTTCGAGCCCCACGTCGTGCAAAAGATTCCTGCACATAGCTGTCAACTTACAGATTTGAAAATAAGGGACCAGCAGCCTCGAAAATAAGGGATCAGCAGCCAAAATAAGAGATTTTGCTTAGCTTATACAGAAATCCGGCACTGATGAAGCCACGCTGCTTTTGCTGCGACTGACTGTGTTTTGCAGGGGGTTGGACTAGATGATCCTAAGGGTCTACAACTCCCACCAAAGAAGAGGGGCAGACAAACTGATGAACGACATCAAGATGGCAAAGCTTACATGCAGAATTAGAAACCAGGAAGACGACCTCTTTAATAAAGAATGGGGAAAGTTTATAATGTATTTGAAAAGCTGTTGTCAAGAGTTACATACATTGGTAGGATTGACAGAAAACTTGTAGTAAAAATTTGAACTATGGATGGACAAATGATTTATAAAAATAGAGTTATGAAAGGGATGCAGAGGGGGAAATCACTACATTAAGACGCTGCACTGGTTGGAGGGGATGCTAAGCACCACGTCGGGGCTGCCGTCGCCCTGGCGCGAGGAGTTCCATCGGCCCTTCCCCGTCCGAGAGGGAGGGAGGGAGACTCTCGCCCACGCCACCCGCGAGCCCGGCATGAGGCGGTTGCGGCACCGCGGCGGCCCTGAAGTGCTGCCCTTCTGCGTCCCTCCCCATTCCCTCCTCTTCCTTCTCAGGCTGCCTCCTCAGCCGCTGCCGCCGCTGCCGCCTCCAGCTTCCCCTGGCAGCGCGGCAGAAGTCTCGCAAGAGAGGGGCTGCCTGCCCACCCGCTGCCACCTGTCTCCTCACGACGCGCCCCTGAGGGGGAAATGGAAGAGACGGAGACGCAGCAGCTCGTGCGCATGCTCTCTCTTATGGCGGAGGACCCCGAGCCGCTGCTTCCCTCCCGAGCTGGGCAAGCATGAGACCCGGGAAAATTAAGGGACATCATCCATAAGGGACAGCAGCAGGACACGGCGCTAGGATAAGGGAGTTTCCCGCCAAATAAGGGACGGTTGACAGCTATGTTCCTGCATTGCCTGGGTTTGGACTACATGACCCTCGAGGTCCCTTCCAACTATGATTCTAGGATTCTATTATTCTTTCCGCCTTCGCCCCCAGCTTTCCCGGGTTCAGGGGCTGCTCTTGACTAAAACAGCAACGTGGTTTGCGATTGTGAAACCAGAACTGTATGGTGTTGGTTATTCCAAAGCAATTCATCCAGATTTGAACACTCGCCATGTGCCTTGTCACAGTGAGAATAAGTGCGGGAAGGATCCCTGGTGGCTAATGGTGATACCCTTGAGAGGTCTGCCCACATTCTTGCTGCAATGTTAGTTCATTAAACTCCAAGGGGGGAGTTTTATTGCGGCTGCAATTAATCCCAAAGAGAAGCAGCAAATATTGTCCCCAGTTGCTGGGAATCGTGAGCCAAGATAATGTGGGTTTCGCATACATAGGCGTAGCCAGGGGGACAAGGTGAGGGGGAGGAGCCAACCCCCTCCCCCAAATCAAGCAAATAAATAAAAAATACTTAAGTAAAAGTAGAAATAATCAGAATATTTGAAATGCTCAACAGGCTATCCATGGGCTCTGCTTACTGAGTGCGCACAGAGAAACTGCATTGGAAGAAAATGAGGAATTTGAGATTTTCGGCAAATCCAAGAAAACTTGTTTTGGTTCAGATTTTTTAAAAAGAAGAAGAAAAGGCGTGTTCTTTGTAATTTTGCAAAATATATTCAATTACTACATAAAACCCTGGTGTTCAGGGTTGCCAAAATAAAATAAAATATTGGGGGGCAGGAAAGCCCCAAGCAGCACAATCGATCACATGACACGGTGCGCACACACCATTTGAATGGCAATGCCTATCAGTTGGGGGGGGGTATAGATTTTTTGGGGGGGGAGACTCTTCGGGCCCTATGAGTCGGTTTGTATGCTGGTGTTAATTTTTAAAATTTAACTTCCTAGTTTTCAAATGACTGAAGAGCACTGGGGTTCAAAAGAAAGTAATTCAAAACAACCACTGTTGAGACATTAAATTCCAAATCTGCTAGACAGAGCCAGACAGAGGATGATGACTGGTGGGTGTCCTGCCACCCCCCAACCCCCCCCCCCATAAATCCTGGTTACGCCAATGTTCCCATAGCCACCTGGTTGGCCACTGTGAGAACAGGATGCTGGACTAAATGGGCCATTGGTCTGATCCAGAAGGGCTCTTAGGTTTTTATAACTTAGGGTGGATCTACACACCAGGGGGGCGGGACGCTATAAATAAGTCAGAAATGAAATCATTATAACAAAAGGGGGAGAAATGCTATGGAAAATCGCGTATAATTTTTTTTTACTCTCCAGCGCCATCTGGTGTTGCGTGTTTATAACCCATTCAAAACACTGTTTTTTGACTAAGGTAACAGAGCCCCTAGAGACGCTGCTGGAACAATTGTGAGAACCAAGTTACAATCCGCCCCTGGAAGAGCAGGGTTCAAATCCCCACTCAGCCATGAAGAGCAAAGGTAAAGGTTAAGTCCAGTCAAAGGCGACTATGGGGTTGCAGCACTCATCTCGCTTTCAGGCCAAGGGAGCCGGTGTTTGTCCACAGACAGCTTTCTGGGTCGTGTGGCCAGCAGGACTAAACCACTTCTGGTGCAACAGGACATCATGACAGAAACCGGAGTGCACGGAAACGTCGTCTAGCTTCCTGCCACAGTGGTACCTATTTATCTACTTGCACTGGTGTGCTTTTGAACTACTAGGTTGGCAGGAGCTGGGACAGAGCAATGGGAGCTCACCCTGTTGCGGGGATTCGAACCACCAACCTTTTGATCGGCAAGCCCAAGAGGCTCAGTTGGTTAGACCACAGCACCACACACATCCCAAGGTTTACCTGCCCCTGTAAATTCTCTCTTATTTAGGAACTTTCACCTATAAGGGTGAAATGGGGAAGAGAGGAACCATATGCACCACTTTGAGATCCTTGCAAGATAATGGTGGTATAATAATGATAATAATAATAATAATAATAATAATAATAATAATAATAATAATAATAATAATAATAATAATAATAATAGGTTTCCCATTGTTTCTTCGCGGCTCTGCAGTGACCTAACCCTGGCTGGCTGGCTTGCATAAGCTAACCCATGATTTCCATGTCTGGCACAGTTCTGCAGCTTGTGTTTTCCCTTCGTATCCCAAATATTATCTAAATACTACCGTCTTTTAGTTTCTAATATTCACTAACAGTCTCCGGTACCCCAGCTATTAATGCCAGTATTGCTGTCACTCCAAGACTCAACGTGCAGTTCCTCCTTGCGGCCACCAGAGGCTGCTCTGAGGCTATGTTATTAGAAGCCAGGGTCTATAAAGTAGAATTATAAGGGGTGATGCTGAGACTTTCAGATAATGGTTAATTGACAAACTCGGCGTGTGTTTATATTTATCTCTTCCTCTGTGAGTACCTCCAAACGCTGTGCACACACTTCAGATCCGTAGAAACAAGCTATTTTGTGCAGGTTAATGGCACAAATTTGCAAATGGTTAATACAAATATCCGGGGAGAGGACAGGTGTGTGTCTGACGTTACAGAAAACAGTCTACACCTTGTTTGTCATGGTTGCAAAAGAGAGGCCTTTGAACAGCAGCACCAGGCTGAAAAAATGTACCTCCAGGTTTGTATTTAACAGAAAACTATGGTTAGGTGGGGACGCGGGTGGCGCTGTGGGTTAAACCACAGAGTCTAGGACTTGCCGATCAGAAGGCCGGCGGTTCGAATCTCCGTAACGGGGTGAGCTCCTGTTGCTCGGTCCCTGCTCCTGCCAACCTAGCAGTTTGAAAGCACGTCAAAATTCAAGTAGATAAATAGGTACCGCTCTGGCAGGAAGGTAAATGGCACTTCCGTGCGCTGCTCTGGTTCACCAGAAGCGGCTTAGTCATGCTGGCCACATGACCCAGAAGCTGTACGCCACCTCCCTCGGCCAGTAAAGCGAGATGAGCGCCGCAACCCCAGAGTCGGCCACGACTGGACCTAATGGTCAGGGCCCCCTTTACCTTTATGTTTAGGTGCCGAATCTTTGACTGCTCAGCTAATCATACCAAGGGCTGAGCAAAGTCACTGCAAAGGAATTATAAAAGCAACTTGTGGGTATTCTGGCTTGGCACTGCATGCACCCAGGGCCAAATTGGTCAAAAGATCTCAGAGAACAATTTTAGATACCCATAGCAATCGGGGAAACATGGGTGCTGTAGCTGAGGGTCCTGCACTGCAGAGGGTTTTACTAGATTAGTGGTTCCCAACCCTTTTTTTTGGCCATGCCCCATCTAAGCATCTCTAGAATCCTGATTCCCGCCACCCATGACATATGATTCTCAGAGATTTACAACCTCTCCTAGACAACGACAGTTCTGTTTCTCAAGCTCTGGGAGGAAGACCTTTCATTGCCTACAGACAGCCACCCAATCTTAAACAACTCACCGACAATAATACAGCAAGCAGACTTAACATGGACGCTGGTGCCAGAGTCTGCAATAAACCCAGATGCCTCAGAGATGGACCTCAGTGTCTGGGTTGAACGATGGGGGTGGAGACGCTCCTTCAGGTATACAGGACCAAGGCCATCTAGGGCTTTTCTTTTTTTTAAGAATATTTATTGCAAATTTTAAACAAAAAAATCACCAAACATATAAAATACCATCACCAAAGTATAACAAACAAAAGAAAACAGAAAAAAACAAAAGGATACACATAAAATAGAAAAAATACAACAAAAACAACTGTCCATAAATCATATTTCCATAACCTTTGGACTTCCTCACATCTCCCTTTCCTGCGTTCTCAGTAATAAAATTATAAGCAGCAATTTATTGCCCTTATTTCAGTTCTTATTTTGTAAATCTCAAATATTATGTCTCAAACTTTAAATATTTTTCTCAAATACTTAACTGCTAGATTTAAACATAATATTACTTCAAATTTCATCCTTTTCTTAAACATCACTTATTCTCATATATCTTTCAACTAAATTGCTGATACCATGTTGTTTTCTATCGTGCATTTTCTTAACATTCATACAGCTTATAATGTTTTTGTAAATAGTCCTTAAACTTTTTCCAGTCCTCTTCCACTGGCTTTAAAGGTCAGCACCAACACTTTGAATTGTGCTTGGAAAAGTCCTGGGAACCAATGTAGGTCTTTCAGGACTGGTGTTATATGGTCTCAGCGCCCACTCCCAGTCACCAATCACCAGTCTCTCTGCTGCATTCTGGATTAGTTGTAGTTTCCAGGTCACCTTCAAAAGCAGCCCCACATAGAGCGCATTGCAGTAGTCCAAGCAGGAGATAACTAGAGCATGCGCCACTCTGGCAAGACAGTCTGCAGGCAGGTAATATAATAATTATAATAATAATTTAATATTTATACCCCGCCCATCTGGCTGGGTTTCCCCAGCCACTCTGGGCGGCTTCCAACAGAATAGGGTTGAACAGGTAGGGTTTCAGCAAGTATATCTGCCCCCAAAACAAAACGCTCATGATGATTTCGATTATGCTTCCAGCTGTCACGGCTTCCCTGAAAGAATTCTGGAAACTGCAGTTTCATGAGGGTGCTGAATATTCAGTTAGGAAGCCCTCTTCTCCCATCACTCTCACAGAACTATAATTCCCAGCGTTCTTTGAGCAGAGGGAATTGGCAACAAGGGAAGGGTGAAATCTGTGACTCTCCACATACTATTTGGACTATAACCGGGGGCGTGTTTTTCAGCCAGAATGCACCAGAACTCAGTTCCAGCACCTCTCAGGTGGGCGCCATTGCCATTCTAAGAGAATGAGGGAGGCGTTCATGGTGAGTTCTGGCACCTTTTCCCCCGGAAAAATAGCACTGACTTCAACACCCAACACCCATGATCACTGGCCATACTGGCTGGGGCAAATGGGAACTGGAGCTCTCAGGGCAACAGGATACCCCGAGACAAATGGAATAACTTGATTTTATCTGTCATTTCATTTTTCTTTTCTGTTTCTGTTTCTCTTTTTCTTCTCCCTTTTCTTTGCTCCTGTTTCCTTTTAGATTAGATTTTGTAAACATTTCTTTTATTCTGGTATATTTGATACTTTGTACTGGGTATAAACTTTTGCATATCTTTTGATGAGCGTCAACAGTCCTTTTTAAAAAAATGTCGGTAGTCACCAAGAAGTCGTTACACTAAGTGCCACACTTTTAACATTGGAGGGAGGATGGTACTCACAGTATCCGCAGAAAAAAAAAGCCCTGAGTATCATATATATGGGACGCGGGTGGCGCTGTGGGTTAAACAACAGAGCCTAGGACTTGCTGATCAGAAGGTCGGCGGTTTGAATCCCCGCAACGGGGTGAGCTCCCGTTGCTCGGTCCCTGCTCCTGCCAACATAGCAGTTCGAAAGCACGCGAAAGTGCAAGGAGATAAACAGATACCACTCTGGTGGGAAGGTAAATGGCATTTCCATGAGCTGCTCTGGTTCGCCAGAAGTGGCTTAGTCATGCTTTTTTTAAAAAAAGATATTTATTAAAAGTTTAATAGTTACAGAAAAAAGAAGAAAACAGTAAAAAGTTCACAATACATCAAAAATAAAGAGGGGAAAAACCAAAAAAGAACAATACAACAAAACAACAAGAAAAGCAAAAACATTCAAAAAACACATCCAATATCTCTATATCTCTACCTTTCATTTACTTGTATCATCGACCTCCTCACACCTCCCTTTTTTGTATTCTTGTTCAATTAGCTATTTCAGCAAATCCTTTCCATCTTTCTCAATTTTTGTTCTATAATTTATCTTAACACAATCTGACCTTAAATTTTACACTTTGGCCCATTAACAATCTATTTTTACTTAGTTCTTTATAACATTTCTGCTAAAACCATGTAACTTCATTCCAGCATCCTTCTAACATTCATTAATTTTACAATATTTCTGTAAATATACTTTGAATTTTTTTCCAATCTTCTTCCACCAACTCTTCTCCCTGGTCTCGGATTCTGCCAGTCATTTCCGCCAATTCCATGTAGTCCATCAGCTTCATCTGCCATTCTTCCCGGGTGGGTAAATCTTGTGTCTTCCAATGCTTTGCGATTAGTATTCTTGCTGCTGTTGTAGCATACATTAAAAAAGTTCTATCCTTCTTTGGCACCAATTGGCCGACCATGCCCAGGAGAAAGGCCTCTGGTTTCTTCAGGAAGGTATATTTAAATACCTTTTTCATTTCATTATAAATTATCTCCCAGAAGTTCTTAATCCTTGGGCATGTCCACCAAAGATGAAAGAATGTACCTTCAGTCTCCTTACATTTCCAACATTTGTTATCAGGCAAATGGTAGATTTTTGCAAGCTGACTGGTGTTATGTACCACCTATAGATCATTTTCATTAGATTCTCTCTTAAGGCATTACATGCCGTAAACTTCATACCTGTGGTCCATAACTGTTCCCAGTCAGCCATCATAATATTATGTCCTACATCTTGTGCCCATTTGATCATACCAGATTTCACTGTTTCATCTTGAGTATTCCATTTCAACAGCAAGTTATACATTCTTGACAAATTCTTAACTTTGGGGTCTAACAATTCTGTTTCCAATTTTGATTTTTCCACCTGGAAGCCTAATTTTTTGTCCAAATTATATGCCTCCATTATTTGATAATAATGGAGCCAGTCTCGCACTCTGTTTTTTAATTTTTCAAAACTCTGCAGTTTTAGTCTATCTCCCTCTTGCTCCAGAATTTCCCAATACTTCGGTCATTTGGCCTCCATATTGAGTTTTTTCTGAGCCTTTGCTTCCATTGGTGACAGCCATCTCGGGGTTTTATTTTCTAACAGGTCTTTGTATCTTATCCAGACATTAAACAGTGCTTTCCTGACAATATGGTTTTTAAACGCTTTATGTGCTTTAACCTTGTCATACCACAGATATGCATGCCAACCAAATACATTGTTAAAACCTTCCAAATCCAACACGTCAGTATTTTCAAGAAGCATCCATTCTCTCAGCCAACAAAAAGCGGCTGATTCATAATAAAGTTTAAGGTCTGGCAGGGCAAATCCACCTCTTTCTTTAGCATCAGTTAATATCTTAAATTTTATACGAGGCTTCTTGCCCTGCCAGACAAATCTAGAGATATCTCTCTGCCACTTCTTGAAACAATCCATTTTGTCCAAAATTTGCAATGTTTGAAACAGAAACAGCATTCTTGGCAGTACATTCATTTTTATCACAGCAATTCGACCTAACAACGATAACTTCAAATTTGACCATATTTCTAAGTCCTTTTTCACTTCAGTCCAACATTTTTCATAATTATCCTTAAATAAATTCACATTCTTAGCGGTCATATTAACCCCTAAATATTTCACTTTCTTAACCAGTGTTAATCCTGTCTCCTTCTGAAACTTATCTCTCTCGATCTCAGCTTTTTCTCTAAAACCTTAGTTTTCGTCTTGTTCAACTTATAACCTGCTACCTGACCAAATTCTTGAATCAGTTCCAGAACTCTTTTAGTACTAAATTCTGGCTCCTGTAAAGTCAATACCAAATCATCAGCAAATGCTTTCAGTTTGTACTGTTTGGCTCCCACTTGTATACCTTTTACCAGTTGGTCCTTTCTAATCATATTTAGCAAAACCTCCAGGACCGATATAAAAAGCAATGGAGAAATTGGGCAACCTTGTCGTGTTCCTTTCTCAATCTTAAATTCTTCCGTCACTACGTTATTCACAATTAATTAAGCCTTCTGTTCTGAGTAAATTGCACCTATACCATTTCCAAAGCCCCCATCCCCTGTAAATTCTTCTTCATAAAATTCCAAGAAATGTTGTCAAAGGCTTTCTCCGCGTCCACAAATATCAAAACTGCTTTAGTATTGATCTTCACTTGTAGTTTTTCTAAGATATTAATTATATTCCTCGTATTGTCAGACAAGTGTCTGCCCGGGAGAAAACCCGCTTGATCTTTATGAATTTCTTCTGTTAGCACCTTTTTAAATCTTCTAGCCAAAATGTCTGCAAAAATTTTGTAATCCACATTAAGCAGTGATATGGGGTGGTAGTTCTTAAGCTGTGTCTTTTCAATCTCTGTTTTCGGTATAAGTGTAATATATGCTTCTTTCCACGACTCTGGTGCCTTTTTCCCTTCCAATATTTCATTACAGACTTCTTTTAAAGGTTGTATTAACCATTCTTTCAAAGATCTGTAGTATCTTGAAGTCAATCCATGCGTCCTGGGGATTTACCCAATTGCATGTTCTGGATGGCTTAGTCATGCTGGCCACATGACCCGGAAGCTGTACGCCGGCTCCCTCGGCCAATAAAGCGAGAGGAGCGCCGCAACCCCAGAGTCGGCCACGACTGGACCTAATGGTCAGGGGTCCCTTTACCTTTACCTATCATACACACACACACACACACACACACACAGTGTGTGGGGAGGAATTTTATCCGGGACTTCCTCCCAAAGGAGCCTAGGATGGCAAACACAAAGTGAAAAAAACAATTTTAAACAATTCCACCACATGCAAGCTTTCCACTAAATTCAACTTAGATGCAAGCTTAACAAATAGGATGAGACAAATTCATGGCAATATGCCTCTGAATCCTAGGAGCCAACTCCTAGGGGCCGTTCCCCCAGTTGATGAGCACTGCCATTCAAATGGGGGGGGGCGGAATGCCACATTCTGTGATTGATTACAGCCGTACCTTGGTTTTCAAACAGCTTAGTTTTCAAATGTTTTAGCTCCCGAACAATCGAAACCCGGAAGTAAGTGTTCCGGTTTGAGAACTATTTTTGGAAGCTGAACGTCTGACGGGGTTTCCACAGCTTCCGATTGGCTGCAGGAGCTTCCTGCAGCCAATCAGAAGCCGCGTTTTGGTTTTTAAACATCTTGGAAGGCGAACGGACTTCCAGACAAGGGCGTAGCTAGCTGCTATGGCACCTGGAGTGGCAGGGGCGGGGCAAGCCACCCACGGGGGTGCCGTGGCAATCCGCCCAGGGGGGCAGCGGCATGAGCCATGGTGGACGCGAGCCCCACGCTGCCGTTTTGGGCTGTGCGGGGCCCGGAGCCACTGCGTCACTCCCAGGAGAGACGCGTGATTCAGGCACATTGCAAGCCAGGCCCCATGGTAAGTGCCGCCCCCCACGGTGTGTCAGTTTGTCACCCCCTCAGGGATGTCATCCGGGGGCAGCCCGCACCCACTGCACCCCCCTGCTTCCAGAACGGATTCTGTTCTACTTCCTTTTTATATATATATAAATAATTTTTATTGAGATTTAAGATCACCCACCAACACCAGTAAAACATCAAATCTTATTACATATATCCTACTTTATGTTCCGTAGAGCTGTTGACTTCCATCCTTCCCTTCCATCAGTTTTCCTATTCTATTCTATAGTTCGCAGTTTCTTTGATTAGATATTACAACATGACATAAGATTTACTTCAATCCTGCCAAAGTTTTCAAATTTGTACAGTTCTCACTTATATAGAGCAAAAATTTACACCATTCTTTTTGGTACTTTGTCTCCTCCTGATTGCGGATTCTGTGTGTCAATTTAGCCATCTCAGCGTATTCAACCAGCTTTATCTGCCATTCTCCTATTGTCGGCATCTTCTGTTGCTTCCACTTTTGAGCTATCAGACCTCTAGCTGCTGTGTTGCGTACAAATATAATCTTTGATCAGTCTTCTTAATATCTTCTCCCACCAAACCTAGCAAGAATTCTTCCGGCTTTTTGGGAAAGCTATACTTAAACATCTTTTTTAACTCGTTATAAATCGATTCCCAGAACTCTTTTAATTTATTACATGACCACCACATATGAAAGAAGTTGCCATCCTTTTCCTTGCATTTCCAGCAAGTTTTACTACTAGTTCTGTACATTTTTGCCAATTTTGTGGGAGTAAGATACCAACGATAGACCATCTTCATAACATTCTCTTTTAGGGCAGAACAAGCGGTGAATTTTATACTCTCATTCCAGAGTTTGGCCCATACATCATAGTCTATGTTGTGTCCTAGATCAATAGCCCATTTTATCATAGCCTCTTTTATAAGTTCGTCTTTTGCATTCCATTCTAATAGGAGATTATACATTTTTGAAAGTAGTTTAGACGTACTTTCTATAATGTCTATTTGAAATTTCGATTTTTTGTCTTCAAATCCTAATTTTTTGTCCTCTTTAAAAACATCATTGACTTGATGGTATTGCAACCATCCTGTCAATTTTCCAGCAATACAATCATAAGGCTTCAATTTCCAACCTTTTTCGGCCTTTATCAGAATCTCCTCATAGGTGGCCCCTCTCCCTTCTGTGTCCAGTTTTTTAACAGTTAACATATCAATTGGTGACACCCACCACGGTGTTTTCCTTTCTGTTCTACTTCCAAAGTACAGTGGTACCTTGGGTTAAGTACTTAATTCGTTCCGGAGGTCCGTTCTTAACCTGAAACTGTTCTTAACCTGAAGCACCACTTTAGCTAATGGGGCCTCCTGCTGCCGCCGCGCCTCCGGAGCACGATTTCTGTTCTCATCCTGAAGCAAAGTTCTTAACCCGAGGTACTATTTCTGGGTTAGCGGAGTCTGTAACCTGAAGCGTATGTAACCTGAAGCGTATGTAACCCGCGGTACCACTGTATGACTGTATTTGGGGTGGGACTTCGCTGTCTCCCTCCCTGCCCCCCAAATATTAAATTCAAGTTGGCACCCCTGCTCTGAACACCACTTGCTGGGCGTCCAAAGTAGGGAGAGTGCTGCCAGGCTTGGGTCCTTATCCCAGGGTTTGGAGAAGCATCTGGGTTGACCACGGTGAGACCAGAATGCTGGACTGCAAGGCCTGATCCTTCTGTTCTTAGAAATGAATGGCAGTGATTTCGTTTGAGGACATTTCAGCTGGCTGCCATGTGTCTTCTACACTCACTGGGAGGAGAAAAAGGTGCATGGCCTCAGATCCCCTCTTTTGCAGGAAGATGCAGAGAGATGAGGCCTGCACGGATCACCCCACATGGGAGGGAGCAGCAGCTCTCATGGCATGTGAAATATTTTTAGATTCTTGCAGGCCCCCTCCTCCCCAGTCACCGGGAGCGGGGGCTGGGATGTTTTATTTTTAGCTCCCACGTGTGCCTCCACTCTCTGCCTCGGGCTCCCGCTGTATGCACTGATACAGGCTGGTCACGTTTTTGGCTGCTGATGCTGATGCTGCCTTCTCCTTCTTTTCCCTTCCTCCCTCTCACACATCCACACACTGATGCTGCTTATCAGTCCCCTTCCATTCACACACACACACACACAGAGAGAGAGCCTTAAAAGGGAGTGTTGTGTAATTCTAGGGGTACCAGGGCCTAATGCCACGGGCAACTCCATCGTCTCTCTCTGTCGCTCTCTCACACACACAGACGCACACCAAAGCCCCTCCTCATTGCTATGCTGGCTTTAATTCCTACACATGGCACATTCCGCACAGCTTATCCAGGCTGTTCCTGTGGGTGGGGTGAGCAGAGCCCAAAAGGGAATGAATGGAAAACGTGATGCGGAGGGAGGGAGGGAGAGAGAGAGGATGGAGGAGTGAATGAAGAGAGAAAGAGGGAAAGCATGAATGAGACACATGAGGAGGAAAGAGGCAGAATGAAAGCCAGGATTGTCTGAATGGATGGAGAGATGTGGGGTGTTTTGTTTTTAAAAAAGGAAGTGTGTGTGTGTGTGTGTGTGTGTGTGTGTGTGTGTGTGTGTGTAATCAGAGGGGATTTCTTGTTCCTTTTTTTATTTTTTTGCCAAAGTAGGAACAAAATCCATAAGGGCATTTCCCTCACCAACTCAAAGGGCTTAGAAATACTTGAACAGATTATAAGGATAATGAAAGTGAACAACAGGCAGAGAGAGAGAGAGAGAGAGAAAGGAAGGAAGGAAGGAAGGAAGGAAGGAAGGAAGGAAGGAGAGCAAAGATGAAGAGAAATGCATTTATTTATTTATTTTAAGGGAACATCTTGCTAATTACAAAATGGAATAAAAATCTCCATCTGTAAATTCTCTCTTATTTAGGAACTTGCAGTTGCCCGGCTCATTTGTTTGTTTGTTTATAAGGGTAAACTTCTCCAAATGTTTCTAAAAAAGAGGATAATTGTTTCATCTCCTCTCCTCTCAAATCAGCATGTTGATTCTGACCTTATCAAAGCAGACTGCGTTTTCCCACCTGTTCCATCAAACATTGCTATTTTGGGGTTTCCCAGAGTTTGACCCAACCAGGTGGCATCTTCTATGTGTTGTCAAATACACACACACACACACACACACACACCCGGAATAATTCCACTTACAGGAGTAACGTGTAGTTTCAGCTAGTTCTGGTTCTTTCTGACATGTTTTGCTACATTTAGGGTAGCTGTGAGTCCTTATTTATCTTGCTGTGCTTCTTCCCCCATCATTTCCAAAGGAAATCATTTTAGGTCCCAGTGGCACTGCTGAGCATCCTCCCTGCCAGAGCACCCCCTCTCCCGACTGACATTTCCAGTGCCACTGTGCGATGCCATGTGCTTTCCCTCCCCCAATGCAATAAGTGTCAACTTCTTCAGCCATTTTGTCTTAGATGAAGCTAGTCGCTGCATCTAGCAGAGACAGCTGAACATAGTCAGCTCAGTTGGTTAGAGCATGGGGGGGTTAGGGGAGGAGTGTTAAAGGATGAGTAGTACCTCTGGTGGGGGACATATTGTGCTCCTTCTGGGGTAGTTTGTCCACCTTGGGCCCCCACCTTGCACCCAGCTCTTTCCTGTGGCTTCCAGGAGCTGTCAGCATGCGACAGCAGCCACACCCCGGGAAATGGCTTCGACAGGCAGGTAAGGGTAGACAGTGGGCCTCAAACCCTCAGCAAGTTAAGAACAGGCTCCAGCAGATCGAACAGACAAGACCAAGAGTGATTCCAATGGTCAAGATTGTGGTTTCTGCACCTGATGTAGAGGGAAGTGAGGGGCAGACAGGGCTCGTCCACCTGGGAAGATGGCCCGCCTAGGATAAGGTTACCAGATGTCCCCGGTTCCCGGGGACAGTCCCTGGATTTGCAAACCTGTCCCCGGACAAATTCCGTCCCCGGAATGTCCCCAGATTTGCAAATCTGTCCCCAGGAAACGTGGCAGCGGCAGCCTCAGCAGCCCGGAGCCAGCCTGTTAGCGCAGTTGGCTCTGGCTGGCTTCAGGAGCTGCTCTGACTATGGGGTTGCAACACTCATCTCGCTTTACTGGCCGAGGGAGCCGGCGTACAGCTTCCGGGTCATGTGGCCAGCATGACTAAGCCGCTTCTGGCGAACCAGAGCAGCGCACGGAAACGCCGTTTACCTTCCCGCCAGAGTGGTACCTATTTATCTACTTGCACTCTAACGTGCGTTCAAACTGCTAGGTTGGCAGGAGCAGGGACCGAGCAACGAGAGCTCACCCCGTTGCGGGGATTCGAACCGCTGACATTCTGACTGGCAAGTCCTAGGCTCTGTGGTTTAACCCACAGGGCCACCCATGTACTCAACTTAAAAACAAAAAAGTGTCCTGGGAATCATTGAAAAAAATCTGCTAACCATAATCTAGGAAAAGGAAAACTCTGATGCTAAACCTCCACTGCCTTGCGGGACATCTTAGGGAGAAGAAAGGGCTGATGAGTAAACCCCACACAAATCCAGAGTGGAGTCCCTAGGATGGTTGGATGGGGACTTGTATGCCTCCTCCCTGAACTCCTGAAGCCAAGCCGTATTCACTTAGGGTGAGGCAGCTGCCTCATTCTAACTAGTGGTAAAATCATGGGTGGTGCTGTGGTCTAAGCCTCTTGGGCTTGCCAATCAGAAGGTCAGCAGTTCAAATCCCCCAACAGGGTGAGCTTCCATTGCTCTGTCCCAGCTCCTGCCAACCTAGCAGTTCGAAAGCATGACAGTGCAAGTAGATAAATAGGTACCACTGCGGCGGGAAGCTAAATGGCATTTCTGTGCGCTCTGGTTTCCATCACAGTGTCCCGTTGCACCAGAAGCTGTTTAGTCCTGCTGGCCACATGACCTGGAAAGCTGTCTGTGGACAAACGCCGGCTCCCTCAGCCTGAAAGCGAGATGAGTACCGCAACCCAGTAGTCGCCTTTGACTGAACTTAACCGTCCAGGGGTCCTTTACCTTTTCACCTTAAGGGCAGTCCTGATTTGTGTATAATTACTTCTTGGCACTCATTGTTGATGAGCATCCTGCTTTATCAATCCAAATAAATTCCTCAGTATAAGTCTTTATATGGCACAAGACCATGTAACTTAAGAGACTGCCTTGTCCCTTATCCATGCAGTGGATCACTGTGATTTGCAGCAGAGTTTCCCTTGCAAGATCCAAAGATCTCAGAAGGGTACTCTGCAGTAACTCAGAAGAAGGCTTTTAGCATGCCTGCCCCTGTTCTATGTCAAGATACAACAAGCACCTACTCTCTGCACATATCTGAAAAATTTGAAGACATTCTTGTTCCAACAGCCTTTTCCAGCTGGATAAATGGGACTTTGCCATGAGCATCTATTTGGTATGGTACTGGGTTTTTTTTAATAATAATAAGAACAATAATTTATTATTTATACTCCACCCATCTGGCTGAGTATTCCCAGCCACTCTGGGCAGCTCCCAATGGAATATTAAAAACATGATAAAACATCAAGCATTAAAAACTTCCCTAAACAGGGCTGCCTTCAGATGTCTTCTAAAAGTCAGATAGTTCTTTATCTCCTTGACATCTGATGGGAGGGCATTCCACAGGGAGGGCGCCACTACCGAGAAGGCCCTCTGCCTGGTTCCCTTCAACCTCTCTTCTTGTAGTGAGGGAACTGCCAGAAGGTCCTCGGAGCTGGACCTCAGTGTCTGGACTGAACATTAGGGGTGGTGATGTTCCTTCAGGTATACTGGGCTGAGGCTGTTTAGGACTTTAAAGGTTAGGACAAACACTTTGAATTGCGCTTGGAAATGTACTGGGAGCCAATGTAGGTCTTTCAGGACCGGTGTTATATAGTCTCAGTGGCCACTCCCAGTCACCAGTCTCGCTGCCGCATTCTGGATTAGTTGTAATTTCTGGGTCACCTTCAAAGGTAGCCCCACGTAGAGCGCATTGCAGTAGTCCAAGCGGGAGATAACCAGAGCAGGCACCACTATGGCAAGACAGTCTGCAGGCAGGTAGGGTCTCAGCCTGCATACCAGATGGAGCTGGTAGACAGCTGCCCTGAATTAACCTGTGCCTCCATGGACAGCTGGGAGTCCAAAATGACTCCCAGGCTGCACACCTGGTCCTTCAGGGGCACAGTTACCCCATTCAGGACCAGGGAGTCCTCCACACCAACCCGCCCCCTGTCCCCCCAAAACAGTACTTCTGTCTTGTCAGGATTCAACCTCAATCTGTTAGCTGCCATCCATCCTCCAACTGCTTCCAGACACTCACACAGGACCTTCACCGCCTTCACTTTGTTTGCTATTTTTTGTATTTTTAATTAATTTTGGTGTACATCACCTTGAGATGGTTGTTTAGATGGTACTCAGTAAATCAATGAGCTATGATAATTATAAGAATGTGATAAATGGGGTTAAACATAAGAGAGATTGTGTGTTGAAGGTGTTGTGCTTTGTGTGACATGTTTCTGTGGTGAGCGCAGGGTGAATAACTTTCGGTGAAACTCACAGCCCACTCCTATGCAATGCTTATTAAAAAGTAGGCCATAGTGTCTTCAGTGGGGTTGACCTCCATGCGAGAGAGCAAAGGATTGTAGCCTAAAATAAGAGTGTTTTTTCCATTGCAAGAAATCCCATGGTTTCATAATAATAATAATAATAATAATTTATTATTTGTACCCCACCCATCTGGCTGGGTTTCCCCAGCCACTCTGGGCAGCTTCCATAGAAACCAAAAATACACTAAAATATCACACATTAAAAACTTCCCTGAAGAGGGCTGCCTTAAGATGTCTTCTGAATGTCAGGTAGTTGTTTATCGCTTTGACATCTGATGGGAGGGCGTTCCACAGGGCAGGCGCCACTACCGAAAAGGCCCTCTGCCTGGTTGCCTGTAGCTTTGCTTCTTGCAATGAGGGAACCACCAGAAGGCCCTCGGCGCTGGACCTCAGTGTCCGGGTAGAACGGTGGGGGTGGAGATGCTCCTTCAGGTATACAGGGCCGAGGCCGTTTAGGGCTTTCAAGGTCAACACCAGCACTTTGAATTGTGCTCGGAAACGTACTGGGAGCCATTGTAGGTCTTTCAAGACCGGTGTTATGTGGATTCATGGATACCAATGGCTACAAGCCATGAGGATTGCATTCAATGTTCTTTGTCTTGTATTTCTATGTTGTGAACCATCCTGAGATGTATGGATGAAGGGCAGCAGTATACACATTTAAATAATAATATAATATTGCCCTGAATTACAGTCATTGGGAGTCACAAGCTGCCATGTGGATACGTAGATCTAGAGAAATATTTTGGGGGGTTAACATCCTTCTGCCTGATTTGTATTGTAGTCTCACTCTGCACCTGCCACACCCCGTTAATGAACTTGGAGGCCAGGCCTGCCCTCCTGGTCCCAGTAAACTTCCCCGATTTCCACTTGTATTTAAACCTTCTGCTGGCAGCCAGTAGCTGTTGTGTCCCAGAGTGTTGCCTGAAAGTGCACACTATATCAGCTGTGTGGAAGCGAAGCAGATCTGGGGGTGGGCAGTACTGGAGGGGGACATCACCTCAGAACCATACAGATGCCTCATTGAGTTATTTGGTGTCAGGGACCATGCTGAGGAGGGCTGCACTGAGGAGGAAGAATGGTGGGAGCCTCCCCCTGCTCCTGACTCTGACCCTGCTCCTGCATCTTCCCCGGAGCAGGAGGACAGGATAGATTTGGAACAGTGGTTTGCAGAGGGACACAGTTCAGAAGGCAGAAGCTGGGAAATACTGGATAGGGAGCAGCTAGGAGAAGAAACACCGGAAGAGAGAGACTCAACAGATTCAGTCTCTGGAAAGCATTCTCCCCCCCCCCCTTCTCCAAAAGCACAGAGAACTCAGAAAGTGGCAGAACAGAAAGCACAGAGGGTACAAGCTCAGATCACAAGACGTAGAAATGACGTAGATTAATAGGGACAGAAGGGGGTGGAATCATTAATTGGGAGCACCGCCATTCTAGGAGATGTGTTCTTTGTTCTCTTGCTGTGATTATTAAAGTTTCTAACTGGTAAGAAGACTCATTTTCCTTTGTTCATCTTATCTACTGCCATGTGGGGAGGAAGCCAATTCCCTGAAGCCTGACGTTTGGAGGTATGAGTGTAATAAATAATTATAGTAGCCCACCCCAAAGTTGATGGGCATTGCCATTCAAATGGTGTGTGTGTGTGTGTGCGTGCGTGCCGTGTCATGTGATTGATTGTGTGGGGCGGGGCTAACCTCCCCCCATATTTTATTCAAGTTGCCCCCCCCCCCAGTTGCAGGGCTAAAGTGACTTGCCTGATTACGTTCATGGTAGTGGAATTTCAAGGCTGAGTTGGTAGTAGTAGCAACCACGTGATCCCTTACATAGAGCGTCCTTTGCTCTGTGGACATGGGATGCGGGTGTTTTGAGTTTTACACTGTGCGGAGAAAGTACCACGCTGGGTCCACGAGGGATGGAGGTATTGGAATAGGCAGAACTAAATGGACACAGAAAATTACCCAGACATGGAAACACCGGAGAGAGCAGACGGAGGTTAAAAGCCAAGCTACACAACCAGCAGAACCAAGGTGTTGTTGATGTGTGTGTGTATCTACTGCTGGACTGTACCATTCGGGTGAAAACAAATGCTTGAATACTTCCCCACTTTAAAATGGAAACAATGCCCTGCACTTCACCCTAACATATTTGATTTCAGTGTGCAGGGATTTGGAGCAGGTAGTATGTGCAGGAACATTCAAACAGTCTGAAGTGGTGCCTGCAGTCTGAAGTGCTGGAAAACAGCAATCGATGCAACATGTCTGATGCCGCTGACCATGTGTCTCAGAGCACAGTCCTGTGCAAAATGGGAATAAGCCCCATTGAACGTGTTCGCACTATACTTTAAAACACATGTGAAGCCCATTTCCCCATCAAAGAATTCTGGGCATTGGAGTTTGTTAAGTGTTGCTGGGAATTATAACTCATGGGGGGGGGAATAAACTACAGTGTCCAGAAATCTTTGATGGGGGGGAATGTGCTTTGAAAATGTAGTGGGCGCACACCCATAGTGAGACTAAGGGCCAAACAAGCCAATCCCCTAAATATGCAAAGAAGTACCTTGAATAAAATAGGGACGCAGGTGGTGCTGTGGGTTAAACCACAGAGCCTAGGACTTGCTGATCAGAAGGTTGGCGGTTCGAATCCCCGCAACAGAGTGAGCTCCTGTTGCTCGGTCCCTGCTCCTGCCAACCTAGCAGTTCGAAACACGTCAAAGTGCAAGTAGATAAATAGGTACCACTCCAACAGGAAGGTAAACATTTCCGTGCGCTGCTTTGGTTCGCCAGAAGTGACTTAGTCATGCTGGCCACAAGACCTGGAAGCTGTACGCCGGCTCCCTCGGCCAATAAAGCGAGATGAGTGCCACAACTCCGGAGTCGGCCACAACTGGACCTAACGGTCAGGGGTTCCTTGACTTTTACCTTGAATTAAATATTGGGGGCCCAAGTAAGCCCCACTCCACATAATCGATCACATGACACAGCGCGCATGCACCATTTGAATGGCAATGTCCATCAACTGGGGGGGCGTCGGCCCCTAGGAGTTGGCTCCTATGATATGCAGCAGGTATCTCTGTATCTTGTTTGCCCATATCTAATTGCAGGCTCAGGGGACCACGATGCTCCCTGTGGTATGCAAGCAACAGGGACTTATCTCTTCATCCCACCAAGATTGAAGTGGCAATCAGTTGATGCTGCGTCTTAGTTATGAATCGGGAAGAGGTCGCTTGTTCAAATGGCACCTCCGCCCTGAATGTGTGTGTGACTTCAAGATTTACCCACTCTGGAAGAATGGCAGATGAAGGTGATCGACTACATGGAATTGGCAGAAATGACTGGCAGAATCCGAGACCAGGGAGAAGAGATGGTGAAAGAAGACTGGGAAAAATTTAAAGTATATTTACAGAAATATTGTAAAATTAATGAATGCTAGAAGGATGTTGGATAGAAACTAAGGGGTTTCCAGCTGTAATGCTTTAGGAGATATGGAAAAAAGGTTTACAAATGGGTAAAAGCTTAATGGTAAGGATTTGCTGAACTAACAAATTGAAGTGGAATCCAAAGAAGGGAGGTACGAGGAGGTCTGGGGAAATAAGTGTAAGGAAGATATGTTATGGAAAATTATTTGTTTTTTAACTGTTTTTATGTTGTATTTTGTATTTTGTTTCTTTTTATTTTTCATTTTCATTGTTATATATTTTAAAAACTTTAATAAATATCTTTTGGGGGAAAGAAAAAAAAGAATGTGTGTGTGACTTGGCTAAAAAACCCTTTCAATCTCATGCCACCCCCTGATATACAGGAAAATCCTATCTATCTCACAGGGCTGCTGTTTGAAAAATAATGCGTGCGAATCACTTTGAACACAGAAGTGCAAAAACAGATGCTAAGGATTTTTGAATGATTCCATCCATATGTTGTTCTGAATCCTCATGATAGGCCTTGCTTCATTGATCCTGTATTTTTTGTTCTGCCATTGCAGGGCACATACCTGATCTCTTATCTCTAAGCACCGACAGGAGAAAATTCACTGGAGGGAAATGAGAACAGATCATCTATCTGTGGGTGAGCACAGCCTATTTCTGCCTCAAGCTTAACATGGCTTGCATGCATGCATAAACACACACACACACACACACCCAGGCATTACCAGCCTCTCACAGTTCATGTCTTTTCCAGAGGACTCAAATTATGAATTAAATTTTTTTTTGCCAGCCTCAGGATTTGAACAGAGTGTAACCAAGATCAGAATGATCATAGCAAGATTGTTAGAATCATCTGCCCCGCACCTCCTTGCGCTCCAAAACTTGGCTTCTAACTTCAAAACATGTATTGCGCATTGATTGGGGAAGGCCACTTTGCACATGCTCAAATGAACATCGTTTTCAGCAATGCTACAGTAATGTCAGGTAATATGTAGGAGTTTGGGGCTGGAGGGAGGGGAAACAATATGTAATCTGGTGCTCGAAAGAATGCCTGATTCACAACCTGCAATAGAAAACGCTTGGGTTGGATTCATTTGTTGCTGTTTTTAATGTTCAAAAGGGACCTTCCTTTAGTGGCACTCAATAGGTCTTCCTACTTGGTGCACTTCCATGCAAATCTCCCACACATTCAGTTAGATGCACCTTCAGAACCCACCGCAAAGAAAATCATAGAATTGTAGCATTGGAAGAGACCCCCGTGGATTATCTGTTCAACCCACTGCAACGCAGGAATCGCAGCTAATTTGGTACATTGAGACAAATAGCAATGGCTAAATAGCATTCTTGTCCAACAAATCCAGGTGTTCAATCATCATCATCATCATTATCATCATCTTTTTGTGATATGAAAAGTGACAAAAAATACAGCTTGGGAAGTGTGCAAATGTGCAAAAGTTGGTAAAAACATATCAGGACAATTGTTCCATCAGTTCTCTGCCTGAAAGTGACCCAAGGAGTCAAAACATCTCCTAGTGTCATTTCAGCTCAGCTGTTCCATTAAGGCTGCACTGGTAGCCAGCAGGCAAAAACGGACACACCTAGATTTTGCCTCTAGGGAGACAGCAACAATGCCAGTAGATGTTCGTCAACCTGAAAACTTCACGCCCAAGTTTTTATGGCCCTTGCGTCCAAATGGTCTCACAGCTCCACACTCTCTTGTGGTTTCTCTGCTTCTCCCTTCAAGACTTTCTCCTCTTGCCTGTGCTTCTCTCCGGCCTCCATTCATAAAGTGCCAACCAGCGATGCCCAAGAACTGAGCTAGCCACCCGAGCTTTCGCTAAAGTGTGTCAAAAGAGCCATAGTCCAAAATGTCCGCCCCAGGACCCCTTGCTCGGATGCAGTTATAGTGGGGTGCAAAACACAGACAGCACAACACGCAAGATTTGTGTCCATCATTCTGTTTTTTATTTATTTCCAGTATTTCTTTGCCACCTTTCACGGCAAGCTCGAACAAGGTGGCTCACATGCATCATTACAATCATTTTAAAAATGAAATGCAACCAAAAAACCGTATATTTTTATGCTAGAGTCGCCATTCGGACATGATGAATACTGTAGGGACACTGGTGGCGCTGTGGTCTAAACATGGGTGGTCCTGTGGTCTAAACCACTGAGCCTCTTGGGCTTGTAGATCAGAAGCCTGGCAGTTCAAATCCCCGCAACGGAGTGAGCTCCCATTGCTCTATCCCAGCTCCTGCCAACCTAGCAGTTCGAAAGCACACCAGTGCAAGTAGATAAATAAGTACCACCGTGGCAGGAAGGTAAATGCAGTTTCCGTGCACTCTGGCACTCGTCACACTGTTTCCGTGCGCTCTGGCACCAGCAGTCACATGACCTGGAAAAGCTGTCTGCAGACAAACACTGGCCTGAAAAGCAAGATGAGTGCTGCACCCCCAGTCGCCTTTGACTGGACTTAACTGCCCAGGGTTCCTTTACCTGTCTACCTTAACACTGTACAATAACATCTGAAGAGAGATGGTTATTTTCTGTAATAAATGAGGTCTCAGTTGCCCCCCACTCTGATGATTTCAAATTCCCAAATGAATTTTGTACTGGTTAGAAGCCAGAACAGACTATACAGCGGTACCTCGGGTTAAGTACTTAATTCGTTCCGGAGGTCTGTACTTAACCTGAAACTGTTCTTAACCAGAAGCACCACTTTAGCTAATGGGGTCTCCTGCTGCTGCTGCCGCGCTGCCGGAGCATGATTTCTGTTCTCATCCTGAAGCAAAGTTCTTAATCTGAAGCACTATTTCTGGGTTAGCGGAGTCTGTAACCTGAAGCGTATGTAACCTGAAGCATATGTAACCCCAGGTACCACTGTACTGCCTTGAGTTTAGTGAGACCATAGGCCAGAGGTGGGGAACCTTTTGTCTTCCAGATGTTGCTGGACCACAAGTCCCATCATCCCTGCCCAGGGGCCCTGCTGGCTGGGGCTGGGGCGAGTTGGTCCAGCAATATCTTGAGAGCCAGCAGTTCTCCAGCCCTGTCCTACCATGCACTACAGGCATCCTGGGATGCTCCTCTGAAACTGCATGTCCGTAAGTGCTTGGCGGCAGCAACAACACTGCAAGGCTGTCCTAGAAGTACTGATCAATAGGAGCCTCTAGAAGACACTCTTATTTCATCCTAGAGAAAGTGAAGGAACACCCACAAACATTTAGAGAAACACGTAAAGCCTTCCTGTTTCAACAGGCATTTAACTGGTGTTTTTTTCAAGGGCCATCTCCATCTGGATATTTCAGAGAACAGGTGGATCACCTTCAGTCTGCGAGGGGAATCATCTTATGCCCCTCTCCTAGAGAACCTTTCTTCCTGTAGGTGTGTGAGTGTGAGTAGCCTATTGCACAAGGGTAAAGTGTTCATTTATTGCCTCTGGACCCACCAACCTCTGACATGTGGCCCCTGGAAAGTTACCCTCAAGGGAATATGGGCCCTGGGCTGGAAAACATTCCCAGCCCCTGCCCAATAGGAACATGGGAAGCTTCCTCTTAGTGAGTCAAACCATCAGAAGGTTGGCGGTTCGAATCCCCGTGACGGGGTGAGCTCCTGTTGCTCTGTCCCAGCTCCTGCCAACCTAGCAGCTCAAAAGCACGTCAAAGTGCAAGTAGATAAATAGGTACCGCTCCAGCGGGAAGGTAAACAGCGTTTCCGTGTGCTGCTCTGGTTCGCCAGAAGTGGCTTAGTCATGCTGGCCACATGACCCGGAAAAACTGCGGACAAACGCTGGCTCCTTCAGCCTGTAAAGCGAGATGAGCGCCACAACCCCAGAGTTGTCCGCGACTGGAATTAACTGTCAGGGGCCCTTTACTCTTTTCTCAACCTTGGTTCCCCAGATGTTGCTGGACTACAACTCCCATCATCCCTGACCACTGGCCCTGTTAGCTAAGGATGATGGGAGTTGTAGTCCAGCAACATCTGGGGGAACCAAGGTTGAGAAAGTCTGTTTTAAACTGCCCAGGCTATCAGACCAGGGAGTCTTTCCCAGCTCAACCTGGAGCTGCCACAGATCGAACCCGAGACCTTCTGTATGCAATGCGTGTGGACTGAGTGACACAGCAGCCCTTTCTCTTCTTTGGATGGCTTTAACCTGGCTGCTGGGAGGACAGAGGCAAAGGAGACCCCGAAGTAACATCACCACCAGCATTGCAAATTAGCAATTTCTCTAAACCAATGTTTCTCAGACTTTGGTCCCCAGCTGTTTTTGGCTTACAGCTCCCATAATCCCTAGCTAGCAGGACCAGTGGTCAGGAATGATGAGAACTGTAGTCCAAAAACAGCTGGAGACTCACGTTTGGGAAACGCTGCTCTAAACTCTGTTTAATGCAGCAGTAAAGGTAAAGATAAAGGGACCCCTGACCATTAGGTCCAGTCGTGACCGACTCTGGGGTTGCGCGCTCATCTCGCTTTATTGGCCAAGGGAGCCAGCGTACAGCTTCCGGGTCATGTGGGCAGCATGACTAAGCCGCTTCTGGTGAACCAGAGCAGTGCACAGAAACGCCATTTACCTTCCCGCCGGAGTGGTACCTATTTATCTACTTGCATTTTGACGTGCTTTTGAACTGCTAGGTTGGCAGGAGCAGGGACCGAGCAACGTTAGCTCACCCCATCGAGGGGAATCGAACCGTCCCTTTTAATGCAGCAAGCACCCGCGTCCCTTTTAATGCAGCAAGGACTTTGCAATAATTGCCTCATTCATCCAGACAGAAATGCGGCGAAGCAGGTCAATAACTGCAGGTGGTGCAACAGAGAGGAGAGAATGGTTTGCCCAAGATTGTCCAGAGAATTCCTGCCTGTCTGAGCGATCTTGTCAGTCCACAATATCCAATATAAGCCATGGCCCTATGATTGTGGATGTACTGAAAAGCCTGGAAGTGTCAATGTGTCCATTTGCCCACTCCCCAAACCAGCCATCTACTGCACTCAATGGCCTGCTAGGCCCAGGTCCTTCCCCCTCTACTGCCTGCCAGTTGCCATACGTGCATCCATGTCATTCCCAATGCCTTCTTTGGACTGGGATTGCGGAGATTGGATGTGCACATGAAAACCCGAAGCAAGGAAGGTTAGCTTCCATCATGGGCTGAGCGAGCCCCGTTCCCTTAGAAGGCTTGGCATCACCAGTGGAGAACAAGGATGAAGTCAGGAATGATCCCAGCACCATTCGGATCACCGTGCTATTTCTTTTCCAGGTATTGCCCCAGGACAATAATTTAATAATAATAATTTTATTATTTGTATCCTGATTTAATTTTATTATTTGTATTTGTAGCCACTCTGGGCAGCTCCCAACATATACAAAAACATAATAAAAGATTACACATTAAACCCTATGCAAGGCTGCCTTCAGATGTCTTCTAAAAGTTATATAGTTACTCATCTCCTTGACGTCTGATGGGAGGGCATTCCACAGGGTGGGTACCGCTAC
The DNA here is from genome assembly GCF_965113315.1 of Podarcis vaucheri. Classification (NCBI taxonomy): domain Eukaryota; kingdom Metazoa; phylum Chordata; class Lepidosauria; order Squamata; family Lacertidae; genus Podarcis; species Podarcis vaucheri. The sequence continues at coordinate 39,368,454 of NC_138751.1, read as the reverse complement.
CGAAAAGGCCCTCTGCCTGGTTCCCTGTACTGCACAAAACTTTTGCTAGGATGCTTCGAGAGCCTTGTGGGACTGTATAGAAGTATTTTAAATAAATTTAAATCATGCGCTGAACTTCCTTGGTTCCACATGTATCTATTGGTTCTACAGTGGTACCTCGGGTTAAGTACTTAATTCGTTCCGGAGGTCCATTCTTAACCTGAAACGGTTCTTAACCTGAAGCACCACTTTAGCTAATGGGGCCTCCTGCTGCTGCCGTGCCACCGGAGCACGATTTCTGTTCTCATCCTGAAGCAAAGTTCTTAACCCGAGGTACTATTTCTGGGTTAGCGGAGTCTGTAACCTGAAGCGTATGTAACCCAAGGTACCACTGTATTTCTGTCACACTCTTTTCTCTAGGAACTTGGACCAGCACACCTGGATCCTGAGGATACAGGGAGAGAACCCTGCCTGATACCTTGAACAGCCACTGCCCAGCGACATAGACAATACTGAGTGAGATGAATAGTTGATCTTTCTCGGTAGAAAGCAGATTCCTGAGTGCATGCTTTGTAGGCAAAAAGTCTCAGGTTCAATCAATCCCTGTCACCACCAGGAAGGGCTGGGGGAAAGTCTGGAAGTCTGGGGAAGCAAGATCCTGTTTTATATAACAGCGCAATCAAATGGAAATAAGTTGTCAAATTCTTTTTAAAGCGACCGAATCCTGCAGAGCCGCTGCCAGTCAGTGTATGATGTAGATCACACGGAGGTAAACAGACTATTGCGATCTGGTTCAGCAAAAGGCAGGGTGCTGTGTCCTTTCAGCCGTCTGCCACCAACACCCCATTTTTATCCTCACAACAACCCTGTGTGTCAGGTCAGGCCGCAAGATGGTGACTTGCAGCACTCTGCAGGGATAAGCAGAGATCAGAGCCTGGGATCTCCTCAGTCCTAAGCCAGCACTCTAGCCGCAACAAGAAGCCATCTCCTGCAGAAGAGCGGGTGCATGGCTGAGTGTTGCCAGTGCCTCCCCATACAGAGAGGACTGCTCCCGTCTGCATTTCTGCCTCATACTCACCCACCGACACAGAAAACATCACTGCGGATGGCACCTGGTGGATAGAGAGGGAGGTGATGGTGGAAAGAAGTGAATATGACAAAGGAGTGTAGAAGTCATAGAATCATAAACTTGTAGAGTTGGAAGGGACCCGAGGGTCATCTAGTCCTACCCCCGCAATTCAGGGATCTTATGCCCAACACAAGGCTCGAACCCACAACCCTGAGAGCCTCATGCTCTACCAACTGAGCTATCCCTGAGATTCTGCCCAGCAAGTGGTGGATATCTGAAATCTCCTGAAGCACTGTGAGTGGGGAGGGGGGCGGTCTGGGACTATGTGACCTTCCTGCTCCCTTTGGATGAAGCAAGCCGGATGAGCAAGCAATGACTTTCTGCAACTGGGAGGATGTTCTGCCGCCATGAAGACCGCTGCGGATGGCACCTGCTGTAGATAGAGAGGGAGGAGACAGATCAGAGGAAGGGTGGCGATGGAAAGAAGGGAAGGTGACAGAGGAGTGCAGAAGTCAAAAGAAGGAAATGCAGAGAGGCAAGCAAACTATCACATGCATGGGACAGGTGGGTTCTAGATTCACTGAAGATGATCAGTGGGGCAACTTGGCACTGGGAGAGTCAAAACCAGGAGCAGCCCAACTTCCTTCCATGAGATGGTCTCACTTCCCAGAGTGGAGCATGGGGTACAGAGAGGGGCTGTGCCTCCCTCCGACGTCAATCAGCCTCTCCCTAGACGAGGCAAGCGAAGCGGGGTTCACTACTGCGTTGCGCGGCCGGCTCCTCCTGTGGACGCGAGCAGGAGAGAGAGAGACAGAGAGGGAGAGAGGCGGGGAGCCCGCCAGGATGGGCGACAGACAGCAAGCCTTTCTGGGCGTCCGGTGAAGGAGCCGCCTCCGAGCCCATTGCAGTGGGAATGACCTCTCAAGGGTGCCCCCTGGTGGCGGTCCACAGCGATGCCATCGTACAACCCCGGATGCTTTTTGGGGTAAGGGCTTTCTGATACGGGGGTTGGACAGACCCAGAAAGCCCAGACCGCAAAAAGACCCAGGGAAGACCTTTTCCTTTCCGTTTCCTCCCCTTCAGTTGCACGGTAGGGAAGAGCAGCTTCTGCCTGATGGTCTCTCCAGCCTCGGATCTCCGGCATCCACCTGTTGCTCTTGGAACGCCATCTCCGCCTATATGGGGCTGCCTGCTGCCTCCCTCCCTCTTTTCTGCTGACCTCGCTGGTGGCTCGGACACTCCCTTAGCGCTGCCTGCGCCCCGACTGCAGCGCTCTCTCTCTCTCGCTTCTCCTGCCTCAGCCTTGGCTCCGCAGGCTAGGAAGCTTCTCGCTTCCTCCCTGCAGTTCTTCCGAAGCCTCTCCCGCGGGGCTGGCAGCCGGGGCTTGCACACACCGTCCCTGGGTCCCACCCAGACTCCCCGCCCCTTTCTCCAGGAGATGCCCCCACCCCCCGCCGCCTTCCTCCCATCCTTCCTTCCTGGGGAGCTCCCTGCTTCTGCCACCCACGCAGCCAGCCACCGTCTATCTGCTGTAGGTGGGGGAATCTCTCGCCATCGAGTCTCTCTCGCCCTCACTCCACCCGCCCAAAACAAAACGGGGGGGGGCGCTTTCAAGCTCAGCTCCTTACCCTGCCCCGCCCCCAGCCTCTGCAGAAGCCCAGGGCCAAGCCCTTTTCAAAAGCTCCCGATTAACCTCTTCCCAGTCTCCTCTCTTAAGATTTTAGGATGCCTTCCTCTTCCTCAACGCAGCCAAAACCTCATCGGATGGATGGCTCACCCCTCCCATAGTTCCCGTTCAACGCTGACTTTTCTACCTTCTCCAAGTGGGGGTGTGCCAGGTAAGGAGATGGGTTCCTTGAGTGAGTGCCCTTCCATCCCACCACTGGATGGGGCTGAGACTTTCCAGGAAAGGCTAGATTCTACCTGGTAAAACTCCTGACTAGCAGCGGCTGCGCATATATGTAAAATAAGAACGATTTAGAAAACACTGAAATGAGCCACACATCTAGAAATGGGCCCCAGTGTCCAGCGTTTGTGGGTATGTTTGTGCAAGCACACACATGCGCCCAGAGCCCCAAACATACCATCTTCTTTACAGAACCCTACATTGTCACACACCCAGACTATGTACTGTGTGTGTGTGTGTGTGTGTGTGTGTATCTTCCCCTGCTCTCCCTCCCTCCCTCTCTCTCTCTTTCTCTCATGTATACACCATACCTTTCATTCACATACACACAGGCCAAGGCACACATCCAGACATGCACACATATTTTCATACCATAGGCACACACGTGCAACACTTCATCAGTGTGAATATAGAAACATATTCCATGCTGACAAGCCTTTCTTCAAGAAGCTTGTGACTTTCACACACACACACACACACACACACACTTTTATACTTAAGGCTGCTTCGGATTAGACAGTTTTTCTACATAGAAAGCACATGCGCAGGAAAGAGTGTGCAAACTGTGTGTTGATTATTGCGTGTGATGATTGTACACATGCCTGTTGTAGGGTACAAACAGTGGGAAGCCACAGCCAACTGTGGCTTCTGATCCTACAGATAAAACAAAAAACTGGTGAACGAGCAATCCCCACATGCAGGGTGATCTATACATGGTTTGCATGTTCTTTCTGACATGTGTTTTCCATACAGGAAATCTGTCAAGTCAGAAGTTGACCCTCAAAGGGTGACACACACCTAGGCATACATCCTGCGCATTTTGCTCAAGTGCACACGTTCACACAACCAAACATCCTGTGATGTTTGCATGCGTTAACACTCATGCACAATTCCACACATCTCTACCCCAACATGCAAATACAGAGGAGCATATATATTGGCTAGACAGGGAATCAAGCTCTCTACCCCAGCAGCATACAGTCATGTAAATAATGTCAAAACATGCACACACCCAAATCAGAGCTCTTAGAATGTTGAAACAAAAACAAAAAAAGGAGAGGGCTCGCACACTGGGCACAGGGGAGCAAAAATGTACAGAAACAACTGTGGCCAACGATGCATATCATGCCTGCCTCCCCCCTTCCGGAACCAGCCATTGCCTCTCTCTCTCCTTCTCCTGCAAAACCAAAACACTAACACACTCTTTGTTTTTCCCCCTGACACAGTCCTCCCTCCTTCTGCCTCCTTTTATCTCTGTGTTATATGTATGCACACATAAACACAACTGTCATGTTTCAGCCCCAGTCCAGCGTGTCCAAAAAAACCATCACATCCCTGTGCCACCCGGTACTCTCTGATCTCCTCTGGTACATTTCCAGTTTCCCACTACCATTCCCCAATTACTCTTCTTCCTCCTCCACCACCACTGCCCCATCATCCCCAGCCCCCTAACCTTGTCTAGAGATCCCTAGAAGGGCAGGTCTACGGTGATACTCCAACGATCGCTTTCCACCCCGACCTCCGTCTCCGTCTTTCCCTGTCTATTCCCCGTTGGGCAGAAGCTCACCTTCTCCATCGGGGCGCCCCAGAGGGTAGGAAGGCAGAAGCTGTCAATTTGGGAGAGAAGGGTAGGGGAACTGTCCAGATCGCGGAGCTGCAGAGACTGCCGAGTCCCGCCCGAGACTCCGGCAGGCGAGTCACGAATCGGGGAAGGGAACTCCGGGCCCGAGCGTGACGCATCTGCCAGGCAGTCACGAAGCGCCGCTGATTGGGGAGGGAAGAGGAGCCCGGGGGGGAGCGCAGGGCGCACTGGCGCTAGAGAAGGGAGGGCCGGCAGGTGGTGCTGGGAGGGACAGCGCCTTAGGTACCATCAGCACCATGGACAGTTCCTCGTGGATGCAAAAGCTGCTTCAGCACCTGGGACAGCTGCCCTGGCGGATGAGAAAGGACAGGCAAACTCCAGGGTCATGCCAATCGGAGTCCCTTCGTCGGAGAAGTGGCGGTGGAGGCATCGAGGGGTGCATATGAAAAATGTCATGATCTGGTGGACTGCAGCTAATCTGCATGATATTAGCATAATGTGCATATCATTTTTATGATCCTGGACGATACCAATCAACTACTGGTGGACACGCTGCACATATTCCTACCGTATCCTTTATCTGAAATTCTTTCCTGCTATTTTAAAAGATTCAGTCCTTGGAAAATGCTGACAAGATGGGAGGGGGGTTGTTTTACAATGCAATGAATCTTCTTTACCAATGTTATTTTCCCCCACTAAGATACTGTAGCTGCTTATTTTTTAAATCCTATTTTCAGATACATCTCAGTAGCCACAGAACTGGAAACTTACTTTTGTTGGTTTTGGTTTTAAAGCATTTAGGGCTGCAATCCTATGTGCACTTACCAGGGAGTAAACACCATTGAACCCAATGTGACTTACCTAGGTGCATAGGACATACAATCCTTCTTAGAAGTAAACCCCATTGAGTTCAACACGACTTGCTCCCAAGTAAATGTGTGTATAGGATTGCTGCCTAAGTGATTAAACAAATGATTTGCAGAGAACTGTGAGGCACATGACACATATTTTGGCATTCCAGCTTGGCATTGGTTCATGGGACAGTGCAGTGTTTTATCCTCAACCCCAGGACAATAAGGGCTCAGTTTATCAATGAGAGGTGCTGGGAACCATTCCTGTTTGGAAACAAGTATACTTAGTGACATACAGATGTCACCAAAGTCCTTAATCCTATATATCTCCTATTGAGGTATGCAGCACTGTTTCCTTTTTTAAAATAAATAAATAATATTTATTAAAAGTTTAAGAATTAAAGAAAGAAGTAAAAAAGAAAAAATACAAATCAATACATTACAATACATACAAAAAAGCAAAAGACACAATACATCAAAACAAAAGCAAAAATAGTTAAAAACACATCCAATATTTCCATATCTTTATCTTTCATTAACTTGTTTCATTGACCTCCTCACACCTCCCTTTTTGTGTTCTAGTTATTAATTATTTCAGCAAATCCTTTCCATCTTTCACTGTTTTCTGTCATTTAATTGTCTTAATTTGTTTTAACCTTATCTTACCATTAAAACCCTAAAACATATGTATACTTAACTCCTTATAACATTTCTACTAAAGCCATATAATTTCATTCCAACATTTTTCTAACACTCATTAATTTTGCAACATTTCTCTACATAATTTTTAAAAAAACTTTTTTCCAATCTTCTTCCACCGTCTCTTCTCCCTGGTCTCGGATTCTGTCAGTCCTTTCTATCAATACCATATAGTCCATCAACCTGGTGACCTTCTATCCGAGGCTCTTAACTCTCTTCCATGTCCCTTCTGCAGATCTTCTTTATTCCTTCCTTTGGCACTGAGGAGTAGATCTCGAGGAAACTCCAATCTAACAATGTCTTTATTCCTTCTTGACAGGTCAGCCCATTCTTCATAGTCAGAACGAAAGTCCAAAAGATATTTCAGAGCGCCAGTCTCCCCCTGACCCAAATCCAGATCCCAAAGGCCAAAGCATCCCTGCATAAGAGGATCTCCAAGCAGGGCTCCATCCCACCAAATCTGGCTTTCTCTAGATTCGATCATAAAGGGCAACAGCTTATGCTCATCAAATTGCCTCTGGGAGGCCGGGGCCATCTCCACTTGAATTACTTGAGGTTCAACAACAACTTTCTCCTTTGTCTTCTCCATAGCTTGCCATGTCAAAACAGATTCCTGAGTCAATTCCTGAGTAATTTCTGTATAGGTATTCACTTTTTGTCCCAACTCAGTCATTTTTTGTACCAAATTGTCAATTTTAGTAATCATCACATCCGTCTTCTCATGAAGCTGTTCCAGTAAAGCACTTGTCTTGCAAAATGCAATCACTAAGGCTTCTTCTGTCAACAGTCTTGTCCAAGGTCAGTCTCTGATTCTCACGATCTTTAGTCTCTGCAGCTGGAAAATTCCCCAGCTCCACTCCTGCAACAGTTTCGAAAGCTCCATCTAGGGGAAACAATTTCTATTTGTATCCATGCTTTTTCAGTTACTTTTTTGCTCCTTTTTAAGTGCAAAAGGAAACAATGGAAACAATATATCTCTCTTATTTAACTATCTGTCAACATACGTTTTATTCACAGTCAATGAACTTTCCCAAAACGTCAATCTTACTGGCAGCCCGTTCCCAGGTTCGAAACGGTGGTGATTTATCTTTCTTCACTCTCTCTCCTGCAGGCTTAAATGATCTAAAATCCCCCCCTTCTCCTGCTTCCAAGGGGGGTTTAGTAATTTTAACCAATGGAGATTAAGAGTCTCATGCTCTACTGCTGAACTATCGCAGGATTTCTAGGCATTACAAAAAGCAACAGAACAACTCAACACTATACAAGATGCCCTATGTTCTGATTCTTAATATACTCATACCTTCAGTCAGTGAGATGTGCAGACTTTGTTTCCTCATCTTTAATGAGTTATGGAACAAGAAAAATGATTTAGTCATTGGAACTGTGGTGGTGGTGGGGAGAAATGGATCCTCTTTGCTTCAAAACTAAAATTTCCACAAAGCATCATTGTTAAAGATAACGTGTTCAGAAATGCCACCTTCACAAGATAACTTACATCTTGCTAAGGTTGAGCCAAAGTTACTAATTGAGCTACAAGATTGACTTAAGACTTGAATCCATATCTCTCTCCAAAGTTCTATTTCAACACATCATCCACTAAGTCACACCATCATGCCAAAAAGAACATCAGCATGGATTTCTCAGGCACTGTCTCTGAAGAGCACCCCAGATTGCTGCTGGCTGGATCTATATGATTTTCCTTTAGATTTGTATTTCATCCCAAAAAACCTCAAGGTGATCTATGAAAGTTATGCCATACTATCCTCACAACCGCTGGGCACCCTTAGGAACTGAGACACTGACTTGCCCAGAATAATCCAATGAATGCCATTGCTTTGTCAGGATCTGAACCCAGGTCTCCCCAGTCCAACATAACCACTACACCATTCTAACCCTCCTTTACAGATTTGTCCCTTGCAAAATCCACTCGGATCTTTCATTGCACATGTGCACCTTCATTTCCAGAGCAACACTAGAATTAAGATAGTATTTCTGTGGGAATTGGTTGTTGTGGTAGGTCCAGGTCAGCTAAAACCACTCTGTCACAGGATCAAAGAAATGTTCTTTAAAAGACTTCCCAAGATAACCAAGAAGTCTAGGTCATCATTCTTGACTTTCCCAACCCTCCAAAGTCACTATGACACTGAAAGAGGCATGTTTCTCGAGCTACCATTGCCATCCCTAAAACTATTGCTCTGTATTTTGCTTGCTTCTGATCTAATACTGCTGGGATACTTACAACCAGCCTTGTTTCACATTTCTACCTACAGTATTTTGCTTGATTTAGGGGAGTAAGCTCTGCTGGGAGTATGTCCATCAGAGTAAAAATGTATAGGATTGCATTCTTAATCTACTTATTTTAAGGAGTTACATATTGTCTGTTTTAGGCAGGGTCAGCCCAATTGTGAGTCATACTGAGGCACTTGTCTCAAGCAGAAGATTGGGAGAGGCAGCAGAATGAACCCCACTTGCTTGCCACCTGCCCAAGCCCTCACAGCCATTAAAATTAGTGCTCACCCTTACCAGTTACTGTCATACTGCTCAAGTTCCTGTTGCAGACAGCTGTCTGGCAAAACACTTTGGTGAAGCCTCACTAGACTTGTAGCAGCTTCCCTGTGATATCTACAGTAAGGTGTGGCTGCTGATACTGCAGGTTGTGGAAGGGATTGGTCCCTCCCACCTAATCTCAGTCGGCAAAAGGGTTTGGGGTCAGCCCTGGCCTTGGGGCAGAGTCCTGCTTATTTTTGCCTGCGTAACTACAATTCGTTTGTTGATTTGTGAAACTTGTATCCTGCCCTTTATTGCCCAGCAATCTCAGGGCAGGAGAATACATAACAGGACACACACATGCGAACAATAATATTACAGCAATTCAAACTTACCAGAGCTTTTGTCTCCTAGACTAAGTACAAGCCAGTACCACTAGATGACCACCTCCCCAAAAAAGAAAGGTAGAGAGGCAGAAGTGGAAAGTTTTCAGTTGGCACTGAAACTTAAGGTAGTGCCAGTGTGGTGTGATGCTTAGAATGCTGGACCTGGGAGACCAGACGTTCGAACCCCAATTCAGTCACTGGGTGACCTTGGGCCAGTCACCATCTCTTAGCCTAAGCTACCACAAGATCGCCATGAGGATGAAACAGGGAGGAGGAGAAAGAACCATGTACACCACCTTCTTGGAAGATAGAGATGCTATGCAAATGTAATAAATAAACAACAATAGCACTGTCTTCATATGTCATATGTCACTGCTTCCTGCCCTTTATGGCTGTCACTCCCTTCTGCAAGTTTTTGTGTCCCTTCTCAAAACTCAGGACAGCTTTTTGGGGGAGCTTTCAATCTTAACCCAGGGGTGGGGTTGGATTACAAATCCCATCATCCCTTTAGGTCTTCATTCAAAAGGAAAGTGATGCCCAACCTGGTGATAACAGAATAAATGATGTAAGGAGGGAGCTGCAGCCCAAGTTAAGAAAAGAGGTGGTACATTAAATGAATTCAAATCTCCAGGCGCTGATGAGCTACATCCAAGGGTACTAAAGGAGCTTGCTGGTGTAATCTCGGAGCCTTTGTCTATGATCTTTGAGAATTCTTGGAGAACAAGTGAGGTCCCTGCAGACTGGAAGCAGGCAAATGTTATCCCCAGCTTCATAAAGAGGAAAAAAGGAAGACCCAGGTAACTACCGACTGGTGAGGTTGACATTGACACCAGGAAAGGTTCTAGAACAGATAATTCAACAGTCAGTCTGTGAGCACTTAGAAAAGGATGCTATGAGTACCAAGACCCAGCAAGGGTTCCTCAAAAAGAAGTCATGTCAGATTAATCTCATATTATTATTATTATTATTGATGGAGATACAAGCATTGTGGATCAGAGGAATGCTGTGGATGTAGTGTATCTTGATTTCAGTAAGGTTTCACAACATGAACTTATGTACATCAGGCCAAAACACGAGACTCTTTCTTAGCTAGAAAAGACTAGAAAAACATTTGCTAAATAAATACATTTATGTGTCTATGTGTTATGTACTGAGTTCAATAGGATCCAAACTGCAGCAGGCTGATTGGTCCTAGAACAATAGGATCCAAAAGGCAGCAGTCTGATTGGTCCTAGAACAATAGGATTCAGAATGCAGCAGTCTGATTGGTCCTAGAACAATGCAGCAGTATGATTGGTGGGCAGGAACCACCCAATCCTGCTCCAGATAGAAGTGAATCCACAACCTGATTGGCTTACAGTAGAATTCTGGAATTAGCCAATCATGGGCAGCCTATTGTGTAAATAATGTATATAAAGCAGATACTGTGAGGGGACATTCATTCATTCCTCCTCACCACTATGAGCTCAATAAAGAGCATGAAATCACTTTGCGACTCTGAGTATATTTCACTATGTGATCAAATTATGTCTCTACTTTTGGTGCCTTTTTTCTTGGTTTTGTCTGGGGCCTTCAAAATCTGGAAATGGCCCAGGCCTCTCTTGACCTCTGAGAGGGCTTGCTTGGGGCTGATTTCCTGGAAGCAGGCAAATTAGGGGGTGGATCTTCCCTCATTATTGGAAATCTAAACCATAGAGTACTGGGACTCTGACATTTGTAGGAAGCAGGAGGCCAATTTGGGACCTTGAAAACACTTCTCATAAGTTGCACTCCACCATCTACGATGCTGAAACAACCATCAGCCACCGGAAGCACCATCTGACAATTCGAAAGAACCAATTTTCGGAATTGAGGATCATTTGCTGTGAGGATCATTCAGCCCAGCTCTTGTTTCGGATATCATGCTCAAGCCGTAGAGTTATTCGAGGGGAAAAAGAAGCATCTGAAAATAATGTCCCCGCCCTACAGCTATTATTCAGAATCTTTAACTGCAGCCAAAACAATTGCACCCTTAAGACACAGATATAGATGCATTAAATTCCATGTTGGGCAAAAGGTGCCCATACTGGAAAATTTAATACATTTCCTTGCGGATGAATGGATGGGATGGGTAAGCAGGTCTAAAATGCAGGATCTGACTGAGACTACAGGCTTGGATTTGGGTGGGATACTGCAAGAACATCCCCTCCCCCCTCTTCTGCTTATTCTCCCTCCCTCCCTCTCTCTCTCTTCTCTGCGGTGGGTTATTAGGATGTGAGTCGGGTGCTGCTGCTGCTGAGAGCTGGTTACTATAAATAGCCCGGCTGCTCCACACGATCCCTTTTGCACCAGACTGCAGTGAGCTATAAATAGCACTTGGCCACGTGTAGCAGCCTCCCCTCCCCTCCCCCCACCCGGCTCCCCTCCCCCGACATGGCCAGAGACAGCTGCTCCTCTTTCGACACAAGGGAGCCACATGTGCTCCCCTCAGCTGGAGACAGTGCCTCCCATGAATAAAGACACACAGTTTCATTCATGTTCTTTCATAACATCAGCTGGGGCACCCTCTGAGAGGGAGGGGCCGCTTCACCTGGGCAGCACACAGTGACATATGAATGGGAGAGCCCATTTGCTCCCAGCTCTTGGGAACACAGGAAGCTGACTTATACAGATGGCTCCCACTGACTGTGTCAAAAAGCACAGAATGGTATCGGGGCAGTTATACACCATTCGCACCTGAAAACACGTTGGGGCAGACAGACTGCTTCATATCCTATATGTGATGCCCTGTGGCTTCCTGCTGAAATCCTGCTATTTTATTTCTGCCACAAAGCACTCCCTCCCCCCCCCCAAACTGCAGGAGAAAAGAAAGAAAGAAAAATAAATGGGAGCATTTGTGGTATGAAAGGTTACAGGATTTGAGCAGGAAGCAATGGGTCATGGAAACCAAGCAACTTTTGCAGACGCAAATAATATTGAAAATGGATTCGCATGTCGCTGCCCTGATGCACACCAGTAATCATGAATGCACAAGAAAAAGGATGTCTGGAAGATCTAAGATCTTCTGGACGGTGAGGGTTGACCTGTTTTGGTTGCACTATAGATCAAGAGTGCCCCTCCAGGATGGCAATGATGAGGTAACATTGGGGAAGCATCGCTGAACAAGCAGGATGACAGTCCAGTATACTGTAAATCCATCCCTAATGAACTATTGTTGTATCAATGACAAGTTGCAGAGTCTACCTGCAAACAACAACAATACCCATCTTGGGACACACTGCATCAGACCATTGAGTCTAGCTCAGTACAGCCTACACTGACTGGTAGCAACTTTGTAGGGTTTCAGACAAGACACTTTCCCACCCTCCTGGCACCCTTTGCATGCAAAGACCGTGCTCTGCCACTGACTGACAGCTGTTCCTTAAATAAAGGGATGAGCCCTCGGCTACCCACTTGCATGGGCTTGCCTGGGATACAAACTCAACCCAAGTTTACATGCGTCTTTGATACCTGGCAACAGCAGAGAGTGGAGGAAGGGTCAGAGGACAAGGAGAGCTCAGGAAGGAATGGGAGGAAGTTACATGTATTTGGGTTATGGCTATGGGAGTGTCTCAAGGCCATAAGGTGAGCCAGGAAGTCAATAGCCAAGAGATATACAGCCAGGAGCTACAGGTAGATCTCTGACTAAGGATCCGTAAGGATTCTGACTCCAAATTGTTGAGCAGTAGAAATAACAAAAAGAGCTTCTCCACCACACTTCTAAATTAGGCTGCTAAGATTCAGAAAGCTTGCTGGGAAAATCAGGCATGGAAGCTTGTGTGATAGGACAATGAGACCAGTTCTGATCATGAAAACAATTTCCTGGGTTCAGCAGGTGCCTCCAATACACGCTGCTCCTTAATTCTAACTGGATATCTTTGGCACCTGCCTCTGGTTGGTAGATCTTGGTGTTCTAACAGGAAGAGGAAGAGGAAGAGGAAGAGGAGGAGGAGGAGGAGGAGGAAGAGGAAGAGGAAGAGGAAGAGGAAGAAGAAGAGGAAGAAGAAGAAGAAGAAGAAGAAGAAGAAGAAGAAGAAGAAGAAGAAGAAGAAGAAACAAAAACAAACAAACCTGCCCATTCCTGGGCCTTGTTGTTCAGGCAAGATCAGGGCCAGCCCTAATCTTAGACAAAGTGAGGTGGCCACCTCAGGCAGGAGATGCTGGAGGGCAGAAGAGACAACCCCGGCTGTTCCTCATGAGTCCCTTGGCTGTACCCTTTTGTCAGAGGACAGAGCTGTGTATGCCATGTGGTTTGTTCTGCACCCCCAGATTCAGTCTACTTCGTTCAAGTGCAGAAGAGGACACTATCTTATATTGCCAGTACAAGAACAAGCTTTGACTTGTCAGTCTACTTGGCTTGTGTGCATGGAACAATGAGGGCACCATCTTGCCATTTGCCTCAGGCTAGCCCTGGGTGAGATCTGGGTTCAAAGAGGAAGTCTTTGTGGCCCTTCTTATCCAAGAGGGTCCAATTGTCAAGGCCAATCCAGGGGCTCTGGATGCTTCACTGCTTGGAAAATGCTTTAAACTCCCTTTCTGATCATTCTTCACCACAAGGGGCAGCTGCTCATGGTCACTGAAACAACCTGTTGTTGTCGTTAGTTTTTTTAACACAAAATTTGACATTGTTCAATTCGCATTCAATATAATAATTTCTTACATTTTGACTTCCCATCCTTATGTCCATGATGCCCCTATTGTTATCCTTTACCTGCTGCCATAACTACCATTTATTTTCTATTATATTGTGACTTATATTGCAATCATTTATTTATTCTTCTTCCCTTGCCTATAGTTCAAATCCTGCTCATAATGTCATTTGACTGTAACCTTTTCACAGTCTGGAAAGAATCTCCACTCTTTTTGATTTCCAACTTTTTGATCTCTTATTTCTGCAGTCAGCTTCACTATACAGTGGTACCTCGGGTTACATACACTTCAGGTTACATACGCTTCAGGTTACAGACTCTGCTAACCCAGAAATAGTGCTTCAGGTTAAGAACTTTGCTTCAGGATGAGAACAGAAATCGTGCTCCAGTGGCGCGGCAGCAGCAGGAGGCCCCATTAGCTAAAGTGGTGCTTCAGGTTAAGAACAGTTTCAAGTTAAGTACGGACCTCCAGAACGAATTAAGTACTTAACCTGAGGTACCACTGTACATGCATATTTTTGTTTGTTTGTTTGTTTGTTTGTTTGTTTATATATTGCCCATCTGACTAGGTTGCCCAAGACACTCCGGGCAGCTTTCAACAATTAATCTTCCAGGTTCTAGCCCTGGTAGGTCCTGACAATGGTCAATAGAACAATGTGGACTACTGGCTTGTTGTGAGAAACACCCCCACACGCTGCAACACACACAAGATACAGCAAAGAAAAGTGGGTGATGGAAAAGAAGCAGAGGAGACCCAGTAACACTCAAAGAAAGTCCCAGACCAAGAGTTCCAAACAGGGTACTGACAGCATCAAGGACTCAGCTCTCTATGCCTCTGTTGTCAAACCCAAGATTCAGCCTCAAAATATGATCACAAGCCAGATGTGTCACAGCCTACACACCAGAATAAGATGGCTGAGTGGTCTATACCAGTTGATTCAGAATCAAAATAATCACTGGTTTCCAAGCTTCTATGACCTCTTGATGTTGTTGTTTTTTGGTGGTGTATCAATACCCATCAGTTTAACCTAGGCTAGTGTTTCCAAGGCTTACTAAGCCATTCTCTTTTCTAGGTCTCAAGCCTCACCTTCAACAGAATACAAATTCTTGCTGAAAGCTACTTCCCAGCCATTCAGCCTCCATGCCCACACATGGATTATGGCCTCATTCAGGCAGCCCCCTATACTCCTTCTCCCCTCCCTTCTTCCTGTCATATGCAGCGCTTAATTCATTATATTCCTTCTGAAAACCACAGTTTACCATGACATCCAAACCAGGAAACTGCTGTTTGAGCAACCTCCCCTAAACCAGGATTACAATTTACAAACCTGGATCAAACTGAAGTTTGAAACCCTGCTTTCAAGGGACTACTTAAAACCACAGCTTGCTGGTTTGGATGTTAAAATTCGTAAGACTGTCTGAATGCAGCCTACAAAAGAAAGCCCCTCCCAACAATAAAATGGACACAGCATCTGTTATGGAGGTGCATGCACAGAATAAAGGCAGATTAGTTCTGAATGGGAGATTATGACTGTAAAGCAGAGATGGATGTAGGAAGCCTGGGGCTGTGGGGGAGGGGGGAAAGGAATCCAAAGACTGATACAAACCAGGTCAGCCTGGCTGCTTTGTCAGCTGTGGCAACAAATAGCTTGCTGCAACAAAATGGGACAAGAGAAACGCCCATCTTTCATCCTTACCACCCCCCCCCCCTTGATATATAGGAGCTTCTGCTGGCAGAGATTTGAGATAAGATGTAGATGGTGACTCCTTCTCTAGCACACATTCATTCACTCATATCAAGCACATCCAACTAATCACCAGCTTGTATCAGGCTCTGGGCAAGACCATGAGTATTCAGCATTAAATACATCAACCATCTGAACCAAGATAGCCCAAATATCTCAAAGGTCATCTATCCCCATCCCTGTGCAGCAGATCTCCCGCTAATGGGTTGTTGATCTTGCATCCACTCTGCCTTAGTTCTTCTGTAGCAATTATTCTGCAAGGAGTAACATTCACTCTCCGGTTATTCATTCTGCAGTATATTTTGTCTGCAATTAGAATCATAGAGTTGGAATAGACCACAAGGGCCATCGAGTCCAACCCCCTGCCAAGCAGGAAACACCATCAGAGCACTCCTGACATATGGTTGTCAAGCCTCTGCTTAAAGACCTCCAAAGTAGGAGACTCCACCACACTCCTTGGCAGCAAATTCCACTGTCAAACAGCTCTTACTGTCAGGAAGTTCTTCCTAATGTTTAATTTTTGCACTAACTTTAGATGCATGATTCTCCGAGTCAGAGTGTGACTCTGGATTGTGGGCTGTAGTTTTGTTTTTAAAAATAATATATATATATATAGTCAATAAGCAAATTTGGGTGTGAGAATGAATTCAGGATATATTTGGGGCTTTGATCATCAGTGGGGATGCTGCTTTGTCCTAATCACTCACAGTGTTTTAAAAAAAATGGCATTAGAACAGCCTGTTGGATCAGGCCAATGTTCCATCTAGTCCAGCTTCCTGTTCTCGCAATGACCAACTAGAGACCGGTGGGGTACCTGCTGAGCACAATGACCGCTCCCCATATCAAATGGGGGCACCTTTTGCTTGGTCTATCCCAGTGCGACTCCTGGTAGTTCAGGCTGGCTTCCTCCTCCTCAGCCTGGATACCTGGAGGTCTCCGCCTACCACAGCCAATCGCCCAATCCTGCCTGGGGAGGTGTTGCCAGGGGATCGGCCAGATAAGGGGAGGGACCTTCCTGCCGGGTGGTGGTTTCAGGCCTTGGGTGGAATCCTTTAGTCTATCTTCCTAAATGACCGACAAACATATCTACATGCCTGACCGACAAACATATCTACATGCCTCTAGCTACCATCCCAAACATACCAAACAGTCCATTGTATATAGCCAGGCACTACGTTACAGCCGCATCTGTTCCAATTCTACAGACAGAGACTCTCACCTAAGAGATCTACAGCAAACCTTTTTAGAACTAAAATACCCAGCAGATGAAGTTAGACAACAGATCAACAGAGCCAGACTGATACCCAGAGAGAACTTGCTGCAAGACAGACCCAAAAAAGAAAATAACAGAACACCTCTAGTCATCACATACAGCTCCCAAGTTAAAACAGTACAACGCATCATCAGAGATCTACAACCTCTCCTGGACAATGACAGTTCTCTTTCTCAAGCTCTGGGAGGAAGACCTTTCATTGCCTACAGACAGCCACCCAATCCTAAACAACTCCTAACCCACAATAATACTACAGCCAGACTTAACACGGACACTGGCACCAGAGCCTGCAATAAACCCAGATGCCAACTTTGCTGCCATATACACCCGGAAAACACCATTACTGGCCCCAACAACATCACACATACCATCTCGGGACTATTTAATTGCTCATCATCTAACATTGTGTATGCCATCAAATGCCAACAGTGTCCTTCAGCTCTCTATATTGGACAAACAGGCCAAACCTTACGCCAAAGAATAAACGGACATAAATCTGACATCAAGAATCACAAAACAGAGAAACCAGTAGGAGAACACTTCAATCTCCCAGGACATTCTATACAAGATCTCAAAGTAGCTGTTTTACTACAAAGGAATTTCAGAAATAGACTGGAAAGAGAAGCTGCTGAATTGCAACTCATTACCAAACATAAAACCATGGAGAGACCTGGTTTGAACAAAGACATTGGATTCTTATCTCATTATACATGACTAAGCCATTTTTCACCTTCTCACCCCTTGCCTTTTCCTGTAAGACCTATTGCAGTCGTTAAGAGTCGTCAACAGGCTCATCTCAGCTATCTGCCAATCTCCCATTCCCACCACCCTTCTGAGTAATACCCCTCCCCTCCTTCTCACTATATAGAAGGATCTGGCAACTTCTGTTTCAGTGTATCTGAAGAAGTGTGCATGCACACGAAAGCTCATACCAAGAACTAACTTAGTTGGTCTTTAAGGTGCTACTGGAAGGATTTTTTTTATTTTGACTATGGCAGACCAACACGGCTACCTATCTGTTCCTAAATGGGGAGGGGCGTGAAGCGGTGAGCCATGCCCCCTTGCAGCAGTGATACCAGGGTTCCCCGTTAAAGGGGTCTTGCGGGGAGGCATTGGCCATACGCCGAGAGGTTGTCATTGCTCTCCCCTCCAATGGTGGCGAAACAGGGGGGCGGGCTCTCTGCTTGAACATATGTTCTCCAGAGCCAGCCCAACCCCCACACATTCTGCATAACCCTGAAGTCACCAGATCCCCGGCTGGGGACTGGGAAGGATAAACGCCCAATGTCTGAGCCAAGGTGTCCCTACATCTGAAGCTTAATAAAGTTGTGACCAATTTTAATCCCATAGCACATTGTCTTGAGTCATTATTCCGCTCGGGGGTCACCTGGAGTTGGGGGGACTCCACCTGTCCACACAATAGCATTCTCCTCTGTGGTGGTTTCTAGCAACTGGTATTCAGAAGTATTACTGCCTTGGGCCAGGGAGGCAGAGCATAGCCTCCATCGTGGCTTGAAGCCATTGATATCCTTATCCTCCATGGATTTGTTGAATCGTCTTTTAAAGCCATCCAAGTTGGTGACTATTCATTGACCACCCTTTACATTTTGACTCCAGGAAGGCAAAGAATTGGGACACTTGCGGCCGCTGCTGAATGTTCCATCTTTTTCAATGAAAACACCACTTTGCCTCTGGGTCTCCTTATGTCATCGTGCCTCCTTTCCCTCCCTCCCTCCCTTCCACAGTCACATGCTCAAAAAGGCAAACAAACTAAGAGGGGAAATGAAAATCCTAGGGAGAAGAAAGCAGAGTCTAAAACATACAAACCTGAAAAGTACGGTATTTATTCCAGATTATCCCAAACTCTTCCTTTGTGTTCAAGGCTCAGTCCTCGGTGCAAGTGGAGCTAGGCTAGAGCAGCAGGACGGAGGCTACTTGGAAAATGCCTTGTGTGGCACCATTGTAACTGCCCCACAGCTTGGTGAACCGAACAAGGGCTGTTGTGTTGCCCTGAGACTAATCCCACTGATTAGCAGGGGAAGAAAAGGGAAGTGGAACACGAGCTGTGATCCTCCCATATCTCAGGACATTCAGTTTTCCACACTGGTTTCCACTGCCCCAGCCACCTCCTGTGCCTTTTAACACCTGCCTGAAACATAGTGAGTGAGGTTTTTCACACTCCTTCTCTCCAGGCTAGGAAATATTGCATCTGTTTACTTTCTGGGTGTGAGACTGACTTTAAAGGTACAGGAGAAGGAGCCATTTAAGAAAGCAGCTGATCACTGCTGAGCTAGGACTGGAATCTACATCTGTCCTGTAGCTTCTTGAGAAATACTGAGTTTTGGTGTGTTTCCCCCCAAGTCGGCTTCAATCTGATTTGAAAATATAAACCATCCACACATATCCTCTGTGCCCAGTGCTGTGGGCAGGCGCCAGGTGATTCGGAAATGCATCTAACTGCACTGATGCATGCAACGATATACAATTGCAGTTTAAATACAGTGTGGAGGTAATGATCTCACTGCATTTTAAGCTGGTAATGTGTGAGCAGCTAATTTTTTTTAGAGATGGGCCTCATTAGTGCATCCGTTGCTATTGTGATGGCTCTACAGAACACGGTTGCGCGACTGTCAAGGGCATCTACTGGCCATTGTTGGTGATGCGATTCTAGACAAGCTACACAACTGAAGCCAGCCAAAGCCATTCTATTTGGTGAAGTCTGCATCAATGGGGCATAGAGATGGCAGTTACAATGTCCATGCAGTGCCTTACAGGTTTCCAAATTCTGAGATGGTTCAAACAAACTTTTGATTATGGAAATGTTTGGACGGGATGCAATTGGACCCGTCTTCTGTTCCCCCCCACCCATTGTTAAGAAGACCCCACTTGAATCATGCCAAAGGTCCGTATAGTCTAGCATCACGCTGGCCAACTGGGTGCCTCCAGGGAGCTCACAAGCATCAAGGTATGAAGGCACTTATGCTGTTTGACTTTTGCTCCTTGGCAACCAGTATTCAGAGGGGCACCCTCAGTCTTGGCTGCTAACCCTGGTGGGTATATCCACTTTCACAGGCAGAATGCTTCTGAATGCCAGTTGCTGGAAGCCATTGAAAGGTGCAAGGGTTGTGGCACTCAAATGCTGCTTGATCTGGGGTTTCCATATTTGTTGAGCTCTTTTGGAGCTGTTTCCGCTGCTTTTTCCATCGCGTTGCCACACATCTGGGTTTCCCCTGACATTTTGCCCCCTGACGCCATTTTTACACCAGAAAACGTCAGGAATTTTCCTGACATATGACGAGCCTAGGCTGATCATTCTGAGAACAGGATGCTGCCCTAGATGGGCTACTGGCTTGAACAGCTACTGACTGTTCTTATGTTATTCTTGGAAGAGGGAAATGGCTCTTCCAAGAGAGTATCTGCTGAATCATATACAAGCAGCACCAAAAAACAAAGAATTTCCCCACAACCTTAAACTATTGTTTTCATTGTATGCAGATTTAACAGGTCAATTCACAGAAAACTACTTTGGTTAAGTGGCTAGGATTTCTTGAATTGGATTAACAGCTGTAAAAAGAGTTGCTTTTTCATTCATATTTGAAGCACTGTTCCGTGAACCTGGAAATAGCATCTTTTTGTTCTCTGTTCTCTGTTTGTTTGTTTTGGTCCTCTGCTGCAGCAGACAGTCACTCTTCAGGAGATGATGGAGAGAGAGTTCTGGTCATCTCTCTCAAGAGAAAAGGAGAGCGAGGAGAGAAAAACGGAACAGCTTTGCCATCTGGTGGAAGAAACGACAAACTACAAATATACATATGTACCACCCACACCTGCTAATTGCTTTTGTAGCCAAAACAGCAGCACACAGGGTTCACTGAATGACAGCTGGAAAAAAAAGATATGGAAACAAGATGCAGTGATAAAGGGGCTGAAATGTATGTTCATTGAGCCCCTGGGAATCTTGAAGTCTTCAACCCAGCATGAGAGGAATGCAATAAGCTGTAATTATAGTAAAGGTGAAGGGACCCCTGACTGTTAGGTCCAGTTGAGGATGACTCTGATAAAGCCCGCTTTAAGGTTATATTGGGACTCCTATTGTAACGCTTTCTTCTCACTTACAGCTAGCTGAAAATATTTATTTTACCTGAAATACACAAGGAGTGTCAATCCCAAACTGTTCTTCAATGTTTCAGCAAAAGGCTCCCATCCAATTAGAGTTAATGAAACAACATAGTCTAGATCCATTAATGCTGATGAATTTGTGGGCACAGTTTAGAAGCATTTTAGCAAGGCGTAGTACAGCTTTCAGCTTAACTTGGACCGAACAGACTATGGTAGCTTTTGAACATCATGTTGATCTGTGGTTTAATGACAGAGGAATGAGGCTCCCCCAGGTTCATGCACTTCTGTCTCTCTCCTCCCCACACAGCCAACAAAAAGAAGAAGAAAAAGAGTTAGGATTTGATATCCTGCTTTATCACTACCCTAAGGAGTCTCAAAGCGACTAACAATCTCCTTTCCCTTTCTCCCCCACAGGAAACACTCTATGAGGTGAGTGAGGCTGAGAGATTTCGCTCATCTCGCTTTACTAGCCGAGGGAGCCGGTGTACAGCGTCCGGGTCATGTGGCCAGCATGACTAAGCTGCTTTCTGGCGAACCAGAGCAGCGCACGGAAACGCTGTTTAACTTCCCGCAGGAACAGTACCTATTTATCTACTTGCACTTTTATGTGCTTTCAAACTGTTAGGTTGGCAGTACCTTCCATATATTATTCACATATTCATGTGTGTGTATACATACATACATAGACACAAACATATAGTTTGTTAGGGCATCTTTTCATTTATGTAAAATATTCTCTCTGCCTTTCAACTCTGGGAGTCCTCAGGGTGCACACAAAATCAAACAAAGCGCAATTTCCATTAAAGAATAAATGATAAAATAATCAGAATTAAAGCAGCAAGGGCAGAATCACATTTTTCCCAACCACTATAAAAACAACCAGAAACCAAATTCACCCCTTTTGTCCACTAGATGTCAGATTTGTCCCATCATTTTAGCTTTAATGTTGCCACTTCAGATGTTTCTGAGCTGATGGCAAGAGTTGCAAAGCAGGGAATCATAAGGGGTGTGGCTCAGGAGGGGGTGTGACCTGTGGAGAGTGCCACATTTGCTCCCCACAAAGGCGCAAGTTCTCCATCCCTGTTTTAGTACATGCTCCAGTCTGCTCTCGTGTTTTCCAGTCTGTATGCAAGAGTATAATCTATTTCAAACATCAGGTTTCTGAGCAGGGCTGCCAACGCAAGTACCAGACCCTGAGTCGGCAGGGGCCCCAGACTCTAACTTACTTTCTTAAAATAATAATAATAATAATAATAATAATAATAATAATAATAAAGCTAAATCAGACATTTCTGAAGAAAGTTAGAGCACAAACACAGAAGCAACTCTGAGGCTGCAGCACTTGGCAGGCAGTTAAGGAGCTTAATCAGTTAATCACTATTGCTAAAGGATTAGCCTCCGGCAGCGGTTCTCAACCTGTGGGTCCCCAGATGTTGTTGGACTACAACTCCCATCATCCCTGAGCTCTGGCCTTGCTAGCTTGGGGTGATGGGAGTTGTAGTTCAACAACATCTGGGGACCCACAGGTTGAGAAAGGCTGGTTAGAGGAAGAAATGCTGACCATCCTCATCTGGGACTTGGGAGGGGGGGCCCTCTGAGAGCAACAGAAAAAGCAGGAGTGGTTCATTACTGCTAGCCCGACCCTGGACAGAGGTGGATTCTAGGCTATGTTTGTTTAAGCACTTTCCTCCTTGTCCAAATTATTTCATTCACTCCCCAAGTGTGCTGCCTTTACAGAATAGTGGCTGGCTTTGGCATGTTTTACTCAAGAGTAATTCCCTCAAAATAAATGAGGCTTCCTTCCTACTTAGGGGGGGGAACCCTTGCTTTTCCATATCCCCCACCCAGTCACCAGCGGTCTGCTTGTATCATTGGGCTGGTTATTTTTAAATATGTCATAACCGCACCTGTTTGTTAAATTTATGTCTGCATCTGTAATTCTGTTGAATAGTTGTAGTCGTGAGACAGCAGAAACACAAGGCTACTTTGCTATAATGCAAGCACAGAAAGGCAGGCTATATAAATCCATCCATCGCCTCCTCCTTCTTGTAAACAATGAAACTCCATCTCCCAGCTTCTGAGTCTTTAGCTGGGTCAGGAACCTGAGCCCTCCAGGCGCTGTTGGACTTCATTTCCCATCAGCCCCCACTAGCATGGCCAATGGTCTCAAACCAGAGCTGTACTCCGACAATTGGAGGGCCACATGTTACCCACTCTTGCCTTAGCTAATCCCTGCCCACACTTCTCCAAGAATATATATCTATAATCACAATGCCTAGATGCCAATCTACTGAAGAATGAGCACATTCCACCAGCTGTGAAAAAATCTAGACCACCTTGGAACAAAACATTCACACCCTTTATTTTCTTCAACCAATTTAAATGGGTGGTTATGCCCTCTCTACTGTTACCAGTGTAATAAATGATTCCCCCACCTTTTTTCCCTGCAGTCACAACGTATTCCTCATCACATTTGTACTGTAATTTGTTTAATCTTAAAAAAAAACATTTATTGGAGAGATTGTGTTAAAGACAATTACATTGATTATGGGGGAGAGAGGGAAAGGGAAGAGGAAACTAATGGAACAAACACCTCTTCCCTGTCATAGTCCATAGTCAGCACATTCGAAACCACCACTATAATCAGTGTAATAAAATATCACCTTCATTAGAAGTCAGTGTTTAAAAACTGTGCAACTATGATTGTGCTATGCAATCTTCCACCATCTTTTCCTTTCCCAGTTGATGCACCGCATATACACACGCCTATTCCACAGGAATTACTGTAAACAGGAAGGGACAGAGCAGAAAGACAAGTCACAAGTGTCAGAAAGACTGGCAAGCCATTTTCTGCTCCAATAAATGTCCCAAATGCACCAATGGGTAGGGAAAAGTCCTTTATCTCAGCACATAGCTTCCTGTCAAAATCAGATGAGGAGAAACAGAGACAGATTGAGGGAATGGATCTGGCTTTGACAAATAGGAACCAGTGTGGTTACAGTACTGTGTGCCCTTTCTCTCAATATATCTGCAATAGATTGGCAAAGTTGCTGGCTAAAGTGTTTTGCATTGATTGGTTGTTGTTTTTTCAGAAGTGTTTTTTATTATTTTGAGTAATTGTAAAAAAGGGGAGGAGTGGGCTGTTGGAAATCACTTTATGGATTTTATATATATATATAAATATTTTATTAGGTTTTAACAGTAAAAGAAATTTCAAGAAAAATACAAAAACAAGAAGGATACAAAGTCACAAAATACTATACAAAAATACGAACATTAAACACAACGAAAGAAAAAGATAAAAAAGAAAAAAAGATAAAAGAAAAAAGAAAGAAAATTCCCTCTTTCTTAATTTTCATCTTCAATTGACTTATTTTCCCGACTTCCTCACATCTCCCGTTCTTGTATCCCTTTTTAGAAATTTATTCAGCAAATTCATATTCACTTTATGGACCTTTATATACATTCATCACAGCTAGTTCAAGACTTTTTGCTGCCTGAGTTGTAGGACAAAGTTTTTATTTAAAGCAGTGTTTCTCAAAACTTGATTCAGCTGCTTTTGAACTGCAGTTCCCTCCATCCCTGACCACTGGTCCTGCTAGCTAGGGATGATGGGAGCTGTAGTCCAAAACAGCCAGAGACCCAAGTTTTAGAAACCCTGATTTAAAGCATTTTTCTCCTGCTCTTCAGCTATAAAGACTCCCATTGCAGAATCAATTATAATAAGACAGTCCCACTCCAAGACAGGTTTATAGTCTGAAAAGACTCAATTCAAAAGAACAAAGTGATGAGGAGGAAAGGGGGGAAGAAGCTTAGTCACACACCTGTTGAATAGCTGATCTTTCATCAGAGGAGATGTAATGGCCCCTGCTTCCCCATCTCTCCCACTGCTGCAGCCTCATGGGACGGGATGTGTCTGCGTGATCTTTTAGAACTACTGTGGCTCCTTTGGCATGAGCAGAATAAATACACTTAGGATCGTCTTCCAAAGTTGCCACTGCTGTATTTTGTGAGCATTCACAGGAACTTCCAGGTTTTTCCTCTCTCCCCCAACATCAAATACAAAAACTTGCAGTCACACTGAGAAAGACCTCTTCCCCTCCTATGTTAATACTATCAGCTTCATTTATATCAGCTATGGAATGACAAATAAACACCTTAACCAGTGCACCCTGAATAGAGATGACATCTCCCCATCCACACTCCAAGGGCAGAAATGTTTGTTTTCAAATGCAGCTCAGTATGTATGAAAGCTAGTTTTTAAAAAATGTTAAAGCTGCTACAGCTTTTTAATTAATGGCTTCAAGTTTCTAATCAATACTTTTAACCACTATTTATTGTTTTAGTTGGTTGCCTCAGTTTTTATGCTGTTTTACTAAAATGTTATTGCATCGTATTCCTTTTTCAGCCACTCTGGAAACAGATATTTATGCTGAAGGGAAGGGGGTTATAAATACTGTAAAAGAAATAAACATTGCAGCCTTCAGAAAAGCCAAACATTGTGTAACATAATCAGTTCTTGGATTCCTTTGTATTCAAGGCTCTGCACCTACCCTCAAATAAGAATTATTTAACACATATTTTAAATGCATTTCAGGTTTGCATCCCATGTTAGTAATAATCAAAGCAGAAACACTGAAATTAATGGGCATGACTATAACTCAGGTCCCTTAATTTAAATGGGTTTACTCTGAGTAGAACTGAATTGGCTCCAATGCCAGGTCTCAGCTCCCTCCCATCACAATAACTCTTTTTCCCCAGCTGATAGAGACATTTTTATTCCAGCAGGATTTTGCCTTCTATAGCTGATCTGCGAAAGGCATTGTTATCAATAATCTCAGCCAATGTTGTGCTCTCTCTCGCTCTCTCTGTGTGTGTGTTGCTCAGAGTGCCTTTTTATGCCCTGGCTGGTTACCAGCCACAACCCCTTTTTAACACAGATGACTTGGCCACTGTGTTCCAGGTTCTGGTAGCTTCCAAACTGGTTCACTGCAACGCACTCTCCCTGTGGCTGCCTTTGGAAGACGACTCAGAAACTTCAGTTGGTCCAAAACGGAGCAGCCAGACTGCTGTCTGGGGTTCCATTTAGAGCTCATGTAACCCGTTTTGAAACAGCTGCATTGGTTGCCAGTTCGGTTCCGGGCCCAATTCAAAGTGTTCACGTTGGTGTTTAAGGCCCTACGACTCGGGGACCCAAACATCTGAAAGACCCGCTTCCTTCCCTACAGACCTTCCTGGGTGCTGAGATAGGCAGAGGGGGCCCTCTTGGTAGTTCCTCCACCCTCAGAGGCTGAGGGCCTTCTCAGTGGTGGCCCCAAAGCTGCGGAACACCTGCAAGAACAAGAGCTGTGTCTGGCACCTTCATTGTACAGCTTTTGGAGAATGCCGAAGAGGAACCTCTTTAGCTTAGCTTTTAATACTTGAGGTGTATGTTTTCAGGGCCCACCTCGCTTTTATGGTTGAAAGTTGTTTTTACATGTTGCTTCTAATGCTGCAGCCTGCCCTGAGACATTAGGGTGAAGAGCAAGAAATAAATTTATTATTATTAAATTATGTATTACATTATTATTATTATTATTATTATTAAATGCATTTTATTATTCAATGCATTTTTTCTGTGCATATTTTACATATTTTATTATGTATAAATACATATTTTTATTATGAGGTTGTTGCCTGTATTAATATAATTTTACTTCGGTGTGATTATTTTAATTGCTGTAAGCCACCTTGAATAATGCATGGGCACTAGAATGGAGAAGGGGTTTTATATAAGAAATAAAATATTCATTCATTCGTTTCATAATATATTTACTGATATATACACACCACTTGCTTGTAGGGAGAGTGAAACCTCAAAGCAGTTTACAATAAAATAAAATAATCACTTAAAATGTTAAATTTAAAACGCTGATACTCGTCGTCCCAACCTTTCTCCCTCACCCCTCACAACCCATTTCAAAGCTAACTGAACTGCCAACCGACCAAACTCCACTCGAGGAACCTCATTGGGCGCTTTATTCACTATGACCAACCCTATTGGCCGGGAGAGCTCTGAACCCGCCTCTCCCAGTTTAACGGAATCCCATCCTCTGAAGCGCGGCTCTGTTTATGGTTCCTCTCCCCCCCCTCTCCTTTCCTATTGGTTCTCAAAGGCTTCCCTAAGCGCCCGCCCCTAGAAAGGGAGGAGCGTCTCTCATTCCCCACACCTCCCGCTCCTCGTGCCGCTCTCCTCATTGGCCGCCAACTCGGCGAGGGGGGGGGAAAGCCCGCCTCTTCTTGCCTTCCGCGCCGATGGAAGGCGCTTCATAGGCTGGGGCGGAGGCGGAGGAACTCTGGGCCGCGCTCTCATTGGCCGCGAGCCGCCCAGCCGGTGGGAAGGGATTGGCGAGGCCGAGCGTTCCATAAGGAAAAAAGCGAGGGGAGAGAGGGGCGGGGGAGCGCGGATGCGGCGGCGGCCGGTGTCGCGCGGCGGGCAAGTTTGCAGAACCGGAAGCGGGAGGGAGGAGAGAGGGCGGGAAGGAAGGAGGGCGAAGGGCCGCCTCCCCGCTCCGCCCGCGCGCTCCTCGACCCTCCCTCCCACGAGGGCGCCCGCCTGGAGGAGCTGCCGCAGCGGCATCGATCCAGCTCCGCCCAGGCAGGGCGAGACTTGGCCGGCTTCTCGGGGTTCCTTCCTTTGAGGAGGGAGGTGGGGCAGGCTGAGAATAAGTGGGGGGGTCCTTTTATTTTTGCAATAAGGGTTGGGGGCGTGCAAGTGAGAGGGAAGCTGCTGCTGCTGCTGTTGCAGTGACTTGCGAGGGGACGAGCATTGGTTTGCAAGAGCGGGGCTTGGTGTTGCAGGTGGACGGGTGTCCGGGGGGGGGCTGTGCGTGCAGACGGACTGGGGGGGAGAGATAAGGCGAAGAAGCACTATAGGGGAGCCTGGGTGGGGGTCGACGTCAGGTTTTGGGGCTATTGGCGGCTGAGCCCGTCCAAAGTGTTTGTTTGATGGGAGCTGTTCTCCAGCGTGGTTCTGAACGGGGTAGGGGAGTCAGCCGGTATTGGGATCACAGAAGCCCCATCTAATTGTAGAGCTGGATGGGGCCACGAGGGTCATCCAGTCCAACCCCCTGCAAGGCAGGAATCTTGAGCCCAACATGGGGCTCAAACCCACAGCCCTGAGACTAAAAATCTCATGCTTTAGTGATGGAGCTATTTGTGGGGGACTAAGGGGAAGGAAGGTGACTGTAATCCACGGGGAAGGTGATGGGCTCTTTCTGAAGAAAGGAGGCGTTGGAGTTTGATATCAGCATGGCCAGTGTTCTAGGTTAGAGGAAGAGGGATCCAGGGTTGGGGGGGGGGTCTCTGCTGGAAGAAGGTCTTGTTTGTGTGAAGAAGGTGGCCGTTGGTGTGGTGTGAGCAGAAGTTGATGTGGGGGGTCAGTGTTGTTCTGGGATGAGGAACCTGTGGCAGCGCTAGATGTTGTGGGACCATCGGTCCTGCTGGCTGAGGCTCATGGGAGTTGGATTCCAGCAGCATTTGGAAGGCTGCCGATTCCCCTTCCCTGCTCTTTGGGAAAGGATTTAAGGTGACATGGATTTGGGGTGTGAGAAGTACGAACTCTAAACACTTCCTCCCTGTTAACATTGTAGGCTTCACGATTGTACCACACCATGCAAGTAGCTGAGGATGCCTGCACCAGTTTTGAGGATGAGCTGCTCTGTAAGTAAAAGTAAAACCTTCGTTTCTGCCCCATCCCAAACATATACGATCCCTTTCCCTTTTGTAAAGGAGCTCCTAGCCCACTTAGTCACAAATAATAAAATATTATTGTAAGTGCCTGTGTTAAGCCATTTGTCGTCTTACCCCGGGTGGGAGAGGAGGAACCACCAAATTCTCTGAGGCTTCCCTGACTGGCCACCTTCAGATATTTCTTACTCGCCACAGGTGATCAGTTGAGTGGCACTTTCTCAGCCTGCCTTTGCTGCATTTCTAAACTGTGATATAAGATATATTTGATTGCCAAATACTCAAAGAGATTGCACTCACATACACTCTTTTTAAACTAACCTAGCTGTCTACTGAATGATGATGCTTAGGTGACAGCAAGTGACACAAGCAGTGCAGGCTAGGAATCCCCATTGACCTGCCTGTGTCAGTGGTTGACAAATTTTGACGGTCCTTTAGAACCAAACCAAATTTCTCATCTCTCCTGCTCTAAACCCCTGCAGGAAGCCTAACACAACTCTAGACAGGCAGTTTTCCCCAACTGCTGTTTAAAAACAATTGAGAGTTTTTCAGTCAGCTTTGCAATCTGATTTCCATAACCTTTCCTGGAAAACTCAGAAACCAAGAGGATGAAAACTTTATAAAATAATGGGAAAAATTTATAAGTTATCTAGGAGACCACTGTAAGCAGATGGAAACAAGAGCAGGATTTTGACTCACTTGTAGCGTAAAAAACATTATACGCTCTGATATAAAAATTGGAGTATGCAGTTGTAGACGTTTAAGATAAAACTCCATGGATGGCATGGGGGGAAGTTGTGAGATTCGGAGAATCTCTACATACAGTATGATTTTATTGATGTGTGTTTGTTTCTATTTTTTTTTTTTATTTGTAAAATTAATAAAATGTCTTGGGGAAAATAAAAGAATTGAGAGTAGCAGAACCTGTTGACATACTGAAAGTCAGCCTGCGATCTGTTGGTGAAACCAGATCTGCTACCATTTCTCTTTTCCCCCACAGTCTGTGAAGACTGCCGCCTTTACTTCCGAGACTCCTGCCCGCAGCACGGACCCCCTACCTTTGTGGCTGACAGACCCGTTCCAGAAAGGGTTCAGTCCCGGGCCCTGCTCTCCTTGCCGGAGGGACTTCTGGTCAAGGAGCGTTCCCAGGGGGGCCTGGGAGTCTGGAGCGCCCTCCCAGCCCTGCCTCGTGGCTGCATCTTTGGCCCCTACGAAGGGGAAGTGGTACGGGAACATGGCGACTGCACCCGGTATTCCTGGGCGGTAAGACACACGATTCTCCCATCATTTCCCCCCACAACTTAAAACATGTAGCCTGGCCTCCCAACTCCGCCAGGCACAATAACACACTGGGCGGATCTCTCCTAGGGCAAAGCACACTCATCTCCTCCATGCTGCCTTGTTTGCTAACAGAATTTCATTTATGTACCATAGAATTATTCTTTGAGGTTAAACACAGTAAGGAAATATTAAAGCTTTCTATGCATTAACAACGCAGCACTTCAGATTGGATCCAAACTATGTTAGCTATGCTTTAGTTCAGGGATAGGGGACCTTTCTTCAAGCTGGCTACTCCCCCCCCCCCTTTACCCCTCTTGTCTTCCTAATTGCTTAAACCAATTCAGGAACAGAACCAAGAACTTATACATTGACCACTAATAATGAACCATATGTTGTTGATATTACTCCGCATTTATTATGCTATTTTTGTGATACACAAATGACACCAGAAAACTTGGTACAGTGGTGCTTCAGGTTACATACGCTTCATGTTACAGCCTCCGCTAACCCAGAAATAGTACCTCGGGTTAAGAACTTTGCTTCAAAATTAGAACAGAAATCGTTCTCCGGCGGCGCGGCGGCAGCAGGAGACCCCATTAGTTAAAGTGGTGCTTCAGGTTAAGAACAGTTTCAGGTTAAGAACAGACCTCCAGAGTGAATTAAGTTCTTAACCTGAGGCACCACTGCATACTTATTTGTATAACATTATTTTTGTTTATAAAACCCAATAATAAAAAAAGATTAGCAGAGGAATTCTCCCCAAAATATAAACACTGGATATGTAAATAGGCATCAATATTTGTATAAAGTTGTTGTGATAGGTATATTTAAAGTAAAAACACACAATTTATAAGTAAAAAAAGAAAAGCAGAGGGCCACATTTCCTTCCTGAGCAGCCTCCCAAGGGCCGCATTCTAGTGGTGGGTGGGGCCAGAGGCAGAAAGTAGGCAGAGAAAGAGATGTGACCATTTGTACAACAAGCTACGTTCAAGCCGTGCACAGTTCAGAGAATTCCATGTTCACATATCTCCATCTGGGCGTCTTCAAAGACTCATTCCATCCCGACAAAAGCCCTTGGGGAGCAGGGTGGAAGAGGGCCAGTAAGGGAGAGATGTGGCCTGGCAGGCAGGATGAGGGTAGAGGGCCACATTGGGACCCTCAGACCTGAGCTTCCCTATCCTTGCTTTGGTCTCAAATCAATCACTAACTTGTCCTGTCAATTTCCATTGGACCAGAGCATGCCTAGCTTAATCCGGATCCAACCCAACTAGGGGAAACTGGCGAAGAGGGTTGCCTGCTTCAGCTGAGTAATAGGAGCATCTCCCTACCAGAAACTTCTTCCCAGTTCTTCTTCAAAGTCAATCCTATGCAAATCGGCATCACTGATGTGTACAGTGGTACCTCAGGTTACATATGCTTCAGATTACAGACTCCGCTAACCCAGAAATAGTACCTCGGGTTAAGAACTTTGCTTCAGGCTGAGGACAGAAATCTCATGGCGGTGGCGGGAGGCCCCATTAGCTAAAGTGGTGTTTCAGGTTAAGAACAGTTTCAGGTTAAGAACAGACCTCTGGAACGAATTAAGTACGTAACCAGAGGTACCACTGTATTTGCAGTGTGAGAGCGTCTTTTTTTCTTCCATTTTGCAAATCTGGAATATTTTTGGCAAGGTTTGTTTTGCGACAAAGGGTAACAGTGCACTAACTGGAACAGGATAAGATCCAGAAGGGGGGGGGGGAAATCAAGCTGTGGTGCCAGAAAATAAAAACCTTATCTTCAGCCAAGTAAGAAATGCAGGATGGCTTGTGTAGTCATACAGGCACTGCCAGGTTTTATTTCTTTGAGAAGTTTCTATCCCTTGTGGCATCACAAGCAAGCTTGCAAATATAACAGTGATGTGTCACAGCTACATTTGTTATTAAATAACCCTTAACGTTGCGGTGTGTGGTGGATTACATAAACATAAGGCCTGGAAACTGAAAATATAGGGTTTGGGCATTTTCTTCTGTTTTGTTTCAAAAAGCCTGGCTGCTGTGGGAAGATATATGTGTGTGTTTCATTATGTGAAAGGCCCAATTCAGAACAGAAAAGGGGAGAGTGCACCAATCCAAAAATAAAGGAAACCTCAAGGTGTGCAAAATATTGTTTCCTTTTCACAATGCCTTTTGAGGAAAATTTTACTCTGGGCCACCATAAAACATAGCAGTGTTTTCTCCCCCACCCCCACCCCCCGAGGCAGCTCCCCCCACCCCCTGAAATTTGGCAGTGGGCCAAATAAGAGTATTTGTGTCCCTGGAAGTTATTTGGCTGTTTGTTCCAAAGCCCACTTCATGCATTTCAAGAGTGAAATACATCTTTGCAAAGATGTGCACACAAAACACTAGCCTCATATGGGCATGTGTTTGCCTTCTTCACATGGGTTTAGCATCCGCATTGTTTTGCAAACAATAAGCGGTTAAGAGTACCCGTGTTTTTCAGCTTTTAGAATGAGCACTGGCAAAGAAATTCCTTACAATTCCAGTGTAAATAATTGTGTTGCAGTGTGCGTTAGCCAGCTTCCGCGTCTGAGCAAATTAAATGCAGAAATGTTTATTTCAGGCCCTGTCTTCACTGTGCATTTAAAGCAGTATCATACCGCTTTAAACAGTTGTGACTTCCCACAGAGAACCCTGCCGTTTGTTAAGAGTGCTGAGGAAAGTTGTTAGGAAATCCCTATTCCCCTTACAGAGCTACAATTCCCAGAGTGGTTTAACAACCAGTCCCCCTTTCCAGGGAACTCTGGGAGCTGTAGTTCTGTGAGGGGAAGAGGGCTCTCCAAACAGCACCCTTAACAAACTACCATTCCCAGGATTCTTTGCGAGAAGCCATGGTTGTTTGAAGTGGTATAACACTGCTTTGAATTTAAAGTGCAGAGATGGGGCCATAACATTCTTTAACGTGTCTAATAATGTGTGCACCTCTTTATTCCATTTTTGAGATTTGGGGGTGTTGGAGAAATTGGGGTTTCTATAAATATGTGAGGAGGGTAGGAAAGAAAGAGGGGTGTTTGTGTTAAAGCCCTAAACGGCCTCGATCCTGTATACCTTAAGGAGCTTCTCACCCCCCCCCCCATCATCCAGCCCGGAGACTGAGGTCCAGTACTGAGGGCCTTCTGGCGGTTCCCTCGCTGCAAGACGCGAGGTTACAGGGAACCAGGCAGAGGGCCTTCTCGGTAGTGGCACCCGCCCTGTGGAACGCCCTCCCAGCAGATGTCAAGGCAATAAACAACTATTTTACTTTTAAAAGACAACTGAAGGCAGCCCTGTTTAGGAAGTTTTTAACGTTTGACGCTGTATTTTTTAAATATTTGGTTGGAAGCTGCCCAGAGTGGCTGGGGAAACCCAGCCAGATGGGCGGGGTATAAATTTTATTATTATTATTATTTATTTATTTATTTATTTATTTATTTATTTATTTATTTATTTATTACCAAGCATCCTTTGGCATTTGCTGAGGGCTGATGGGTGCTCAGGCCTGTTCCAGTTAGGCCCGACCACCTCTCCCCCCCCCCCCCGTTTGATTATTCCTTGCAGTGTGTGGCTTCCAGCCACCCACCATTTTACCTTTCTACTGTGTAGAGGCATTTAGGAAACTGAAAATGGCAGATGGCTTTTTTTTGCTGCTGGCTGCCACTACCACCAGTAAGCAGGCAGTACTGGGTGGGGTGGGGGCATTAGGATTTGTGGGAGGGTCCTTCGTGTCAAGGCGCACAAAATGGCACTTTGCCAAGGCTCCCTCAACCCAGCTACTGGCCCTGGCAGGAGGCCATGAAAATACTGTGATGGGTAGAGGACAACAGGAAGCTATCATGCTCTAGGCTTACCTGGGCCTAGCCACGATTTATGTTAGGATTGCAGGCTTTAGGTTGGCAGGGGCGGAGACATAACCGAGCTATCTGCAACACAAGTGGTCAGTTAAGCATTTTTATTTACTTACTTGATATGGGGGGAGGCAACTTCCCCCCTGCCCCGCCCTGCCCATGCAGTGGCTTATTTCTGGTTTTTTCATCCACATATCTGATAATGACGGTCACCTTTTTTAATTTTATCCCACAACTATGAGGACCACAGACTTGCTTAAAAAGTAAAGCTGAGTTTCTCAGAAAGTTTTGCTTATCACAACATTGTATGTCTTAGCCATGCAATACCATAGGTGACTACAGTCGTACCTCAGAAGTCGAACAGAATCCGTTCCAGAAGTCGGTTTGGCTTCCAAAACTTTTGTAAACCAAGGCACGGCTTCCAATTGGCTGCAGGAGCATTGGACTTTCGGGTTCCAAAGAACGTTCACAAACCGGAACATTCACTTCTGGGTTTGCAGTGTTTGGGAGCCAAAATGTTTGGCTCGCAAGGCTTTCGGAATCCAGGGTACAACTGTACAGTGGACGCTTGGTTTGCGAATGTGATCCGTGCGGGATGCACATTTGCAACCCGTGTCTGTGCATGCGCAGGTTGCAATTCAGCGCTCATGCGCAAAGCACAATTTAGCGCCTCTGTGCATGCATGACCGCCAAAACCCAGAAGTAACCCGTTCCAGTACTACTGGATTTCGGCGGTACATAACCCGAAAAAACGCGGTTGTAACTCGAGGTATGACTGTACAGTGGTACCTCACATACGCTTCAGGTTACATACGCTTCAGGTTACAGACTCCGCTAACCCAGAAATAGTTCTTCAGGTTAAGAACTTTGCTTCAGGATGAGAACAGAAATCGTGCTCCGACGGCACGGCGGCAGCAGGAGGCCCCATTAGCTAAAGTGGTGCTTCAGGTTAAGAACAGTTTCAGGTTAAGAACAGACCTCCGAAACGAATTAAGTACTTAACCCGAGGTACCACTGTACTTGATCACTATAATGGCCTTTGTGGTCCACTGCAAATCTAGTAGAGAATCTAGTTGTGCAGCAGTTAGAGCCTGTACCCCCATTTGGAGGCCACAACTCCCCATCATCCCTCAATATTGGCCATGCTGACTGGAATGGGAGTCTCAAGAACACCTGTAGGGCCGCCAGTTCCCATTCCTGGTTGTCGAACTCAGGGAGATTCCAGCTTAAATTTCCCACTCGGCCACCAAGCTGACTTGGGCCAGTTGCCATCTCTCAGCCCAACCTACTGTGTTGTGACGATAAAGGGAGTGGCAGCAGGGGTAATATCACCCTGAGCTCCTCGAGGAGAGTGGGATAAACATGTGACAAATAAAACCCCAAACCAGTTTCCTTTGGCCGCCAAGACCAAAGGGTTGAGTTGGTTATGCCCCAAAAGGTCCCTGAAGAAAGATTCATGTTTTGACACAATGTGGAGCTCCAAAAATTTACTTGAGGCTTCCTCCCTTTTTCCACAGATGCCATTGGTTTGCCACGAATGTTAGCATTATGAAACAAAACAACAAAAATGCCCTTGACTAAATGGTGGCTGTATTTGTGGGCACAATGATGTCATCCTTCAAAGGCATCTGTGGTTATTTGAGCACCTGATTCTGCAGAGGATCGAGCTGTAAATATGCAGAGATCAGCCTTAGATTGAGGTGCCACCTTTCAGTTTGGAGTCCCCTGTGCTTTTATGCAAACTTTGACTTGGAGTAGCTGTTCAAAGCTCTGACCAAGCTACATGCAGCAATGTATGTACAGTGGTACCTCAGGTTAAGTACTTAATTCGTCCCAGAGCTCCGTTCTTAACCTGAAGCACCACTTTAGCTAATGGGGCCTCCTGCTGTTGCCGCGCCGCCGGAGCACGATTTCTGTTCTTATTCTGAAGCAAGGTTCTTAACCTGAAGCACTATTTCTGGGTTAGCGGAGTCTGTAACCTGAAGCATATGTAACCTGAAGTGTATGTAACCCGAGGTACCACTGTATCTTTGAATTACAGATGCCAGTTTGTTTCAAATTTTGCATAAGTTGGGGTGGGGGAGAGATTTGGAGGAGGGAAATTAACACTTTCCTCTCCTGTGGCAGTCCTGAGAAAAAAATTATTTACTCTAAAGGAGGCAAATCTCTCATTTATGTTAATGGGGAATTTCCCTCCAATGTAAATACTGGCTTCAGGGAAGGGATTTTCTCAGAACAGCAGCAGGGAAAAAGATGGTTAAACTCCCTCTCTGTGCTTGCTTTGATGCTATAGATTTATCACCACCCCAACGAATACCTATGCATATCTTTATTACAAGTTAAATGCAAAGGCATTCAAGTCTAGTTTTGGCTCCAGGGGAAATCTTTCCTAGCTGTGCTGAAGATCTTTTGCTCAGTCAAAACTGTGGCAATACAAAAAAAATAAATCCACAATTGGATCTCCTGCTGCGATTTCCATTTAATTTGCTTATGTTCATCATTTAGGCCATATTTCTGATCAAAGCTCTCTCTCTTCAGGAGTTGGACAACAATATAAACTGCAAAAAGTGAATTTCCCTAAAACTTTATAAATTATGAAAATTCGAAGGGAAGCAAGAACATTTGGAAAACGCAAAACTGCCAGCGTTAAATTAATCACAGACGGCAACAACGAAGCAGAAAATCAGCAGCATATCCAATAAAACCTCATTAGTCAAAGGATCCTTGAAATAGATAGGTCTGCAAATCCAGATTAAGCTACTGTTAATGATTATGATAGATAATGGCCATGGGAGGAAGGCAGCTGAATAAGAGCTCCCTGGGGAAAGGGATTGATTGTTAAACTACTCTGTGACTTGTAGTTCTGTGATATGGGGTCTCCTAGCAACGCTTGGCCCCCTTCGCAAACTACAGCTCCCAGAATTCAATGGGGGAAGCCATGACTGCTTAAAGTTGTATGAGGCTGATGGTAGGGTTGCCATATTTCAAGAGGTAACAAAACTGAACACAAAATGTTGAGATTTTTTAGGGCAGTCACCCAATACCCCACTGCTGCTGCCATGCCAGAGCCTGAACCAGAACCACCCGTGCACACACACAAAAAAATTAAACCCCAAATCCAGGACATTTGCTTAAAAATGTAAAATTCGCACCGGATGGGCATGTAGGCTCCTCAAAAGAGGACATGTCAGGGAATTCCAGGACATATGGCAACCCTACTCATGGGAATTGGAGTCTTAACAAATATCCAGAAGGCCACAGCTTCCCCAGACCTGCTCTAAGCCTTATAAAGACTGGTTGTGGGCTGTAGATCTTTCTGCACGTGCAATAAAAGGTTTAGTTCAGATGATCTGCAAACTCAAGCACCTTTACCCCAAGATTAGCACAAGTCCTTATTCAGTGGCAGTCAATTCTCTTCTGTCCACACTGATGAGGTGGTCAAGAGAGTTGTTTCTGTTTTTAAATGTGGTTTTTCTGCTACATTTTTAACATTATTTTTAAACCACAGAATTGTAAAGTTGGAAGAGACCCCAAAGATCATATAGCCCAACACCCCGCAATGTAGGAATATGCAGGTGCCCCCATACGGGGATCGAACCTGCAGCCTTGGTGTTATCAGCACCATTCTCTTAACCAACTGAGCTATCCAGGCTGATAGAACCTGACCAAGGCCACAGAACCTGTACCAGACTCTCTGTCCATCTCACTCAGTATTGTCTACTCTTGATAGGCAGAGAGGTCTTTCCCAGCCTGGCCAGGTAATATCAGTCATTGGACCTGGGATCTTCCGAAAGCAAAGTGCATGCATGCTCTAGCAATGAGCTATTTCATCTTCTCTCTGTGTTGCCCTTGACCTCAGTTTTGACATCTCAGCAACCCCAGGAGTTCGAGAGCTAGGTAAGGCTGGGAAAAATTGCAGCATGCCCTAGCCACCCAATAAGCTTCCTGGCCGAGTGAGGATTTGAACTCTGGACTCTCCAATCTGAGCACAACACTCACCGCATTGCAACAGCCGCTTGCATGCAATTAATCCTTCCTTTGCTTCTTCAGGTGCAATCCCAAGAGAGAGGAAGAAGATAAAGCTCTCACATTTAAAATTAAAATAAAATGCAGATGTGGGGAAAAGGTTATTTGTCACAAACTGCCTTCAATATCAGAGACCTCTGAATATCAGTCTCTAGGCAGCAACAGCAAGAAGAGGGCTATTGTTGCCCTATCAAGAGGCAGCTGGTTGGCCGCTGTAGGAACACAGTGATGGACTAAACAGGCCTCTGGTGTGATCCAGCATGCTCTTTTCATGTTCACCTGAGCCAACATTTGCAAAATGGCAGCTTTGCTGCTCTTTGGTACATGGAAAGGCTCAAGTGGAATATATTTCCAGGTGTGTTTTGGGTGATCAGGATACACAGTCTCCCTGCAACCCTAAAGGAGGGCAGGAAACCGGAATCCAAACCTGCTCAGCAAACTGGTCCATGTGGAAGGATGGGCAGAAGGTTGGTTGGGAATACAGTGGTACCTTGGTTCCCAAACACCTTGGCTCCCAAACAAATCACCTTCCGGTTTGTGAATGTTTTTCGGAAGCCGAACGTCCTCCGCAGCTTCCAATTGAGTGCGGAAAGCTCCTGCAGCCAGTCGAAAGCCGCACCTTGGTTTTCAAACAGTTTGGTGAATCGAACAGACTCTCAGAAGGCATTAAGTTCAAGAACCAAGGTTCCACTATAACTGATAAGTCCTTGGATGACTTGCAGTTGATCTGCATGGGTTTCTGGCTCCCAGTTGCTCAACAAAGGCAGTTTCTAAAAGGCTGTTGGTCCTACACTCACACAAAATTGACTGGAGTAGATATTGATTTGTATTAGCTACCTGTAAATTATCTCTGTGTTTGACTTTATGGGCTGAAGGGAACAATTGGCTCCTTTTCCTGAGCTTTTCTGGATTGAGATCTCTGGGTCACTATTTTGTACCCGGCTTCAGTTAGTAGGCCCTGGGGGTAGTCTAGATAATAATTTTTTTAAAAAAAATCTGAAAACTTGCTCACACCTACTTTAAGGTATTTGACGTTTTTCAGATCCACTGTAGATGGCGCTCTATTCCCTTTCGAAATGCTTTCTGGCTTGTCTCTGGCTTGCAGACCTGAAATCCACCTTAGGCTGCTGAAAGTGATGGGTTAGTGTACAGTGAGAGTGACACGCACACACACACCTGGGCCCAGATCGTGGCACACTTTTAAGCCATCCACTTGGAAGCCCAGCCCTGTCCCTTGGGGCTGGGGTGCCTGTGATGTCAGGCAAATTCTTAAGGGTGCATCAAGAACTATTTTGCAGGAGGATTTCACATTCCTACTGGGAAATTCAGATCTGCACATTTGGAGTGCAGTAAAATTACCCAATATCACCCTAGTGCAACAAATCCACTTTAGGGGAAAAGAAATAAGACTTTTTTGTGGTTGGGAAAGTGCCAGGAAAATGCACCGGGAAGTGTGGAATGAATGAATGATCGAAGTGGGGAGGGGAGAGAGATATAAAGAGCCTGCTGGTAATTCAGGATGACCGCTTACTGTCATGTAACCTCCCCACAAGCAGATCAGAATGGGTGATCAATTAAGACTGGATATAATCTAACCTTTGCACAAGTTTTGGGCAAGCAAATCTAGGATGGATGCTCTGTAAATACAGTGGTACCTCGGCTTACATACACTTCAGGTTACATACGCTTCAGGTTACACACTCCGCTAACCCAGAAATAGTGCTTCAGGTTAAGAACTTTGCTTCAGGATAAGTACAGAAATCGGGCGCGGCAGCAGCAGGAGACCCCATTAGCTAAAGTGGTGCTTCAGGTTAAGAACAGTTTCAGGTTAAGAACGGACCTCCAGAACGAATTAAGTACTTAACCCGAGGTACCACTATACATACAGAGGAGCCTTAAGGTAGGGGTTGGGTGAGAGTGGAGCTTTTGTTTCGTTCTTCTTCTCCTTCCCTGATCTTTCCATCCCTCCTTCAGGTGCAGGACAACAGCTCCTACTTCTTTGTCGACGCGTCGGATGATTCCAGATCCAACTGGATGAGGTGAGCCCCTTGGGAAAGAGGCCCAGCAGAAGGAAGGAAGGGAATAGACACCCGTCCCAGCTTAGTTGCGTACATTATATCCATGGAGCTACACAGACACACACCCCGGGATGAATTAGGTTTGGCAGCTTTTCAGCCCCCATAGGATGCTGGAGTGATCCCCGTGGTGAATGCTTGTTTAGTCATAGGGGAGTGCTTCCAGCCTCCTTGCAGACGGTGGGCTGGCTTTACCCTGGAGTCGTACTGCTGCGGCTACCGCTCGGTGCATCCACCAGCGAGTAAAGCATGACGCATGCCCCCCCCCAAAAAACCACAGTGTGACTCATCCCCGCTTCCTCCCTGCAGATATGTGGCGTGCGCCTCCACCGAGGAGGAGCAGAACCTGACGGTTTTCCAGTACCGGGGCTATATCTACTACCGGGTCTGCCAGACCATACCTGCCGACACGGAGCTGCTGGTGTGGATAGGGGAGGAGTATGCACGCACGCTGGGATTACGCTTAGGTAGGCAAAAAGAAGAAGAGGAGGGGAGTGGGACATGTTGCAAGGCCTCCCGTGTTCCCTTCTCCCTAAAGTCTTGTAATCACCTAAGGAAGCTGCCGAGCACCAGGTCTGACAACTGGGATACTCTTGACCGGTGGTGGTTTTTCCAGGATCTCCTGCAAACGTCCTTCCCACTCGCTGCTGCTTGGTCATTTTTAAACTAGAGGTGTCGGGAATCAAACCTGAGATCTTCACAGCAATGTGCAGTGAGCCCAGTTAGGGACAAAGCGCACCCAAGAGCCAAATGATCGGGGTTATCATTTTAAACATACCCCATGACCCTCCCCAATGCTAACAACAGCCACAAAACATTACCCCATTGAGGAAATAGTTCCTGAGTTTCATTCCTCGCATATGACCTAGAAACAGGAGATAATTTTGGCTCTGGGTTTAATAGTTCTATTGTGTGGGGTTTGGGTTGGGGGTCCTCTTTGCATTGCAGTGTGCATTCCTTCACTGAATTCAAAATGGGGCAAGCCAGCCTCACTGCTTTGAGGGCTCTTCTCATTCTCCTGAGTGGGGTCGCTGGGCTTCTTGCCCCCCAAGTCTTGCCCCAGTGGTGCTACTGTGGCATCTTGGCTTGTGGTTATATTCCTAGGCTTCCAGATTACCCATTAAAGGGTCTCTCTTTACCCCACAACTAGCCTTCATTTCCCATTATTGCCAAGTTTTTATTGTTGTGAACGCAACATTTATTTATTTTTAAGTTTTTTCCTGCAACAGAATCAAACCAAAGCAATTCACAGCACATTCGGACCTTGGATCCCAAACGCCTTGGTACTCAGACGTTTTTGCTCCCGAATGCCGCAAACCTGGAAGTAAATGTTCCAGTTTGCAAATGTTCTTTGGAACCTGAATGTCCAACGGGGCTTCCGCAGGTTCCAATCGGCTGCAGGAGCTTCCTGCAGCCACTCAGAAGTTGTGCTTTGGTTTCCAAACGCTTTGGAAGTCAAACGGACTTCCGGAACGGATTCCGTTCAACTTCCAAGGTACGACTGTACAATGTTGCTTAAATGTAGACCCAGCCTGGCACACTGTTTGAAGAGCTGGCGTACACACCTTTGGGATGGAGTGGCAAGGGATCATTGACTTGCTGTCTTCACCTTTGCAGCCCCCTTTTCCCCCTGCACTTTGGTGGGTAAGAAAGAAAACGCCCTCCCTGTTCTCCCAAGCTTGGAGCCAAGGAAGGAGAGGAAGGCATTCTGCCTAAGCCTTGTGCTATGCTCAGAGCAGTTCCAAAGCTCAGCATGGCACCAGGTACAAAAGCAGGAGAAGTATAGGGTCATGGCAACTGCACATGCGAAGTGGCTGCCACAGTTCAAAGTTTGTGGGTCCCTCCTGACCAGCCACTGGGAATAAGGAGGGACTTTGGAATTCGGGTCCGTAAGAACATGGAAAGAGCCTGCTGGATCAGGCCCAAGACCCATCTGGTGCAGCATCCTTTTCTCACAGTGGCCAACCGGATGCCTGTGGGAAACTCGTAAGCAGGATCTGAGCACAAGCGCACTCTTCTCCTGCGGTTTCCAACACTACTTCTTGGTGGGTCTGATGCGAGTTGTGGTTCATCCACACCCGGGAGGTGCAAAGGTTCCCCACACATAGAATCACAGAATTGTAGAGTTGGAAGGGACCCTGAGGATCATCCTTGCAAAGCAGGAATATGCAGCTGTCCCATACGGGGATCGAACCTGCGACTTTGGTGCTATCACCTTTAAAGCCCTATACGGCCTAGGACCCTCGTACCTACGGGACTGCCTCTCCTGGTATGCCCCACAGAGAAACCTACGGTCTGCAAATAATAACATCCTCAAGGTCCCAGGCCTCAGAGAGGTTAGGCTGGCCTCAACTAGAGCCAGGGCCTTCTCGGCTGCGGCTCCAACCTGGTGGAATGCTCTGTCACAAGAGACTAGGGCCCTGCGGGACCTGACATCTTTCCGCAGAGTTGTTCTGCCAGGCCTTTGGTCGGGGCGCAGCCTGACTCCCTCCTCTGGCAACCTGCACAGAATTTTGCTTAATCGGTTGCCATCGATTTGATTTTAACTAATTTTTATAATGAAATATTTTTAGAATGTGTGATTATTTGATTGTTTATTTGATTGTTGTCAGCCGCCCTGAGCCCGGCTCAGCTGGGGAGGGCGGGATATAAATAAAATTTATTATTATTATTATTATTATTATTATTATTATTATTATTATTATTATTATCAGCACTACGCTGTAACCAACTGAGCCATCCAGTTTGGTCTATCCTTCCAGCAGCAGAGATGGAGGCCTCTTCAGCCATGGCCAGATTGTTGAACAGACTTAACAGGACCCGAACCTGGGATGTTGGTTGGGGGGAGGTGAGGAACTGTGCTGCTAAATAGCAAGGGAGGAGTGGTGGTGGGGAACTCCCATGCCACAATTTGCTCACCCCACAACAGCAGAGGGACAGTTCCAGGGTTGGCTGCCTTGCACCTCGGCAGATGTAGCGGACCCTCACCTTTGCGCTGTTATTTCTCCCTTCCAGGCGAGCATTTTAAGTACGAATTT
This sequence comes from Podarcis vaucheri, assembly GCF_965113315.1. Classification (NCBI taxonomy): domain Eukaryota; kingdom Metazoa; phylum Chordata; class Lepidosauria; order Squamata; family Lacertidae; genus Podarcis; species Podarcis vaucheri. The sequence goes on along the minus strand of NC_138751.1, from coordinate 39,325,687 downwards.
GGCGAGAAGGAGCTGCTGATGAAACTCTTCCAGGAGCTGCACCTCAAGACCCCGCCGCCGCCTCCCGCTCCCCACACCCCTTCTTCCCGCACACAGTACCTGTGTGGAGACGCCGCCGCCTCTCCCCTGCTGCCCCTCCACAAGCCGGGCCTCCCCCCGGGAGGGAGCCCTTTCCCGCTGCTGGAAGGGACGCAGAACCTGGTGGGGCTGGGGAGGGCGCAGAGCCGCTACTGGACTTTCTTTGGGTTCCAGGGGGACGCCTACGGCCGCATCCTGGACAAGAGCAAAATCATCTGCAAGCTGTGTGGAGTCCGCCTCAGCTACAGTGGCAACACCACCAACCTACGCCAGCACCTCATCTACAAGCACCGCTGCGAATACAACCAGCTGGTTGGGACCCAGACGGCCGCTCTGGACAAAGGGGTCCTGGGGACGGCGAGCGAGTTCGGAGCCCCCCGGCCTCCCGCCCCCGGCAGGACCACGCGGGCGGTGGCCGACTTCATCGTGCTCGACCTGATGCCCGTGGAAGTGGTGGAAGGAGAAGGGTTTGGGCAGATGTTGGGGGTCCTGGATCCCAACTACAAGCCCCCAGATGCCGCCTCCCTGGCCCACACGGTGCTGAGGGACATGCACACCCACATGAAGGGGAAAATCTGGGAGCTGGTGCGGACCCTGCCCCAGTGCTCGCTCAGCTTGGACATCTGGCGCCACAGCAACACCCTCACCTACCTCACTCTCACCGTGCACTACGTGGACGACTGCTTCGAAGCCCGGGCGAGGGTGCTCTCGAGCCGCCCCATCCCGGAAGAGCCCAGTGCCGACGGCCTGGCGGAGGCCCTCAGCGAGGCGGCCAAGGAGTGGGGGGTCCGTGAGAGCACCTCATACACCGTCGGAGGCCTTGGGCTCACTACCCAGCAGGCTGCGGCGGCGCTCGGTTGGACCGCCCTGCCTTGCATCGGGCAGGCCTTGCGAGCCGCCATGGAGGCTGTGCTGAGCCAGCCGGCAGCGCAGGGTGCCTTTGAGCGGCTGCGGCGCCTGGCATCCTGGGCGCTGGCTGGGGCCGGCCGTGGCGAGAAGCTGTGGGCCCAGGAGCCCCTCCTGCAAGCGCACCTTGGCCGCTTCCTGCGGGACGGGGGCAAGTGGCACAGCGCCTATGCCGTCCTGCAAGGCCTGCTGGAGCACAGCGACCCTCTGGCGGGGCTCGGCCCCGACGGGGAGGCGACGCTGCGCCCCCAGGACTGGGCTGCCCTTCGGGACGCGGCCAAGGTCCTCAAGCCCATGGCCATTGCTACCTCGACGTTCACCAAAGACCCCTTTTCCAGCCTGTCCCTTGTCAAGCCTGTGCTCACCAGCCTTCTCTATAAACACCTGGTGGGCAGCGAGTGGGACTCCGCCTTGGCGCTGGAAGCCAAGGCCGCGGCCCAGAAGGAACTGAACCAGCACTTCTCCAGCCCAGATGTCAACCAGGCCCTCAACCTGGCCTGCGCCCTGGACCCGCGCTTCCGCGGCCTTGACTTCCTGAGCCACTCGGACCGCGTGGAAACCCTCCACTTGCTCAAGGCGGAAGCGTCGCGGCTGGCGGAGTCACCGGCAGCGCAGGCCTCCGGCCCGCAGGGCATGGCCTTGCCCCCGTCGCCGCCAGCCAAGGTGCCAAAGCAAGACGCAGGCATCGAGTTCCTGCTGGGGGACCTGTGCAGCATGCGCGCCGCCTCGGGCGCCAGCTCGGCACATCAGCAGGTGGAGCAGGAGGCCAGCAGCTTCCAGTCCAGCAAGGCCTCCGCCCTCGGCCAGGACCCTCTGCAGTGGTGGAAGACGCACCACACGCAGTACCCGCTGCTGGCCCGGGCGGCCCGCAAGCTGCTTGGCGTGCCTGCCACCTCGGTGCCCGCGGGCTGGCTGTTCAGCAGCGCCGGCGACGCCATGCACACCAAGCGGCAGGCCCTGACGCCAGAGCACGTCGATATGCTGGTGTTCCTCCACGGCAACCGGGCCATGCTCTATTAGGACACGGGGAAAGGGAGTGGGTGGCTTGGGTGGGCAGGGCACCCTTCTTTGCCTGCCCCCCCAATGGCACGAAGGTGGCAAAAATGCTTCCGGAGAACCCTCTTCCCTTCCTTCTTTCCTCCCTTCTGTCTTTCCCTGTGGGGCAGGCTTAATGCTCTGTGTGGTCTTGAAACAGAAGAGGGTGAAGAGGAGCAGAACAAACCATTCGGGCGCTTTTTTGGAGAGGGGTGGTGGTGCCTGCCCATCAGCCAGAAACAGCCTGGAGCGAAAAGATAATAGATATGGCCATAGTAGTCATTTTGGAGAACAGGAATGGTCCATTTTAAGGTTGTGGGGGGGGGGAGAGGAGGCTGAGGACAGAAGTGGTCCATCAAAGGGGTGGGAGGCCTGATGTGAAGGAATATTCCACGTGTCACAAGGGAAAAGGGGTGTGTGAACATGAGGGAGGAGGTGCGTATGGCTTTCACAGCGCTTCTCTCGCTTGCATTGCAGCCCCATTTTTCTCTCCTGCCTGGTAGAAGATGCGCAGCAGCAAAGGACAGGGATGTTCCATGAAAGGAAAGGAGAGGGAGCATCTGAGGACAGGAATGGCCCACAAAGTTGGGGGGGAAGAGTAGAGGTGGGGCTGGAATATTCCATGCATGTAGGGGGGGAGAGGTGGAGCTCTGACGGAGAGCAGGGAGGATTTTGGGGGAGTTGGATTTGGCAGGGACTCCGATAGAGGAAACCACAGGAATTGAAAAGCAGGGGAAATGCAGAAGGAGCTCACATAGGAAGGTGGAGGAAGTGGGACAAAATAGCAGAGTGGCATATTCCAAGTGGGCTGGATTGTAATTAGCCATATATTGCAAGGGGGGTGGGGTGGAGGATTGCAATTGGGGGAGGGGAAAGAGGCAGTTTTTCCACAGTAGGTATTGTGGATTTCCAATTCCATCCCCTTAAAAAAAAATTATACATAGAATATTTATGTATATTGGTGTCCAGGTGTCCTTTGAGCTTAAAGGCAGGGGATGTTGATGGTTTAAAATCCCAAGCAGCAGTTTGAGGAGGGATCTAATCAGAAAACAAACTCATCTGCCCCCTTTCATTTCCTTTTTCTAGGATATTGGGCAGAGTGGGGGCATGGGGAAAATTGTGTCTGGGAAATCCCTTCAGGCCCGGAGCTATCTCCCTTTGCACCTGAAATCATGTGATTGCCTTCTTTTCTCCTCTATGGCGTGGGGTGGGGGTCCCAGGCACAGATTAGAAAGACTCAAAAACAGAGTAAAGAAAAAAGAGGGTGTTTAGAAGACATTGGCCCTCCCCTCTTTGGGATCAGAAATGCCCCCCCCCCCCCGGTCTACCACCCACCCTTCTGGGGCAAGCAGTCAGTTAGCATAATAAACCAAAGAAAGTATTATCCCATTCCTTTCTACTCTTCCCTCTCCCCCCCCCCCAAGTTCATTACATACACCCCTAGTCCGGTTTGCATGTGGCTGAAACGTGTCTCTCCAGAACACGGAGGAACAAAGCTGAAAACATGGATGCATGTATTTTCTCTTTCCTGCCCCCTCCTCTTAATGTCACCCCCACATTTGGGGGGGGGTGGAGGCAGCTTCGAGGAACAATGCTTGGGTTTCATTTTTTTAATCTCCCCCCCGCTCCCCGTTCAGTATTGGAACATGTTTTCTTTTGTGTGTGTTTTTCAAAAATTGAAATTGGTACTTCAACAAGAAAATAAAAGTATGCTTTATTTTAAAAGGGCGCTTCTGGTTTTCTTAAGAAGGGTGAACAGGAAGGGGGGAGAAGCAGCTGAAGAGATTTACCCCAAGGCAACAGGCTTATGCCCTATGGCAGTGGCAGCCTTCACCAACTGAGGCCTTCCAGATATTTTGGATTAGCACTGCTCCCTGGAGCTGATGGGAGTTGTAGTGATTGAATCATGGAAATGACCCTGAGGATCATCTAGTCCAACCCTGTCTGGGTAGCTCAGTAGTTAAGAGTGCTGTGCTGATAACACCAAGGCTGCAGCTTCGATCTCCGTATAGGACAGCTGCCTATTCCTGCATTGTAGGGGATTGGGGAAAAATGACCCCCAGGGTCCCTTCCAACTCTACGATTCTATAATCCCCTGCAATGCAAGAATATGCAGCTGTCCCATGGGGGGATCAAACCTGCAACCTTGACGTTCTGTCAGCACCACGCTTCCTAACCAACTGAGCTAACCAGTGATCATCTCAAAGCACCTTTTGGTGGAGGCCGCCCTAGAAAGTGGGACAGTATAAGGGAGCTGAAGGGAGTTACATACAAGAGAAAAACTCCACTGGCAGCGGTGAAATTAAATTGCCATCTGACTCCACAGTTCTAGCCTATAACTTCTCTCATGTGGCGTCTCTACTTTCCCCTCATCTGCCCACACTTTGCAGGTGCCAGAGCCCTCAGGTTTTTAGCATTCCCCCCTTTGAGCTCCTAAAGTGCATTCAGCGACAGCTTATAGGCCCTGGTGAGGGGGAAAGGCACACAGTAAGGAATTTCATCTTCATGTCTTGCTAAACGTCCTTCAGTGGGGGGGATAAAGGAAGGCCCAGCTCCCTCATATAGAGCTGGCCAGCAACATAGGGCGATAAGACACTTGAGCCTAAACTCACTTAGGCCTAAAACTAGGCACTATGTCCCATTGAACTTGGTGGGGCTTACTTCTGAGTAAATGTCCATAGGATGGTGCTGCACAAAAGGTCTGGGGTGCAGAGGGAAGCAGAGAATTTGAAAGCAACTTTGTCACCCGTCAGTATTTTTGCCTATATAGGGTAGGTCTGCTGTCCCTGATGCTTTAAATATATGAATATAATCGCTTCAGCATAAAGGTTTGCCCTGCTGAGGAATTTATGAGGGGGCTCGAAAAGGGGCTGACGCAGAGGAGCCGTCAAGACGAACTGTGTATGAATTTGTGCAAGTCTCTTTAATTCTGAAGCAGCCATTTTGTACCCAAAGTTCCCGCTCCTCGTTGTAGCTTGAAGGGATGCGGTTCAGACCTGGGAAGGTATTGAGCACACTCTCCTCTCAGGACTGCTCTTCTGCTCAAATGGGAACTTTGCTTTCACTCAAGAGGGCCCGATCCATACAAGGGAGCAGAGAGTTGACTGCCACCATCAGTTCACTGCCACTGACTCCAACGCACCAGTTATTTGTCACGGAAAAATTGGCCGTGCCACCAAGGCCACACTGCGTGACAAACGCCATGTTTAGTTTGACCCTCAGAGTGGAGAGAGAGACAACTGCGTTTCGCCCAGGCTTCTCGACCTGGAACTGAATGGTCTTACGTGTTGCAACAGGCTTATGGGCATAGCCGGGGGGTAAGTAAGTAAATAAAAATACGTAACTAAAAGTAGAAATTGTAGAAAGATTTCAGAGCACTTGGGGTGAAAAGAAAGTCACGAAAAACAACTGTTGTTGAGACATTTCATTCTGAATCTGCTAGACAAAACCGGACAGAGGATGGTGACGGGTGGGTGCCCTGCCCCTTGTAACATAAATCCTGACTAGGCCCAGGAACAGGTTTCAGGGACAGCGCCACAATTTCAGCAATAAAAAAATCCCCACCCACACTTTGAGGTGTACTGCACGCCAGGCCCCTTAAAAACATTTCAGTACCCAAGAGATCCTGTTAGAATTACAATTGCCGAATCACCATGCAGTAGAAAAAGCAAAACTCTGGGACATGCAGGGCTTTTTTGTCAGCTGGAATCTGCACCTCTCCATTGCCATTCTTAAAGAACGAGGGAAGTGTTTGTGGTGAGTTCTGGCACCTCTTTTTCTGAGGGACACTAGGGACATGGAAATTCCTGTTTGCAAGACACAGCATTTCCTCCTCTGAGGTGTCAAGGTGCTTTTTATTATGGTGTGGGGGCTACAAAATAAGTGGGATGTTTTGACCACCAGTAAGAGTGTGGTGTGTGCCTTGGGGTAAGGTTGGGGGTGCGAAAAATGGGACAGAGCGCACTGCCTTCCAGAGGCTGTAGCTCCACATAGCCCAGACCTGCTAACCATTGCACTGTAAGCGGAAGGATACCTATGGCGACCATGCGCACCTGGGACTGGACCTGAGACAGCTGCCCCCCCTAGAGGCGGTACTCGCAGACGTAATACATCCGCCGCTCGCAGTCATTGTCCCACCATTTCCCGTCGTCTGAGCTGAGGGACACGCAGTTCTCCCGGGCGCCACCGTTGGGTTGAGTCACCAGGAAGTCGCGGTACCAGTCGAAGATGGACACGCGCTGCCCGTTCTCGAAGAGCCACAGCCCTTCTGAGCGCCTGTCGTTGATGCCCACCCAGACAGGCCAGTTGTTAGGCTGGAAGGCGTCGTAGAGGTAGCGGCGGAGGATGGCCAGCTCAGTGGCGTCTGCTGGCATGGCCAGGTTCCCTCCCCTAAGCTCGCACAGTTTTTGCGCCGCGTCGTAGACCTCGAAGTTCTTGAAGATCAGGAAGCATTTGCCGTGGGTCCGGCGGCCTCGCAAGCAACCTTGTGATAGGGCAGAGAGTGTCATGGTTACAACGGCAACTGCTGCTGCTGCTACCTACGGCTTGCGATTCCATCAAGTGGAATGCAAGGAGATGGGTCTCTGCCCCAAGGGGCCTGCAGTCTGAACTTTGACACATGGGGGCAACAGAGGATGAATGGCCTTGAGAAACGCCTCCATCCTGAAGAATGGAGGCCTTTCGTGGCCTATTTTTTTTAAAAAAAAATTACAGTCAAATGAAATCACGGGCAGGAGGGAAAAGGACAAAATAATTAGAACAGAGGAATTTTGTGATAGATAAAGATCTAATGCAGTAGAAAAGGTTTGAGTAAAAACGCTGCAGAGATGAGGGTGGGAAATAGTGCGTTTGATTTGAAGGTCAATGTGAAAACATTTGAAAAATAAGAATAATAAATTATATAGAGATAGAGAGAAACCCCTCCACCCTCACATCTCAACCCAAGTTTAGTGTGCTGGATTCAAACAATCCCCCTCTGTCCCTGAATAACCTTTGCTTTGGTCCTTATGCTCCATCAGCTCTGAGCAGCATATGAAATCCTGGCTCTCTGACACACACATACACACACACCCCACACAATCTTGACACCCAAAGAACGACAGCTTTTTGAGCTAAAGGGGGGATTTGGCAACTGGCGGCCTCAGGCGCTCGGTCGAGCTCTCAACATGGCTTTGCATTTCCAAGGGCTCTGCCTGTTATTGCCCTTTAGCCACTTCCTGCCCTTGCAAGCTGAGGGCCAGAAGCAGACATGATGCTGGAGATCTGTGGCTGGCCTACCTGATCCCTTTTGTCTTTAAAACAAAAGCAAAAAACACTTTACTGGAGGGATAGCTTAGTCTGTAGAACATGAGACTCTTAATTTCAGGGTTGTGGGTTTGAGGACCAGGTTAGGCGAAAGATTCCTGCATTAAAGGGAATGGAATCAATGACAGTATAGGGCTGCTCCCTGTTTTCCTAACCACTCCCAATGTGCATTGCCTCCCTGCCCCTGTCCTCACCATCGATTTTTCCGAGCTCTTTCTGGTTGCGGGTGGCAACTTCTTTCAAGGAGTCGAGCGACTCATGAGCCTCCGTCACGCTCCCCTTCAGTTCAGCCAGGCCTTGAGAGAACTGGGAGACCTTCACGTCCATGAGGTGGAACTGCACATTGAGGCGGTGGACGGCTGCATCCAGGCTGTTCAGGCGGGAGACTGCTTGGACAACAAGGAGGGAGGAAGAAGAGGAGAAACAAAGGCAAATTTTAAGGGTCTGGAAGCAGAGGAACAGGTACAGTGCTATATTTCTAGAAAAAGAGGTGCCGGAACCCATCATGAACGCCTCCGTTGTTCTCTTGTAATGGCAATGGTGCCCACCTGACTGTTCCGGCAAGTTTCAACTGAAAAAAAAGCCCTGAAAAGGAGGAATACTCTTGTAAGGATATAATCTCACAGGTGGGGAAACTGTCTCTCTAGATGCTGTTGGACTCCAACTCACATCACCCCTGGGCAGAATGGCCAATGGCCTCAGATGATGGGAGCTGTAGCCTAGTGACCTCTGGAAGGCCACAGGTTCCCCAGCCGATAAGTTCCAATGTTCTGCTTATTTTATTTTATTTATACCCCATCTTTCCTCCCAAGAAGCTCAAGTGGTATACGTGATTCTGGTCACCACAATTTAACCTCGGAATAACCCTACGACGTAAATTAGACAGTGGCTGGCCCAACACCACCCAAATGAGATATTTAAAGAAGATTAGGAATGTTTTGTAGATTATTTGGAAAAATATAAGCATATTAAAAGGTTAACAGTAACGGAGTACTGTTAAACAGAGTAAATTCAGCAGTAATAACTCTGCAGATATAGAAAATGAAAAGATAGAGATCAATGAGAATATGTAGTGGAAAAGAAAATAATGAAGTGAACCATGGAAAGGACACAGGGAAGTCGAAATTGAATGTGTATTTGGTATTTGGATTACTATTTATTGTTCTTATTGTAAAATGAAAATGATAAATAATTAAAAACAACACATCACCCAATGAGCTTGAAGGCCAAGTGGAGATTTGAACCCTAGTCTCCTGGGGCCTAGTCCAACACTCTAACCACTCTTCTTCTTTGGCAATCACTCGTAGCCGAGTAAGATTGTCATCCATGAACACAATCTTAACAGGGAGTCCGCAAGCGACTGTGGAGGCCAATTCTGGATCCACACATCCTTCCAGAGTGGAGACACATAGATTTCCGGGCGGGATTTGATCATGGTGAGGGTTTGCCAAGTGTGTCTTCCTCTTAGCGTGTTTCTCCCTTTTGTCCTGAGTTTGAGCGTCTTCAAAGCCCATGACACCTTTGGTAAAGGCTATTCTCCAACTGAAGCACTTGCAGGCCAGTGTTTTCCAGCTGTCAGTCTTTATACTACATTTTTTTAGATTTGCCTTGAGAGAGTCTTTAAACCTCTTTTGTTGACCACCAGCATTACGCTTGCCATTTCTTAGTTCTGAATTGAGTAGTTCTTTTGGAAGATGATAATCAGGCATCTGAACAACGTGACCAGTCCAACGAAGCAGATGTTGAAGAATCATAGCTTTGACACTGGTGATCTTTGCTTCCTCCAGTACACTGGCATTAGTTCGCCTGTCTTCCCAAGTGATGTGTGAAATTTTTTGGAGACGCCGTTGACGGAATCTTTTGAGGAGTTGGAGATGGCATTTATAAGTTGTCCATGTTTCACACTGGGTACCTGCTCTCACAGTTGCCAGCCAAATGCCCATGGGAAGCCCATAAACAGCACACTAGAGCAACAGGCCTCTCTCCCATGGTAAATCCCCAGCGGACAGCATTTAGAGGAGCATGACCTCTGCTTCTGGAAGTAGCATATGATGCTGTCATGACTAAAGGCCATTGATTCTCCACAAATTTGTTTTAACCCCCTTTAACATAATCTAAGAAGTCATTACAACTTCTGAGACTGAATTCCATAGTTTAACTGTGTATCGTGTAAATTCCTCCTTGTTTTTGTCCTGAATCTCCTCAACTTCATTAGATGTCATTGGGGTCTAATATTATGAAATGAAAACTATTGCCTATCCACTTTCTCCACACAGAATTATAGAATTGCAAGTCCGAAGGGCCCCCAAGTGTCACCTAGTCCAACCCCCTGCAATACAAGAATCTAAACTTTACATAATGATATACAATTGGGGTGTGTCATTTTAGGGGGCGAAGCTCAACTTTTGCAAACTTCTTCATTGAGGGGTGTTAAAAATATGTTTTTGGGTCTGAGGAATTCAAATCTATTATTTTTTGCAACTGCACAACATTTAGCTTTGTAAGTCTACGTTTGATGAAGAAGCACATAAACTCTCTTCTGGAAAATTTTAATGTTACCTCCTGTAAATGTCAGGTAATGCTAAATAATGATTCTATAATAATATTCACATACCATATAACTACAAATACTTAGCAATCATTTATAATTATCTCTATGCAGTTTTACAAACATTTTAGGTACTAAGCAAAATGATATATTAATTTAAGCAAGATAACTTTTGGATTCCCAAGTCATGTTATAATTTTTTAGCACCCCTCAATGTTGAAATCTGAAAGGTGAAAAATTCAACATGCTTTCCACAGTTCTGCTCATCTCTTCTCTACACAACCGCAAAAATGCTCAAAATGCTGTCGCCTTTCCTCATATAGGCAAGATGCTCCAGCCTCCAGGTCATCTCGATTGCAGTGGCGTCGCAACGGGGGGGGGGGGCGATGCGCCCTGGGGTTCCACATCTGGGAGGGTGACAAGGCAGCACCCCACGGGGTGCTTGCCCTGCCGCCCCAGCCTGGGCACAGTGGCCCGAGCAGATTTGAACGCATGTGCTGTACGTAGCAAGGCCACACATGCACTGTACATAGCGGTTTGCCGCTGGTGCCACTCGAGCGCCATACAGACGGGGGTGGGATCCCTCCGTCACCGCTACAGCCGCAAGCAGAGGATATCGGCATCGTCCATACGGCACTGAAGTGGCGGCGGCAAGTGCGGCGTTGCTACGTACAGCGCAAGTGTCATACGTAGCGACGCCACACATGTGCCCTACATAGCAATGCCCCACCCCAGGTGTCATGGCACCTTCGTTTGCCCCTGCTCGATTGTCCTCTTCTGCACCTTCTATAACTCTACAATATCCTTTTTGAGATGCAGCAACCAAGACTGGGTTGGGACGCAGGTGGCGCTGTGGGTTAAACCACAGAGCCTAGGACGTGCCGATCAGAAGGTCGGCGGTTCGAATCCGTGTGCCGGGGTGAGCTCCCGTTGCTCGGTCCCTGCTCCTGCCAACCTAGCAGTTTGAAAGCATGTCAAAGTCCAAGTACATAAATAGGTACCGCTCTGGCCAGAAGGTAAACAGCGTTTCCGTGCGCTGTCTGGTTCGCCAGAAGCGGCTTAGTCATGCTGGCCACATGACCCGGAAGGTGTACGCCAGCTCCCTCGGCCAATAAAGCGAAATGAGCGCTGCAATCCCAGAGTCAGTCACGACTGGACCTAATGGTCAGGGGTCCCTTTACCTTTACCTTAACCAAGACTAGACGCATTATTCCAAGCATAGTTGCATGATCAATTTGTGTAAAGGCAATATGATACTGGCAGCTTTATTTTTTTATCTTTCCCTAATGATCTCCAGCACTGAGTTTGCTCCTTCCTTTCTTCCTTCCTTCCTTCTTTCCTTTTTCATGGCAGCTGCACGCATGGGTTTCCCAGCAGCTAGAGAAGAGACTGTAACCAGAGAATGGGTCTGTCCATAGGCAGCGCAAACTGCCTGGCAGTTGCGAGGCTGTTCACACTGCACTGCTAAGGAAAGACACTTTCACTGCAACCCAGCAACCAGTTCCCTGAAATCCAAATTGACTTTGCTAAAAGTGAAAATCCAATGCAATCTCTCTGCTATTCTCCTTGCGCACACTCTTAAGGAGGTGGTAATGCAGTCTGAGGCTCTTTATCATTTGGAGGTATGTTCAAGCCAAGGTGCTTTCCAAGACAATGAGCAGCCAAATTTCCCATTAGTGTCCTTTGTCTGGCTGACCCACAGCAATGACCAAACCTTACCATGATGCCCCTGTAGCAGCAAAAACAGATGCCTTTGTCTGCCCCACCTGCAATAAAACATGTCTCTCCAATATCTGTCTCCACAGCCACAGCAGGCGCTGTAACTCTCCAACAGTTTGACTTTGCCCCTTTCACCCCACACAAGGCCCACTCTTCTATTGTCTCCCCAGACAAGAGGGATGTCAATAACCATTCTCTTAAGTAAGACCCTCTCTATAGAGGCCAAATCCTCCTAATGTCCCTATTCTCCAGGACAGTGCCGGATTTACAGAAGCCATCTCAGTTTCCGATTTGATCCCGGAATGTCCCACTTTTCCTTAGGACATCCCACTTTTCATCAGAGAAATGTATGGAGTTATACGACCCCTGAAAAGGGACGCGGGTGGCGCTGTGGGTTAAACCACTGAGCCTAGGTTTGCTGATCAGAAGGTTGGCTGTTCAAATCCCCGCAACGAGGTGAGCTCCCGTTGCTCGGTCCCTGCTCCTGCCAACCTAGCAGTTCGAAAGCACGTCAAAGTGCAAGTAGATAAATAGGTACCACTCCGGTGGAAAGCTAAATGGCATTTCCGTGCACTGCTCTGGTTCGCCAGAAGCGGCTTAGTCATGCTGGCCACATGACCCAGAAACTGTATGCCGGCTCCCATGGCCAATAAAGCGAGATGAGCACCGCAACCCCAGAGTCGGTCATGACTGGACCTAATGTTCAGGAGTCCCTTTACCTTTACCTTTACCTTTATACAACTCCTGAGCCAAGGAGATAAGTAACTAGACAACCTTTAGGAGACATCAGAAGGCAGCCCTACAGCTTCCATCTTCCCTGCTTGTTGGCCACAGAGTCTAGGGCTGATGGGGGTTAGTCCACTGACATCTTCAGGCCCAGAGTTTCCCCACCCTTGAAGTAGAGCAAATTATCTGACAGCAGCTTCCCGCTGAGTCCACGGAGATAGTTGGTACAGCATGACTCTCATACTCTCAGGGTTGTGGGTTCGATCCCACATTGGGCAAAAGATTCCTGCATTGTGTGGGGTTAGAATAGATGACCCTCATGGTCCCTTCCACCTCCATGATTAGAAACTGTTCTGAGTTGGAGACTGCCTTTACTGCCTATGTTGAGTTTCTTTAAAAGAAAATTACCTACTGCTAAGAACACAGCTCTGCTCCCTACACAAACAGTAAATTATCACATCATGGGGCCATGTTTCTTGCTGTGGTCAAATTATAAATGCAGGCAGTTCAGCTCAGCTAAGGAATGGAATGAGCAGACAGGATAGCTTCTAAGGATTAGGTTATGGGGGGGGGGTGCGCAAGCACATCTGTATAAGCCTCTCTGTGCAAGAGACAGATAAGAGAGGGTGGTCTGTGGGTGATGCAGGAGAGATCTAGGTGGTTGTGGTCAACTGGAGGGGGGGTGTCTGGCCTTGAATAGGCTCTGTGTGCATGTGGGGCAATTGGAAGGAAGAACTCATCAGGGCAGCCAACACTACAGGCAAGATGTGTGTGAGGCAGCACACTAGACACAGCCATTAAAAGATGCCTTTGCATTTCATGTGCAAATTTTCAGAAAATGCAAATTGCATCAAGGGGAAAGGCCAATCAGGGCAGGCAGGCAGAGAGGGGTTTAACCCTTTCCTCCTCTGGCAGATAATCCTTCCTGTGAAAAGGGGTGCTTGCAATGGAAAGACCAGGGGTCAGCAAACTTTTTCAGCAGGGGGCCAGTCCACTGTCCCTCAGACCTTGTGGGGGGCTGGACTATATTTTGGAAAAAAAATTATAATGAACAAATTTCTATGCCCCACAAATAACTCAGAGATGCATTTTAAATAAAAGGACATATTCTACTCATTTAAAAGCACGCTGATTCCTGGACTGTCTGTAGGCCAGATTTAGAAGGCGATTGGGCCGGATCCAGCCCCCGGGCCTTAGTTTGCCTACCCATGGGAATGACATTTCCCCATTGGTGTCAACAAGGGATTCCCCCCACCCACCCACTTCTGCCAAAACACACACACACAGAGAGCAAATCCCTGCTACAGAAGATAGATTTTCATTAGGACCACAGCAGGGGAGGAAAGTGTTAAATCCCCTCTCCAAGCAGTTCTGATTCTGTTAATTATCAGGGCACCCCAACCCAAACTGTTGCAATTTGCATTTTTAAAATCCTGTCCATTCCATGCAAAACTATTAAGGGTAGTTTAGCCATAATGTGGGTGGGGAGGTTGGGGAAAGCTACAGCAGAAGTTCCAAACAGAAAGCTACTATTTTAATAGGCTAACATGGCTTTGGGTTCAAACTGTTGGGGGGGTCAGGGTAGCCAAAAGAGAGAAGGGGGAGGGAGGCAGAGAACTCCCATCAATAAAAAAAGAGACAAAAGGGGAGTACAGTTTTCCAGTACATTTCCACACGCTGCACCATATGCTGGCACCTGTGTGTCTTGAGAGACAATGGAGTGCACAGGGTGGGGGAATCAAATGCATTCGCAGCATCAAAGTGGGGTGCATGCATGGGCCGTGTGTATGGAGGTCACTGGCCCAAAGGAAAGCAGAGGAATTGTTTGGTTTTATTCACCAGCTTGGCTACAGGAGTTGCTGGAAGGAGGCGTACAAGGCGCCATCCAACCAATTTAAGGACTCCATTCTGGATTTGTGTTGGGACTACTCCATAGCTTTTCCTTCTGCCAAATACATCCCTCAAGACCGCGGAGGTTTGGGATCAGAGTTTTGCCTTCTCCTAGATGGGCTCCCTTTCCAGGTGGACGCGCCCCATCTGCCCTTCACTTTCCTCTGCAGAACGTGCAGAAACCACCTTCTTGACCATTGGACCCATGATTGGTGTCACTCGCTCAATCTGCTGGAGTCTGTCCTGTTTTGTTTTGTTTTTTTTTTAAATAAAATTTTTATTGGTTTTTCACCTTTTATAAAGACAAAACACACACAAAAAAGACAAAAGACAGAAACATGTATAATTTCAGAAAATCCTACTTTCCTAACCCTGTTCCCTGACTTCCCCCCACCCACCCCCCTCGTGCATCCCAATTCCCAAAATTGTGTCAGCAAATTGGTATTTCTCCTCTTAACCATCTTAATATTACCTCTTTTATAAAGAAAATAATTTTTTCCTAAGTTGGACTCAGATTCTCTTCCATCGATTTCTCATTTTGTCTTAGTTGAAGGTCATATTAACTAAACCCAAAGGTCTTGAGTGTTTTTAAAATTCTATTCTTCCCTCCCTCCCATCCCCGGTTTTCGTCCCTTCCCAATACATGTCCAGAATAGCAGTTCTTAGCCTGGGTTCCTCACGTCCGAGGCTTTCAAGTCTCTTTCAGTCCCTCTCCGCCGGTCTTGTTGGTAGTCCTTTATGTCGGTCATCAAATCTGGAAAGAGTTCTGTCACCATCAGACCATCTTCTCTTCCCACAAGGACATTTGCAAACAGCTGCTGGAAAATTTCCACAAAGCCTGCATCTTCAGAGTCAAAGTCAGAGTGGAGGCCCCAATCATATTTCTTTATTTTAAGTTCCTGTATTCCATAAACTCCCGGGACCTCCTCCTTCATCTTTTGCATCTTTCGCAGATTTGTGGTAAATATAATCCAAAAGTCTCCTTGCTTGTATTCCACAGATGTCAGCTTCTGGTTGGTACTTTCCAACTTTACTTTCTCTTTTTCTTGTTTAGTCTCTTCCACTTCTTTAGATATCATTTCCGATTCAGCTGTGGATTCTTTCTCATTCAAGTCCTCAATACATTCAGCAGAGCTGCTTGTTCCAGAAGTCAAGGTCATGAGTTGTTTATTCATAGCCAGACTCTGCTCTTGTAAGATTCCCACCAAATGAAACATTCTTTCGATTTCCACTAGTAACTTTCCATCCACAGCCATTGTAGTTTCACAGAGTTCCCCCTAGAGGGAATCTGGTTACTTATTAGTCTTTTCTCCAACAATCCTCTAACTTATTGTTATTACTTTGTTTCCAACAATTTTAGTTCAATTATAACTCATCTTAGTCCAGAGGGATCTTAAATGACAATTTTTTCGCTCTAAACTGTCCGTTTGACAGCTTTGACAGCTGTCAAACTCCGCACCTCTTGCACAAGCTCAAAGACAGGACGCTCCCGGGCCCGGGAGGGGGGGTTGTTTACAACAGAAGGAAAGCTTCCAAAACTCCACTCTCCAGCTCAAAATTTCTTTTTGCCAAATCTTGGAAGTTAGTGTCTTTTTTAACTCACCCCTCAAAGGGTAGGCTCTCCAGCTTAGCTCTTATATCGTTGCTTTAGATCATCTGCAAGGGGGGGGGTGCGGACTTCCTTTTAGCACACACCCCGGTCGTCTCAAATTCACGGGATAATATTCTTAAAGTCCAATTCCGTTTTACTCACGGGTTATTCTTTTCAGTCCGAATTTCAAGGAAGGAAGTCAGCGCTCTCCGGTCATGGCTCGCGGCTTCGCTCCACCGAGGTAGCGATCGACTCTCAGTGCCACTCCACCCTCCGTATCCTCTCCGCAGCCTTTAAAAAGGCTCTTCGTGGATCAGGGGGGGCGCTTAAGGCACCCGCCGAGTCTTCAGTCCGCAGGCTTCAGCGCCTGCGGTTTTTAAGGGTCCCCGCGTCGCCGGCGCGGCAAGACCCGTCCTCGGTTGAGCCGATTCCCTCCGCAGCTCGGAGGGAATCCGCCATTTCCAGATCGCACCAACCCGGAAGTCCGCTGGAGTCTGTCCTGGCATGCAGGGAAAGACTCATCTGGTAACCCCACCTGTCTTAGCTGGCCATATGCAAATTTAGGAATATTTGCTACACTTTAAAGGGAAAGATCAATGGGGAAGACAGCAACCAGCTGACCTGTGGGCCTGTTCTGCCTGTTGCCCAGGTGTTAACTGTTGATAGACAAACTCCATGTCCCTCTCAGTCTCCTTTTTTCTTTTTTTTTAGGGTTCTTTCACTTTACATCAGGTTTGGACTGGACAGGCCTTCCTATGGAGATGTGTACTCTAACAGGCTTATAAACAGAGGACTCTGTAAAGTAGGACACACATGGCCATGTTGGTCAAGCAGTGGGGGATTTCATCCTATCCTCCCTTAGCGGCTAGTGCCCATTGGGACTGATAGGGCAGAACTCGGGGAGCCCAACAGTGTTGGTGTTGTTGTTTAGTCATTTAGCTGTGTCTGACACTTCATGACCCCATGGACCAGAGCACGCCAGGCACTTCTGTCTTCCACTGCCTCCCGCAGTTTAGTCAAACTCATGTTGGTAGCTATCCAACCATCTCGTCCTCTGTTGTCCCCTTCTCCTTGTGCCCTCCATCTTTCCCAACACCAGGGTCTTTTTCAGGGAGTCTTCTCTTTTCATGAGATGGCCAAAGTATTGGAGCCTCAGCTTCAGGATCTGTCCTTCCAGTGAGCACTCAGGGCTGATGGAGAAGTAGGTTGACAAGCAGTGCCCCTCCCTGGAATGGTTCTATGCAAGAAGGCAGCCAGGTGGTGGGTGGCTGAGGTTGGTGGGACAGTGCCCCATTTGCCCGACAGACTATGTCCCCCCACCCCATCACAGCTTGAACTGAAGAATCAAAACGTGTACAAAAAACCCCCTAAATATAGAAAGGATTCCTTCCCTGCTACCCAGTTTTTTTGTCTCCCATTTTTAATATAGGGGATAATCATGCTATCCCACCTTGCAGGGTTGTTAAGATAATATCTGGGGAGTGCTCCAGTGTGCTAAATATAGTCCTTATTCATCTTCAGCTCTCGCTTTTATTTATTTGTTAAAAGCATTCCTGGATTACTTGATGGTTGAAGGAAACTGCTTAACTCAAGTTAGCTCGACTTGAGCCAAGTGCGATTGAAGTGGGAACAAAGAGCCAAGATGCGCCTTCTGTATTTTTATTTTTAAACCGCCTGTGATCATTCGCAGTCTCCTTTCTTTGAACGTCTTACTTCTATGGTAACTTTCATTTCAGCCACTAAGTCTCGATGGCTTTCACAGCTACAGCTCGCCAGCAATGGAACCGACTGTGGCAGGGTTCCCCACCCCGCCCTGGTTTCTCCCCTAATGCAGAGGGAAAAAATGTTGTGTTTCCAAGGATGGAAAAATCCACATCAGATTTCTGTGAACCTCAGTGCTAGGCAGTTGGGTGCTCCCCCACTCAGCCCAAGTATTGTACTTTCCCAGAATCCTTTTCCAGAACAAAGGCCAAACGCAACATGGCACACCAAGCAAGGTGTGCAATTTTATCCTGCTGCTGCTGCTGCTGCTGCTGGTGGTGGTGGTGTGTGTGTGTGTGTGTGTGTGTGTGTGTGTAAGTGTTATAAATGAAAAGAGCTGGCAGGAAGATTGGACTCTTCAGCAGGAAATGGGGGGGGGCTTAACCCTTCCCCCCCCCGACATTTTTTTTTTAAAAAATCAAAGGCAGGAGAGGAGCGACTGGGGAGGGAATTTTTGAGGTCTCTGCTCCCCTCCACCCACACCCACACACACCCACACACCCACACACATGTCTTTTGCTCAAGATTACAAGAAAGAAGATTCCACCTAAACATTAGGAAGAACTTCCTGACAGTAAGAGCTGTTCGACAGTTGAATTTGCTGCCAAGGAGTGTGGTGGAGTCTCCTCCTTTGGAGGTCTTTAAGCAGAGGCTTGACAACCATATGTCAGGAGTGCTCTGATGGTGTTTCCTGCTTGGCAGGGGGTTGGACTCGATGGCCCTTGTGGTCTCTTCCAACTCTATGATTCTATGATTCTATGATTCCAGCTTCCCCTGTGTGCTTTTCCTTTTAAAAAATGCCAGGGCAAAGTTACACTCAGCTTTCCATCCTGGGTACTTTGGCCCTAAAGGAGTACCAATGATGCTGCGCTTCAAGCGAAAGTTACTACAGCCAATTATTTGTGATGTGAAGGATAGCTGTCGCTCTGAATTTTAAGGAAGGAGAACTGTCGCTCTGAATTACGTGTGCAACATAAACCTTGATGCCGTTTGTTTCTTCTAGGGTAAAGCTTCAGAGATGAGTAAGGAGGGGGAGAGAGATGATTTAGGGTGGGAAAGTGGAGAGTGATTAACCCTTTCACCACAACACGTATTTGCAAGGGCTTGGGAGCCCCTCATGTGTAAGAATGGTTTGGGGTAAGGGCACTGCAGAGCAAAAAGTGATGGGTGGGGACTGCTCCAATCCAACCTCCCTCCCTCGTGAAGCTGTTTTTCCCTGTACAAAACCGTCTTCAGAGTTTTGTTCATATGTAAACTGTAGGTCTGTCTTTAGAACTGCCCAGTGCCAAAATTATAGGCACTTGCCATCTGCACTTGACATCAGGGATATGCACAACATTTCGTATCCAGTTAAAAAGATCTCAGGTGATGAGCAGGATTTGTTTATTTTTACTTTCTTAGACCTTGCATTGCTGCTGCCTGTAATGAATACAGTACTGGGCTAGATAGACAAGGCCATATACTTTAATTCCCAAAGGAATGCTATCTGACACTATGCTATTCTGGTTAACTTGCCAGAGGCAACTGGCTAGTGGTTTTTGCAGGACACCAAATGCTGGTCTGAATCCAGCAATGCAAAACCGATGGGCCCGTGCCATCAGCTCTACTGAGATCCCAGCTCCATGGGTCTCCTCTCAATCATTTTGTAGCAGCCATTCCATCTGGCTGCAGCAGGAGGAGGAGAGACAGGAAGTAGGACCACCCCACTGTCTCAGCTGACAGCTCCCTTTGGCTCCTCCTGTCCCTGAATTCTTTCCATTGCAACTGGTCATTATGACAACCACTATGCAGCCTGGTCAACGGGTGCCTTAAAAACGGAGCGCGCTTGTTTTCCTCTCCCCTCACCATCCCGTTTTCCTTTTGTGTCAAGTCTCTTGTAAACTCAGCTGGCAGAAGACTGCCTTGTCTTAACAGATCTTACATTAGTTGCTCCGGGACTCTTTTTTGGCTTGGAGAGCAGGATAAAAATACTTCAAATAAATAAATAATCTTAGCACTTACTTCCCTGTGGGATGCTTGCTGGCAGGAGAGATTGCTCTCACTGCTGTGCCTAAACTTTTGATTGCCATTGTGAATATTAGAATTCTAGAGAGGTTGGGGGTATTCCTGGCAGTGCAGCAAAGGGTGATTTCCCCCCCCTCCTCCTCCTTCTCCAGCCAAAGGCTGAGGTTTTTATAAAGTGAAAGGAAGTCGTTGATGGGTAGGGTTTACTGTTGCTTCCAGCCAAGACCCAAGAAATCAGGATTTATGTTAGGAATTGATTGGAGTTAGATGTAATTGGCTTCTGTGCCTGAGGACAAGCAGAAAGCAGTGGCTTCAGAAAAGAGTGGAAGATACATCATTTGGCAGCATGGGACGACAGGCGAGGGAAGGCTCAAGAAACAGGGTATGTTGAGCTTGCTCAGAACGACTGCTAAGGGAGGGCACAATAGCAGTTTTCAAATCGGCTCATGGCTGAGCTGGGATTCGAACTTGGGCCTCCCTAGAGTAAGCCCAACGACTCCAGAGAGATTCCAAACAAACAAACAAACAATCCTATTAAAAATAGAGAGCCTATGAGCGGTAAAGGAGCGGCGAAGGCTACGAGGATAGACAATGCGGAGCCCATCAACCCCAGTCAGCATGGAACCGGTAAAAGATTATGGGAGTTGTAGTCCAACAACATCCACACATCACCTTGTTTGTTTGTTTGTTTGTTTGTTTGTTTGTTAAATTTGTATACTACTTGTAGATCTCAGGGCAGTTCACAACATAAAATTGCAATATAATAAACACAAAATTTGTTAAATTTGTATACTACTCGTAGATCTCAGGGCAGTTCACAACATAAAATTGCAATATAATAAACACAAAATACATCGTAATAAGAAGAACAAACACAATCCAAAAATCCCCCTTCCACAACACATCAGATCAATCCGCCAAAGGCCTGGTTGAAGAGGAACGTTTTCGCCTGGTGTGCCTAAAGATGTATAATGAAGGCGCCAGGAGAACCTCCCAGGAGACAGCATTCCACAAGCAAGGAGCCACTGCAGAGAAGGCCCCGCTCTCGTGTTGCCACGCTCTGGACCACTCGTAGAGGAGGCACACTTAGAAGGGCCTCAAGGATGATATCAGGATCTGGCTAAGTTCATATGGAGACAGGCGGTCCTTGAGGTATCACGATCCTGAGCTGTTTAAGCAGGACCAGCGGTCAAGGATGATGGCAATTGTAGTCCAAAAAAAGCTGTAGACCCAAGTTTGGGAAACTCTGGTCTAGACCAAGAGCAGCGAATTTCGAGGGGAGGTGCAATTGTGGGACTGGCTTTGGAGGAAGCCACGGCTGTTTAAAGTGGCATGATACTGCAGCAACAACAACAGTACTCCACTCACCTGCCTGGGTTTCCCCAGCCACCCTGGGCAGCTTCCAGCACATATACAAACATAATAAAACTAAAAACATAATAAAACTTTAAATCTGTAGTGCAGATGGGGCCCAAAGAGAACGACCATACATTGCTCCCAAGCCTGGTGGGCTCCATCACTGCTAGCAGAAATCGATAGATCTATCTTCCATTCTTTTAACAAATCTCCCTTCAAAGCCAGCTAGAAGAGGATTCTCAATATGTTAACTGGGGTTCTGAAACTGCGAGGTGGGAAAGACCACCTTTTTAAAAGGAAGGAGAACTGAGTGTTTTGCGTTACTCACACACATAGGTGAAGTCGTCCTCTTCCTCCTGCTGAGCCGGGGGTGCTGTGGTTGGGGAGAGCTGTGTGGTACGGGGAGCCTCTTCGACGTGTTCCTCCTCCTCTGCATTTTCGTCTAAGATCTCCTTGCCAGCTGGGTCCCCCACCTCAGTTAGGGTGACCTCCTGCGCAGCCTCCTCTCCGGTTGTTTCTGAGAGCTCCAGAACCTCTTGCAGGTGCTGGGAAAAGGGGAGGACAGACGAGGAGGGTTACAATAGGAACAGGCATCCTCAGGCTCACGGGTGAGATAATAATAATAATAATAATAATAATAATAATAATAATAATAATTTATTATTTGTACCCCGCCCATCTGGCTGGGTTTCCCCAGCCACTCTGGGCAGCTTCCAACAAAGACAAAAAATACAGCAAAATATCACAGATTAAAAACTTCCCTGAACAGGGCTACCTTAAGATGTCTTCTAAATGTCAGGTAGTTATTTATCACTTTGTCATCTGATGGGAGGGCGTTCCACAGGGCGGGCGCCACTACCGAGAAGGCCCTCTGCCTGGTTCCCTGTAGCTTTGCTTCTCACAATGAGGGAACCGCCAGAAGGCCCTCGGCGCTGGACCTCAGTGTCTGGGTGGGGGTGGAGACACTCCTTCAGGTATACTGGGCCAAGGCCGTTTAGGGCTTTAAAGGTCAACACCAGCACTTTGAATTGTGCTCGGAAACGTACTGGGAGCCAGTGTAGGTCTCTCAGGACCGGTGTTATGTGGTCTCGGCGGCCGTTCCCAGTCACCAGTCTAGCTGCCGCATTCTGGATTAGTTGTAGTTTCCAAGTCACCTTCAAAGGTAGCCCCACGTAGAGCGTGAGAGAACAAATGCTGCCCTCCAGGTCTCTCTGCCTAGCTCCTCTGGACGCTTCTGAGGCCATACACCCTCCCAAGCCACACCCCTCACCAGTCCTGATTGATTTGCACCTGGAACAACTGATTAGTTCAAAATTGGGAAATAATAATAATAATAATAATAATAATAATAATAATAATAATAATAAAATTATTTATATCCCACCCTCCCCAGCCAAAGCCGGGCTCAGGGCGGCTAACAACAATAAAACAGTACAACAGTACAACACAACACAACACAACACAACACTCTAAAATCATTCATTATAAAATTACGTAAAATCAAACCAATGGCAACCATTGGGCCAGAGCTCCGCGAAGATTGCCGAAGGAGGGAGTCAGGCTGTGCCCTGGCCAAAGGCCTGGTGGAACAGCTCTGTCTTGCAGGCCCTGCGGAAAGATGTCAAGTCCGTACTCAAGATGGGTACGACAAGGCTGTATATTGTCTCCCCGCTTATTTAACTTGTATGCAGAATTCATCATGTGAAAGGCTGGACTGGATGAATCCCAAGCCGGAATTAAGATTGCCGGAAGAAACATTAACAACCTCAGATATGCAGATGACACGACCTTGATGGCAGAAAGTGAGGAGGAATTAAAGAACCTTTTAATGAGGGTGAAAAAGGAGAGTGCAAAATATGGTCTGAAGCTCAACATCAAAAAAACTAAGATCATGGCCACTGGTCCCATCACCTCCTAGCAAATAGAGGGGGGGGGGGAAATGGAAGCAGTGAGAGATTTTACTTTCTTGGGTTCCATGATCACCGCTGATGGTGACAGCTGTCACAAAATTAAAAAACGCCTGCTTCTTAGGAGAAAAGCAATGACAAACCTAGGCAGCATCTTAAAAAGCAGAGACATCACCTTGCCGACAAAGGTCCGTATAGTTAAGGCTATGGTTTTCCCAGTAGTGATGTATGGAAGTGAGAGCTGGACCATAAAGAAGGCTGATCACCGAAGAATTGATGCTTTTGAATTATGGTGCTGGAGGAGACTCTTGAGAGTCCCATGGACTGCAAGAAGATCAAACCTATCCATTCTGAAGGAAATCAGCCCTGAGTGCTCACTGGAAGGACAGGTCCTGAAGCTGAGGTTCCAATACTTTGGCCACCTCATGAGAAGAGAAGACTACCTGGAAAAGACCCTGGTGTTGGGAAAGAGTGAGGGCACAAGGAAAAGTGGACAACAGAGGACGAGATGGTTGGACAGTGTTCTCGAAGCTACCAGCATGAGTTTGACCAAACTGCGGGAGGCAGTGGAAGACAGGAGTGCCTGGTGTGCTCTGGTCCATGGGGTCACGAAGAGTCGGACACAACTAGACGACTAAACAACAAGTGTTTTTGCCTGAGTTCTGCTTTGCCTACCAGAATGGAAGACAGAAAGGGGTGTTTGCACACCCTCAAACGTTTTTCCAATGAAAAGAGGCATATGCTGTTTAATAATAGTAATAATAATACTCCACCCATCTGTCTGGGTTGCCCTAGCCTCTCTGGGCAGCCTCCAACATATATAAAAACGTAATGAAACACAAAACATTAAAAAAAACCCTTCCCTATACAGGTGTCTTGCCTTCAGGTGTCTTCTAAAGGCTGTATAGTTACTTATCTCCTTGGCTCGGGGTTTGCATAACTCCTTTACCCTCCAACATTATTCCCGCATTGCAGGGGTTTGTACTCGATGACCCTTGGAGTCCCTTCCAACTCTACAATTCTATGATTTCTCCAATGAAAATATGGACGTCCTAAGGAAAACCAGGACATTCTGGGATCAAATCAGAACTTCCAACAACTGCTGGGGCCCCACGTTTGAGAAACATGGATCTAGTAGTACAAGCCTGCATGATAACCCCATAGAATGCAAGCCACTGGCCGCCTCTTGCAGATTTTTGCAGCCCCAGGCTGACAGCAAAGCTGCAGGCAGATAGGCTACATTCAGGTTGGGAGGTAACAAGTAGGAAAGGGCTACTGCTCAGAGAAAAGACATGTGAAATGTCCCTGGTTCAATTCCCCAAGAACTCCAGGTGTGAGTGGGAATGTTCCCTTTCTGAAATCCTGAAGAGCCACTGCTAGTGTCAACAATACTGAGCTATGTAGACCCTTGTTCTGACTAGGTATTAGGCAGCTTCTTATGTTCCCTAAAACAGGAGGAAGTGTAACTAAAGAAGCATGGAAGGAGCATAAGGTGGAACCTCAGAAACCATCCAGGCAAAACTTTAGATCAGTGGTTTTCAAAGTGGGTGGTACTGCCCCCCTAGGAGGTTGTAGGATTCCCTGAGGGGGTCTCTAAGAGGCAAGGGGGTGACAGGAGAATGCTGGAGGTGTAAATGGCTATATCAGTCCTTGAAAAGCTGGTATCGCTGGACCAAGTTAATCTGTTTTGTTAAATTAATTAAATTAAATAGTTTTGATTGGAGTTTGAATAAATGTGCAATTAATTCTTGCGGTTTTCAGTTTCAGAAAGCTCAGCCAGTGGAGCATGGGACTGTTAATCTCAGGGTCATGGGTTCGAACCCCACATGGGGCAAAATATTTCTGCATTGTAGGAGGTTGGACTAGATGACCCTTGTGGTCCCTTCCACCTCTACAATTCTACGATTCTCTGATTATCTTCCTTAATGAGTCATGCATACTGCTTTTCTGAATAATGCTTTTTATAGGGTAGGAGGTGCTGGGATAATTTTATGGACCCTTGGCCCGGAAAAGTTTGGGAACTCCTGCTTTAGAGATGCTTAAACAGTTCTGTTTGTCAAGATATTAAGTAACAGAAACAGACGGGAACAGGCAGAGGAAACAGTGAGGTCGCAAATGCACACTAGATAATCACTAAGCTTTGACTTGGCCAGCCACGGAAGATGCTAAGCCAAGTCCCAAAACTTGGTTACTGCTTCTAAAAGAGTTCCATGTTTTAGCGTCCAAGAGGATTCATAAATCCAGGCTTTGTTCCAGACCTCAGTCACAAGAACGCAGCAGCTTGATGGCATCTGGTCAGCTGGCAGTCAAGCAAAACACAAAGCCTTGCTCAAATCGAAACATCCCTTTAAGAAGGAAAAAGCATGCAAACACCAAGTGTGGGGTTTTGGGGTTTTTTGTTTTGACATCACAGCACAGGTGAGGTCATCCTGTTCCTATCATCCTGCCCTGGATTTCCCAGGGCCTGTTAAGCGCACAAATTTCAGATGCGTGTAAGACAGAGGCCTCAACTCCTCTGCAAAAAGGAAAGAAGAAGAGTCCGTGTGGTGAGAGCAGGCTGAGTTCAATGGCTGTAGGGCTGGATGGGAGAGGACAGAATCCAAGCTGTAAAATTATTCAGATCAGGGACCCAAGAGAGGCGTTCAGGGCAAACGAAGAGTTTTGTATAAATTACTTGAGTAGGAACATGCATGTACAGTCAGACCTACTGGATTTTTTTCCTGGCTGCCTGAGTAGGTCTAGCTTGGAAAGAGAGAGAGAGAGAGAGAGAGAGAGAGAGAGAGAGAGAGAGAGAGAGAGAGTCTTAAGTAATATGTTTGGGTTGGAGGCTGGAACTGCCCCAGATCCTAGTATGTCTAAGAAAAAAACACAGAGCAGGCGTCTAAACATTATGCAACTGGAGTGGCCACGTGTCCAATTTTACAGAGGGCAGACCTCTATTTGAAAGCTGTCAGAGGACTGTCTCTTTTAAAACTGTCCTCTGTTTGAAGGACTGTCAGGTCTGGTATAAGGACAAAGAACTGTGCAGCAGTGGCCTTGAAGTTTGCCCGTCAGCTGTTATCAGATACCCTCCAACATTTCTCTGATGAAAACAGGGACATCCTATTCCATAATAATAATAATTTTATTATCTAGGTAAAGATGATTTTATTATCTATACCCCGTCCATCTGACTGGGTTGCCCCAGCCACTCTGGGCAGCTTCCAACACATAAAAACATAATAAAACATTAAACTTTTTAGAAAAAAAAACTTCTCTATACAGGGCTGCCTTCAGATGTCTTCTAATGGTTGTACAGTTACTTATCTCATTGGCTTGGGGGGGTGTCGCATAACTCCATACCCTCCAACATAGGGGGAAATAGGGGTGTCCTAAGGAAAAGTGGGACATTCCAGAATCAAATCAGAAACCAGGGCAGCTTCTGTAAGTCCAGGACTGTCCCTGGAAGAAAGGGACACTGGTTGGGTCTGTATAACTGACAGCAGACCTAGCGGGCACAGTGGTCACTTGGCCACAGTTTTCCCCACAACGGCAAGGTGGACTGTGTTTTTATTTCAATTACAGTAATTATTTGCATCTAGACATATAAATTGGGACGCGGGTGGCGCTGTGGGCTAAAGCCTCAGCGCCTAGGGCTTGCCGATCGAAAGGTCGGCAGTTCGAATCCCCGCGGCGGGGTGCGCTCCCGCTGCTCGGTCCCAGCGCCTGCCAACCTAGCAGTTCGAAAGCACCCCCGGGTGCAAGTAGATAAATAGGTACCGCTTACCAGCGGGAAGGTAAACGGCGTTCCGTGTGCTGCGCTGGCTCGCCAGATGCAGCTTTGTCACGCTGGCCATGTGACCCGGAAGTGTCTCCGGACAGCGCTGGCCCCCGGCCTATAGATGTGAGATGGGCGCACAAACCCCAGAGTCTGTCAAGACTGGCCCGTTCGGGCAGGGGTACCTTTACCTTTACCTAGACATATAAATTAGCATATGCAAGTTTTGTGAAAGCCTGTCCTCTTCGGTCCCCCTAAGAATTCTGGGAGCTGTAGTTTGTTAAGGGTGCTGAGAGTTATTAGGAGGCCCCTATTCCCCCTCACAGAGCTGCGGTTTCCAGAATGGTGTAACAACGGATTCTTGGAGACAACCAGGAAAATGAATGCAATAATCGTCAAGTCCGAATGTGGCATTCCCACATAGCAGCTGAGAGCAAGGTTGATGGTGGGTCCCACTCCATCCCATTTCCATCCCATATGTGTTCACTGAGGCTGCATACACACCATATATGTATTTTTCATCTTTGTTGGAAGCCGCCCAGAGTGGCTGGAGAAACCCAGCCAGATGGGCAGGGTACAAATAATAAATTACAGTGGTACCTCGGGTTAAGTCCTTAATTCATCCAGGAGGTCCGTTCTTAACCTGAAACTGTTCTTAACCTGAAGCACCACTTTAGCTAATGGGGCCTCCCGCTGCCACCGCACCTCCGGAACACAATTTCTGTTCTCATCCTGAAGCAAAGTTCTTAACCCAAGGTACTATTTCTGCGTTAGTGGAGTCAGTAACCTGAAGCGTATGTAACCTGAAGCGTATGTAACCCGAGGTACCACTGTATTATTATTATTATTATTATTATTATTATTATTATTATTATTATTATTATATTATATAAAATTCATCCATCCAAAGAATCCTGGGAACTGTAGTTTTACCACCACCACACAAAGAGCTACAATTTCCAGCGCCCTTAACAAACTACAGGTGTCAGGATTCTTGGGGGGGGGGGTTAAACATTTGGTGTGCATGAAGCCTTAATGTCTACACAGGGCTTCACTTTCCTTTGTTCATTTCCCAGTCCAACACATTTTGCTGCCTGAAGCAAAGCCATAAATTGATTGCTTGACAGATTGCAGTGCGGAGCAGGGCATGAGAACCCCCAGTATCCTTTTGGTGTTGCCTAATGGATTCTGGGAAACGTTTGCATCTTGGATAAGGGCAGGCCGGTCATTCTGGAAGCAACATAGGATCTGTATGTATCTAGGGTTGCCATATTTCAAGAAGTAAAAAAACCAGGACACAATCAATTGCTGAGCTTTTTGGGGGGAAATCGCCCCAAAGCTTGTTAAGCTATTTTGGGGGGGACACACAAAAAACTTTTGAGCTTTTTCTCCCCTGTTTGCGAAAACCCAGACATTTTCCCGATTTTTATAAAATCCCCCCTGGATGGTAATTTCGACCTTGGAATCCCAGGCATGTCCGAGAAAAGCCAGGCATATGGCAACCCTATACATATCATATATCTCTTCCCCGCTAGGAATCCTGGGGACTGTAATTTGTTAAAGGTGCTGGCAACTGTAGCTCTGTAAACTACAGTTCCCAGGATTCATTGGGAGCTTGTGTGTTTTAAATCCCTGGCAAATTGTATTGGCCCAGACCACTCTCCATGCTGCCCCTGTATTTGTCCCTGTGTTAGGAGATGGGGTGGTGCCAGGGAAATGGAGTTTCTCACCTTCAGCCCCCCCAGCAGCAACCCTAATAGCAGCAGCCATCAGAGGCCAAATCTATGGCGCTGTCTCTCTCCAACCGGGACTTGCTAGGGGAGGGCGAGAGGTCAGTTATCCCAAATCTCCCACCCAATGAACTCAAGAACGTACTGGATCTGTCTCCCTCTCTCTCCTTCTTCCCCTCTTTCTTGGATTTCACGAGACAACCGGGACTTGCTGGGGGAGGGCGAGAGGTCAGTTATCCCAAATCTCCCACCCAATGAACTCAAGAACGTACTGGATCTGTCTCCCTCTCTCTCCTTCTTCCCCCTCTTTCTTGGATTTCACGAGATGTCTGCCCACTCAGGCGATGGCTAGGGCAGAAATGGGGGGAGGGAGGGACAGAACTCCAGCCAGCCAGAAGCCGGAATGTCTAATTCAATCCAGATGCGAAAAGCAGGCCAGGCCAAAGCCTCACCCAAGCTGGATTGCGAGAGAGAACTGTGTTATGTTGGGGTTGTCACCTGGCCAGCATAAATCTGGATTAATTTATTCCTTTTTGGTTAGCTTTTTTCTTAAAAGTACAAAAGTTAAAAATATTTTCATTATCTGTGGGGTTTTCCGCCACCCCTCATTTACTTAACCTATATAATTTATATCACACACTTACATTGGGTGGCTACAGAGAAAGGTCCTCTGTTTGAAGCTCTGTCTGGGAAATGCCCTCTTTTTGAAAGCATCCTCACTTTCAAGCGCTGTCCAATCCAAACCTGGTTTAAAGAAAAGGAACCCTAATAAAGTTCTTGAAACTGTCCATCAACAGTCAGCCCCTGGACCAAAAACGCGCACGGATCACCTGGCAACAGTCTTCTTTCTCCACTAGAGTTAGGTGTCTTGTATTTCTATTCAAATGGTAGCAGCTCTTTCCCAATGTCTGTGTATTTGTATAAATTAGCAGTTGCAAATTTCATGTCAATCTGCACTCCTCTTTTGGGAGAGTGGAATAACTGCCCACCCAACACCTTCACCATAAGTTTACAGTCCTTGGGCAGCTTAACAAGACAGTAAGGACAGAAACATCACTTATTATTATCATTATAAACAAAAACAAACAAATTAATGAAGCAAATTAATTCAGAAAACTGGAGGGGGGAAACAGTCATCCATTCAAATAAACAATAAAGTTGAGCGTGTGTTTATTTGCACACATTTAGAATACGTTTCAACAGGAAGTGACCTTGTCGTGGGCACTTTTGTCAGCTCCTTTCACAGTGCAGATGTTGTGCGTTTGTGTGTACGTCTCCCTTGGTCAATGAGCAGTGATTGTCCCTGCTTTGTGTCTGTGGGTTGCTCCCAACACATTACTCTTTCTGCATGCAGTGTGCGTGATAACCTTTCGCTTAGTGGGTGGTGGAAACGGGGATGCCAAACTAGTCTGGTCTAGCAAGGCTGTGAGCAATTAACCCCCCCCCCCCCAGTCGCAGCTTAGAACCTCCCTTAGCTACTAACTCACATCGCTGAGGCCACCAGGGGATGAGGAATCAGCTGTCAGGCATCGCTCTGTCACACCTGGATGCAGACCCAGCTGAGGACTGCTGCTCCTCCAGCAGCATTTTGTATGTACAGTGTTTTAATTGCTAGGAGCTCTGCTGGAAGCCAGTTTGGGGCTAAAAGGCAAGGCTGATCGATATAGCGTAATGTAACACTGCAGCGTGGAGTGCTCATGTTCAGGGTGCCTGCCAGCCAGCCGTGCCCTTTTGCAGCATACTCCATTCCATTTCCCTTCCCAGTGGTGGAGCGGAGCGAGAATGCAAGGGAGCACAGCTGTAGGACAGAGCGAGAGCAATGCAGTAATCTGCCAGAAGGCGGGGTGAATGAAGAGGTAAAAGAGGCTCTCAGGTCCTTTTCTTTCATGTGGGCTCCTATTTCCACACTAGTGGTTTGAATGGTAACCCTTCCTTGCAAGAATGTTTGTACTTCTAATTTAAAAAGCTGAATATCTTTGGAGTCTTTTGCACGTTTAACCTTTGCAGCCAGAAATAAGCACCGCTGAGTTCAATGGAGCTTCCTTCCAGGTAATTATCAAAGAATCATGGAGTTGGGATGGTCATCTAGTCCAACCCACTGCATCTCAGCTAAAGCATCCATTTGTATAGGAGCTGAGGCTGGGCTACAAGAAAAGGCTAGTGATGTGGTGGTAAAATTCCTGTTCTGGATACTCCTTGGGGGAGTGGTTGTGGCTGCTGCCCTCTTACATGCCAAACTTCATCACTGCCACTGCACCCAGTTTTCTGTTTCCAACAGTCAGTCAGCACACCATGCCCAATGAGCACGCTCAGTCCCCCTCTAATGCCTGCTTTTGGGGTCCCCTCCCCATTGAGGGTTTTCCTCCCGCAACATGCGCTCTGTTTCAGCAAATCTTGATGTGCTCCCAAGCCTGCTGCTCATCTCCTTGTACGCTGCTGGTGTTGTTTTGGCTGCATAAAGCTCTGCTCTCCAAGAATGAGCTGCTATTAGAAGATACAGTGGTGCCTTGGTTCTCAAATGCCTTGGTTCTCAAACGCCTTGGTTCTCAAACAACTTGGCATCCAAACACTGCAAACCCGGAAGTAAGTGTTCCGGTTTGCAAACTTTTTTCAGAAGTTGAACGTGCTCATTTTGAGTGCCACACTTCTGTTTTGAGCATTACTGTCTGTCTGTTTTCGCTATTTATTTTGCATTTTTGTGGCTCTTTTTGTTTTTGTGGCTGTGTGGAACCCAGTTCAGCTACTGATTGATTGATTGATTGATTGATTGTGTGACTGCAGTACATTGTTTATTGCTTTCATTTTATGGATCAATGGTCTCGTTAGATAGTAAGTTTCATGTTAAATTGCTGTTTTAGGGGTTGTTTTTAAAAGTCTGGAACGGATTAATTCATTTTGCATTACTTTCTATGGGAAAGCGTGCCTATACCTGGCTAGGGCTGATGGGAATTGTAGTCCAAAACAGCTGGAGGTGGGGAGCAGATGACAAATAAATTACAATCCCAGTGGGGTAGCTCAGTATTTGCCAGTGGATAGGAGTGTATTTACATGTAATTCACCAGTCTTTCTGAACACCAACTTGGTGTGAATTTCCATGGTCCAGGCACGTCAGATAGCAAGTTTCACATGCGATGTGGGGGAATTACAGATGCCAGTAGCATATACAGAGTCTGAATATTGGCCCATCTGGCTGGGATCTCTCCCAGCCCTTCTTGGCAATCCTGGGAATTAAACACAGGGCCTTTTCCATACAAAGCTTAGAATCATAGAATTGTAGAGCTGGAAGGGACCCTGAGGATCATCTCTTCCAACCCCTTGCAATGCAAGATCCTATATAAAGCAGTATTTTGTTGTTTAGTTGTTTAGTCGTGTCCGACTCTTCGTGACCCCATGGACCAGAGCATACCAGGCACTTCTGTCTTCCACTGCCTCCCGCAGTTTGGTCAAACTCATGTTGGTAGCTTTGAGAACACTGTGCAACCATCTCGTCCTCTGTCGTCCCCTTCTCCTTGTGCCCTCCATCTTTCCCAGCATCAGGGTCTTTTCCAGGGAGTCTTCTCTTCTCTCTCTTTTTTTTTTAATAATATTTATTCATAGTTTCAGAGTAATAGAAAAAAAGAAAAATAGAAAAAAACAACACTACAATACATAAAAAAGAAGAAAAAGCGGAAAACATAAAAACCAGTACGGCAATACAACAAAAAAAAAAGGGGGGGAGAGACACAAATCCCAAATTTCATATCTTTAACTTCCATTTGCTTGTTTCATTGACCTCCTCACACCTCCCTTTTTGTATTCTAGTTTAATTAGTTATTTCAGCAAATTCTTTCCATCTTTCTCAATTTTTGTTAAATAATTTATCTTAACAATTTAACCTAATAATTACCTCAACAAATCCTTTCCATCTTTCCCCATATTCCGTTATTCAAATTACCTTAATTTATTTAACCTTATCTTACCATAAAGTACCTTAAAGCTTGAATCTTAATACTCATCTCTTCTCATGAGGTGGCCAAAGTATTGGAGTCTCAGCTTCAGGATCTGTCCTTCCTATGAGCACTGAGGGCTGATTTCCTTCAGAACGGATAGGTTTGATCTTCTTGCAGTCCATGGGACTCTCCTCCAACACCATAATTCAAAAGCATCAATTCTTCGGCAATCAGCCTTCTTTATAGTCCAGCTCTCATTTCCATACATCACTACTGGGAAAACTATAGCTTTAACTATACGGACCTTTGTTGGCAAGGTGATGTCTCTGCTTTTTAAGATGCTGATAATGATCCTTCATGGATCACTGCCTTGCCGTGGCGAAGGGGCTTGAATAACTCAGAGATGCTATGAGCTATGCCATGCAGGGCCACCCAAGATGGACAGGTCATAGTGGAGAGTTTTGACCAAATGTGATCCACCTGGAGCAGGAACCGGCAAGCCACTCCAGTATCCCTGCCAAGAAAAACTCCATGGTTCGGGAATCAGCGTGTTTTTACATGAGTAGAATGTGCCCTTTTATTTAAAATGCATCTCTGGGTTATTTGTGTGGCGTGCCTGGTGTTTTTACGTGAATAGAATGTGTGCTTTTATTTAAAATGCATCTCTGGGTTATTTGTGGGGCATAGCAATTCGTTCTTTTTTTCTTCTTCCAAAATATAGTCTGGCCCACCACATGGTCTGAGAGACTGTGGACCGGCCCCCTGCTGAAAAAGGTTGCTGACCCCTGCTATATGGAGATCAGACTTGCAACCTTGGCATTATGAGCAGCACACTCCAGCCAACTGAGCTATCCTGAGTGCCTGCGCTCTGCCCTCCCCCCCCCCCAATATTAGTCTATGTCCCAAGGGTGTCAGTGTGTACTCTCTTCTTTACACCTTGTATATGCCAGCCATGCCAGAGACTATGGCCCATGCCTATCACTGGCTATACTGCAGAATCACACTTAAACCAGGATCAATTGCTCGGTCATGTGTGCTTTAAATGTGTCTATTGCTGGCTATAGTACAGCATCACACACATTTTAAACTTTATTGTCCTTTATAACTGGTAGAAGAGACCTTTTTTTATTTTCCTGAGCTTTTCCAGCTGAAACTAGGTTTCCCATTGCTTTTATCTTTATGGCTTTCAGCTTCTTTTATTTTTGAATGCACATTTTAATTGTTTTATTTTATTTGGGGGGGGCACCCTGGGAACATGATGGAACATTGGTATAAAAATACTTATACAGTATCATGAAAACTGCTCAAGACCTCAGATTGGACAGATGATATATCTCTTTATGGAACATGGCGATTATGGGGCAGTGGAGGGGGGGAATCACACATAATCTGAAATTTAGGCAAGGACTCCTTTTATATGGTACGGC
Organism: Podarcis vaucheri; assembly: GCF_965113315.1. NCBI lineage: Eukaryota > Metazoa > Chordata > Lepidosauria > Squamata > Lacertidae > Podarcis > Podarcis vaucheri. Next base: position 39,292,019 of record NC_138751.1, on the reverse strand, counting down.
ATGCTTTTATTTACTATATGGCAAAGAGCACCTTCTCTTGGCAATCATCCCCATAAGTTTCGGGTGCATGGAATGATAACTTGACTGCTTCTTTATTTTCCCTTCATATAATGTGCATACCTGGAATAGGGCAGGCTTTCCTGTAAATTCCTCCAGTTTGTCTTTCCTGGTTGCATTTCTGTTTCTACTTTTCATTGTGCTATAACCGTTAAAAACACAATAAATGCTACTTACAATAAAATGCATGCTTATAACAAATAAATTATGAATGAATGCCAGGAGTCATGTGCTTTGCACAGAAGAATTAGGTAAGCGTTGCTCCCTCCGGATGTTGTTGGACTCCAATTCCCATCAGCCCCAGCCATCATGGCCAATGGTTCGGAATGATAGGAGTTGTAGTCCAGCAATATTTGGAGTCCTGTTGTACAGCCTTGTGTGCACATATTATCTGCCTTTGTGAGTCTCATTTCTCAGTGTAGTTATTGAGTTTCATAGCCAGGCATTGCCTCATTGATCCCACAGGCATCCTTACCTTTTAATACATTCCACAAGGTTGGTCCATTAGGGGAAACGGGGCACAACCTCACCAACCCTCAGCTGGGATCCCACCAGCCTTCATACCTACAACCAGGCCCAGAGGGTGGTACTGACTGTGGCTGCTTCCTCCTCCTCCTTCTTAGTCTCAGTCTTGTCCTGGTACACCTCAGTAGACAGGAGGATGGGGCAAAATTAGTTGCCTCTGCCTCTCATTGCCTATGGCGCCACCTACTGTTGGCTCCCCCACCTTCCACCCTATCAGCTCCAATAAGTGACAGACACCACTGCCATCAATGCTGCCTTTTCCAAGCCATCTCCTTGGAGGTCTGGAGGGACGGCCGGCCGGTACCTCCAGCTAAGACGGGAGCCTAGGGATGAGGATGGGGGTTCTTGGGGTGTTTGCTCATCTTGGGATAAGCAAGTAGGACTGGTACCCAGTGATGGGACAGATATGGGGAAGGCTACGAGCCATTCTGGTGGTTCCCAGTACCTGTAAAGGTAAAGGGGCCCCTGACCGTTAGGTCCAGTCGTGACCGACTCTGGGGATGCAGTGCTCATCTCACTTTATTGGCCGAGGGAGCCTTCTGGGTCATGTGGTACAGCTTCCGGGTCATGTGGCTAGCATGACTAAGCCGCTTCTGGTGAACCAGAGCAGCACACGGAAACTCCATTTACCTTCCCGCCAGAGCGGTACCTATTTATCTACTTGCACTTTGACGTGCTTTCGAACTGCTAGGTTGGCAGGAGCAGGGACCGAGCAACGGGAGATCACCCCGTCACGGGGATTCGAACCACCGACCTTCTGATCGGCAAGTCCTAGGCTCTGTGGTTTAACCCACAGCGCCACCCGCGTCCCTACCCAGTACCTGTAGGTGAGGCCAAATACTCAGCAAGGAGACGGACAACTGGAAATATGGGCATGGAAGTGGGATTCAGGGTGTAAGGATGGGGCTGTGATGCAGTGTGGGACCAAGATCCATACCTGCCAGCCAGCCAGGATGAAAGGTACAAAGGGGAAGAGAAAGGAACTGCACCTTTTGGTCAAGGTCAGTTTGCTCTCACTTTCTGTCTCTGAAAGCCCAGACTGATGTAAACCTCACCTGTCGAGGCGGCTGCAGGTGGGGAGGAAGAGACTGGCTTGGTTCTAGAGATGCTGGCGGGTCGGAGAAGGCTCCTGGAAGGGAGAGCAGCCGCGCGATTATAAACGGAGGGATGGAAATGAGGCTGATCCCCGAGGAAGCAGCAGCAGCAGGAGAAGAGATCTGAGATGATGGATAAATGGGACGTAAAAATGGAGGAGAAGAGGCACCCGCGGGCGCCTCAGGGGAGTGGGAAATGGGGGGGGGAGGTTGCAGGGAGGGGATGCGGGGTGAGGACCTGGGGGTTAGCGAGAGGAAGAGTGGATGGGCGTGTGCAAAGGAGATGCGGGGTTGGGGCTTAAGTGGCCGAAGATGGGGAGGGGGTGTGGTTGCCGGATCGCGCTCCTTCTCCAGCGGCCCCCTCCCAATATTCACACCCACGTGACCTTATGAATGAGATTGGGGAGGGAAGAGGAGGTGGGCTCGCCAGAACCGTGCATTCCTGAACAGCAAAAAAAGGGAGCAGGGGTGGGGGCGGGGCGGCTGAAAGAGAGAGAGAGAGAGAGAGAGCATCCTCGCTCCAGCGCTGGGAGGGTGGGAGGCAGGCAGGCAGGCAAGGGAGGGAGCGGCTGGCAAGCAGCGCAGCCCTGGGAGACTGCCCGGATCGCAGGCAGCAAAGGGCGCCGCCATGCGAGCCTGAATGCCCCCCACCCACCCCCCAAATACCGCTCTCTCCCTCTCTATCTAGATAGGCACCTTCCCTTTTCTCCTTAGCCTGCTTTCTCCCGCGCCCCTCCCTTTCCCCGAGGAAACATCTGGACCCCCATCGCTCCCCGCCCACCTCCCCGCGCAAGGACACTACCCGGCGGAGAGAGGCGGGCGGCGGCGGCGGAGGAGGAGGAGGAGGAGGGGTGAGCCGGAGGAGGGGTGGGGGGGACCGGGCGGAGGGTCCCCCCCGAAAGGAAACCATGTGCTGAGCGGCTCCCATCCTTGGCAGGTAACGTGGGGTGATAGGGTGGGGGAGGTTAAGCTGGGAACCGGGGAGATTGCGCGTGGGGGGAGGCTGCACGCGTGGGTGAACCGCTTCAGGGTGTGGGGGGGTGGGAGCGACCGCCTGGCGGGGGTGCGTGGGGGAGTCGGTCTTCTTCTCGCGTGGGAGGCGAAACGTCACCCGCTTCGGCTGGGGAGGAGAGCTGGGGGTTCCCACGACGGGGAAAGGGGATGGCGGTGCTGTGACATGGGGAGTGGATAGGGTGGGGGGCTGCACCGGAGGTGACAGCGGAGCCACCGCGTGCGGCCACCTCTGTGGACCCTGCCACGCCCCCCTCCGGAGCCCCCACTTTCAAAAAAAAGAAAACAACCCATGTGGGGGCTTTCCGCTTGCGATCTAGGGTGTGGGGCCGCATCTACTATGGCACAGAGGTGAGTGAGGAAATGTGCTTTACGCGTGAGTGCCTTTCTCACGCGCATGTATGTCTTGGTTGTCCATTAGCAGGCATTGGGGAGTGAGTGGGGAGGGGGGAGCTTCTTCCAGAAACTGGGGTGCAGAAGCTTCCTGCAAATGGGCGTGAGGGGGGCTGGTGTGCGGGCATGAGTTTCCATGCGCAAGGTGGGCAGCTTGGCTGAGGCATGTGGGCTGAGCTCGGCGTCTGCACACTTGCACACGTGTAGACCTATATACGGGATGGAATGGGGAATGGGTGCCCGGGGTTGTCAGCCTATGCTTGTGGTGGCATGTGCGTTTTGGTAGCCATGTGCAGATGTGCTGGTAGTAATGGGGTTGAGAGACAAAGGAGGAGAAGGAGCATGGGGTGGTAGGGAAAGTGTACCATACGACTGAGGGTGTGCACATAAATTGCTGTGTGATCCTGTCTTTCTGTATGCCATTATGTGCACCATTGTGCTAGCTGCCATCCTTGTGTGCTTAATCTGCAGGTGTAAAATCATGCATGCATTTTTCCCTCGTGTGTGTGTGTGCATGTCACTGTCTTCTTCTGCACATCCCTCATGCATCCGTACCTTCGTGCATGCATTTGCCCTTGTGCACGCCTGTCGTGCATGCTTTTCTCTCCTCGCTGTGGCCATACCTTTGTAAGAACAGCCCTCTCTCTCTCTCGGTCTCCATGTCTGCTTGCAGTTGTGCATAGATAGAGAGGCAAATAAGTGCTTGTGTGAGAGAGGCTGTGAGCATGCTTCTCCTGAATGGCCGGGGTGGGGGCGAGGGAGTGTCGGCGCTTTTAAGCAGATCTGGATCCAGTTGGAATGTGTGCCAGGTAAATAAATAAATAAATAAACCTGCCTCACGGTGAGCGCACACACTCACATGCACACATGCTCATATGCCATATACTATGTGCGGCAGGTGTGCTTCTCTGCAACTGCCTGTGCACATTGGCGATTTTACTGCACAAGGGCAGGACCTGGGGTCTTCGCCGTCCCCACGGCAGCTTTCCTGCAAAATGCAAAAGCAAGTTTCTAGTCCTCCTGGCCGCGAAGAGCGGCTTGTGGAAATGTGTGGGAGGTGTCTGCAAAACCCTGGGAAACCGAAGTGGGTTTGAGCAAGGTATCCCATATGCGGCTGGGTCTTCAATGCCCTCTATCGTCTCGCTTTTTCAATGCTTGTTCTTCCTCCATGCTGCCTCCCCGCTTCATCTGTGCGCACCTCTGCCATTTCCCCCTCCCCTGCCTTTCACTTTTATCACCTTTACCAAAAAGAAGAAGAAGCAAATTCGTTGACAATTGCAATTGTGGAAGGTGTGTTTTGCAAAAGGCACAGACTTGAACCAACCTCCTTCATGTCCTCCGGATGAATAAACCAGATATTTGTGTGTGTGCTTGTGAGCTTGTGTAGCGTTTTCACAGCTCTGAGTTTGTCAGCCTGGATGCATATGCATTCATCTGTATGTTCTCATATTGCCGTGTGGGTGTAGCCACGAGGTTTCCATGTGCATATTCCCCATCACATTATATAGATGAGCCGTGTGGCAGCCACCGTCCATCTGTGAGCAGGCACACGGCCGTTTCTCAGAGCGATCTGCCCCTTTGGCACCCGCTCGTGGCAGAACTCATGCTGAGCTGTAGATTTGTTGCCATGTGGCTTCCGAGGTGCTGGTGTGCATGCTCTGTGTGCATGCGTGTGCGCACACACGAGTACATTATTTTCCCACAGTACTCTGTGGGCCTTTGTGGACTATGGGGCTTTAAAGCTTTCTTCCTTGTATACTGTCCCATCGTGGATTCTTATACTGTACTAATATAGCATGACCTGTTTCTTACTTGTACAGTACACCTCTCTCTGCACATTGTGCAACATGTGGTTACAGAAAGATTAGAAACATTATTTTGTCTGGGACTCCTTAATTCTGTTGTTCCACTATGCTTTCTGCCTCCAACTATGAACTTGTGGCCCACAGAATTCTGTGTGTTCCTCTGTTTTAATATCTTGCAGGTTACAGGTTCTTGTATCTAATACCTTGTACATGGATTTCTTGTAGGAGTTCTGCTGCGCATGCCTCTCAGTGTGGGGGACGCGGCATTTGCCACACTAACCATTGTGCCCTTTTATATCCATGTGTGATGTAGGATTCTCTTTCTTGCGTTGTTTGGTGAGGTCCCTGCATTTGTTCATTCTTTAACCACAGTGGCTCTTTAAACAGCCCAAGCTTTTGCATGATTAACCCAGAGGTACTGAGTTAATGGAATTTACTCCCAGGAAAACGTGAATACAGCTGCAGTCTGTGCTCTCTAGCTTTCTGGGTGAGCTCCACTGAACACAGCAGGAGTCACTTCTGAATAAATGCACATAGGATTGAGTGGTCAATTTATTAGCAAGAGCTCACTGAGCTCAATAGAACTAAGTGTTGAAACAATTTTTTTTACTTTGAGTAGACCCACTGAACATAACAGCCATGACTAATTTAGGCCCATTATTTTCAATGGGTCTACTCTGGGTAAAAGTTAGTTGAATAGCTCAGTCGGTAGAGCATGAGACTCCTCATCTCAGGGTCTTGGGTTTGAGCACCACCTTGGGCAAAAAGATTCCTGCATTGCAGGGGGCTGGACTACATGACCCTCGTGGTCCCTTCCAACTCTGCAGCTCTGAGATTCTATGAACACAGCCCACAGGAGCTTACTTTGGAGTAAACGTGCTTGGTATTGCAGTGTCTGTGGGTTGTAACCAATCTTTGCCCTATCCAGAACAGACCCATTAAACTGATGGGCATGACCAACTTAGGCATGTCAGTTGCAAAGGGTCTACTCTGAGCGTGTCTAATGCAAGGTTTCCCAAACCTGGGTCTCCAGCTATTTTTTGGACTACAACTCCCATCATCCCTGACCACTGGTCCTGCTAGCTAAAGATAATGGTAATTGTAGTCCCCCCAAAAAGCATGGTGACCCAAGTTTGGCAAAGCCTGTGCCTTGAGATCCTTCTCTCGTGGTCTTCTAGTGAGGCAAGTCACTGTTATTCCCATTGAGCAGATTCTAAGCAGAGGCTCGGAGTCGGAGCTGGTGGTGGTGGTTTGCCCAAGGCTTCCCAGCACAGGGGTGGCTTACTCTTTCACCTGTCTGGGCTACACTGTCCCCTCCGGGTACAAGTAAAGAAGCTGGTAAAATGCGGTCTTGACTATGCTACCACTCAGTGGATTTGTAACTGGCTGACTGACCGAACCCAAAGCGTGCTCATCAATGGTTCTTCTTCATCCTGGAGAAGAGTGACTAGTGGGGTGCCACAGGGTTCTGTCTTGGGCCCGGTCTTATTCAACATCTTTATCAATGACTTGGATGATGGACTCAAGGGCATCCTGATCAAATTTGCAGATGACACCAAACTGGGAGGGGTGGCTAACACCCCAGAGGACAGGATCACACTTCAAAACGACCTTGACAGATTAGAGAACTGGGCCAAAACAAACAAGATGAACGTTAACAGGGAGAAATGTAAAGTATTACACTTGGGCAAAAAAAAATGAGAGGCACAAATACAAGATGGGTGACACCTGGCTTGAGAGCAGTACATGTGAAAAGGATCTAGGAGTCTTGGTTGACCACAAACTTGACATGAGCCAACAGTGTGACGCGGCAGCTAAAAAAGCCAATGCAATTCTGGGCTGCATCAATAGGAGTATAGCATCTAGATCAAGGGAAGTAATAGTGTCACTGTATTCTGCTCTGGTCAGACCTCACCTGGAGTACTGTGTCCAGTTCTGGGCACCACAGTTCAAGAAGGACACTGACAAACTGGAACGTGTCCAGAGGAGGGCAACCAAAATAGTCAAAGGCCTGGAAACGATGCCTTATGAGGAACGGCTAAGGGAGCTGGGCATGTTTAGCCTGGAGAAGAGGAGGTTAAGGGGTGATATGATAGCCATGTTCAAATATATAAAAGGATGTCATATAGAGGAGGGAGAAAGGTTGTTTTCTGCTGCTCCAGAGAAGCGGACACGGAGCAATGGATCCAAACTACAAGAAAGAAGATTCCACCTAAACATTAGGAAGAACTTCCTGACAGTAAGAGCTGTTTGACAGTGGAATTTGCTGCCAAGGAGTGTGGTGGAGTCTCCTACTTTGGAGGTCTTTAAGCAGAGGCTTGACAACCATATGTCAGGAGTGCTCTGATGGTGTTTCCTGCTTGGCAGGGGGTTGGACTCGATGGCCCTTGTGGTCTCTTCCAACTCTATGATTCTATGATTCTAAGTCTTTGTGGCCCCTGCGAATCTGGCAGTGTCTGGCAGATTGTGAGCATCTACCCTAACTTTATAACTTTCAGCAGAGGTCAAGGACAGTTCAGATTGATTTTCTCTGGCATCTGCAACCGAGTCACGTATAATGGTTGCAAAGGCAAGATTAGGTAGCTGTTAACAATGCTTCCCATGCATATACCAAAGGGGCCCTTTTCCTTACCTATGGGGCCTTGTGAACCCCCACCACACAAGAGGAAATGCACACAGACACCTCCAGAAAAAAAGAAGGCAAAGGAAGACCAGGATATCCACAAGATTTTCTTAAATTGCATACATGGCTATAGATGCAGAATTAGAAATAATCACTAGAATTTAAATAGAAAGGCAGTCCTTCACACAACAAGGGTCTTTGTGCCTGCTCAGTCTGCTGCAGCAGCATGCCGTGGGTTGCTGGCACCCGGAGCAGGGCAAGTGTTACGCCCTCCTGCTGGACTGGGCAGCTGAAGTGGGGGCGCATACCAGGAGGGTGAACGGAGCCCACCTCAAATAGGCTCCTTGCCAGCTGCATCCATGCACCTGCCCACTAGACCAACCCACCCACTGCCGTTCCTCAGCTACCTGGGCTCCGTGCCTGTCGGAGCGGGCCCTCATTGCACCCCATCAAAAATGTGCGTCCGGGACCACACACCCCATACTACACCTCTGGTCTGCCGACTAGGTGGTGCCAACTTTTTATGGGCCCTGATCTTCAAAATGGACATGGACAACCCTTCAAGCAGAGGGCAATCCTCCACAGACCCTTCAAACAGTGGTCCGTAAAGCAGGACTCGTGTGTAGATAACCTCTTTGTACTTGTTGAGGTGGTTTGTGAAACTTTGGTGGCTCGTGTAAGGCACCTCTCTCCCTGCAGTGCTAGGTGTCTGCACAGTGGCAGTGGTGGCCCTTGACACCTCAAATTGCAGTGGCGCTCCCCAAACCTCTCACCTTCCATTGGACATAATAGTGGTGGCACCAGCTGCAGTGCCCCAGAAGCTCTACGCCTGGTACAACCGCCCCGGTCGCAGCCCTCTAGAGCCGGATGCCTCTGACAATGGAGGCTGGTGCATTAGGGCGAATGGAGCTCCGGCTGCCAGCCTCTGCCTGCCATCAGCTCCATCCCCCATACCCATCCGTCTCCTTACTTACATCTAGTCCAGTGGGTGGCACTGGCTGTGGCAGCTTTCTCCTCTTCCTCCTTGTCTTTGTGGAACTCAGCAGGGAGGAGGATGGGGACGAAACCAGAACCAGCTGCCTCTGCTTCGGCTCCCCCTACTGTTGGCCTCCCTACCTGCTGCCCTACCAATGGCAGCAGGTAGGGAGGTTATGGTCGCCACCACAATATGTGTAATTCTTTTGCAAGATTACAAAGCAAATGGTATGGGGGCAGAACAGCATGTTTTTTGGAGCCAAATGGAGATGTTAGGTGCCAAACCTGGAGACCAGACGTCTCCACTTCCTGGCATTTCCTGCCTGTCGCAAAACACGCCTGGTGCCCGGCTAATTTCGAAAGCTGTTGCCAAGTGCTGTGTGTACCCATATCCATTTGCTGGGCCTGCCTGGCGTTCCAGCACAGCACTGTGCCACTAGCTCGACTATGGGTTCATCCCACAGCACTGCAACCGCATCAAAAGGCCTGCAACCGCCTGGTGGGTCTGACGATGTGGGTTTGAGGGTCCTGGCCCCACAAGGAAGACCCGTGTTATTTGCCCTATCCATGCGGTCGCAAGAGATGTGGGGTGAACCTATGAGGAAAGTAGCTCCCGCAGCGCTGTAGTAGTCGAAAACATCGCTTTAATAAGGGCTTCATTAGGCAAAAGTGCTTTAAGCCCCAGGGGAAATGAGGGATACCTTGGGACTGATTCCCAAAGAGACCATCCATATATGTTGCATGCTGATATTGAAGAGGGCATGCTTTGTTATATGTGGGAAGTCTGCAAATATGGATTAATGAATATTTTGCAAGATTAGCCCTTGGAATTCTAAATGAGTGAAAAAGGGTCTTTATGTGGGCGGGTGCATTAATTTATTGTTATTCTGACTCCCAGGAGTTCAAGACCACTGACAGTCTCTCCTTCTTTAATCTCTCATCCCAACATCCTCTGCAAAATAGGCCAAGGCAGACGGAATGACACATCTCGACAAATGCAAGCTCCTTAATCCACATTTGCCAAGGTATTGCAAATGTAGAAGCAGGGGCTGCATTTTTAGGGGAGAGTTGACAGGCGGGAGGGCGGTACCTAACCCTTCCCATACTACCCATTCCCCCCACCCTGCAAATAACTTCCTGGCCATTTCTCCCTCACTGGGCATATTTCTGGTCTTGATGCCTAGCGGGCTGGGGGTTGGGTCAAATTAAAAACACCAAGAGAGTTTCAGAAATGAACAGGTAAGCGGGTAAAAGGTAAAGGTCAAGGACCCCTGAAATTTAAGTCAAGTCGTGGATGACTCTGGGGTTGCGGTGCATCTCGCCTTACTGGCCGAGGGAGCTGGTGTTTGTCCGCAGACAGTTTTTCCGGATCATGTGGCCAGCATGACTAAGCCGTTTCTGGCGAAACCAGAACAGCACACAGAAATGCTGTTTACCTTCCCGCTGGAGTGGTACCTATTTATCTACTTGCACTTTGACGTGCTTTCGAACTGCTAGGTTGGCAGGAGCTGGGACTGAGCAACGGGAGCTCACCCTGTTGCGGGGATTCGAACCACCGACCTTCCGATCGGCAAGCCCTAGGCTCAGTGGTTTAGACCACAGCGCCACCCACGTCCCTAGGTAAGCGGGAGGAGGAGGGTTAATCATCCCTTCCCACTTACTGATTCTCCCCTGAAAATGCCCTGACCGCCCCCCACCATGAATTACCATTTCATTTTATCATTTCATTTTGCATTTCTGCCCCGCCTTCCCTCTAAGGAGCTCAAGGTGCTACCCACAGTTCTCCCCCTCCCCATTTTATCCCCACAACAATCCTGTGTGGTAGGGTTAGACTAAGAGACAGTGACTGGCCCAAGTTCACCCAGTGGGAGTGGAGATTTGAACCCTGGTCTACCAGGTCTTAGTTAAATACTCTTAACCACTACAACACACTGGCAGCGTTGTGTAGAGTATTATGTGGCACATATCATAGAACTGCAGAGTTGGAAAGGACCTTGAGGGCCATCTGGTTCAAGCCCCTGCAATAAGGAATTTAAACTAAGGCATCCATGACAGGTGGCCATCCAACCTCTGCTTAAAAACCTCTAATGGTCCACCACCTTCCGAGGGAGTCCATTCCACTGTCAAACAAGCTCTTACCATTCAAAAGTTATTCTGATCTTTACCTGGAATTTACTTTCTTGTGACTTGAAGCCATTTGTTCATGTCCTACCTTCCAGAGCAGGAGAAAACAAGCTTGCTCCATCTTCCACGTGTGACAGCCCTTGAGATGTTTGAAGATGGCTTTCACATCTCCTCTCAGTCTCCAATTTTCCACGCTAAACATACCCAGCTCCTTCAACCGTTCCTCATAAGGCTTGCTTTCCAGACCCTTGAACATCCTGGCCGCGCTTCTCTGCACCCATTCCAGCTTGTCCATATCCGCCTTAAATTGTAGTGCCCAGAACTGGACCCGGGACTCCAGTTGTGGTCTGACCAAGACAGAATAGAGTGGTACTATTACTTCCCTTGACAGGACACTACACTTCTGTTGATGCAGCTTAGAATAGCATGAGCTTTTTTTGCTGCTGCTGCATCACACACATATAGTTGCAAGCCCCATGTTTGTTTGCCTCAGAACCTGAACCTTCAGCCGATTATCCCCATTTTTCTGATGAGGGAACGAAGGCCGAGAGAGAACAACTTAGCCAAAGCTTGCCCAGCTCAGACCTCCCAGGCCCAAAGCCAGCATGGCAGGCTCAAGATAAGCTTGTGATTCTGTATAACCATGGTGGCCCACATATACAGGATCCATGTGCATCTAAGGAATCTGAAAATATGTATATGTGAGAGTGTGTGTATGAGTGAGAGAGAAAAGGGCGCTGTGCGTGTGAGTGTAAGGAGAGGAAGCCAAGTGTGCATGGGTGACACGGGGGAGAATTGGCCTCATTTGGCCTCATTTCACACCCACTGCACGTGGCACTAGAGGGATGCAGAAAGGATGAGGAGACACACAGAGAGAAGCTTTTGCATCTAGGGTTGACGTTGACACAGGATCAAGCTCTCAGCAGCCTTGACAGGCAAGGCGGTGCTCCTCGCATGCCAGATTTGGACGGTGTGCTCTGCGTGCATCTGCAGGCTCCCATTTCATGGCTCTGCCCAGTCGACAGGGCCAGATCTCCCACTTCCCTCTCTCAAATGGACTTGCTGGCCTGGGGTTGTAAAGAGGCTGGGTCAGCAAGGGGGTGTGACACACACAGTACCCCCCCCCAATTTTCAATTTCTCTCCCCATCTATCTAATCCATCTACATACTTTTCCCCCTCCACTATAATAGCAATTTCTGGGCAGGGGTCCAGCAAGGATCCTCCCATCCATTTGCCCCCTCTGCCTCCAGAGATGGAGTTTTTTTGGAGGGGGGGCACCACATCTCTCTCTCTCTCTCCCTCTCTCCCCCCCCCCCAGGCTGGCATTATTCCAAATGGCGCCTGCGCTGCCTCTCCTCCGCCCAGCTGGCCCTGGCTATTCTTAGCTCCTGAGTCTTTGATTCATGCTTCTGAGAGTATTTCTGCTGGGTGTGCAGAGAGAACAGTTACTGCGGTGTGAGGGAGGAGGGATATGCACATGCCTGGCTCAGTGCGTGTGAGACACACACACACTCTCTCTCTCTCTCTCTCTCTTTCTCTCTGCAAGCATGCAGACACATATCCCTATGCCTGTAAGGATGTGCATGGGCATAGGTTTGCTTGGGAGAGAGCTTCTGCAGACCTACATGTGCACGTTTGGAGTGGTGCATGCCTGCATGTTTCTGCTTCTCTGTGTGAAACAATTAAGTATGCATGCTTATTCCCTAGTATATATGTATAAGAGTACATACGGCTATGAACATCATCTGTGTACATGATTTTTGTAACCAGGCACCTAGTCGAAAATAGACGTCCATGTGCCATGTGAATATGGCTTGCAGCATTTGTGTGCATGCCCAATATGTACTTTCACGCTCCCATGTATGTGGGAATGTACAGCCATGCCCAAAATGGGAGCATGCGCTCATTTCTTTCAGGGGCGGCGGGTGGCCCATGAGATCGCAGCCACTCGAATCGTTGGCACGTTGGGAACAGCAGGTGCACAATCAGCTCCAGACTAACACGAGTTTGCATATATATCCATTTGCATATGTGCATAAATGAATGATTGCATGGCTATAACAGGACACGTGCTAATCTCAAGGTGCTTTTGCATCTGCTGTTTCCAGCATGCCAGCATTCATGTGACGGTCGAGGGCCAGATCTGGCGGGGGATTACCCGGTGTAGGGCGGTCCACCCAGCAGCACTGAGATGAGTGCTAGCCCTCTATGCCCGCTGCTATATTAATTTCTCCAGAATGCAATCCTGTACTGTACATGTATGTAGTATTACTATGGAGGAAGGGGATTTAAATGGCAGCTGGGGGTGAGACTAGTCGTACATGATGACCTCACCCCTATTTGCAATAAAGAAGCAGGATTCTGACAAGACCCCGGTATTTGCCTGAGTATGGTGTAGAGCTTTTGCGCCTTAATCTTCGGTGCTTTTTCTCAGCAGATTAAAAGAATTGTGTGAAGGAGAGAGGGCAGAGGACTTAGACGCTCATGCACCGACTTCACTCTGCCTGAATGTATGTGTGTAAAGAGAAGACAGGAGGAAATTATTTTTGACATTTATTTCTTGCTTTATCTCCAAGGAGATAACTGCGGCACGGGTAGTTCTGTTTCCCCGCCCACAACAACCTTGTGAGGTAGAATACCACAGCCTGAGAGAGAATGGCTGGCCCAGCATCACCCAGCGAGTCAGGATTCGAACTTGGGTCTGTCTGGTTGCAGACCGGCACTCTGAATTGCTGTACCGCACCGGCCTCATTTGGGCTGCACCCGTGTGAGAAAGCGGGTGGTGTGTTCGATGTGAGCAAGTGTTTGTATGTGGAAAAGAGTATAGCTGCAATCGGTGACAGGGAAAAGCAGCTCAGCACGGGGAGCCAATTGCCTGGAGGCAATGTTCTAAATTCTCAAGGTGCGTTTTGCTACTGGGGTGGTGGGTCCAACTGCAGCTATGTGGAGATTTCACTTGCATACTGGGACAAGTGAATTGTTGCAAGAGCAAGCTACAGTCAAGCAATGTAGCTGAGATCACAGAATCCTAGAATTGTGAAGGGATCCTGAGGGTAGTCTAGTCCCCTGGAAAATAGACATTCTCTTGCGGTGACTGCAACCTAGATTCAACCTAAAATCATAGAGTTGGAAGAGTCCTTTTTCAGCAGAGGGCTGGTCCACTGTCCCTCAGACCTTGGGGGGGGGGGCTGGACTATATTTTGAAAAAAAGAAAAGAAAGAATTCCTGTTCTATAAGGATGTTCCTCCAACTCTGTGGTTCTAATACCCTGCAATGTTCTCCTGTTAGTATTCCATTTCAAAGGTTGGGTACTGAGTTGTTCCCAGTTATTTCCACTGAGCAGGAGTGTTGTTGGGGAGCTGAGAATTGCAGCTCTGTAAGGGAGAAACTACGCTTCCCAGGATATTTGGAGGGGTGTGCGCTTTTAAAGTTTGGTATTACATTTCTCTCCTACCTTTCATCCAAGGAACTCAGGTATATTGTCCCTCCCCATCTCTTATCCTCAGAGCGGCCCTGTGAGGTAGACTAGGCTCAGATAAAGTTTGAGTGGCCCAAGGTCACCCAATGAGCTCCATGGCTAAGCCTTGAACTCTTCAGTCCTACTCTGATATTTCCACCACTGCACTGCACCACACCAATCCAATGTGTGTGAGGGGATTAAAAGTCCCCCCCCCCATCCTTCCTCGAAGAAACCCAAGGATCCCCAGGCAGGCACTCCCAAAATGGTGGAGATGTCAAGCGCCATCCTGGCACCCGGGCATCTTCACTTGCTCGATGGTCAAAATGTGCGTGGCAAATTTTGAATGCTGGTGGCATACATAGTGGCTGGCTTTATCCTCACAACAACCTCATGACATTGATTAGCTTGAGCATGTGTAGGCAAACTAAGGCCCAGGGGCTGGATCCGGCCCAATCACCTTCTAAATCTGGCCCGCAGACAGTCCGGGAATCAGCGTGTTTTTACATGAGTAGAATGTGTCCTTTTATTTAAAATGCATCTCTGGGTTATTTGTGGGGCACAGGAATTCATTCTTCTTCTTCTTTTCAAAATATAATCCGGCCCCCCACAAGGTCTGAGGGACAGTGGACCGGCCCCCTACTGAAAAAGCTTGCTGACTCCTGAGCTTGAGTGTCAGTGGCCCGACGGCACTCAGTGCATTTCGTGGCAGAGGGAGGATTCGAAACTAACTCTTCACCATCTAAATCCAGCATGATGCTTTGCCAGTTCATATAGGATGGCAAGCTATGGTCTGCTCACACAAGAGGAGGGAGGAAAAGAACGGGAGCACCCAAGGGGAGAAGGGTGTGCTATATCTGAGCTGACCCCACCATGTATGTCTCTGCCTAAGCTGCCTTCCTTCTAATATTGGGGTGACACTGTTGGGAAAAAATTACACATCACTTCGGAAGACAGGCGAACTAATATCAGTGTACTGGAAGAAGCAAAGATCACCAGTGTCGAAGCCACGATTCTTCAACATCTGCTTCATTGGACTGGTCAGGTTGTTAAGATGCCTGATTATCATCTTCCAAAGCAACTACTCTATTCTGAACTGAAAAATGGAAAGCGTAATGCTGGGGTCAACAAAAGAGGTTTAAAGACTTTCTCAAGGCAAATCTTAAAAAATGTAGTATACACACTGACAACTGGGAAACGCTGGCCTGCGAGTGCTCAAGTTGGAGAACAGCCTTTACCAAAGTGTCATGGGCTTTGAAGACGCTCAAACTCAGGATGCAAGGGAGAAACGTGCTAAGAGGAAGGCACGCTTGGCAAACCCACACCCTGATCAACTCCTGCCCAGAAACCAATGTCCCCACTGTTGAAGGGCTTGTGGATCCAGAATTGATCTCCAGTCACTTACGGACTCACTGTTAAAACCGTGTTTATGGAAGACAATCTTACTCGGCTACGAGTGATCGCCAAAGAACTTTGCAGGGTTGTTGTAAAGATTACAGAGATCATCTAGGTGAAGCACTTGTGATACTCTAAAATGTGTTCGGTGAATGCCATGTATTTTCACCGCCTGATGAAGTCTCCGACGTTTATGGGGAAATGCACACAATTTCTGTGTCCTGTGCGGTGTCCCACGCACCTCCTTAGCTTACAGTCATGCGCCGCCCCCGCCCGCCCCCCCACGCACATACACAAATGTACAGACCCTCGCCTGCTGAACGCTCTTCCTGCTTGCTCTCGCTCTGTTCTATCTCAAATCCTCCTCGAAAAAAAGAGAAATCCTCAAATGTCAGAACACAGAATGCAAAGGGAGCCGATTTATGCCAAGGAAGCAAAATATACATCAAGTTTTGATTGTTTGGCACAACCTGCTTTGAATGCAACGTTTTAATTCCCAGAGTGAAGGATGCCGTGGCAATGCAAAGTCGGATTGGCCACACAGTGGCTTGGGATTCAGCCAGGGCTGGCTCGAGAGCTCTTTGTGCTCGCTGTGAGATGGAGCAAGGGATATCCCTGTTTAAGCGGAGACCTACCTGCAAAGCCACTGAGGATTCTGGGGGCACTCTCAGTTCATGGGAGCCACCATTGAGTGGCTGCTTACGCCTCACCAGACAAGAGGACCCAGTCTTCCTGATGGTGGGGGGATGGAATGCATATGATGATTTCTATGCATAGATGAAAATCTAGGAATAATTAGGTAAAGGTAAAGGGACACCTGACCATTAGGTCCAGGCGTGGCCGATTCTGGGGTTGTGGCGCTCATCTCGCTTTATTGGCCAAGGGAGCCAGCGTACAGCTTCTGGGTCATGTGGCCAGCATGACTAAGCCGCTTTTGGAAAACCAGAGCAGCGCACGGAAATGCCGTTTACCTTCCCGCTGTACCTATTTATCTACTTGCCCTTTGATGTGCTTTCGAACTGCTAGGTTGGCAGGAGCAGGGACCAAGCAACGGGAGCTCACTCCGTCATGGGGATTTGAACCGCCAACCTTTTGATCGGCAAGTCCTAGGGTCTGTGGTTTAACCCACAGCGCCACCCGCATCCCTCTTTAGGAATAATTACTCATATTTAAATGTTCTGTTTCACCATAATGGAAAAACTGGGACCAGGTAACCTCTGAATTTGCTGCTGAGGTGTTAGTCGTTGATGGGCAACTCCAGGGCCTCCTGCTCTCCTTATTTAGAATTTTCTCTTCAATCTGGACTCAGGAACAGACATGATGGGTGCCCTTTCTGTTCTTGTCTCTGGTGGCTTCCTTGTCTGTCTTCCTGGTTGGGCTGGCCCTGGTGATGAGGACTGTGTCTGAGATCTGCCTTCCCAACCTGAGTTCCTCGAAATCAGGGTTTCCCAAACTTGGGTCTCCAGATGTTGTTGTTGTTTCTTTTTACTACAACTCCCATCATCCCCAGCTATCAGGACCAGAGGTCAGGAATGATGGGAACTGTAGTCCAAAAAATAGCTGAAGACCCAAGTTTGGGAAACCCTGCTCTAGATGTTTTGCACTACAACTCCCATAAGCCTCAGCTGGCATGACCAGCAGTCAGGGACGGTGGGAGTTGCAGTCCAAAATGTATGGCGCAACACCAAATGTGGGAAGGCCATCCTGTATATTTTCTCTTGGTTAACAAAATGCCAGAAGATGGGCATGGAGACCCATGCGGCACCTTTGGCATCCTGGCAAACAGCCTTTTCTGCAAGGTGCCTCTCTCCCTCCTGCAAACATATGAACAGCAGCAAAGGGGGAGCAGGCAGAGAACATCTTATTAAAATAGAAAGCTTTTATCAGCAGGAATCCAGGAAAGCGAGGTTGTTGGAGATGTTGCCTGGAGCATCCATGAGGAACATGTTTCTCCATCATCATCATCATCACAACTGCTTTTTCTATAAATGTACTCAAACTGGGGTACTACACGCAGCGAGAGAGCAGCATTGCGCAACAAAATTTAATAAACCAATTGGAAGAAAACAAACACGATTAAGAAAGCTTGTGTTAAAACTGTTAAGTGACAGTATTTGGAGAAAACAACCCAAAACAACACATTTTTATTCATTTGTTCTCTGATTGCTTTTATTTATTTTATTTTGTACTGCGTTTCATCTGATGTCTATTTTCTCTGTGCAAAAGAACGTAATGCAATCGTATGTTTGATATGCAAAGCTTTTGTAGTCTGGCAAAATGAACAGAACGGTTTTGAGAATACAAAGCTCCTAATGGGGGGGGAGGAACTAAATGTTGCCTGCCTGTTTTAAAAGATGGGCTTTCAAAGCCTGCCCAAAAGTAGAAAAAGGGGACGCTCAGCAAATTGACCCGGGGATGCTGTCCCAGCGCTAAAAAAAGCACTGTCTCAAATATTCGTCTGTTGGATATCCCCTATTAATGGGATCCGAAAAAGAGTAGAGTTGTGGAGCAGATCATAGGAAAGCTGTGAGTATCAGCAGTTGTCGCCATTAGGCAATTGCCAAGGGACCCTCCTCAGCAGAGCGCCCTCTGCTGATTCCTGGAGCTTCCTTCCTGCCACATGGTGGTGCTTTAGAGCAGGGGTTGGCAACGTTCACCTCGCCTGGACCGGTTTACTCTAGTGGAGATCCCTCTGTGGGCCGGATCGCGCGTGTACCCACGATTGCCAGCATCTGCACAGACACGATTTCCGGCATCTGCGCAGACGTGATTTCCAGTCCCACGGAAGCGAGTCCCCGTGCCGCGCTGCAGCAGTTTAGTGCAGCGTGTGGGGACTCACCAAGCAGGCAGCTCGGTTCGGGGATGGCTTGTGGGCTGGTAAAACAACCCCCATGGGCCACGTGTGGCCCATGGGCCTTAGGTTCCCTCCCCCTGTTTTTGAGAGTTGCCACTGTAGTCAGGAAAGGCCCACCAAAAGTCACTTTGCCCAGAACACTTTCAGACTTGGGGCACACCTCTGGATAGGAGCTGTGTGGTTCAGCCATCTGATCTCTGGTGAATATTTTGATTGCTGCACTTTGGAAAAATCCAGTGGCAGGTTTCTGGACAAGGCTTGAGAAGGAGGCAAAGGTGGTGGAAAGTGCTTCTGGTCAGTTCTATCACCAGTGAAACAGCTGGGTCTGGGAGCACCTACAGGCTACACCTAGACCCCCAACCATCATCATCATCATCATCATCATCATCATTATTATTAGGAGCGGGTGGTGCTGTGGTCGAAACCACTGAGCCTCTTGGGCTTGCCAGTCGGAAGGTCGGTGGTTCAAATCCCCACAACAGGGTGAGCTCCCGTTGCTTGGTCCCAACTCCTGCCAACCTAGCAGTTCGAAAGCACACCAGTGCAAGCAGATAAAAAAGGTACTACTGCAGTGGGAAAGTGTATGGCATCTCCATGCACTCTGGCTTCCATTGTTCCGTTGTGCCAGAAGTGGTTCAGTCATGCTGGCCACATGACCCAGAAAGCTGTCTGTGGACGCCAGCTCCCTCAGCCTGAAAGCAAGATGAGCGTCACAACTCCATAGTTGCCTTTGACTGGACTTAACCATCCAGGGGTCTTTTACCTTACTATTATAGTGCTATTTTTATAAAAATATAGGTGCCAGAACTCACAATGAACTCCTGCCTTGTTCTCTTGTAATGGCAATGGCGCCTGAGAGGTGCTGGAACTGAGTTCCTGTGAGTTCTGGCTGAAAAAAGCCCTGATTAGTATTTTAGTCAATCAATCAATCAATCAATCAATACACCCATCTTCTCTGCATTAATTTATTCTAGTTACAGATAGGTAGCCGTGTTGGTCTGCCATAGTCAAAATAAAAAAAATCCTTCCAGTAGCACCTTAAAGACCAACTAAGTTAGTTCTTGGTATGAGCTTTCGTGTGCATGCACACTTCTTCAGATACACTGAAACAGAAGTTGCCATACCCTTCTATATAGTGAGAAGGTGGGGAGGGGTATTACTCAGAAGGGTGGTGGGAATGGGAGATTGGCAGATAGCTGAGATGAGCCTGTTGACGACTCTTAACGACCTATTACAGTCGTTAAGAGTCGTCAACAGGCTCATCTCAGCTATCTGCCAATCTCCCATTCCCACCACCCTTAGCTGGTCTTTAAGGTGCTACTGGAAGGATTTTTTTTATTTTAATTTATTCTGTTTGCCCAACTCTCTCATTCACACACACACACACAAACACCAAATACTCATTTAGGAATTCCATCACCTTCTTGGGAAATGAGAGCAAGGGTGCCTAATTGTTTGGGTGACAATACACCCAGTAGCAGGAGGGAGCAAAAAGATTTTAGAGGAGGCAGATCTCTCCCCCCCCCCAATGTTTGGGGCACAAGAACTTGAAATGACTAAAGATTCACAGAGCTGGGTTTATTGGTCCTCTGTGCTTTGAGTTCATAGATTCTTCCTTAGAGATTACTGATCTTTCTCCCTGTCTCCCCACCCTCCCACCCAAAGGAGGAAACTTTTGATATGGTGTGTAAGATATTTTTGATCATTTTTTTTCCAAGCAACAAATCAGTTGCCCCCAAGGGAGGACCAACAGATTCTAACTGCATTGGGCCAATAAATTATCCTCTGTGCACCTTTGAGGTCTGTTCGCGGCATTTCTCCATTTGATGTGTTTCTGTATTTCCTCCTTTGGGGCTTGAGGCATAAGTGCAATGGCTAGACTTAGAGCGTGAGGCTTGGATTGTGGAAATGCAAGGTTAAAAAGCTGTTCAACTCTGAAATACAATTGTATGGTTCAGTCGTTTTTTGGCTTAACAACCTGAAATATGAAAAAGCCTTCTGCCTGCACGAGTAGCCTCTTCATTTTTTCATTTGCACGAGTGACAGATGTACTAGGAAACCTCTCATTAGCCATTGCCGAATTCGCAGAATGTAAGGGAAAACCCAGGTGTATGGCAATGTGAAGGGGAAAGCAGCGGAAACAGCTTAAAATCACTATTTGGGGGGAGGTTTCAATTTTGGGGTCTTCCTTAAAAAAGCTCAACAACTTTGTGGGTGTCAGGAATTTTACTTTTTGAGGCGGGCTGGACTAGATAACCCTTGGAGTCCCTTCCAACTCTACAATTCCATGAATATGTATCATAGGGCTGCCATACATCCAGGAATTGGACAGGAAAATGGCGCCTGGGTGGATTTTTGTCAAATCAACGTATGGCAAGGGTGTGTGTGTTTAAATTTTTTAAAAATAATTTTAAAATTCCCCCAAAACTTAGATTTTGGGGGAGATGTTCCCCAAAAAAGCTTGATGACTTTTGACCCGCTTTGGGGAATATGGAAACCCTAATGTATTCTTGTTGTGGAACATTGGCATTGTGCTAAGAAACAGAGGCCTAGGGCGGGGGTGATGAGCCTGTAGCCTAATGCCCACACATGGCTGTTAAACTGATCTCACGTGGGTATCTAGGAGGGGAAGATGGAGAGAAAGGGAGCAGCAGCAGCGGAGAGGGAGAGGGAGGGAGGGAGGGAAAGAAAGAGATGACAGAAGGAGAGAGAAGGAGGTGGCAGACACTGCTGGCTATGCACACACCACACATTCAAGGCACATTTAAAGCGCATGACTCCCCCCAAAGGATCCTGGGAAATCTTGTTTGTTAAGGTTGATGGGAACTTCAGCTCTGTGGCAGAAAGAGAATGAGGGAAGGGGGTGCCTTGCTCTCTTTTGGCTTAGGCTCTGTCTGATTTTTAGCTTCTCAGGGCGCCATCAATTACTCCTGAGGTGATACATGACAAAATAAAGGTTCCCCAGAAGTGTGGCCTACAGGGTGCTTTTCACTTCTGGAGGCAAGGCAGCCGGGGGGCATGGGGTGGCGGGTGCAGGAATAAATAGTCATTACTCATTTCCGTGTGTTAATTTGTTTAAATGTATGCAAACTTTTAAAAAAATAAAATGCCTCAGGTGAAGACTTTGCTTTAAATAGAAAAGGCAAGCTTGCCTTAAACAAATAAAGGAGCAAGGAGAGAAACCAAAATTAGATCATTTTGAAGCTAGCCGCGTGATTGCTTTTGCCTAGAAGTGAAATCTAGCCACAAACGCTGCCCATTGGTCTCCCAGAAATTCTGTCAGTTCCTCCAGCCTGCTTTGAATTGCAAAGTGCTTATGTGAAACAGAGTGGTTAGTGAAATGTATATATTCCCTTCTGGGCGACATTTTATGGGCCACACGGGCCCAGTGGTGGGCAGAGCCAAAGGCTGAAGTGGGCAGGGCAATTAAAGCCAATTTTACTTTTTGTACAGAAGGCTGGTTTCTGCATTTCTACATTTCTACCTTGATCCGGTCCCACTGCAGGTGTACTTCCATGACCACTCCCCATCAGGGATATAAATGCTCTTCTGCTTATCTGCTCAAGAAAACTGGAGGGGCCAACCAGATGGAGACTTCAGTTGCTAAGCTGGCATGCAGAGATCTCCATGTGGTTGCAGTTGGACCTGCACCAGTCGCAAAATGCGCCTGGCGAATTTCGAATGCTAGCTCCTTCTGGTTCTGTGATTCACACCACTGAACTGCAAGCCCTTTCCACTGCTTAGATTGCCAGCCAGCATTTTCAGCAAATCCATGGCTCTTATTGGAACAGGTCAAGGTCTGCCTTCCTACCTTGACTCTGCCCTCTGATCCAGTGAGCGAATCGGTATGTTTGCACCCTCAGAGACACTAATTAGTGCCTGCGTAAATATATTTATCCCTTATCGTCACTAAAAGTGAATTCAAGTGGTGCCGACGGATATGAGGTCAAAAAAGGCCACTTAAAAACCAGAGGGAGGCCTTTGTATGCCCAGGGGAACCTCAAGAATGGGCAGTGCAAAGTACACAAAAATATATTTTTTCAAACTGGCCTAATGGAGGGGAAATAGCCCTAAAACAACACAATTAGGATTGAGCAGCTCCATTATCCGTGGAATGTTGAGTGCTGGCTTAAAAAGAACGACAGAAAATGGGGAGACAGAAATATGAGGAATGGCCTGTTTATACAGTGCTACCTCGGGTTACATATGCTTCAGGTTACATATGCTTCAGGTTACAGACTCCACTAACCCAGAAATAGTACCTCGGATTAAGAACTTTGCTTCAGGATGAGAACAGAAATCGTGCTGCGGTGGCGCGGCAGCAGTGGGGGGCCCCATTAGCTAAAGTGGTGCTTCAGGTTAAGAACAGTTTCAGGTTAAGAACGGACCTCCGGAACGAATTAAGTACGTAACCAGAGGTACCACTGTAGTATCCTGGAGAGACACATGATCCTTCGGGAAGAGCCTTTGCTCAGAGATAAAGCATCCCCATTGCATGTCAAAGTCTCCATGCTCAACCCACAGCGTCCTCAGATACAGAGGGAATGCCCCCCCCATCTGAAATCCTGGAGAGCCATCACCAGTCTGTGTAGCCAATACTGAGCTAGAAGGATGAATATTCTGGTGCGCTACAAGGCAGCTTTATACAGACCTGGCTGGCATCCTGTACCAAGGTCATTCCTTTTTAGGAGGCAAGCATCCACGAGAACATTTCATCGCAGGTCTCGCTGGTTCCGCCTAATGACAGCTCGAGAGTCTTGAGTGCCGAACAGCTGGAAGTAAATTGAGGTAGCTGTAAAAAAGCTAAGGCAGTTGGCTTCTATGTACGTCAGGAATTCCCTGGGTTTGCAGAAGTATGGAAGTTTGTACATGGAAAGAAAGAGACTTTAACAAACAAACAAAAAAACAGATGCAAACATCACACAGACAATGGTCTGACAGGTATTAGTGAGCTTCCAGGCTTATAAGAATGTTGGTGGTAACGGAGGGGAGAGGAAGGAAGGAAGGAAGGAAGGAAGGAAGGAAGGAAGGAAGGAGTTTAAAGCAGGGGTCTGCAAAGTTATTGTGGCTTGGGCCGGTTCATGGTCCTGCAGACGCCACGGTGGGCCGGAGTGTGCGTGTGCGGATGCATGCGCAAACGCTATTTCCGGTGCTCCTTCCGGCACGGAGGAGGCGTGCACAGCTTCCCATTGGCTGCAGGAGCTTCCTGCAGCCAATGGGAGGCCAGCCAGCGTCATAGAAGGCAATCCCCACTCTGCTCCAAGCCGGTTTAGCGCAGCACATGGGAGCCGACAGCGGGGGTCCCCGAGCGGGAGGCAGGGGTCCATGGGCTGGTTAAACGACCCCCATGGGCCTCTTGTGGCCCATGGGCCTTAGGTTGCCGACCCTTGGTTTAAAGCATCAGTGAGGATGAACGTCAGAATGCCAAACGCAGCCCTCTGAGCCTCTCTCTGCAGGCCACACCCAGACCCCCCAAGTGTCTCTATTTTCCAAGGACAGTCCTGAATTTACAGAAGCCACCCCAGTTTCTCATTTGATCCCAGAATGTCCTGCTTTTCCTTAGGCCGCCCCTATTTTCGCCGGAGTAATGTTGGAGGGTGCAGAGTTGTGTGACCCCCGAGCCAAAGATAAGTAGCTATACAACCTTAGAAGACCTCTGAAGGCAGCCCTGTATAGGAAAGTTTTTAAATGTTTAAGTATGTTCTTCTATATGTTGGAAGCTGCCCAGAGTGGCTGGGGCAACCCAGTCAGATGGCTGGGGGTATAAATACTAAAATGAGGATGAGGATGGAATAGGACGTTCCTATTTTCATCAGATAAATGTTGGAGGGTACCCACTCCGCTCCCCCATCCTGCTTCACACCTGCCTTTCTGCCAGGCTGGAATGTGTCCTTGAACTCTTATAGCACCTTTCGTTTGTCTGGACAGAGGATAGAGAGGGGTGTGTCAGTGTATAAAGGTAATATTCCTATTTCTTGCATTGCTCATTCTTGCCTCTGGCCCCACCCACCACTGGCAAGGATTCCATGGAATGTTGCCAACAAGGGGATTCATCTGAGGAAAAGGACCCAGGGCAAGCTGTGGGTAGCTGTTAATGGATTACTTTGCATTTATTTAATTCATTTTTAATGCAAATAGCAGCCATGGGGGGGTGCATATTTATCAGCAAGCGTGCAGGGGAAATTCAACCCTTCTCTGCTGCCGTCCTGATGAAAATCACTGGCTTACAAGCAATGTCAGAAATTAGCCAGGGGCCAGGCGCATTTTGCAGGGGTCCAATTGCGACCATGCGGAGAATGCCTCATTGGCAACTGACATATCCCTCTGGCTGGCCTCTCCAGCTTTCTTAAGCAAATAAGCAGAAGAGCATTTATACCCCACCCTTTTCTCCAAGGACTACATGGTTCAGCCCCTTCCTCAGTTAATCCCTACAAAGTAAAACAAAGGTAAAGGACCTCTGAATGGTTAAGTCCAGTCAAAGGCAACTATGGGGCTGGCCCTGTGATGTAGGTTAAGAGGCCACGATTGGCCCAAGGTCACCCCACTGAGTGGGGATTTGAACCCTGACTTCTTAGGTCCTAGTGCATCACTCTGACGACTACACCACACTGGTTTCCTAGAGTACTTCTGCTTATGGGACGGCTCTATAAATTAAGTAGGTAAATAGATATGGCGAAAGCAAAATGTCACTTAGAGAAGGATCTGAAATATTTTCCTTGAAGCTTGAATTTGTTTTATTCTTTATTGTTTTATTTAATGTGTTGCAAACTGCTTTGGGATATATTTTTCCCTTAAAATATAAAGTGGTATAGAAATGATAATAATAATGATGATAATAATAAATAAAATTTCACCACCAAAAAATAAATAAAAAGCACCTAGACATTCCGTTGTGGTGGCCTTAACCTAGGTTTAAGGTGCCATTTGGTGGTTAGCTTAGATATCTGCGTTTCTAACACTGCTTAGAAGCTGTTATCTGCACAGGAGAAAATGATACCATTCACAGTCCTGCATCTGCACAAGCAATTTGTGGCAACCAGTTCGACTGCAATGCTGTTTTTGGGTTTTTCCCTATGACCTCCCGCCCACTCATAACAGCCAGCATCCCTGTTCTTTCTTTTGTGTTCTTTTTTTAGACTGTAATCCTCCATGTGAGGCCTGGCCTTGCTTGTATTTCTTCCATACAACGCCTGACATTCTTAGGCTCTTAACCAGCGCACCGGCATTTTGTGCCTATTCATGCGCAGGACAGGGAGATTAAAACAGAAGAACTGCCGTTGCATGCCCGTGCATGTTAATAATGTCTTAGAAAAGCACCCTCAACACCCCTGAGAGTTAGCTCAGTCGGTAGAGCAGGAGACTCTTAATCTCAAGGTCGAGGGTTCGAGCCCCACGCTGGGTGAAAGATTCCTGCATTGCAGGGAGTTGGACTAGACTATCCTCATGGTTCCCTCCAGCTCTATGGTTCTATGATCTCCCCTCCTCAGCCCCCCAAAAGTTATTTAAAAAACCAACTATGTTTAGGGAAGTTTTTAATATTTAATGCTGTATTGTTTTTAACACTCGATTGGGAGCTGCCCAGAGTGGCTGGGGAAACTCAGCCAGATGGGTGGGGTATAAATAAATTATTATTATTATTATTATTATTATTATTATTATTATTATTATTATTACCAGAGACAAATGGGACAATGTTCTACCAGGAGCAGGAGTCAGAAGCTCAACATTTGGTCCCTGGGTTGGTAGACACAGAGTATAATGGAGTATATATGGAGCTGTGTTGGGAAAATGGCCACTCCAAATTCTCTACCTCATTTGTGGGCAGCAAGAAAGGGTACCACCAGATTGCCCAGTGTTTTGTGGGAGGGATTCAAGTGCATACCAGGAACTTTGGGTTTCTGCAACTACAGTCATACCTTGTTTTGCGGCCGGGATCCGTTCCGGAGCCCCAGCCGCTAGCCGAAAAGGACGCAGGGCAAAGTGCCGCGTCTGCACACACATGCGGAGCGGTTTGTGCTTCTGCGCAAGCGCGATTTAGCACTTCTGCGCATGCGTGAGCGGCAAACCCAGAAGTTACCCGTTCGCTGGAATGGACGCTAGACAAGGCGGACGTTCGTGGAGGTATTACTGTAAAGGGGTTTAAAGCACTGCTAGAATATACCTGGGTTAGTAGACACAGAGTATAATGGAGTATATATGGAGCTGTGTTGGAAAAATGGCCACTCCAAATTCTCTACCTCATTTGTGGGTAGCAAGAAAGGGTACCACCAGATTGCCAAGTGTTTTGTGGGAGGGATTCAAGTGCATACCAGGAACTTTGGGTTTGTGCTATTACAGTCGTACCCCAGATAAAAACTGTCATACGTGTCTTTCGGGGCCGCGCTCCCATGCGGGCCATGTGACTCGCGCAAGAGTACGGCACCCAAAATGCACATCTTTCGTGGCCACCATCTCATGGGAGCCAGGTGACTCATATGAGACCACGCCCCCTCAAAAAAACAGGATGTCCCACTTAAATCGGGACACTTGGGGGGTATGCAACAATTGCACTTGAAAGAAATGGCAGACTTTTGCAGTTTGTAAAGTGACAGGGAAACGTGTGGAATGAATGAAGAATTGACGGAAAGACATATAAACACTCCCACAAGCAAATTGGGAGGGAGGGAGGATGAAGGCTCGTTGTCGTATAACCTCTCTGCAAGCAAATCGGGACAAAAGCTCAATAAAGATGCCATCTGGAGGGGCCCAAATTGTGGGGAACATTCCATAGGTGGCTGCTGTGTTGGCAGCCTGGAATATCCAGACCTCAAGTTGTTATGAGACATTGTGGGGTGGGGACAGCAGCCATCAAAAAAGCGTGGGGCAGACAACATTCTGCAAAATAGCCCCCTTTCCCTGGGGGTGGAAGAGGAGGATATACTGATAAATGTCTTCAGAGAAAAATATCTTCCAGTGGAGCTCTGAGCAAGCTCAGCTTCTTAGAAAACAGAATTCTGCAGCCAGTGGCACTCTAATTTCTCTCTGTTCCTGCATAATCACAGTCTCATGCTCTGAGTATGATGACAGACCCTCCAAGTGTCCCTAATTTCCAGGAACAGTCCCAGATTTACAGAAGCCGTCTAGGTTTCTGATTTGATCCCGGAATGACCTGCTTTTCCTTCGGACGTCCCTATTTTCATCAGAGAAAAGTTGGAGGGTATGGAGTTATGCAACCCCCGAGCCAAGGAGATAAATAGCTATACCACCTTTAGAAGACATCTGAAGGCAGTCCTGTATGGGGAAGTTTAAAAAAAAGTTTAATGCTTTATTATGTTTTTTTATACCATATTTGTCGCTCTATAAGACGCACCAGACCACAAGACGCACCTTGTTTTTGGAGGAGGAAAACAAGAAAAAAAATATTCTGAATATTTCTGAATATTCTGAATATTTCACTGTGCAGTGAAAGCAGCAATCCCTCTTGCTGTTCTGGCTTCTGTGATAGCTGCGCAGCCTGCATTCGCTCCATAAGACTCACACACATTTCCCCTTACTTTTTAGAAGGGGAAAAGTAAGTCTTATAGAGCAAAAAATACGGTATGTTGGAAGCTGCTCAGAATGGCTGGGGCCACCCAGTTAGATGGGCAGGATATAAATAATAAAATTATTATCATTATCATTATTATTGAATAGGGTGCCCCTAGCTTCATTGGAGAAATGTTGGAGGGTATGCAGTGGTCTCTCTTTTCCAAGAGACTCAACACTTCTGTGTTGTCTGTCTGCCTGCCTGCCTGTCTTTACGTGTAGTCTCACACATAACAGTGACACATTACAGTAATGGTAACACTTGAGGTGTTACACAAGTGTTATATATGCACACATTTTACTACCCTTGTGCTAATACCATTTAACACCATCGTTATTAACTTCCATCTGGAGTATTTACAGTATCAAACATCTCGTAAAATGTCCTGTTTTACACAAGAGACTTGGGGTGCCCTGGACTTGCACATTTGAACCAGATCTGTGTTGAGTCCATGTCTACATTTACAGCATTTTAGCAAATCTAGTTTCAACCTGCTTTACAAAAGAGAGAGAGAGAGAGAAGAGGATACTCCCAAGTATTTTAAATAAGGTCTATCCCGGGCCTGTCATGCGCTGGGTCAGATCCGCACCTTATGCCACTTTAACAGTCATGAGGGATCCTGAGAACTGTGCTGGGAATTATAGCACTGTGAGGTTAGTGCCTTTAATGAGCCACAGTTCCCAGGTGAAAGCCAAGATGCTATTTTGTCGTTTTAGTTTTTGCCTGCTAAAGTGGTGCTTTTTCCATTTTCAATGCCTGCTTTGAACAGATTTTTGCGGGACGTACTGAGCCATG
The DNA here is from genome assembly GCF_965113315.1 of Podarcis vaucheri. Lineage (NCBI taxonomy): Eukaryota > Metazoa > Chordata > Lepidosauria > Squamata > Lacertidae > Podarcis > Podarcis vaucheri. The sequence goes on along the minus strand of NC_138751.1, from coordinate 39,263,345 downwards.
AAAGGGAACATGAACCATTTCCGAGGTGGACTCTGAGTTCCTACTGAAAAAGCCAGCTTGTATTAATTTCAAAATGGGCCAGATGTTTGTGTGAATTGCCCTCTGATCTCATTGACTTGGCTTCCCGGGGATTTTCTTCTTCTTCTGGCATTCTTGATGTTTCCAAGGACCTATCTTTAGTTATGGCGTTATTCGATGATTCTGAGGAAGAGGGATAAATTCTATGAGAACTTTGTGGTAATACAGATGGATCAGTCTTTTTCCATTTTACGTAGGTTTTGTGTGCATTCAATCACAACTCTTCTCTATTTCATTTTTTGTGGATTTTTAAAATAAAAGTGCATTTAACAATTGTATACAATTTCTGCTAAAATACACATTTTGTGTGCTTTTCTACGCTTTCCCCCAGAATATGCATTTTTACATGGATTTGCATGCATAAATACACATTTATGTGCATATATTTGAGCGGAAAAACAAGCTGTTACCTGACACACACACACACACCCATCACTACCTCCAATAAAACAATCCCAATCTGGAACCAGTGCAGAGAAGACTTCATTAGACTTGGTCGTTATGGGGCTGGTTGCCTTTGTGTTGAGTGTGGGGTCAAGCAGTGGTCAGCCAAGCTCTTCACTGTGGCATCAGGCGGCAAGGTTAGCAGGTCCGAACAAAAGAACCTGACTTTGCAAAAATTTGAAGAAGCGTACAGTCAATTTGATACCTGAGTTCCAACCCATGTAGGTTGGTTGGTTTGCTTTAAAATGCTGACAAAGAAAAAAAAAACTCTTCCGCCACTTTAGAGTTGGACCTTGAGTATGTTACCAAACAAGGGATATCTCTCTCTCTAGTTGCAACTGATGCCAGAATTAGTTTCATTTCCACAGAGAAGATATGGGGAGCTACATCATACCAGGACAGACCACTGGCCCATGTAACCTGCTATTGTCTACACTGGCAGTAGATCTTAAGCAGAGAGTCTTTTACATCAGTTACTACCCAAGGTCCTGGCGGCAGACAGGGCAGGGATCCCTGCGTGGGGGTGCCTGGCTCATGCCGCCTCCATATCATGTGCCCAGGACTATGGCACCTCTGGCCCTCCCCACACTACACCCCTGCTCCTCCTGCCCCACCGCCCACAGTATCTGCCTGGCTGCGATAATATCTAGCAAATGAAATTGGAGGTGTCAGGGGGTTCAGAGCAAATGGTGTCCTTTAGGGCTAATTATAGGCCCTTTTGGCAGGTGCCGAAAGTGGGGCAGGCGTCCCAGGGCTGTTCTGCTTTCTGGGACGTCGTGTGCTGTTTGCACACAGATTGCTTGGGCCCTGGGGCCGGCTGGAAACTGGGACACGGAGCATGAAAAGTCAGTGAAGGAGACTGGGGTGGAGGTGGTTGGGGCGGAAGGGAACATTCGGCCGGCATGCAGAGCAAGGACCTGAAGCGAGGGATCTCTGCCTTGCACGTCTTGTGGAGGAAATACAGAGACAGGGAACTGGGAAAGTGTGGGGGGGGGACAAGATTCGACAGACATGCAGAAATTAAAAGGGCAAAGTGGGCGGGAGGAGTGAGAGAATGGAAGCACTGGGCAAGCGAAGAGGGAGAATGTGCATGTTATTCAGGGCATTTCCAGGCATTTGCCATTTTGGGGAGGGATTCCCAAAAGACTGGATTTTTTTGTGATAAAGGAAGCAGCGGGAGAATGCCTCGGAAAGTGCGTCACCGCACTTGCTTTGATGACCCATCACCTAACCTCCCGCAGATAAATCAGAATGAAGGCATATTAAGCAGCCAACGTTGTCTAAGCTCCCTGAAAATAAATCAGAATGGATGCTCAATAAGCAGCTCATCTGGAAGCATCATGCAGGCATGTATGCATGCAAATCATTCCGATCGTGTGCCACTAAGGACCCATTTGGGAGCATGTTAAAATAATGTTTTGCCTGTCAAAGCATCGCACACCATGACCCAGTGGCGCTAAACCAAACCGTGCCTAAGTGTGACCCCACATACCACTATGCTTCTCTGCTGCTGCTGCTGCTGCTGCTGCTGCTGCTGCTGCTGCTGCTGCTGCTATGGTACCTGGCACATTACATATAAACCTAGGTTCATGGTTTGCCACTTACATACAAACCACAAGCCTTGGCAACAGCTTATGGTTGGGAGTAAGACAAACCATGAGCCTATCTTCAGATGTAACACTAACCATGGTTTGTTTGGATGTGACAAACCATGGCTTAGCACAGGTAGCACAGCAACAGAACAGGGAGAGGAGCAAAGCGGCTGGGATTTTTCCTGTGAGTACCCACACGGTCACACATTCACGCTTAGCCATGGTTTAGTTTAGAGTCATGTGCGAACTGGGCCATTACCTCAATAATCATGCTCCGGAAGTAGGAGGGGGAAGCAGGTGCCTGTGCACGGATTGAAAAACGAAGCTCACAAAGTCTCTGTGTTCCTCCCTGCGCACAAGTTAGTCTCCCCATCTCTCTCTTCGTCGTTATGTTCCCCGGGGTTCTTGCCACATCTGTACGGGAATGAATCCTGGTTTCAGTGCAGATCAAGGCAAGCTACCTGTCAGTAAGTGTTCCAGGGATTCAGAGCTAATAAGCCAAAGGCTGATGTAGGAAACATGACCCCCTCCTTCCTCTTAACACCGATCCCTGGTACGATAGTGTGGGGGGGATTGTGTCTGCCCATTCCCCCCCCCCCCAGTTTGGGGCTTACTGACTGCAGCCTCCCCCTCCACTCCTCTTGCTCAGTACTAGTGAACGGAGTTGTATTAAACACAGGGAAGGAGCAGCAACTGAAGAAACAGAATTGGATCTCCTGTGTGGCACAAGCTGTGGGGTGGGTGGTGAAATTAGATTCCAGCTAGGGTTGCCAACTGTCCTGTATAATACAGGATTGTCCTGTATAAGGTTTTGTGCTGTATTTCTCTCTCTGTGCCAGGTTAGGGTTCATCTCCCAATGCATGTTTTTGAAAGGGGTTGTGAAAGGTCATTTATTTAAGCGCTGGGTAGCCAAGCACAGACAGAGTGTGTGTGTGTGTGTGTGAGAGAGAGAGAGAGAGAGAGAGAGAGAGAGAGAGAGAGAGATATTCCAGAGGGGCCACCCTGTGAGGCTCCAATAGATTGTAATGGATTGCTTTGAACTCACTTCATCACCAGGTGAAACAACAGAACAGAGATTCTGGACTAGATTCCACTCTAGTCGTAGTACTGTATGTCTGCATGTTTTGTCTGCACGCCTTAGCGTGTCTTTGTTTTGTGTCGGTATAGCAGAGAAAGCAAGAGAAGGGATGCCTCATTTTTGCTTGACTTGCCTGTCAGCCTTGGTTTGTGTGTGAGAGAGAGTGTGTGTGTGTGCACATTTGGGTCTGTGCCCGCTTGCTCGGTATGCATTATTCAAAGGCCATATTTCTGTATCTGAATACGTGTGTGTTAGGAGATCACATCTTGGCAGAGCAGTGCTGTGGAGGCCATCCCTGTCCCCTTACCACTACGGACCTAAAAAGAGATTTGTTGGATCAGGCCTGTGGTCTATCTTACCAGCATCCTGTTATAACCATGGCCAAACCAGATGCCTTTGGGGAGCCCAGAAGGAAGACAAGCAGCTACACATCTCTTATAATGCTCCTCCACGGAGGTAACCTTTAATCTCTTTCTCTTTCCCCACCCCTGCAGTGCAGCCAGTGATGGTGCCCAGCGCCCCCGACGATGCCCCAGAGCCCCGAATCAAGTGCGGAGGAGGAGGAGCACCTCTCCCAGTGCCCCGAGGGGGAGTCGGGCTCGGAGACCTCCCGCGAGGGGCCCAGCCCACCGGCCAGCCCCGCTAACCCTGACCACAGTCGCTCCATGTCGGTACCCGAGGACGCACACTTCAGTATGATGGTCTTCCGAATTGGCATTCCTGACCTGCACCAGACGGTGAGGAACCAAAGAGGGGACGGAGTGCGGGAGAGGCATGGAAGCTCACCTGTGCCCAGGTGCATGCTGAGGTGTAGCGGGAGGCAAGTGTGGAGGATATTTTGTGTGTTTTTAAAGAATCTAGCCAAGTTCTATATTGAGCGTTGGGGAGAAATTCCGACCCACGGAAGACAAGAGCGAGAGGCGATGTCGAGTTACTGGTTTCAAAATTAAATTTTGCCGTCTCTACCCCACCATCCCTATCTTTTGTGTTTTGTGGCGTAATTCTAGCCATCTAGATGGTTACGATGAACTTAGGAATCGGCCTTAAACTGGGCCAGACGGTCTATCATGCTCAGTATTGTCTACACTGACTCACAGCAGCTCTCTGCAGTTTCGTAAGGGACTCCCATCTTTCTCAGCCGTACCTGCAGATGCCCAGAATTGGACCTGGAACCTTCTGCATGAAATTTTCGGTGCTCCGCCACTCAGCTATGGCCCTTTCATAGGAATAGTAATAGTGCCATCTATAGGTGCTGTACCAAGTTTGAGGGCTGGTCTCTGCCCTGAGGGGTTACAAGAAGGAAAATGGAAGCAGATTATGCAGGATTGGCACGATCAGGCAGTCCCTGCTCCTCCTCTTCACAGCTGCAGTCTGCTTGCTTGTTCAGCTACCTCTTGCTCTGGCTGCCCAGATAAGAGTGGCATATAAGTAGATGCCACTGTCTGTTTGCTCCTTGGCTCTCTGCCTGGCAGGCATGCAGGTGGCAGCAGAGATGAGGAAGAGAAGGGGGAGCAGTTTGTGATAATGGCAGCATGGAGTTAGACTCACTGGGAGGGAACGGGGCAGAAGGTCTTGCACAAGGCTCTCCAAAACCTGGAGCCAACACTGAGAATATGTTGTCGTTTCAGTTACGTGTACTTAGGGTTAGGTATCGAAGAGCAAGGATGAGAGACATTGGGTCATCCCAATATGTTTTAAAGTGGCCTCCGAGGTGTTGTTGAACATCAGCCCCCAATGGGATGTCAGGACTTGTACTTCAGCAATATCCAGAAGGCCACAGGTTCTCCACATCTGTTGTAGAGTATGGTGATGAGGCAGTTGGGCAGGATTTTACCAAATCGTTTCAGTAATCGGGTAGATTTCCTCTGATACAGGGCTCCTTGTTTGCTCCTTTCCCCTGTGCCCCAGATGGACATGATAAAATGCGTAGCGTGGGTTGCTCAAGGAGGGAACCGGTTAAATGGGCAGAGAGTTTTGTGGACAGGGATGTGTGTTCCTTCATTCTGCAATGCTGCCCAGGAAGGTCTGTGGCTGATGGACAAATAAAAGTGGGGCTTCCCTTCTTGGCTGGGCTCCACACACCCCACCACCACCACCACCTCAGTCCCTAGAGGGGTAATTAATGCAGAACTGGATTCATCCTTAGCTCAGCACTAAAGGGAACTTATTCCTTCCTCACTTCATTAGCAATAAAACCAGGACACTCAGCAACACACACACACACACACACACATTGCCACCAGCACCAGTCCTTTTATCCAGCAACCCTTTGATTTGGAGAGCCATCTGCAGACCTAGGCGAAGTGTTTTTTGCCTGCCCCCCTTTCCCTCCGCGTGCCATTAGGGTCCTTGCAAGGCTGCACAGCCACTCCCTGGGCACCCCAGAAGTCTCACTGCCTGTGTACATGCCTTCTTCATCTCACTCGGCGATGATTCCATTTGTAGCACACCTTTCCTCCAAGGAGGTCAAAATGGCGCGCATGATTCTCTCCCCCTGTTTATCCTCACAACAACCCCTATGATTGATGTATGATTAGGCTGGGAGACAGTGTGCTTAATGGCTGAGTGGGATTTGAACCCTGGTCCAGCTGTCCATCCACTATACCACATTGGCAGAGCACACTGATGTGAGCCTCTCTAACAAACAAACACACGCCCCCCAAAAACACCCCACATACCAGGGTTTATTAGCTTTTTAAATTTGTTTTCATTGCCCCGCCCTATTTCAGGGGTTTGTGAGTGAGCCGTAGTATTCTTAAACCCAGAAAGTCCACACTCTATGACTTCCGTATCACCTTGAAAAAATGTGTCTGTGGACCTGAACCTTGCTTTTAAGATGAGGTGGTCAAGGACGTCCTGAGTGTTGCTTACTTTTCAGTTTCTACATCCGCTTATTTAACAGGCTAGTCATGAGGTCATAAACTATACTGTTCGTCATTGTGGAAAATGAGTTCCTCACAATGGATACGAAAAGAAAGAAACCTTAAGCGGCTTGGCAACCGAGCAAAGGAAAAATGAAAGGACACGAATTGGCTTTTGAGAACAGCCGCCATTGTATATGCCAGGTCATCCCTTGTGGAAGGGGTCAACATCCCCGGCCTTTCTTTGTGGGAGCTGTACTCCTCTTTGCCCCCCCGCCCCGTCCTCACAGCCCCCACTACTTCTGGGGTCCATGTTTGTGGGGCTCAACCCCAGAACACATTGAAAAAAACTGAAAAAGGCAAGAGAACTTTTGAGTATATGTGGAACGTCTTTGTCATAAGGCAGTAAACCCACGACCCCACAGTTCTGGGTCTGATGTTGTGTCTTCCTGTACATCTCTTTTGAGAAGTGAACCACTTCTCAAGAGTAACACCCACCCTGAAAGTATAATCTTGCTTCTGCTACTGCTGCTGCTGCTGCTAGGCCCAGCGTCAGCACACAGCATCCTTTGGGAGTTGTCAGGGCACACCACGGCCTCACCCCTGGCTTTTAAAAAGTAACTGGGTGTAGGAGCCACCATTTTGATTTCCCTCAGCATCTCCAACACAGCATTGTTCTGGGGCATTGTGAGAGAGAGCAGCCATCCGCAGCTACCTCTGCCGCTGTTACCAGGTGGAAGGAAGGGGCACATCAGAAGGCATTTTGCCAAGGGCTTGGTGAAACCTGGAACCAGCTTTGCTGCTGCTGCTGCTGCTAAAGGGTAAATTTTGCCAAATAGAAGAAGATGCACTTCTTGCAACAAATTTGCATTTGCTAATTTGCATGCATACATGCACATTTAGAAATAATGACTATACTTTAAATAGCAATGTAATGTTTTTCATTCCAGCAGAGGAGAGACTATGAGCAGGTGACCCATGAATGGCTGCTTAATCCACTATGTAGCTCGTCGCTTCATTCCCCCACCCACTGGTCCCCCTCTTTAAGGTTTTTTGTCTTTAAACCAGGCTTGGACTAGATATTATTTCAAAAAAGAAAAAAAAAGAAAAAGGGCTGTCAAATAAAACACCGCTCTCAGCAAAGTAGGACTTATGACCATACTTCTACAATAAGAACAATGGGCTGTCTCCAACTAAGTTTTCCTCTAAGTAGTCCCATTGAAATGAGTGAACTTAAGCTAATGATGTCCAGTGGAAGGACTAGCGCTGGATACGGCCCAATAGTTTATAAATCACCTCAAATATCTATGTGACTACAACTCCCATCACCCCTGCCACTGGTTCTGCCAGTTAGGGATGATTGGAGTTGTAGTCCGCTGGGGACTCAAGTTTGAGAAACACTGTTCTAGAAGAACACATATCTGTTCTAGATGGTGTTCAGAGTTGGCCCAAGTATTGTACAGATGAAATGCCAGGGACGCCCCCTGTGGCCCCTTATTCCCCTCACAGTCACAATTCCCAGAGCTATTTAACAGTCAGTCCCTCTTCCCAGGGAGCTCTGGGAATTTGTAGTTCTGTGAGGGGAATAGGGGTCTGCTAGCATCTCTTAGCACCCTTCATGAACTACAGTTCCCAGAATTCTTTGGGTAAAGCCATGTCTGTCAAAAGCGGCATGAAAGTACTTTAAATATATAGGGCAGATGGAGCCTTAGTGAGAGCTGGCTAAAATAACCTTTAGTCTCGTTCACTTAGCCGTTGCTGTTTGAGTTCTCTATTCCTGCATCTTCATATCCACACACACACCATATATATATAACACCACTTCTCCTCTGTGTACACAGTGTTTTGGAGGATGGGGTTTAAAATGTGAATATTACATTAAGCTACTAAAACACCATTGTTGGTTGGTGTCTACACTATTTTGGAGAAGGCCCCCTTTCTTTTTTCTCAGTCCCCACAATAAAACAGCAACACCCAAACCCATAACATTTTACTGATTCTTTAAAGCTGTTCTCCCCCTTCATCTTGGGTCCCATTTCTATTCACAGGGGCAACCATGGAAACCGTTGCTAGAGATCACAAATTGTTGTGACCATGGAAACAGGGATGGAACTGCCACCATGTGTCTGGCTGGTTGTCCCTTCATGACCCCCTCTCCTCTCCCCACTCCCCAAATCTGACCCTGGAAGATGGAGGGGTGAGGGAAGGAGGCAGGGACTGCTAGGGTAGTTACAAAGAGAGAGTATTGGTGCTAACGTGAGTTGAGAGCCCTGCAGAGAAACTCCTGGTGCCGTAAAAAGAGCAAAAGGCAGGAACACCAATCCCATTTGAGTCAAATGCATACCCTCCAACATTTCTCCAATGCAAACAGGGACATCCTAAAATACCCTCCAACATTTCTCCAGTGAAAACAGGGACGTCCTAAGGAAAAACGGATCAAATCGGAAACCGACCCATGACTCTGTAAATAAGGAGTTTTTTTCCTGTCTGCTTTACGAGTTTCTTGCAAGAGTACTATGTGTGGGTCCGTTTTGTATAAATATTTTGCCATTCTGGCCCGTTGCACCCTCATCACGGGTACCCGCACGTTTCCTACAGCCGCTGCATGTGGCAGAGGAGGCCATGGGGTGCATGCACCCAGTGACTGGCAGGCGCTGCTGCTGACGGAGCATGCCTGAGACTCAGGGAACCATCCCTTTGGACGTGGCCTGCGCCACGCGCGGCTCAAATGCCCCTGCCGCAAATGTAAATCGGAGTAATCAAGTTGGCATGTTGCGTTCTCAACCTAGCAATTTCCTTGATGGGAAGAGGCGTTGTGTCTTGCCTGCCTGTCAGGATAGGCAGTGACAGCGCATCGGAGATGAAAGAAGAGTACATGTTGCATACTCTTGGTGTTGTATTTTAAAGTGCCATATCCCACCTGGGTGAAGGGCATAATAATAATAATAATAATAATAATAATAATAATAATAATAATAATAATACATCCAGAGGCAGTGAGAGGAAGACTTGGGACAACATATACTGTCTATCACTGTGGTGCTGAGCCTCTGGCCTGCGCACCTAATTATACAGTGGTGCCTCGCAAGACGAAATGAATCCGTTCCGCGAGTGTCTTCGTCTAGCAGTTTTTTCGTCTTGCGAAGCAACCCTATTAGCGGCTTAGCGGCTTAGCGCTATTAGCGGTTTAGCGGCTATTAAAGGCTTAGCTGCTAAAAGGCTATTAGCGGCTTAGCGGCTTAGAAAAAGGGGGGAGCGAAAAAAATCTCAAGACTCGCAAGACATTTTCGTCTAGCGGGTTTTCCGTCTTGCGAGGCATTCGTCTTGCGGGGCACCACTGTATGTAGGGCATACATGACGTCAGGTGTGGGTCAGCTAAAGACTTGACCAGGGTGAAAGCAGGTTTGCAGGCACCTCAGACACAGTGCATTACAACAGACACTGCCATTGCTACACACACAAACAGAGAGGCTGCCTACAGATAGGCCCTCTGTCACCATTCTTGTAATTCGTTTTACGATGAAATTCTTGGTAGCTCGATGTCTGTATTCTCAGATTTTGCCTGGAATTCTCTGTTGAGGAATCACTCGAAATTAGGCCTGCCCCAGGCAATAGCTGCAGGAGGCCTGGAGGGACTTTGTCCCCTCAGGGAGACTGCAGGCCCGTAGCCTGGATTTCAGCTTTCAATTAACGGTGCTTTTTGTTTTTCGTTTTTAAAAAGTGCAATCTCTGTCCCTTTCATTTGCGGAGATAAGATGGGAAATACGCAGGCCGCATTCTGCACAACGGTGTGGGAAAACATAATTCTAGTGTTCTACTGGCTGATTAATGCAAAGGCAGCTGGGATGAACAGAAAAGCGCTGATTTTTATTAAGAAAGTTTTTTTAATAAAAAAAATTACAGGGAACATCAGCAACCAGTTACGGGATCTGTTCACAACTACATCCATACCATACATTTAACAATTATAGGACTTTAACGGTAATGGAAAGTCTTGGGAACTGTAGTTTGTTCAGGGTGCTGACTGCGCAGAGCTACAGTTCCCAGCTTTAAATATATTATGTGGATGTGAGACGCATAAGATCTGGGAGTGCTGACAGTTACGGTAAATTACCTTTTTAATAGTTTCTCCCCAACATGACTGTTGTTGGAGAGGTGGTCAAAGAGCCCCCTCTCTGTGAACTAAATTAGCTGAGCAAAAGGAATATTCTTGTACAATCTTGTTCTACAATCAAAAAACTGTAAATTTATTAAGCTACCTCTTTTTTAGATCCTGACTCTTCTGTGCTCATTTCCCACATTATGTAATCTTACCACTCCCCCTCCCCGCCCACCATCACAAAATTTATAGCCCAGGATGTAGAAAGATCAGTATTAAAATCCTTTTTTTTCCTTTTCTTTTTAAGCCAGTGTGGCATCGTGATTAGAGTGGTCAAGACCCAGGTCCAAATCCCCTCTCAGCCACTAAGCTTAATGACCTTGATGCCCAAGGATGACCTTGGACAAGGGATCACTCGGTCCGTTGGCTTAGCCTACCACACAGGGCTGTAGCGAGGATAAAATGGGGGGCAGAATGCTGTAAGCTGCCTTGAGTCCCTTGGAAGAAAGAGAGGATGCGGATAAACAAACCAGATTTAAAAGGGCCGAAACACTGCTTTAGAGCAAACTCAAAACAAGGTGCCACTTTGTGCCATTTTGATGCATTCCTTTTGCTCTCAATTCCACCCCTCCCTCTCCCACTGGCCCAAAACCATTTCAGAAATGCCTACGTTTCAACCCTGATGCGGCCATCTGGGTGGCAAAGCAACAGATCCTCTGCACTCTCAATGAAAGCCTCAAGGACGTGCTGAACTATGGGCTTTTCCAGCCAGCCACCAATGGGCGGGATGCCAAATTCCTGGACGAAGAGCGCCTATTGCGCGAGTACCCACAGAGTTTCGAGAAGGGAGTGCCCTACCTGGAGGTAAGTCTGCTGGTCCTACGGCATACTGTAGTCAGAAGGGAGGACTGCCAACGGCAAGGGGGCGTTGAGCCTTTGGGAGACAATATAAAAACAAATAGCCCAGGCCGTGTAAAAGTGTTGCAAAGGAGATGTCAGTGCTATCCCCCGCCCCAATACACACATGCATGCTTTTAAAATGCTTTTATTTATAAAATATTTTTATTGTACCTTTCAGCCCCTCAAGGCAGCTTACAATGACCAGTTGTAGAAATAATACAAAGCAGAGTTAAAAAGCAGAGCCCACAAAAGTGCTAATATCATTAAGATCAACAGAGGCTCAGACATGATTTGGAAGACTCTGCTAGGAAGATTATTTCCTCTGGGTGCCCCTTCTCCCACCACAAGACTAGGCAGTGATCATATCATCATTCCCACCATCTAAAGCTTTTCATCAGTTATGCACCACTGCTGTTGAGAAGCAGTGAGTAATTGCCCAGGTACCTGGGTGAGGAGAAGATCCTATACCTGGGACTATTTGGTCCTGGTTATTAGGCCATGCAGTTCCAGGTTGCAGCAAACCCTTATTTACCAGTCATTGAGCAGCAGGCAGCGGGCAATAGGGAAAGAGCATTTTCTATAATTGCACACAGTCCCAGCTGCCCCTAGATCCCAACTGCCTTAAAATATTATGTTTATTGGGTGTTTAATTTTCTCTTTGCGTTTACACATGAAGCTAAACCATAATTTGCTTTAACCATGGCTTGAGCCACAAAAGTCGTTCCGCAGACAAGAAAAGAAGCCACAGCTTTTTTCTGTAGAACTTGGTTTCTTCTTCAGCTGTCCTTGGCTTCTGTAGCTTGTCAGGCATCTGGAGTGGAATGATCCAACAAACCAAGGTTCTCCATTTTGAACATAACACCAAACCATAGTTAGAACAAGCCACCATTTCTAAACCAATAACAAACCATTGGTTTACATCATGATTTGTTGCTAGAAAGATAAACCATGGTTAATCTACTGAGGTGGGTTCAAGCATTCTAACAAACCACACTTTGACTCAGCAAACCATTGCTTAGCATTATGTGTGAACCAGGCATGTCAGTTGCCTTATAGGCCTGTTGTCAGGCAATAAGACAAAATATGACTATTTTAAATAAAAGGGGGAAGCCTTTTACCCAGTTTTTTGAAAGTTGGATGTCTTTCTCGCCAACCTTTATCAACTTAAATCTGGAGACAGATAATTGTTTTGTTTTAAGATAGTTGGGAGGTAGAGGGAAGATAGTGAAAACTGGTATGATAGACCCATTGCAACATATAGTAGAAACAGTCATTTTTATTTATTTTTGTTTTAGTCCCTCGGTAATCTTTGGCCAAATGGGTCTTGCAAGTTTTGGAAACTACAAAAACATGCCAGACCTGTTTGATCAGAAATAACGGTAGATGAGCAAATACACTTTGTAAGTAGCTCTGTCCCTCTACCATCCACTCTCTGGAAAGACACAAACAAAATCCCAACAGATATTCCTGGTGCTTCTCTTCCATGATGGGTTTTTCTCTCAATCACCATGAGATTTCGTGACAATAGTACAGGCAATATTTTTCAAGTAACCGCATTCATAACACATGCAAATACTCATTGGTCATTAGAAATAATAATAATAATAATAATAATAATAATAATAATAATGATGATGATGATGATGATGATGTTTGGGAAATAAAGAGTGACAAATTTGAATTAAATGTGCCACAGCAAAAGAACGTGGGAATGTTAATTGTATGTCCCTAGTTGGAAGGACCCTAGATTTGTAATCTAGATTTGTAAGCTACAGGAAGGACATATACTAATTTTGGAGGACGGACTATCACTGTACCTTACACGCAGAGGGTCTTGCATTCAATCCTTGAATTCTCCAGTTTAAAAGAGTCAGGTGTTGGTAATATGAACAATCCCTGTCTGAGTACCTGAAGACCACTGTTGGTCAGAGTAGCCCTTTTCAAGGGGTTCTTTGTTTTGGGCAAACTGCAGGCACTGAGGACCCACTTTGGGAGGCAAAGGGTAAAAGCTCCTTTTGCCCCCCCCCCACACCAGGTTTGATTCAGATAAAAACTCCAGGCCTACAATCTGCCACTTTCCCGTCTTCCTCTTTAAGCTAGGAACTCTAAAGGAGAAGGTCAAGTAGGAGAGCCTGAGGGACCAGTTGGGACCAAAGTCCCGTTAAGGGTTGTGTCTAATGTTAGTTACACTCGTAGTAGACCCGGTGAAACTAATGGACACAATTAAGTTAGAATCATAGAGTTGGAAGGGACCCTGAGGGTCATCTAGTCCAACCCCCTTGCAATACAGGAATACGCAGCTGTCCCATACAGGGATCAAACCTGCAAGCTTGGTGTTATCAGCACGACGCTTTAGCCAACCAGGCCATCAACTGAGGTCCATTAATTTCAGTGCATCTACCCTGATGGACCCAACGCATGATGTATATAGCAAAATTGTCTGTTTCACGAGTGCATAGCCACACATCAAGGATACCTATCAATACATCAACTCTGAATAAAAACATGTGGTGAGTTGGATCCAGAAGTTAGTGAAGCTGGAGTCGCCGCCGCCCCGCCCCGCTGAAATCAACGAGACTTTGTAATGACTAATCTATCCCATTGATTTCAAATGAAACTGAAGAATGACTTTCTGCCTCTGGATCTGCCCCAGTATGCATTCAGTATAAAACCTAAGATTAGCAATGATGAAACCATAGGCTTGCATTCTAAATATATAGACTCATATGAGGCAAAGGAAGGTGTGGGGGGAGCAACACACAGAGAGATGAATCCAGCGAATTAGAGAAGGCTTGAAAAAATAGATATGTCTCGAGGCACTACTTGAAGAGTGGGAGGTACTGAATCATACAGATATCTGGAGTTGACATTCTTCTTCCAGATCTATAGAAGTTAAATCTGTGGTTGCGTGGAGGGCCAGACACATTGGGCAGATCCACCCATACATTTCAAGGGCATCCGGTGCACATTTAAAGCATGTTACGTCTCCTAAATAATCCTGGGAACTGTAGTTTGTTAAGGGTGCCTGGAACTTGAAGCTATGCGCAAGGGGAATGATAGTTCCCAGGATTCTTTGGGGAACGTTGTGTGTCTTAAAGAGGCATAGGATGTGCCTTGAATGTATGGTGTGGGTCTGCCTTGTCTCTAGTGCACCTGCATGGAAATGCACACGCCTGGACATGAAAGTGGCACGTTGTGCTCTAAAGTACTGCGTGCTCTGCAGCCATTTCACATATTTCAGCTGATGAAGTTTGCTTTGAAGTGTTTGCCATGCAGTGTGCAACAGTCAAGTTTTTCTAGCATAGCTTTAACGAAAAGAATCAACACCCTCCTGGCTTTTAAAACAGTTCAGGGCACAATGTGGCAGAGTAAATGGACGCAGCGCACATAGCAGGTGGAGAAGAGCACTGGGGAGCAGCTGTAGCTCAAGTGGCAGAGCATGTGCTTGGCATGTAGAAGGTCCCGGGTTCAGTCCTGATATCTCCAGGGTGGGCTTCTGCCTGAAATCCTGGGCCACGTCTGCCAGTCCATGTACACCAACCAGCCTTCCCCAATCTGGTGCCTTACAGGGGGTTTTTTGGACTACAACTCCCATCAGCCCAAGGCTGCGGCTGATGGGACTTGTAATCCAAAAAAGCTGGCATCAATACTGAGCTAGATAGACCACTGATCTTACTTGATATAACACAAGCTTCCTATGTTCTGTATTCAGGGGACCTTTCCTATCTTAGGCAGTAACCATGGCATAAGAACTGGGATGTGAGAAGTATGGCAGTGTATCCCTGTTGTAATATGTGAAATGCTGGAGGGCACTGAGGAAATTGTATTTACCGGTAGTTTTGCCGCACGTGACAGAGCATGTACTGCCTGCCTGACACATGTCCTAGTCTCCGTCAGTGACGAACCACACTTGAAGGTCCTTGTATAGAAATGATTTCTGTGTGGGAAATTCATCTTGCTTGAAGCACCCTGAGAGCTTCTTATGGAAGTGTGAGATTAGAGTTGAGGGACATGCCTCTGCAGAGATGGTTAGGTGTCATGATGTACAACTGCAGTAACAGCCCCCTCTCTCCCCTTTCCTCACTTCTTCCAGTTCCGCTACAAGACCCGAGTTTACAAGCAGACCAACCTGGATGAGAAGCAGCTGGCAAAACTCCACACTAAGGTGAGATTAGAGAGACCTTTCAACATCTCCCACCTCCAAAACCCCCCCGTAGAAATAAAAATCTCTGTCCGGAGAGCAGCTGGCTTTAAAAATCCCGTATTTTAAAAACTTTGGTACCTCGGGTTACTGGATGCTTCAGGTTACAGATGCTTCAGGTTACAGACTCCGCTAACCTCAGGTTAAGAACTTTGCTTCAGAATGAGAACAGAAATTGTGCGGCAGTCGCGCGGCAGCAGCAGGAGGCCCCAGTAGCTAAAGTGGTACCTCAGATTAGAACAGTTTCTGGTTAAGAACGGACCTCCAGAATGAATTAAGTTCTTAACCCGAAGTACCACTGTAGTTTCTTAGCAGGCTAGTTAAATAAACAGGCTAGTAACTTTCGTGAGCTTATTTACAAGGTTGCATTTAATAAGCCAGAATGCAAAAGAATGCACACCTGGGACTCTCCGTGGAATGAATAGCGGAGCCCTTGCAGGCAGGAAACATCTGTATCCCTGCTTGAGCCCCTCAGGCCCGCAAGACACTCTGGGAGGCTTAAGCGTGAGGCCCAGCTCCACTGTGTTCCTCTTTTCAACCTGCAGTATTCTGTCCCCTCCCTTTCCCGCCCCACAATGGCTGTCACTGGCAACTCTTTCCCCAGACGGGATTGAAGAAGTTCCTGGAGTACGTTCAGCATGGATCGGCCGAGAAAGTGGCGCGGCTCCTGGACAAAGGGCTGGATCCCAACTACCACGATTCTGACACTGGCGGTAACTATCGAGGGGGCACACAAAGCGGGAGAGTCGGGGAGCCTGGGGCGCCCACCACACAACCCGCCCCTCTCCTCACAATAGTAACCCTGTGGTTTCCCTGCAGAGACGCCTTTGACGTTAGCAGCCCAGCTGGATGGGACCATCGACGTGATCCGGCTGCTATGCCTTGGTGGTGCCCACATAGACTTCCGGGCGAGAGATGGAGCCACAGCACTACACAAAGCTGTGTGCTCCCACCACTACCCAGCCCTGATGGTAATGCCAATTGCCAATTCCTTCTCAGTACTGTACTGGAAGATGTGAGAATAAAGATGTGGGAGCGGAAGAAAATGTCAGCGGCAGTATATCTCCTCCACCTTCCCAGCTCCTTATGCTTTTGTTGTTATATATAAGCATATATGAGAAGTATAAGAAGAGCGCTCCCTGCTCAAAGCATCTTACATTCTCATGTCAGGGCCAGATAGATTCTGCTTGGAGGCTCTTACAATATTTTGCTGGGACAGGTTGCTGCCACAAGAAGCTGCCAAACTAATGTCAGGATTTGTATCGCGTGCAGATCTTCTGGGTCCCCTGTTAAGCATAATCCAATATGGTAGGGTTTCCATGCCAGCTGAATTTGCAGAAGGGGGCCACTGGCTTTCAGTCTGTGGATCCATAGTGTGTCTCTGTGCAGGGGCTGCCATGTTTGGTAGGCTGTCATTTAAAAGACATGGTGCATGTTTTGTGGGGCGAGCCACTGCCTGCACTTTTGGAGGAGTCACGCTTTTGGAGGCTGCATGTTGATCAGCTAAGTTATTTTCTTTTGGGCTGGAACTGAGAGCCTTTCACGATCTCTGGCCTCCTCCTTACTTGCTCCCCTTTGCCACTTGCCCCAGACAGTAATAATGGAACGGACTCCCCTGGGAAGTTGTGGATTCTCCTTCCTTGGAGGTTTTTAAGCAGAGATTGGATGGCCATCTGTCATGGATGCTTTACAATAATAATAATAATTTTATTATCAATACCCTGCCCATCTGGCTGGGTTTCCCCAGCCACTCTTTAGTTGAGATTCCTGCATTGGATTAGATGACCCTCAGGGTCCTTTCCATCTCTACAATTCTATGTTGTTATTAATCATAATTATATATGTATATATAGCTTCATGCCAAAATAGGTTTCTAAGGAGTATGCAATAACAAAAACCAGTGACACAAACATTGAGGTATAAGCACATGTGATTAAAATATGCAATAAAGCAATCCAATTAATACAGTGCAGAAATTAAAACAGGAGATTCAAGTCAAGAAGGAGCGCCTCCACCTCCATCGTTCTGCCCGGACACTGAGGTCCAGCTCTGAGGGCCTTCTGGTGGTTCCTTCACTGCGAGAAGTGAAGTCATGGGGAACCAGGCAGAGGGCCTTCTTGGCAGTGGCACCCGCCCTGTGGAACACCCTCCCATTAGATGTCAAAGAAATAAACCACTATCTGACTTTTAGAAGACATCTGAAGGCAGCCCTGTTTAGGGAAGTTTTTAATGTTTGATTTTTTTAAAAAAAATATTTTCAATGCAAATTTACAACAAAAATTACAAACATTGAATCCAAAATTAAACAATACAAACAAGAAAAACAAAACAAAACACAAGAGAAAAAACCACAAAAAACAAAACAAAACACACATCTACAAATAAAACCATATCATCATTCTAATCATTACATACATATACACATATTGACTTCCTTCCTTTGTTCTAAGACCTCAAAATTTTTACTCTTTCTAAATTATTGTGTCTAATACAGATCACCTCTGTCTTTATACTTTTTGCACCATTTTTCTCTTTATTTAACCCTGCAAAGCTTCATTCGTTACATACCGATATGCTTTCTCCAGAACAATGTTTTTTCAAATACTCTTTAGCACATCACAGCATTCATAAGGGGACAATCAGACCAAAAATTATTAAAAGAATGAGGATGTGCTAATGTTTGATGTTTTATCGTGTTTTTAATATTCTGTTGGGAGCCACCTAGAGTGGCTGGGGAAACCCAGCCAGATGGGCGGGGTATAAATAAATTATTATTATTATTATAAAGTAAGAGAAAGCCTGTGTAAACAGGTGCGCCTTCAAAAGCCCATACAATAAGCTACTGCAAGAGGAGCAATATGTTTCATTCCTCAAGGGGCATGAAACAACCCTGGGCTGAACCTGCCTTTGCCATTCACGCCGGCCTGTCTTCCTCCCGCAGGCACTCTTGGACCTGGGAGGCTCACCCAATTACAAGGACCGCCGCGGGCTGACTCCGCTCTACCACACAGCCATGGTTGGAGGTGACCCGCGCTGCTGCGAGCTTCTGCTCTACAACCGAGCACACATTGGCGCCACTGACGAGAATGGCTGGCAGGAGATACACCAGGTAAGGGCCTGCATATAGCGGCCGAGCTTCCAGGCACGCTTGAGATGCCTTGTCTGGCAGCCCTTGGATTGTGTGCTTGAGAGGGCTAGGTTACCCATCTTACATCCTGTGTGTGTCTCCTGCCAGGGTTGGCTCCAAGCCTAAAGATTGAGGGGGGTGGCTGTGACTTGGCACCTGTCCATCTGACCATCTAGCCCACATCTTCCCTTCCTGACCTCTGCTTCCCCACGTACCAGGCCTGCCAACACGGACACTCACAGCACTTGGAGCACTTGCTGTTCTACGGCGCCGAGCCTGGGGCACAGAATGCGTCCGGAAACACGGCGCTACACATCTGCGCACTCTACAACAAGGTAGGAATGGCGGAAGTAGAAGAAGAAGAAGACGCAGCGCACATAACACGCCCTGTAGGGATGGGCATCTCTCTCTGATTTGGTTTCTTGTTTTTCCAAGTCTTTAAATTTGGGTTTCTCCACTTTCCTGCAGCAATTT
The DNA here is from genome assembly GCF_965113315.1 of Podarcis vaucheri. Taxonomy (NCBI): domain Eukaryota; kingdom Metazoa; phylum Chordata; class Lepidosauria; order Squamata; family Lacertidae; genus Podarcis; species Podarcis vaucheri. The sequence continues at coordinate 39,244,490 of NC_138751.1, read as the reverse complement.
GTGATTTGTTTAATTAAAAAAAAAAATCCTCGTGAAAATTGGTCAGCGTTGTATTGCACGTTTCCCCCCCAGCAATACACAATTGTGCAAAAAAAATTAAATCCTAATATATAATGCATTTTTGTACATCTTGTCTGGTTGGCGAACTGCATCGCAAAATTCGGAGAAGTGTCGATTTCGAAGAACGATTGTGTTTCGGTTCACATACTGGTTTGGTTCTATGAAGTGAACATTTGGTAGTTTCTCATTAAAACGTGGACGAAATTGATCCCCAAACTCATACATACAACAGTTTGAGAATGGTCAGGCCGATGCCTTTGCTGTGTTCAATCCAAGTTTTCCTTTCCTCTTTGGGATGGAACTTGTGGGAAGTGGGCAGGTAGCGGGGAGGAATTGTTTTGAGTCAGGGGTTGCCATTTTGGGTCATTGGCCAAAGCCCAGCAAGGACCTGCCATCCAATTTCAAAGAGACCCTGATAGACTTCCTCTTCGTTGTTGCTGCCAGTGCTGCAGTTAGGTCACTTTATACTGTAGGCCTTATTTCATTTCACTTTTTAATTTGTATACTGCCTTTCTATATTGCTATACACCAGGCTGTTTGCAAGCTGAAGAAACAACAAAGATCACACGCCATATAACAGTCTGATCCAGTACAAAAATGTAATTAAAAAAACCCATAACTTTAAAATAAACAACTTGTATCCAATAAACTAATATTCAGTACAGTGGTGCCTCGCAAGACGAAATTAATTCGTTCCGCAAGTTTTGCCGTCTAGCGAATTTTTCGTCTTGCGAAGCACGGTTTTAACGGTTTAACAAAGTCGCAAGACGTTTTCGTCTTGCGAAGCAAGCCCATAGGGAAATTCGTCTTGCGAGGCAAATCGCAAACGGAAAAACCTTTCGTCTAGTGAGTTTTTTGTCTTGCGAGGCATTCATCTTGCGAGGTACCACTGTAATCCGTTAGAATATAATAGTACACAATAAATTACATATCAGCAAATAATGATTAAACAGAAATTCACTCTTTAACAATTACATTAAATAATTTCTAAACCGTAATCAATAAAAATAACAGCAAGTCACAGTGCATAAAATAACACAGTACAAATCGAGAAACGAAGACACACAACTTAACAAATTTTTTTTTAAAAAAGCATCCCTGAACTTCTCTTCCCTCTTCCCAGTTGCTCCTAGGGCTGGAGGTTGGGGCAAGGCAGGTAATGATGACCAGCACAAAGTCTGTCTCCTCTTATGCCCCTCTACCTCCTCTTTAGATGGTAATGTGTATTACTTCATGGACTTCAAAATGTGATGAGACAGCCCTGCTGTGTTTGGTTGCTCTCCTGATCATTCCGCTGAGTTGGGGCTCTTGACATCTGCCCTAAAGTCCTGCCCTGAGTGCACCACCAATTACTGTTGCTGCCTTTTGCAAGGAAGTGAACAGCGGCGGGGCAGTGAGAAAGACCCAGCAGTCTCAGCAACCCTGGCACTATCCCTTCAGGTGACAGGTAGTGTGGGCTGAACCCCGAGCAAGGTTGGGGGACCTTTTTCAGCCCAAGGACTGGATTATTTTCTGGGCAGCCTTCCAGGAATTACTTGACAGTGGTGGGTGAGGTCAGAGGCAAAAGCATGCAGAGCAATTGATGTAAATATTACTATTTGCCCTGTAGTCTTATAATAAATTCTAATCTCATTTAACCCATGTTGGGACTTACCGATGCCCACACATTCTTGCCACCTTTGCAGATCTCTTGATCAGGGGTCGCTAACCTGTAAGCCACCATAGGTTGTTGGACTACAGCTCCCATCATCCCTGACCATTGTCCGTGCTGGCTGAGGCTGATGGGAGTTGGAGTCCCACAGCACTTGGTGTGCCACAGGTGAACCCTCTCTGCTCTAGCTAGCTGCTGGCAACTTGTCCACCGAGAACAGTACAGATGGAAGATGTGCCTTATTCATTCCTTCTCTTTCTCCTCCCCCTCCCCTATCTCCCAGGAGAGCTGTGCCCGCATCCTGCTGTACCGGGGAGCCAACAAAGAGATCAAGAACAACCATGGTCAGACTGCCTTCCAGGTGTGTGTGGTGAATGGGGTTCAAGGGAGAGCGAGAGTGGGGTACACTGACCTAATCTGAACCAAGACATCATAGGACTGAGCCCCTAAATGTCTTGTCTCTGCCCTAGACCATGTCAGTATGGGTGTTTAGGAATTTAGGTGGATCTATTATACTAAGGGGGATGTGGGTGGCCTAGGACTTGCCAATCAGAAGGTTGGCGGTTTGAATCCCCGCGATGGGGTGAGCTCCAGTTGCTCAGTCCCTGCTCCTGCCAACCTAGCAGTTCGAAAGCACGTCAAGTGCAAGTAGATAAATATACTCTGGCAGGAAGGTAAATGGCGTTTCTGTGCACTGCTCTGGTTGCCAGAAGCGGCTTAGTCATGCTGGCCACATGACCCAGAAGCTGTACGCCGGCTCCCTCGGCCAATAAAGTGAGATGAGCGCTGCAACCCCTGAGTCGGCCAAGACTGGACCTAATGGTCAGGGGTCCCTTTACCTTTATTATACTAAGGAATAATAGTTTCCTGGTTTCATTTTGTTGGGATTGCCCTGCACTCTTTGTCCTGCACTTCTCACAAGGAAATAGGTACATTTCTTTTGCTGGCTGATTCTGTAGATCTGGAACTAGGTGCTCTCACCTTGTCGCCAGCATTGGCGCCTCGGTGTCATTAATTCTGCATAGCATAGGAGACACGAGGAGGGATCAGTTTCTCCATCTCCACCTTGCACTAAATCCCCAAAACCATCAGATGGAGCCCACAGTCCCTCTAGCCCTGGTTCAAAATACTGTAGCAAAAAAGGGTGCTTGGGAGTTCTGAAGGCAAATAGGACCAGTAGCTCTGCCCTGCTTGTAGGAATCATAGAAGTCATAGAAAGCTACCTTATACTGAGCTAATGGCCATTGGTTCATCTAGCTCAGTAATTTCTCACTGACTGGCAGTGGCTCTCTAGGGATTCAGGCTGGGGGGGGGTCTCTCCCAGCCCTACCTGGAGATGCCAGGGATCGCCCCCCGGGGGCTTCTGCATGCACAGGAGATGCTCTACTGCTGGGCCACAGTCCCTCTCTTTAGCTGATATACTGCAAACCTCTCCTTGGCCTTCAGCAGCTCAGCTAAAGCAGCCACTGCTGGGTCTAGACTGAGTCAGAGAATGTGAGCGTATCTGCAGCATGAGGCCTTGGGCAATACAGTGGTATAAACTGAGTAAGTTAAGACCCAGAATTCCTTTGAACTCTGCATGAGTTAAGGCCCATATTCTCCAGATATGCTGGAGTCCTTTGGCCAATGCCTGGACGGGAGATTGTCTGGGAGTCCCCTGTAGGCCACCTTGCACTCCGTGGAGGAAAGGTGGGGTGTATATTTAGTTAGGAAGGGAAAGAGGCATGGTGAAGAATTGGGCACTTTCTCATAGATAGCAGGTGAGGTGTGCTAGCTTGGGTAAGGAGGAGTGGTGGCATGCAGGTAAGTAAACAGGCTGGCACTGGGTTCTCCGTCGCTCCTCTGCCAGGGAACCCAGGAATGATGCAAGAGCTCCAACCCTATACTAGGAAAAAGATAAATAAATGACAGTCTAGTAGCTTTAGTGGACTTATTTACAAGGCTGTGCTAAACCTGTGTCTGGGCTGCATCACCCCAAGCTGTAGACAAGGGTTCATATGAAGGATGATGATGATGTGCTACTATTAAACCATAGAAAACTCAGGGGAAACCCATGTTCAAACCGCTCTCCCTGACATTTAATTTTTCAGGATCAGGGATTGGGAAGGTGGGTGTATGAAGAAGCAAGCCATAATGTGAAATCTCCACTTTGAAGTGGACACAAGTTTCCCCAGTTTTAGCCAGCAGGGTGGGCTAAGAAATTGCCTTACGTTGGATAGATAGTGGATTCCGGTGACAAAGGGCCAAATGGAGGGATCCAATCACCGCAGCCTTGAGTTTCTCGAACAAACCAAAGTTGAGAGATCCCTAGTTTTGTACAGTTTTGTCAGCGCTCCTGAGGAAAAATAAACATTGTGCATACACATATTCTCTCCATGTTAGGTTGCGGTCATTACAGGGAATTTTGAGCTGGGAGAGCTGATCAAGAGCCACCGGGACTCAGATGTTGGTGAGTTTGATTGCAGGGTGGGTGCTGTTAACATTCCTCCACTATGAACAAAAAGGATTGCAGTGCAATTAGATAACATGCCTACTCACACGTAAGTCCTCTTGGCTACACTTCCTCCCCTACACCCATTTCCCCCCTCCACACACCAGTACCAATGAAACCCTGAATATTGTAGTTCTCTAATGAGGAAAAGAATTTTTAAGGAATGCTTCACAACTACAATTCCCAGGGAACTTTGTGGGGATAACATATCTGGTCATAACACTAAGCCACAATTTAGCATTATGAAAATGAACCCAGCCTCTCGCCCTGGGATTGCATGTTCCTCTACCTTCATCTTCAGTGCAGCTGCAATGAATAATTCATGTTCATTTGCTTTTGTTTTAGATTAACGTAAATTTTGCAAGTTGTCCAAACACTATAAACTGTGGTTAATCTTAGCAATCACTAGCGGAAACAACATATCTTCAAACTGCGGTTTATGAAGCTGGTTTGGTTTCACTGAGTATGGTTAAGATTCACCACAGTTTAGTGTTGGACGATGTACTAAACAACTTTGATCTAAAACAGAAGTGGAAGCTTCTAATCCCTTTGCAGCCATGCCCAGAATAGGAGTGAGGAGGGGGAAGTGAACAACCTTGGAAAGTCTTGCTTCATTCTAACAAGGGTTTAGCATTATGATGCCTGTAGCCCATGAGAGCTGAACTGGTTTAAATTCAGCATTGAGCCTCTTTTCACAAATGACACCTTGGTTTTTGCATTTTCTTTATTCATAAAGTAAATAGAAAACCTTGGCAAGACTGTACAATTGATTTATATGTTACTGTCTTCTGTCTTCACGAAGTGTACATTCTAAAATGTAAATGAAAACTTGTAGGAGCCTTAGGTCTGCAGTAGGATATGGCACCAACTGCTTGTTTTGTGCCACTTAGTTGACATCACAGAGACCAATGCTGAAGAAATCCCAGGTAACTGGGCATTTGATGGTGGTGCCTAGAAATTCACTTGTTTATCCAGGCTGCTGCATTACTGGCACTTTTAAAACATGATTTGGGCTCTCTTAAAAATTGTGCTAACTTGCAGGAAATTGGCATGTTTTGTAAGCCCTGATAGAGGCAGCCTGACTTTCATAGCTGAGCTCTTCCCCACTGCTGCACTGCTGTTGCTGTCATAATCTTCTCCACACTATCAGTGTCTTGACCTCTTCCATTTTCCTCTCAGCCATTTCCTGCCTGCTCTTTTCTAGGCCCAGTTTCAGCACCCTTGGGCAGCTGCCAGGACCCCAGAATCTTGTGGGGGAGGGGGTATCCGCCTGCACTAATCCCTGCCCATCATCTTAAATTTCCCACAATGCTCCAGAGTGCCCAATATAGTACCATTACAGGACATTGTGGGAAGTAGAGGGCTGCCATTTTGATTTTCCACAGTGCTCCATAGAAAGGCTATGTAGGACACTGGGACGTTGCGGGAAATGTAAAATGGTAGCTCATAGCCGTGGTTATCAGGTAGGCTCACAGCCATTGAGATCGCCAGCATTACAGAAGGTCTTCTGGGGGCACTTCTGTGGGAAAGGTCCCCACTCAACCCTAGAGCCACCAAGCCACCCCATTTCACACATTCAGATTTTGCCAGTCAGTGGGGAGCGACGGAGATCTGTGCAGGATGCCAGAACCTTCTCCCTCACTGCTGGAAACCCTTTTCAGCTGCCCCTCAGGCTTCTGGGTTTCCAATAGGCATTTCCCACGCGTTTTCAAGCACATCCGTGCGACCATATGACCTAGAACCATGTTTCCCCCCAAAAAAAACGTAAGGTGAGAGTCCCGAGAAGCTAAACGGCATGACCAGCAACACCACCTGAACATTTAACTATGCTAGCCTCCCACAAGAAATTGCAGCGTAACACACAGGTCTGCACCAGCTGCAATCACAACCTGTTAAGGCTTTTGGTTGCAGGGTACAAATCCCCATGATGTTCTCCTCCCCAGCTTTCCAGATTCAAATCTGTCCTCTGACATCTCCGTCCCTTTCAGTCCCTTTCCAGGAGACCCCGCAATACGTCAGCCGGCGTCGGGACGGCTCCCAGAGCCTGGCGGTGCCGCACACTTTGCTGCGAGCCAACAGCGACACCAGCATGAACCTCCCGGACTGGATGCTTTATGCCCCGCCGTCCACCCCGTCTGCCACTGTGGCTGTGCAGAGCCAGAAGATCACCACGGGAACCCTGCGCAGCTCCAGCAGTCCCCGTGGCGCTCGCAGCCGCTCTCCGTCACGCGGGCGCCACACAGACGAAGCTAAGAAGCAGCGCGGTCGACCCAGGTAGGCTTGGGGCTTCATATGTGAGGCTCCAGGCTTCAGTGATCTGAGATAAGCCGATAGAGACAGATGTGATTTGTGATTTGATGAAAATTACAGTGGATTTCTTTTGCAATTTCAAGAGGATTTGTTTCACTGGTTCTAGTGTGTGTGCTTGTCCATGCACACACACACTTGCCCTCTCTCTCCCCCAATTCCCTTGGCACCTATTATTTCACCCAACTATTCTGCATTCCTCAGTCACCTAAATTGTTCCCCTTTCCCCCTGTCTTCTTTGTTTCTTCGCTTTCTCTTGAGATGCTCAGGTGCCAATCTTGGTCTTGTAAAAGCACATATAGTTGATAAGAGGAAATGGGAAAATTCATTACTTCCTCCAGCTTCAGCTCTATGTACTTTTCAAGGGAGAAAACACTTGGTGCCTCATAATGAATGGTGTGGCGGGCATCCAGGGGCTTTGTCATGCCAAGGGAAGACCTCATGCCACATTGGTACTCTAGAGTAGGGGGAGGGGCTGAATATCTGGTTCCCCTTTGAAAGGGGCTGGGATCCAGTGATGCAGCAGGATAATTTTAGACCCTGGACTTAATGATCTTACTGGGGGCTCTTTATATGACAATGTGTATTTCAAAATGTGGCAAGCCAGCCTGCTGCTTGCTGGGGGAACCAGGGTGCTTCCTGCACATTCTGCTGCTTGGGCCCTGGACATCTGTCCCCAAATCCTTTCCTGATGGCACAGCTGCCAGGATCGGACAGGTTCGGGAACACCCGACAAGAGCGAGCCAGCAGTAAGTCACCCGATCGAGTTGGAGTTCGCTGTTTATTAGCAAAGCAAGATCAGCACAGGAGTGTCAGACCTAATCTCAAGTCTTCTCCCATGAACCAGTTGCAGAGACTAAAGTTTCCTGCCTCCCCATAGCCAGCTATGTCTCCACCTCTCCAGGACATTTCCCAAGCAGTCAGAGACTACACCTGCAGGCCTGCCTTTGCTTCTCCCTCTTCATGCCTCTCCTGATTCTGGGAGACCAGGAGGGAGGGGAGCTTGTCACAGCAGGAGATACATGTACCTCTTCACAAGCCTGACCCATACCTGCCTCTTGGCCTCCCTTGTCTCCTGCTTTAGCTTCTGCCTCTGATTCTGGATTTCTCTGTGCCACAGATTTTCTCAGCTCACTGAGCACAGTTACCTCTTCAGCTTCCAACATTTCCTCTTCCCAGTCTTCTCCCTCTGACCACTCGTCGTCGTCCCACCACCAACCCACGGGCTCTAAGCCTTCTTCACTTGGGGGTTCCCTAGCTGGTACCTCCCACCATTCCTCTGCATCCAACACGCCCTTGAGATGGAATGAGGTCTGTCTCCTCTTGGGGAAAAGAGTGGCTTAGGGCTGAAATGGATATGAAGTGGGGGATCAAAATTTCTCAGTTTTGTGTGTGTGTTTTTTTAAAAAGCCAAACACAACACCTTCAAAGTAGCCAGAGGGATAGCCTTCAATCTTTACCAGAGCAGCAGCATTGGGGGCAGGTGGAGGTGTTTAAATCCCCGGCTCCCACCCCTCATTTCTGCACTGCTCCCCCAATCAAGACCACAAATCTTTTTTGTGCTATTAGCCCCACTGGAGAAAAAAGACCAGAGAAATAAGTAGGCAAAACAGCACCGAGGGGTTATCCAAAAATAGCTCAATTTGGACTATGCTCTGTGGGCATAGGATGTTTGTTAAGTGTTGTTGGGGAAACCAGAAGACCAGGATGGGGAGGAGGAATGGAATGGAGTCTCCTGAAAGAAGGCCGAGCTGGCTGACTGGGATCCTGAACAAGAACACACTGCGCTGCAACATTTTATCGCAGGCCACACTTCTGCTGCATTAAATGTGCATTAAATTTACATATTTAAAAAAGAATAGCAAGAGGCAACCAGGAATGTGCCATAAAGGGTTGGATGGAGAATTTGCAGCAGTCCTAATGAAAAATCCACCCCACCCCACCCCAGCTGCTAATTGCCCAAGAAGTAGCAGCTTCCGTCCTGGGCTGGTAACAGCTTTGGGAGGAAACTTTTGTTGAGATCATGGTGCAGGGAGGAAGGGTCATGAAGCCCCATTCCCTGTATGCTGCAGTCTGAATCCTGAACAGGGAACCCTGCTGCTGTAATGTTAAAGGATGGTGACAATGACAGTGATGTTGATGATAATCACGACAGAAAGATTGAAGTGAACACATGCATTTTAACTTAGTGCGTAGCTTGGCCCTCCAAGCTAACGAGGAAAATCTGAGTGTTTGCAAGAGGCCTCTCTGTAGGGTAGCGAGAGGAGAAAGATGCAGGTCAGGTTCAGGACTCGGTCGGATCATACTTGCCTAACTCTTGGTATCTCTCTCTTGGCAGCTCCAGTGGCTACCAGAAGGAGTCTGCTGGGGGAAGCACGCTGAGTAGCCGGGGAGTGAAGCGGAAACTCTATTCGGCTGTGCCTGGTCGCACGTTCATGGCTGTGAAACCGTACCAGGTCCAGGCCGAGGGTGAGCTCTCCATCAGCAAGGGCGAGAAGATCAAGGGTACGTTGATCTCTGCGCACACCCTTGGATTGCCTAGGGAATCTCTCTGAGCCCCACGACGCCTGGGTTCTTGGGGAGAGACCAAAGGGCTTATCATGGGTGTTCTTTGACTTTGTCGTAGCCAGCCTCACACACACACAAAAACAAAGAAGCAGAACAGTTGGGCTTCCTAAAGAGAAAGAAAGAGAGAAATTATAATTATAGTCCTACCCATCCCTTCCATTGATGCCAGGGAGTAAATCTTCAGGACCAGCTATTCCCAGTCTGGTGCCCTGGAAATGTTTTGGACTGGAACTCTCACCATCCCTGACCATTGCCCATGGTCACTGGAGCTGATGGGAGTTGCAGTTCAGCAACATCTGGCAGCATCTGGTTGAGGAAGGCTGATCTGGACCTATGGGAAATGGAAGACATGTTACATGCGGGGTAGATGAGGACTCCATGGAGTGTTTGGGGGTTTTTAAGGACCCAGTTTAAAAGCATGGAGTGGCTCTGTACTTCCCCCAACATGTGCCCACACAGTTTTCTCAGCAGGAGTGGGGAAACCCAGATTTTACACTCAGTGGGAGCAGGGAGAAACAACAATATATACCCAGATGGTAGGGTTTGATGGGTCCCTTAGTCAGGAAGGAACTTGAGCCTCTCTCTGAATATAGTGGAACCTTGGTTCTCAAATTTAATCCGTTCCGGGAGTCCATTTGACTCCCGAAACCATTCAAAAACCAAGGCGCGGCTTCTGATTGGCATCAGGAGCTTCTTGCACTCAAGCGGAAGCCGCGCCAGACGTTTGGCTTCTGAAAAACATTCGAAAACCAGGACACTTACTTCTGGGTTTTCGGTGCTCGGGAGCCAAAACGTACAAGTACCAAGGCGTTTGAGAACCAAGGTACGACTGTATAGGGAGGTTGCCCCCTACCTTGCACTTTCAGAAGCTTGCGTTTGGCTGATACAGCTGTAGCTGAGAATCAGGGAAACTGTGAGGCTTGGCTTGTGTTTGTTTGTGTGTGCGTGTGTGGTCTTTAGTTGGTGTCTAGAATGTCTTGGTGTGCATCTGTCAGCCACGCATGAGTGGCCTGTTGTCTTAAGTGTGTGTCTGTGTCCAGAGAAAGGTGGCCAGATCAGAATTTTGTGAAGCAGGGATTATTTTTGAACTGCGGTACCTGAAATAAGAGACGTGATATATTCTGTCGGAACGTAGGAAGTCTCCTTAGATAAGCTTTGGAACATTTATCCATCTTGCCCAATACTGGGCGGTATTCAGCTAAGTCCTATTCAGAGTCGACCCATCGGAATTAATGAAACTAAGTCGTGTCCATTAACTTCAATGAGTCTGTTCTGCATAGGACTGGTGTTGCTGCCCTCTGTCTCCACAGGCTGGTGGCGCCTCTGCAGGTTCACAGGCAAATGTCGTTTCCATCACCTACTACCAGATCCTTTTAACTGGAAATGCTGGGAATCAAATCCCAAATACAAAGCATGTGCTGTCATTGAGAGCTATGATATTTCCCCTGCTGAAGATAGAGCCATGAAGTTGAAAGTGCACCCGCTGTGTTCAATGGGGCTGTGATATTCTAGGGCAGTGATTCTTAAACTGTGTTGTATCACAGACCACAGTTTTGCTTAGCTTCTTCTTTGAGGACTGCAACATTCTTTTACTGCCAGCATGTTGGAGGGAGACCAGACACTTCACAGGCTTACAAATAAGAAACTTCCTTCTGCACTCCTGTGCAGTTGTACAAAGCAGGGCTAAAAGTAAAAATGTGGGGAGAGAGCAATTGTGAACCAGCACAAACCTCTGCCCCCAAGAACATGCCCTATAGAACTGGTGATTGATTCTACAGGCAACGGCCAGTGAAATCTATACAAGGTTTATAATTGTGCTGTTGCTCAATTTACAAATACAAGAAATGTTGTGAAACAAGACTGCAAAAATGCTGTCAGTACAAGAAATGCTGTGAAACAACACAGTCATAGGACCTTAAATGAATGGTGCGACATCTCCTAAATAGTATGGTACAAAATGGAGGTCTGCAAGTGATTTCAGAGGACTCACAAATAGGAATTCAGTGGTCTAACTGCTGCAGATTGCACAGCTCAGTGGAAGGCTGGTCAGCTAGTCCTTTTTACAAAGACTTTCAGAGCAAACCTATACTGAGTTTAATGGAGCTCATTCCCAAGTAAGTGCCTATAGGATCACAAACTAGATGAGGGCCATGGTGCTTGGACAGATGCTTATAGATATATATTTGATACTGAAGGTGTTGATATTCTGGCTTTCAAAAATGCTGCAGAAAACCCAGCCAACTAGTATTTAGCCATCTCCAAAGGAATTAGAAGATCTCAAGACACTGTGCAGTAAGCAAATTACTAGGGGAGATGAAGACCCTATTCTTCCTAAGATAAGGGACTAGGTTTTACTGAAGGCCTGGTCTACACAAGCTACAGAGTTAAGTAGCCTTGAGGATGCAGAATTCTGGGAATGGTACAATGGACTGTATCACTTCAGAGGGCAGATGGAGAACATAATTTTTGAATGTTCCTCTGCATCAAAAGTTTCAACACAGCATACTAAGGATTTTTTTTAGGGCTTTGGGAGCATTGACAATGGTGAACAACTGGTGTTCATTGAAGCCCCAGAAAAGCATTCTAGTCAGCAACGCTAGTCCTTTCCCAGCTCCCTAAGGATGTCTCCTTCCAGTGCTGGGCCTGGTGGGAAAAAATGTCTTGGAAAAAACGGAGACTAGTGGCCATTTTTGGGTGCTGTGATCTTGTACGATTTCATGCCAAGATCTCTCGAGCGTGCACACCCAGCACATTTTCAGGGCTGCATTTTGCTCTTCTGCGAGAGCATGGGCCCCAAAATTCACATATTTTGGACTCTGTGGTCTTGTGCAGGTCACGTGACTTGCACAGGAGCATGGCTAGGAAGACGTGCATCATGGTTTTGGGAGTCAAGATAATGGAGAGTATGTACTGCTGGACTGTGGAGCACAGTTAAGTAATCACTGTCCCAGAATATGCATTTAGATTTCTTTCCCAGCATCCCAAGGAATATGTGAGGGTTCTAATACATGCTTTTAAACAACATTCCCGCCTCCCCTCCAATGCTCTAGAAGCTTGTATTTTAAAGCAGAAGATGTAAAATGAAAGGTGATGGGTCACAACATTGTCTGGGGGAAAACCTGCTGAAAAATGGTGCGCCTTCTGCAGCCCTCCAGGTGCTGTTGGACTCCCAACTCCCATCAGCCAAAGCCAACATGGCCAATGGGCAGGGACGATGGGAGTTGTAGTCCAGTGAAATCTGGAGAGCCACAGGGGGCCCAGTCATGCTGCTTTCAGATGCTGGGGACTAGAAACAACAACAAAAAGCAAGTTCCACACAGAAGGACCCAACACTTACTCATTTATCAGCTTAAAATCATGTTAGCAGGGTCCCCAGATGCAGGGAGTATCTGAGAATGCTCAGAGAGCACACCTTCAAAAAAAAGGGGGGGAGAGGCAGGGCTTTTAATGATGACGGCTAATTGGATTCGGTTTGCTACTCTACCCAGGTCTCTGTTAGGTCAGGTTTGGCCCCTGTGCCACAGCGGCTCTAAATAAGTAACAAAATGGTGAACGGCTGGCCACCTTCGTCCAAAGCGTGTTCGCGCCCCTAACAGTGCCCTTCTCCTTTTCAGTGCTGAGTGTTGGGGAAGGAGGCTTCTGGGAGGGACAGGTAAAGGGCCGTGTGGGCTGGTTCCCATCGGACTGCGTGGAGGAAGTACCCAATAAATCACAGGAAGGGAAGCAAGGTAGGTGATCCAAACTGGCCTCTAGCCCCTTTCTCTCCTATATATATATATATACACACACACATACAAGTACATATAGATTATCTAGATCTACACACACACACACACTTATGTAGCCAAAATAGCACCATCTATGTATAGGAGGGAGCTATCAGCAGTCTTGGGGGAAGTGCAAAAAAAAAAAAACCACAACGGTTTTAGGGGAGAGGAACCTCCAAGTAAGGGGGAAATCTCAAAGCAGCTTCGTGAGGACTGAGCACGCTGTTTGGGCACAGGATGCTGACTGGCTGTTGGGGGGAAGAAAAGCAGAAGACTAGGGAGAATGGAAAGGGAAGGAATATTATTGAAAGAAGGCGTGTCTGACAGGCTGGCTGGCTGGCTGGGTACCCACATAGCTTGTGCTTGGCCAAAAGTGCCTCTCTACCTTATCAGCCCTACTCGACGACTTCGAAAATGGGGAGACACTTTCAGCACTTTTTGGGGGGGGGATGTGGAGAAATTGTTAAGCGTTTGCGCTGCGAAGAAGGAGACATAGGGTTGTAGTCAAGTAACTTTTACTCAGAGTAGACATGTTGAAAGTAATGGTCGTGGCTAACTTAGGTCCGTTAATTCCAATGGCTAAAATTTGATTTCAGTGGGTAAAAATGTGACTACAATCCATACATTTAATATTCCTCCCCTCCTCTTCCATGTTTCGGAAATGAGTTTTGTCACTGTGGCAGGTACAGGGAGCTATCCTTGCTTACTTTAGGGTCATTTCCCCCACAAAAAGCCCCCCACACCATGCCCCTGTGGAAGAATGCTATTAAATTGTTGTGAGGTAATTTGGCTGTCCTCAATAGGGGCTTTATCACCCCTTTTCATCTTCTATCCCTACACCTTTTAAGCTTTTAGCATTAATCACCATGGGATGATGACATTTCCATATATTTCAAGGAAGAACACGTTGGCCCCCTTTTGACATTACATGTCCTCCTCACTTCCATGTGAAACCCATATGGAGGGAAGAAGCCAGAAAATGGAGGGACAGCCAAAATAAAAGTAGAGTAGGCAACAGTCTTTGGTTTAAATTCTGCCCCCGCCTCCTCCATCGCAGATTTTCTTTTCAAAATTTGAGCATTTTTTATTATTATTTTAAAGCATGGAATTGAAGCGCCATCACCAGCAGCAACATTGTACTGCTCCTTCCACGCACACTTGTCCCCAGATTTTCAACGCTAGAGACTTTTCCACCTTCTATCTTCTATCACTCTTTACAACATGGGTGTCCCTTCAAGTGTTATTCAACTCCAGCTCCCATCAGCCTCAGGCAGCATGGCCAATGGTCAGTGGGTGATGGAACTTGTAGTCCAATAACACATAGGTAAAGGGGTAAAGGGACCCCTGGCCATTAGGTCCAGTCATGGCCGACTCTGGGGTTGCAGCGCTCATCTTGCTTTATTGGCCAAGGGAGCCGGTGTACAGCTTCCGACCAGCATGACTAAGCCGCTTCTGGCGAACCAGAGCAGCACACGGAAATGTCGTTTACCTTCCCGCTGGAGCGGTACCTATTTATCTACTTGCACTTTGACGTGCTTTCAAACTGCTAGGTTGGCAGGAGCAGGGACCGAGCAACAGGAGCTCACCCATCGCGGGGATTCGAACCGCCAACCTTCTGATCGGCAAGCCCTAGGTTCTGTGGTTTAACCCACAGCGCCACCCACGTCCCTGCCAATAAGAGATGGAGGGCCCTAATTTCCTCACGCCTGGTCTTCATGTTCATCATGCAATTTAACTGTGACCAAACTCTAGGAAGTGAAGACCACCACACTTTAAAAAAGTGGCCATATTTTCTTCCTGTCACATGCTGTTCCCCATTTTCAAAATGAAATACAGGGACAGTGGACTGATTTTCACAGCATGACCATGCATGAGGGCTCCTGGACATGAGATGGTGCCCGCTTTGCTTCTTCCCTGTTGTTCTGCTACTGCACCAAACCATGGTTTGACTTAGCGTGACCTCTGAGCCATTAACTCTCCTGGACAAACCCATGGGACAAATCTTGGTTACAGCTTGTGGTTAGTCTCACCATGAACCTAGGTTTGGACAACATGCTAAGCCCGAGGCATGGCTTAACTCAGCAGCAGAACAATCGGGCAGGAGCAAAGTAGCCACAATTTCCACTACATCATGTTTCGGTTTAACATGATGTGCGAATCAGGCCATAGCACATTTACAACGGTGCTCCTATACTCGCAACCCTTCATGCACACACACACGTTGCACATTGTTGGAAACTTTGCTGGCTGGCTGCGTTATTTTTTTGCTGCCATCAGCTGCCCACGTTGGCTTCTAAAGAAGGGGGTGTGAGTAACCGGATTGGTAAACTGGCTGCAACTGGTTCCCTTTTTGTAAACGCAAGATTATTTAATAAGACAGTTCAATCTCATTGGATCTGTGTGTGCTCACTACAAAATAGTTACAATCAGTGCTTTTTTTCTGGGGGTACTCACGAGTACGCAGTACTGGCACCTTTTTTGTTTTCAAATGTTAAACATGTGGCACTTACTTTAGCAATTTCATGGTGAGTACCAGCACCTTGATGATAACACTGGTTGCAACTCAAAACACATCTGGCAATATTTAGTATCTCGATAGGCAGTTAGGCAGGGCCTCGAGGGGAACTGGTAGGCTGGCATTCTTTGTTTATAGACAACTGAGACAGATTTAACCTAGTCACAGGCTAAATCTGATGAATGCGATTTAAGCACATTCTCCCAGACAGAATTGTCCTACAATATGTTGTTACTACGCCTAACAGTTCAAAATGAGCCTCACCAGATGCAATGTGCGAAATAGCAGCCTGCGCACTAGATGGTGCCTTCATCATTACTCGAAAGAAGAGGCAATTCCCTGCTCAAAAGAGTTCTAGAGTTGCAGAGGGCGGGGGGCCGGCAAAGTGTCAATAAGGACATTTATGTTCAAATGTATTTTTATACATATGAACTACCCTTCATTCTCATAGGTGCAAGGGTATGTACAAGTGATGCGACTAAACTAGTCATACCCAGATAAATGCAATACCCTCTTCCAAGGAGACCAAACACATTTTAAAGCAGTTAAAGCAATAGAACGGACTAACAGCAATCACCTGTACTT